>NC_071401.1:70312320-70915820 GCF_017976375.1 Cuculus canorus
ACTATGAATGTGTCTGCCTACAGGTCACAACACACTGCCCATGTGATACCACATGAGCTACACTGGTACTTAAATACTTAGGTAAATCTGATCTGCTAGTAAGAGAGTCAGTAAGTGAACTTGAGCACTGAAGCCCTGTCTAGACATGTAACTGTTAGTTCACCCTCTGGCTCAGTCTTCAATGACTTCTACTACATCTTTTCAGAACAAGGGGCAGGCGCTGCTTTGGAACGTACCACTTCACAACCATTCCCAAAGAGTAATATGGATAAACTGCATCAAGTTTGGTTTCTTCTGCCCTATGCAGTCCTCCAGCAGTGTCCTAAACTGTCTCTGTGTGTTCAAGCTTGTCCTCAAGCTACACCTCAAAGCATAAAACATCTACCCTCAATTTCAAGCTCCAGAAATACCAGGTCAGCACTTGGGTGAGTTGCAGTACAGTCATCACATTGTATTTCACATACCTTGAGCGAGAAAACTACATAAAAATACTGTGTCCTACACAAGGGTCCCAGCAGAAAAGATCAAGGGTCAAGTAGTTAGGTGAATGTCATCTACTCTAAAGGAATCTCATCCACATAAAACTAGACCTCAAGACAACACAGTGGTGTTTGGCTTGCTTTTATGCTGCGAGTTAGACAGCTGTTCATCCAGTTCTGGTGCTTCCAAAGAAATAACTGAACAACAAGGTAAAATGAGGAAATACTTTAAAAAACAAGTCTGCATCTGGAAAACAACTTTAAATTAAAAGCCCATCTGTTTCATAAGAAGGTGAAGAATTGAATTGACTGCAGCATTATAATACAGAGACTGTAAGAAGAATCTTCTGAAAGCAAAGGGATCTTAAACCCTGGCACCAGCTAAACTCAAAACTGCAAATAAGATAATTCTTAACATTGACAATTAGCAGCTTTGAATCTTCAATTAAATATTATAAAGGATCACACAGTTTAAGAATCCACATTTTGATTCTCTGCAAAAGCTAACTCAAGAAATTGTGACCCATATTTAGTACCACATAATCAAGCCTTGGCTACATATAAGACAGACTTGCGTTATAGGAGTATTTCATCTCTCCCAGAAGTTATGAAGAAGAGAAGCCCTGCAGCCACCTGTTTTTCTAGATTTAAAGACAGATTCAAATAATGAACTGGAATACAAGAGAAAGCCACTCAATTAACTCAACAGTAGAAAGACGATACTAGGAAATGAGCTCAAAACTTACTTATGGCCTGATGAAAGTTAAATACTTGTATTGCTTTATTGGATTTTCTGATATCACACACATGCACACAAAAATAGAATTATTGAGAAAATCTTTGGCACTCTCTTCAGCTTCAACTTACCAAATAATAAACTGAAACAAAACATTTTAATCACATAACATTACCACAAGAAATTTTAGAAAAGGGCAAAGAAGCAGAAACATTGGTTCTGTTCAATAGAAGAAAATTGATTAGTCACATTTTTTTATATTTCTCTATTCTAGCCTTACATAAGAGTTGGTTTTCTTACTTTTTACAGAATAAAGAAAAAAAAGAAAATCACCACTTAAAGAAGGAAATGCACGAGGAGTCTGTAACACCAGGCTTAAGTCCATTTAAATGAAAACAAATGTTTTACTCTTCTATGTTACAGAAGTATCTATGGAAAAAAGACATATCTGGCCCAAGGCACAACATTACATTTCCGAACATCAATGATATGGAAAAAAAGCCCTTTTAGTATCAAACTGTTCTGCAACCGACACGACCACATGTGATGTCCAGTAAAGGACTGGAGTTTATCAGCCCAACTTTTTAATGATATTGAAGGGCCTTTTTTTTTCTTCCTGTTCTCTTTTAGGAAAGCAACAGCTGAATACTTCATGTGACCATTTAGAAAGGTAAGAAGGGCATCAGAATCAGTACTCTCTGAAATCATCTAATGCAGTTAGTTTTGAAAAAGTGGTCCTTTGTCAAACAGGACATTGCTCATTAGAGTCTAAATCATTCACTTAAATATTTTAGCAACCGTTCCCCTCCCCCAAACAAGTACAGTGTGGATGAAAACATACCGAAAACAAAATAATCAGCCCTTGCTGCATTCACTTCTTCATTGTTTGATTCTGTGATAAAAATTCAACACTTCAGTACTCAGACACCACACAAAGAGGGACTGAAACGTAAAGGAACTTAGCCAGTGTACAACACTGTTGGCTAAACAGAGGTACTAAAATCAGAACTTTAGCTTAAGATACCTGTATTCTGTTGAGCTCTACAACTGGCCCATGCTGACGATCTCTCACCATAGTTGCTTGCACAACTTTTCTGAAAGCTGCCTCCTAAAAAAGAATACAAAAAATTACAATAGTGGCAAAACTGCAATCAAAGAAGAAAGTTGCACATAATTCACAGATAAACATATTCCTAGTTCAATTCAGGAATAAGATTACTCTTTAGCAGAACAGAGAAACTGATAGTGCAATACTATCCTTCCACAATTTCCTTCTGAGCACACAACAACAAAAAAAAGTAACACCTCTGCATCTTTGTCTACACGAAACAGAAGCAAGCATCAAATACTTTTGAAATACTACAAATAAAAGCAAGAGAAGATAAAGCTGTGAGATGATAGTTGAGGATTGTGTTATTTGTACTAATACAATTCAAGTCTCAAAAAGTCAAGATAGTAAAAAAAGTAAAGAAGGAAGTCTCTCATGTATCACTTAAAATGAGGAAGTCTCTCATGTATCACTTAAAATGAGGAAGTCTCTCATGTATCACTTCAACTTATTGAAAGGTTGTACTGCAGCCAGATTTAGTCATGAACGAAGCAACCAACACACTGCTGAGTTCAAGTATAAATTAATTTACACCAGAATGATATATGCATATGGAGAATAAATAACATCAGAGAAAAACAATCAAAAAAGCCAAAGACTAGATTATCTTACTATGGAAAGCAATAAATAAATCACAAATAACAATATAAAAAATTAACTCTTCAGGCAAATTCAAGAATCTGAGATTCTCTCACTAAATAGTTGAATTAAATTTTACACTGTCAGTTTCAAGCAAACTTTAAAAATATACTTAAATCTTTAGAATCTCTGAAGGGAAGCCTGACTTAAATGCCTAGATATGAATACAGCACCACAACGTACAGTGTCTGGTTGAATGCTTTTGACATAAAATATGCCTGATACCACATTTTGTCTTTCTGTATCTATTCCACAGACTGATAAATTATGTTGAGTGTGCCTCCTGCACACTCATTCCTATACTTAACATCATATACTTAAAGACTCCTTATTAATAGCACTAACTTAAAAGTGTCACAAACAGAATAGCTAGGATTTCCCTTTCCTTTTTACCTATTTAGGTTTTGATTAAAAAGTGTGTGGTCTTCTCTTGGTCTGTGAAGCATGTATTCTGCTGGATTGCTCTACAACACAGCATTATTGGAGCCTAGAGAGGGACCTTAAGACAATATATGCCAAGGAGTCTAGTTAAAGGCCATATGCCTTATTTAAGGGCAAAGAACAGCACTGTGGAGAGAAAACTTAACTGCTTTTCTCTTCAAATATATCTTCCAGCAGATTTTGTCTGCTTATGTGAAGTTGTCATTTTTTGTTAGACAAGTTACTATGACAGTGATAAAATTCAGATCCAAAACTTGTGATGAGACTGAAGGCAAGTCATGTTTTTAAAGGCTTTCCTGATATAAAGTTTTGAATAAGTGTTGTAGCCTTCAGACATCGTAATATTCTGGATTTTCTCATGACTGACTTCACTCACAGCTAGAAAAATCCACTTTGTTTATTGATTTGAGATTGAACTCTTTACTTTTAGCCTAAAAGTTTGTACCTGCACAGAGCTTTGGATCAACTAGTATATCACCTGATCGTGACAACTGAAACAAATAAGCAGACAATGACCATTTCATATCTACTTTATGTTTTTCTTCCAGGATAACTTTTACTGAATAGTCCACAAGGATTTGGCTATACTATAAACTGAAGATTACAGTTTAAAGTTATTTATAAGATAACACATAACAGCAACATGATGAAGAACTGAGGGAAAATAATAAAAAGAACTCATTCACAAAGAAAGAAATCTGCATCATCAGCATGTAAATATCGGATATAAAATGTACATAAATTAATACGTAGTTCTATTTTATTCAGAAACAGTTTGAACAGTATATTTCACTTAGAGTTACAAATCAGTTCCTTAAAAACATTCTGATAAATACCTTTCCCTGTGATATCAGTATTCCCCGTAATGTGTCAAACCCAACTGAGGGTCCTTGGCCAGTTTCATCCAATCTCCCTTCCAGATCAAACATTGGAATGCAAGGACAGAAGAGTTCAGAAATGTGGTGCAACAGCAGAAGTCTGTTTCTTAATGAAATGATGGGAATTTCCTGTAGATGATTGTACTCCATGGGAACCTATGATAATGCAATGATACCAAAATGCAATTTAGCATTATTATATGCTTCATTTTAATAAAAAAATATATAACATTTGTAGGTAAATGTGTACTAGAAATTCAGATATTTGCTTCTGTACACTGTCAAAACTTAATATGTGGAGTTCAGCTGCAGATACTAAAAAGATCCATTTAAACTGAAACCGCTATTGGAAACACGACAGTTAGACTAGTCTTGCTATTCCATAATTTACAATTCTCCTTATCCATAAACAGCCACATTTTACATACTGTCATCACTATACCCAGGCATTATAGCTGAAAGATGGTGTATTAAAAACAATGCTCTCAATGTAAAGAAAGCAACGAACAACTCCTTTGGACAGCATAAGGTTTTCATAGCTGGAACAGAGAATTAAAATTCCTGTCAATTTGCAAACTAAGTTATTGCTCTGCATTGGATGAAAAACTGAATGAAGAGTCTTTCTCATTTCATAAAATTGGAATCCTTCTTTGGAAACATGGAAGTTAAAGTAACTGGCTCAAACTTGAACCCAAATCAAAGCACGCTGAGCTTATGCCAGGGATTAAGAAAGGAAATATGCCTACTAAACGAGCAGCAATAAGCAAAGCAAGTACGTTTAAAATCTGAATGCAATAAGCCAAATATATTACCTGTGTAGGGAGCTTGCCAGCATTAGCAGGTTTACTGGTTGACCATGCTAAAGTATGAGCAGAGCCACAGGCTACTCTGTTGATCTTTTTACCCTGAAGTGCTGCAACCAAGCGTGGTCTTTGGATTGCATTAGTGGTTCCATCTCCAAGCTGCCCTTCATCATTATCTCCCCATGTATACACTTCCCCTAAACCAATAAAAATAAGTAATTGTTCTGGAGTCAAGACAGAAGCTTTATGCTTTTTTTTTTTTTAAATTAGCATTTATAAATCATTTAAACGAATGAGGCCTTGGATTGTATTCAAGATTTCAAAGACTGATGGCCACCCTGAAATCCACTATCTAGTGCAGATAAATCTTGACTGTCATGGTTAGGCCTGTGGTCTATGTACAGCAGGTAGTATAACATGCACCTATTTCCTCATGGTTTGCATAACTTAGAAGTTCTGTTCTACAACAGGAGGAAATGGTGGAGCAGAATAACAAGAACACATACATCAGAAACAGTCTTCATTTGATAGTTTCGTAGCAAAAAAAAAAAAAATCTGATGTTAAGAAAAGAATTAGAAAATGCTTAACATTTCGTATGAGAAGAAAGAAAAGATCCTGTAATAGGCTGTATTACTAGAGAGGACTGTGGCAAGATAATTGGAAATTACTTTTAAAATAGGAATCCCATTTCTGTGCATTCATTTTCTCCAGCTATATTCCATTTCACCAACACCAATAAAACACTCAGTTATTGTGCAGACTTGTTAATTAAATGTGGGACTGAGTCTGCTACAAAAAATATTCAGTATCTCAACCTGCTCTGTAAGAAGCAATATTGTTTGTGCAGTGCTTCATTTAGCAAGTTAAACACCTCGGCAGGCTCAGAAGACCCTGTTAAAAAAAAGTCAAATCCATTTATTGTACTGCTTGACCAATCTGTAATTACTTTTTTTTTTAGAGGTCTATATTTTTCTTTGATCAGCAGCATTTATGAAACTTGAACTTTTTATTTTTTATTAATTAAAAAAGTTCCTCTGGTTTTATGTGATCATTTTAAATCAATGACGTGCTTGCTGCTCAAGAAATACACAGTATCTGCAAACAGTAAATACGTCTGTGCATGTAAAGGACCAACATTTTTAACAAGGACAACCTATCAACAGCCGACTAAGAAACAAAATTTCATTTTTTTTCAAATTCAGTGCTGAGAATTAAGTAAAGTATTTTATTTTTATACCATCTTCAGTGCAGCAAACGCAGTGCAAAGACCCAGTAGCAATTGCAATGACTTTCTTTCCTTGCAGTCCCTGCACTTGTCGTGGTCTTCTAACATGGTCATCAGATCCGTGGCCTAATCGATGATAATCTCCTTTACCCCTGCACAGAGAAAGTAAAACATTTCGAAACAGTGTTTTTCATTGTGGAAAAAACATTACTACAGACTGTGTCTGATATTTGGCCTGTAGATGTATTGGCATCTTAGCTTGTATCAGAAACAACATGGCCAGCAGCTCCAGGAAGGTTATTCTGCCCCTGTAGTCAGCACTGGTGTGACCACACCTTGAATACTGTGTTCAGTTGTGGATCCTTCGCTACAAGAAGGATGTTGAGGCTCTGGAGCGTGTCCAGAGAAGAGCAACGAAGCTGGTGAAGAGGCCGGAGAACAAGTCTTACAAGGAGTGGCTGAGAGAGCTGGGGTTGTTTAGCCTGGAGAAGAGGAGGCTGAGGGGAGACCTTATTGCTCTCTACAACTACCTGAAAGGAGGTTGTGGAGAGGAGGGAGCTGGCCTCTTCTCCCAGGTGTCAGGGGACAGGACAAGGGGGAATAGCCTGAAGCTCCGCCAGGGGAGATTCGGACTAGACATCAGGAAAAACTTTTTCACAGGAAGGATCATCGGGCACTGGCACGGGCTGCCCAAGGAGGTGGTTGAGTAACCATCCCTGGAGGTATTTAAAAGATGGGTAGACGAGGTGCTTGGGGATATGGTTTAGCAGCAGATAGGAATGGTTGGATCTATAAGGTCTTTTCCAAACTGGTGATTCAATGATAATATACAGTCCAATACCAAAATACTCTCCAAATATTCAACATTAACCGTGACTAGCTCATAAAACATGGATGTGATTCTGCTGATAGACGAAAAATTCTTAAACTTCCAAATACACTGTCCCTACTTATTCTGTGTAAGACTTTCTACCACTTTTGCAGGGGATTGTTTGTGTTTTTCCCCTCTCAAACTGGTCAGGTATTGCAAGCATTCGTCTGCAAAAACACTACGTTTACTGATCTCAGAGGCTGGAACTCTGTACAGTTTAAGGATATCTCTAATGCCACGCAAACAAGGGAACAAAAGATGTTGGGAAGGCATTTGGTTTAGTCTTTTCAAACAATTAAGTCTAACAGTTTAAAATACAGAATTTGGAATGGAACAGGAAGATTAAAACAATGAACTAAAATAAAATTCTTGGACTATGGCCATCACAATTTTGATATTATATGAGAATGTTATTTATGCTATCATCTTCCACCCTGCATGACACCTCATGCTTATACTTCTACTTCCAGGGGAAGTTCTCCCCGGACCTTCTGCATCTTGCAGTGGTCAATGCCTGCAATGACAACTCCGTGCTTAAATCTCCAAGACAAAATATTTTGATTTTTCATTCAAGTAGTATTGTAAAACGCTCCTCAAAGTGGTAGATTTTATTACTAATCAAAACAGGAGAACTCACTGAAGTTTGTGGTAGGAGAAGGAAATCAAAACAGTGAAGGAAGTATAATGCTAATCCCCACTGCAGGCAAAGTTACTAACTTTTTAATTAACTTTTTTAGTTAAAGTCTAATACTGTCAAAATAACTAATAAAAAATACTTACCATGTATATACTGCTCCAGATTTGGTAAGAGCCACAGAAAATTGCGATCCACATTCTACTTTAACCACACCAAGGCCTGTGAGGGAATCAATCTAGGAGAACAAAATTAAATCCAAGTTTATTAAGGAGGCTATAGGTTCGTAGTCTGCACTGTCTTAAATATAATGTGCATATTTGTGTCTGCTTGCATTACCTATAAATTAAAGTGTGGATGTAAATAATTTTGCAGAATTCTACTCCTTTCATCGTTCTATGATTTAGAATCACAGAATAGTTTGGGTTGGAAGGCACCTTAAAGATCATCTCATTCTAACAACTTACCCCTTAAACATTAAAAAGAAGCTCAGCTTCAGCAAACTGTTGAAGATCATCTCCACTATGTGTTGCCAACAGTTACTCAGCAATTGTTCCTTAGTAGACATACTAAGGCTTTGTCTCCAATTAATCATTCCTATCTTGTATGATATGGATCTCATTCTGCTGACATAGTAAAAATATTTAAAACTCCAATACACTCTTCCTGTTTATTCTGCACAGGTCTTATGTCACTTTACCATCAATCATATGGGACCAAAAATCAATGAATCATAAGTAAGTTATTCTCACATTGTGTTACATCATGCAATAAAAACTGCTATTTGGGACCGGCTGGAGGGCTTTGTTCATTTGGAAACAGAATGGGGAAATCTTTATCCAGGTAAAATGTGGTTCCTAAAATCTACTGTGATACTCACACAACTTTAACAATCAGCATAAAATTTAAAGATTCATTATTGTAGCCTACAAAGTTCATTCTTAACAGCAATCAAAAGAATCCTGATGTCCCAGGGTGGGTGGAGGTCAGCACATATTAACAAATCTGTCTTTAGTATTTTCCACCAACCTCATAGTTTCTAAAACAACGAAAAAATTGCATTTTAATACCTTCATTGGTACTTTACAGCCATCACTGCCTCCTCTCCCAAGTTTCCCGTAATCTCCGTCACCCCAGGACCAGACTGTATCATCATCAGTCAGGCACAATGTCTGTGCATCTCCACTGCCACAGGCTATGTCAATCACACGGTAGCCCTGGAGAGCTTCCACCTGTAAGGAAATCACTCATTTTTGTTCATAATAAGAGACTCAGTCATTTAATTTCAAAAAAGATGACAAAGCCAACTAGGAGAGGTACTTCACTGGAATGGCAAGTCTGAAACACCACAGGAAACAGGCAAATAAAGGGAAGTCAAAGGGTTTTGCTCTTTTCAAACCAGCAAAATGAAATATGACTATGTATTTTAAATATTGGATTATTTTTAATTGGTGAACTATTTAAATTGTTTGGATTTAAAAACTCATTGAAAACAATTCATGCAAAACACGTAAGATTATCAAAGACTACATTCGGATGAAATAATTTCATGGTCTCTAGGCAAGTACTGTATACAGTAAGAAAAAAAAAGGTCTTATTTTCAAATACCTTTTTTACTAGTTTACAACTCTCTAGTACTTGCATCATAATGTGAATTTAATCAAATCTTTTGAAACGCCGCCATCTAGTGATGAAGTACAGGATTTGGACTCACGAAGTAAAAGAATGGTGACCCACACATACCATCCTCCCCTTTCTCACCCCACTGTTAAATAGATTATAGGCAGCACAATCCATCACTCGAAGCAGCATGGAACTTCACATACTTCAACTCATCTACAGATTATCTATTTTCATACCAACCAAGAACATGGAGTGGGAGAAAGAAGTAGAAAGATCTACAGGAAAGGTGGATAGATCCTTTTTTTGGGGTTTGGGGGGAGGCAGGTAAGAAAATCTGGATACAAGTGGTAAGGCCCCCAAAGTGGATTAAGAATACGTGATATCTCAATTCCATAAATTCATGCACTGGAAAAAGTTAATGCTGGCATGAATAGAAATATACGCAGAGAGCTATGAATAAAATTGACAAACTAACATTCAGTTTCATTCAAACAATCATTTGATATGTTTTCAGCAAGAGAACACAGACAGCAAACTGAACTCTCACTTTAAATGCAGGGCAGTTTTCTCAATGCCATCATTCTAACTTAAGTTCTTACAGTCTACTTCACAGGAGTACAACTGTCTGAATTACAATCGTCAGCTCATCAGTATACTCATTTTTTCTACATTCAATACTGTCCAGGTTCTCAGATTTACCATGTAAGAATCAAATGGAAACAGCTATCTTCCTCACCGGTAATTGGAAAACTCAAATTTCTTTTGCAATATCAATTAACTACCTCATAATTACTTAGGTTAAATTCTTATTTATTATATTCATATATATTATATGTTATTTCTATACATTCACACATATTATGATGAATTATATACTATATGGTATATTACAATACATAACATATTATAATATATTATGTTAATTTAGTATATTCTTATTAGTTTAGTATAAATGTCAGTAAGATCTCAGTATTCAACCATGAGAATTGAGTACAATTATAAAGTCTGTAAAAAAAAGCAGTTTGTAAGTAACTAAGTGGCTATCACTGTAATCACTGGTATATTTTCCAAGAATAAAGAATGAGGAGATCCAGAATACAAGGAGCTTATTTGTTACTTTCAGCACAAACTACTTCTGTGAAGGAGTGGAATTTACTTATGGGGGTGGGGTGTATGATTTGGGTTTTTTTTTTTTAAGTGTTCTATAAAACAAATCCTTATAAGCCTTTTAGTGACCGCTAGCAAAGTGTTGCAGCTCCACTTCAACTTATTTCTTCCAATTGATTCCTATTCTCTAAAGCAACACTTCATTTCCTACAAATACATGCCAAGAGTTTGTGTTTTCATTATCTGTATGCAGAAATGGAAAAAGTTATAAATCAGAAGAATAAGAACTCGACTAAGACTGTATAGAACTTCAAAGGTTTCTTACCAGTTTAGGTTTTAGTTGGTCCTCACTATCTCCATGCCCAAGGCGTCCATATCTTCCCTTTCCCCATGTGAAAAGGTCTCCTGCAGCTGTAATACATGCACTGTGTGCTCCCCCAGCAGCAATGTCAACCACTTCTATACCTCTCAGAGATTCAATTACACGCGGACGATCACAAGGGCTGAAATGAAAATATTTTGTTGTGATGAAACTTTTAGAATAGACCACTCACGTTCAATGTATGGAAAGAGGTTTTCAATTAGTACAAGCACACCTAAATTAACTGAGTGTTTCTTTTTGCTCCACTTTAATACCTGAAAGATTTATGATTAATCAGTCATTCAGAAATATTTTTAGAAGCCTATAAAAGCTAGAAGTATTTTACTGTATGTTACACAATAGTATTACAGGCATTTTGAAACTACAAAACTGCTTCAGTTAAAATCCAGTCAAAGCTAGGAATTTACCCTGAAAAAATCAGTCCAATTTAAGATACATTATCAAAATTTCTAGCATAAAATGTACTGTTCCCCCTGTGGAGTTCAGCATTCCTTTTTCTTTTTGAATCAGAACATTGTAATCCTGAATGCAACAGAACTTCTCCTTTTATGTAGGTAATAACGAATACAGAGATCAGAAGCAGAATGGCAGGTTAGTTCCCAAAAATGCATGACAGATCTCAAAGGAAAGACTCTGGACTTCAGCATCCGCAGATGTGTTAGAACACAGCAACTAATTGCAGAAATCAGAGTAATTGTTTATCTGAAAAAATATTTTGTGGTTCTCCTATTTTGAGATTTAAATTCCCCCATCACTACTTAACACTGACTTCTACACATAGACAGTAGTTTTCACGAAGCTTCAAAAATACAGGAACTATATTCGTTAATAGTTCTTACAAATAACATTTTGAAGTGTTGCCTACCTTCGGTTTCCATGACCAAGCTTACCATCTTCTGCCTCACCCCAAGAATAAACTTCTCCCTCAGAAGACAATGCCAAACAGTGTTTTCCACCAGAGTTCACTGCAACTTTCTTTATAAACACATGTTGAATGGATTCCAGTAAAGTTGGAGTAGAAACTGATTCTGTTCCCCCAATTCCAAGCCTGCCACCAGCTCCATATCCAGTAGCATACAGCTTTAAAGTGAAGAATAAAATTTATTTTTGTTTACCTCTTGAAGAACATTCACTAGAACTGTAGAGACTTCTTAAAGCATATATACTAGAATACAGTACAAGCAAAGCCTGAAAGAAGTTTCTTACATGCCTCTATATCACCTGCTGGAAAATAAGAAGTACTTTGAATATTTCAGAAAAAAAAAAAGTGAAAATATAGCTACATCCAAGCCAGTATGAAATGTCACTGACCTAACAGATTGCATTTTAAATCCTAAGGGTGATTTTGTGAAAGTATCACAGTTCTGTGTGATAACATTACAAAGTCATCTATCACCTGTAGGTCTCTCTCAAACAGCACTATTCTGGTTGTCTTTCATCTGTTGAATATAGACACCTAAACACAGTTGCGTCTTCCCCTCCCAGTCTCATGAAAAGAATTTTAAGTACTGCTTTTCACTTTCTTTTTGTCTATCTGAAAATTCTCTCAAGAGAACGATATCAAGCAATATCATTAATCTGTCCCTTATTCTTCTGTGAATCTTTAACAAGGATGATACCAACTGCTGAAGACAAAATCATTACAATATCTCACTAGATGGAATTTAACTACAAAAAAGCTCTAGCTAAAATTCTCAATCACATCCTTAACACAAAGCTGCCACGTGTACTCTTTCAAATTTGTGAACCTATTTTTTTTGCCTATACATTACACTAAACCTCTGCACGGTGTTCCTTTCCACTTAGTATTTAAGCATCAGCTAATTAGGTCCCATTACACCTCTCCTCGTCAGAGAGACAATCACCATCACATTTTACTCTCTGTCCTGTTTCCGGATCTCTGAGCACGTTACTTGTACTCAGTTTTGTTTTTCAAAATCTGATGAGAGTTTTGAATTGAGAACTAAAACATGTGTCTTGTTCCATGCACATACGCTACAGCACACTGAATTCCTAGACTGCACTAGCAGAGTTCGTATAGTTCAGTTACTCTAAAAAATAAAATAAAACACAATAATAATAAAAAAAAATCTGTGCTATGCACATTATTTTTTATTTAGCCAATCCCGTTATGACTGAGGATGAAATATTTCAAGAGAATCTAACAAACAATCATTTGTTTTATCCTTACTTTCCCATCAGCAGTCACTGCAAACAGAGTTTGTTCACCACCAATTAACTGTACTGGTCTAAGGGTAGCAAGAGCTTCACATGGAGTTGGGACTTTGACTTTTGCCCCTTCGATCCCACCAAGCTGTCCTCTGTGATTATGACCCCAGCCATAAATAGTTCCACTGCCTCCAGCTGAAAGTGTCCAATCATCAGGTCGTCTGCAGAAAATGCAAAGCAAACAAAATTTTAAGAGCTTTAGAAAGTCACAAAAATCGCAGTTTATCATTATACAACAACGAAGGATCACAAAACCAAACCAATGATAGTTGAAAGAAATAACCTATTCATCCACTGGACCAGCTGCTCATCCTGTTCTCTCTTAAAGACATCATGGCATTCATGAAGAACATCCATATTTTCATTATCTGCCATTAATTCTCGGATTTTCTTTGCCACCTGTAAGATATTTTGGATTGCACAACATTATTCAAACTACCAGTTACCCCTCTCACAATAGGCATAAAATACTTCACACTCAGTGTATCTTCTTAAATGGAAGACTTTCGCATGTTCCATGAATCATTAAAAATATTCCTGCAGTACCTCATCAAGGAAAAGGCGAGGTAACGGTGTCCTTTTATCAAGAGCCACAGCAACCCTGGATGCCATACAGTATCTCCTGAACCAGGCCCATTTGTGCGTCTCTGCACAGCAAGGGAGAGTGTCCAACTCTAGATCACAAGCAAGAGCCACAAGCACCTGCAGACAATCAAAAAACATTTTTGAGATGTATCCAAAATATGGAATAAAAAGTAATATGTATTTGATATAGCAGAACAGTTCGTAGACCAGTAGGACCTGAACGCAGTTTCAAAGACATGTAAAGTACAAGGGACACCAAGAGTCATTTTCATTACCCTCACTGACGAGGCAGCATCAAATGTACCCACACACCTCACATATGGCTATGTATCTAATTTCCTCTTCCAACCCAGAAATTTTCAAAAAGCCCGTAAGAAAAACATTCCTAGATTAATTAACTTCTGTGTGAAATACTATATGCTGAACTTTTTGTCTTCCATTTCTAAACTGTCTCCTTCCTATAATGAAATCAATTTTCAATAGATTTTCCAATTTCATTCAACTTGAATTTCATTCAACTTAATGTTACTGATGAAGATTGTGAACAGCACATTACTTCTTCGCTGTACAAGCTTTCACATATTTTAAGAACGCCTTTCCTTTAGAGAAGTCCTCTTAGTTTAAAACTTTTATTACATGGGAAGAATCTTTCAGCCTTTTATTCTTGTTGTTCTTCAACAGACCTTGCCATCTTGTTTATTTTTACTTTGAAGTACAGGGGTCCAAAACTGTATAGCCTTCCTTTTAAGACATTCTTATTTGTTCCAACTAGATGTAAATAAAACCTTCAGATGATTTAAATAAATAAATAAAAATATACAACACTATATTATGACAACTTGGAAATCACTTATGAAAAAGCATAGCCTACCTCTGTCTAGCTAGATATGCCTTCTTCTTTATTTGTATATTTGATTCTCCTTTTAGAAGCAGTACTCTGATTTTGTCAGAAAATGTAACTAATATGTGATTCAGTGAGCTTACTGTGTCTCAAAAAAATCCAGAACTATACTATACTGATTGTATCCCATTACCTTAAAGAAAGGGCTGTGGAGCAACTGTTTGCCACCTCTCACAATGGGGTCTTCATAGTCAAACTGTCTCTGCAAAGCTTCTGGAAGACCTTTAACCAAAGCAGCTAAAGCACTCCCTGTGAAACTCTGTAATAGAGAAATTACTGTATGCATTGCCAAAAGCACACTATTTAGATGACCACTAGAAAACATTAATAACTTTATAAACTACAGTTAGCTCTATGAAGTGTCATTTCCACCCATTTCCCAATACAAAAGTATTTCTATCACTTTTTGGCAATTCCAAACCTACATCTATACAGTCTCAGAATTAGCTATTTTTATCTAAAATGGAGTACTCTTTATAGACCTGCAGATCTGTGCAAGAAGGCTATTTGTCTGCACGTTTCCTATTTTGAAATTAACAACAAAAACATAGTATACCAGGGCTAACATTTTAATACTTCAATACTTCATATACATATTAATGTGAATAATGTGAAAGTTTTGAAGAGGAGAGCATCGCTTGCTTCTTACCAAAGCTCGTGTTTCTCCATCGTTATCCCCTAGAATCCGGTTGATATTAATTGATTGGCCAAACTCTGTAGTGAGCAGTTTCCGTAGTCTCTGCAAGGCCCACATTCTGTGGCCAGCAGCTAAGGAAACATAAGCACACAAAGAATGTAATTACTTTAAAACAATGATTTTAACTTCACATAAATAGACTTATTTTCAAGACTACACCTACCTAAGGCACTCAGTTGAGCACAAGCTGCAAGAGAAGCTGCCAAGCGAGGAACTATACTCCTGTTGGAAGCAAAATTTAAGCGAAAATCCAACAAACACGTAACCAAATCCATTGAGGGACATGAAAGAATGCAACGATCTGAGAGAAGGTCTTTAGGGCCTGCAAGAAACAAAAAGTAAAAATAATAACAACCAAAAAAAAAGTGGGGAAGATTTGTCCTCAGACTGAAATAAGGCAAGATTTAGCAGCCTAAACAAATAGTCTAGAGTGCCAGTCTGCATCTGAACTGGTCCACTCCATCTTCCTTTGAAGAGATTGGAAGCCAGAGGCACTTTCATGACTTAACTTACCAAATACAGATGCATTTTAAACAAAGGCATTAAAAAAAGAATTTCAGATGAGCTGTGCCTCCAAAGTATTCCCTTTTCACTGATGACGAGGCAAACTACAGTGATTAAAAATATTTTTATCTCCACCCTGCATACAACTCCACCTCCCAGGACTTCGATGAAAATGTTTCCCAAATATGAATAAAAATGTTTTCTTAGTAAATGTTTCTTTCGTGTAAGTGAACTATTGAACTTTGGCATGCAAGTATCATGTAATAAATGGAACAGTAAAAAAACAGACAAGTAAATCTACTCTCTCATCCGTCTCTAAACTTCGTATATGATACCTTACCTGCAGCTGGCATGATAGGGTAAACAGTGAATCGCCATCCCCACCCATTCACAGAGCCATCACTGATGAACTTCCACTTCAGTTCATCCCCTGGAATTCGCAGTTCACTAGACCAATCTGACCACTCACGACCTGTTACAGTAGGCAATACAAACATAGTCATCTATAGTGTCTGAGCCAACGTGCGAGCTACTCATCAAGAGCAACTTCCCTCCACGGTAAGACATTATAAAAATCACATAAATGCATTTAAGAAAAAGAAAAAAGCTATGTAAAGCACACAAACATAAGTACAGAGATGCTACATTAATAAAAATTAAGTCTTAAGTAGTTCAATTAGCAGTGCTAACAGATACTCTACTTTTAATAGGACATTCAAAAGACTATTCTGAGATAGTAATGAAATCCACTGTCCTATCTTCAAATTACCTTTCCGTAATACCAAAATATATAACACCATATACATTCAATAAAACTTCATAGCTTTTTTTCCACCCAAGACTCCAGTCAGAAATACCTCAGTTATGAAACACACGTGCATCTGAAACAGTTTGCGAAAAATGGAGCAGCAATAAAAGCCCACATCATGACTGCTCAGAAATGTTAAGCACAGGCAGTAACTACTGACACCCTTCCACATGACTTAAAGTGTGGGTAGGTTCAGTGTAAAATTTGATGACATTAGAACTATTCCTCTAAAATCTGCTGCAAATTAATAGTGGTTAAAAATGAAATCAGAGATAACAAGGAAAAAAAAGCATGGAGATTTCACCTAGTGTCGCATACACAGGCCAGAGCAGAAAACAGAAAGAGTCTACCTAGTATTTTGGGCATTCAACAGCAGAACAACATTTGTCTTGACTGTATGAAAGCTCAAAAGGTCTGTAAGTATTACTTGAAAAATAAAAGAAGCTAACAAAAGAAATATCCTTTACCAATCACAGTCCAATATGTTAAAATATACTTTGATTATACAGAAATTCACACATGTTGGCAGGGGTGCTAAACACTTTTATTTTTTTTATACTTGCACTCTTAGGAAGAACATGACAACATGCTCTTCTGAGAGATTCTCTGTATTCAAAGAGGCAAGATCTCTTACAGGTCTGTGTCTAGATCCTATATCTTTGTTAGTTTAAAGCAGAATTTCAATTTACATAGCTTTTCCTCTGTCTTTACTGGCATATCCCTCACAATACATCAGTCACAGACAGTGGTACATTTCATCCAGCTTTTTAACAGTAAATCACACAAGACACTTTTGAAAAGCACTAGTTCTCTAACCTGATCGGACAGAAACAATTCTGTTGACACCATCCATTATGGTGAGTGGATCATGACGCCGCTCTGTTGAACACTGGCGATCAAATTCTACCCTTAGACCCTCAGCACCTAAAACAGCCACAAAGAGTTTATGTATTTTTGCAAAGCAATCAATATCATGACAAATGCTGATTTTATAAATCAACATGAAATGAAACACAGTTGTGTGTTTGGAAGCCATAGCTCTCATCAACAGAAATATTTTTCTTTGGTTTAATGACATTATTTATCTGTAATTTCTTCTCTTTGAAAGCTTTACATCATAGCAAACTATGTGAGTAGGGCCTAGCAGACAGAACACTATACTAGAACATTCTGAACTGAGGTTGCAACAGACAAAAAAATGTGTGTATTTATAGTTAAAGAAATAGCTCTTTGTTGCTTGTAACTTCCAGTAAGTACTAGATAGTATACTGAAGGAAGCACTAAATGAAAAGACAGCATTAGAACAAAAACTGTTGCCCTAATGCTCAAGATTAGAAGATACATGTTCAATTACTGACCCTGAAAAAGACTCGGTCTTTCTCAGCTTCGTAACTGAACAGAAAACAATAATACACAGCTGCAGTCACAGCCAGTGAACCCAAAAATGTGTACTTCACAGGATCGAGATGTTCATGCAGTACATGTCTTAAGAAATATTTCTACTACAGTGACAGGATACATAACATGACTAAGGAAAAATTTTATGCATGCAGGCTTGAAAATAACTGAATTTTAGTAACTCAACTCTAAGAATTCTATACCTGGTATTTTAACTGTGCCACTAGAAGATGTATCATCAGTATATGGATGGCTACTTTCTACCACAACTGGCTGTGAAGAGAGGCGACCACTCTGGGAATCAGTTGCCACATCCTCTAGTTCAGTAACACACAGCTCCAACAACATATCAGCAACCTAAGAAAATATAAATACACATTTTACAAAACATAAGTTTGATTAGTCCAAGAAATCTAAGCCAATTACCATTCTTCCCAAATTTAAAATAAATAAAACATTCATATACCATTATATTAATTAAAAAATACTCTTTTCAGTGGTGTTAAAGCTAGAAAAATACCTAAAAATAAAAGCCGAACAACACTTTTCCAGTAAGCAAATGATAACAGAAATAATTGTTTTCCCTTACAGAAAAAACAGTAAGATACAAATTGTAAAGCATAGGCCAAGAGATTAATGAAAGGTGCAAATATTTAACCAGTACACAAAACACTGCAAAACACTCTTTAGAGATAAAAATGAGTACTAATGTAATTTTCAAGAGCAGTTTCTGATAAAAACTCTTACTCAAGGTTAAAAATAAGAATTAAAAAACTTCACCCACGAACACACTGTTGTTCAGCTACTCACTATTAATGCTAGAAGCAAACCCACCAGAATTAACACATAAGTTCATGTATATCATGCATCTCACTGGGGTGGGACAACTACTACTCAAGCTCAGAACATGAGTATACACAGCTGATCAAAATAAGAATTTGAAAATAGGGAGGCAGGTGGAGGGGGAAGTAGCAGTGTGAGAAATATCACTCAATTGCCTCTACATGAATAGCATCAATTCACACAATCCTAGTTTACTTGGACAAAGATAGAATAAGATTTCACTGCTTGAAACTGGAGCTATCTTGTCATTTTTTCACATTAATAAATAAAATTTATCTCAATTCAATGCATAGTCATTAGCAAAGTCATTATTCATATTTTTGGTCAGCGAAGCAAAATTTAATAAAAGAACACAAAAATCAGCTTTGTTTTAAAACATCAGAAGTGATTATGCAAACAGTCTTTAAGCGGTGCAAAGACAGAAAGTAACTACATCATATGAATATCTTAAAAGAAATGCATTGCTAGTCATTAGAAAAAAAAATATTTAAAAGGTAAAGCCAAAATAAACATTAAATAACTTCCAGTTCATTACTGTAACCAGATATTCTTTTAATAATTCATTATTTGTAACATTCTTTCCTATAACTGTTGGTATCCAGTATCACAGTATTTAGTAATTCTGTTCCTCCATTGCCCAAAGAAACCCTACAGCCATGCATGCTTTCTAAGTAGTTAGACTTAAATGCATCAAATGTAAATCTTAAAAAGTAAGAATTACTATATCATCAACAATATATTAACAGCATTTTTAGCTAGCAATAACGATTGCTTCAATTGAGAAATACACTCAAGTTGAAAAAACAAAACCAATATGGAAGTTTATAAACCAACACTCTATAGGTATCAGAAACAGGACATGGTTAATTCAGCTTCATTCCAGTAACCACAGCCACTTGTCCAATACATAAATATAGTTCACTAAGCTTCTATTTTATTACCTAATTGCAGCATGACAAATCAAGGAAATGGGTCTATTACTAACATTTGCCACACATGCACATATTCATGTCATATTTCCATTAAAATCACTGAGGTTCACATTCAAGTCCAACTCTAATTTTCATGTTTATTAAATTTCTCAGTATGTTAAGCTGCACTTCAAATACAAGAAAACATTCTAGTAAGCTACAAATAATAAGGACATAGTTAAAATGCAACAGAAACAAAACCTAACCTGTGGGTAAGCTGTGCCCATACCAGACAGTACAGCTGAAAGAACATCTTTTCCCTTTTCACCTGCTCGGTTGGACACAGCAAGCTTTAGCAGGTCAACCATGACTCGTGTGTCATCTGGTACTAAGAGACTAGTAAACTCATCCAAGTACTGCGGTTCCGGGCCAGACACTTTACTTTGACTTTCTACATCCTACAAAACAAATTGCAGAAATATTTAGACAGTGAAGACGAGAAATATCTCACTGAATCGGAACAGGTTAACTTGACTGACTAAGTTTAAAGGTTGTTTAAAAACACAATCTCTAT
Organism: Cuculus canorus; assembly: GCF_017976375.1. NCBI lineage: Eukaryota > Metazoa > Chordata > Aves > Cuculiformes > Cuculidae > Cuculus > Cuculus canorus. The sequence goes on from NC_071401.1 coordinate 70,332,698, forward strand.
ATCTGGGATTATACAGTCCCCAAATCAACGAACTATTAAATCCATTTCTCAAGTGAAAAAGCTTTCCTAAAACTAACCCCTTTAACTTGGGGGGGAACTGCAAAAAACCAAAACAAACAAAACCCAACCCTGTTCCCTCAAGTCCCCTCTGTCATTGGCTAGATTTAAAAAAACCCCAAAACTGTCATTTATAAAATAATTTAAAAGCACACAAAAAAAAGCAAGACTACTTGGTAAAAGCAGTTTTAAGGAAGGTATTGACAACATTACTTCTTTGGTTTTTGTCATGGTTTCTGCAATGATAGTGGCAGCTCCGGGATCATCTGTGACTGGAATGAAAGGACGGGAAGAGGCAGCAGCAGCTGATGGAGTTACAGCAGATGGTGTCACAGCGTCTTCTGAAGGAACAACCTAGGCAAAACAAATAATAACTAAGGAAAGTTGCAACAAGATGCTGTAAAAACTTGAAGAGTCTAATTACTTATAAGAAGAGTTTATGTTCAAAGATAGCAGCAATTTAAAAACAGCCATAAATTCAAAACCAACAGATTAACTCCCTGTATTTTTAGCTTCTATTTTATGTTTGCATCATGGCAAACCAGCCAACATCCTCCTCAATGCCAGCTAGAACAAAAACATCAGTGCCTGCAGAAAAATCCACCAAGTAGAAGACACGCCCTAAAAATACACATCAAATTAACAGTTTGTTAAAGGAAAAGATCTCTTCAGTAGCAAGCTGCTTCTTTTTTCTGCTTGTGTTAGCAGTTAAGAATAAATACAGTAGAATTCCACTCCGGCCCTCCTGCCTACATTACTTGATATAAGTTTTCAATGACACTTCATTAAATAATTGTCTTTTTTTTTTTTATCACTTCAATGAAATGAATCTGATATCTTGTCAAATGGTTAGTATTTTCATGTTAACTCTAAAATACTAATAGTAAACATCACAACTGCATTTAAATGACACAGTTCTGAAATGACATCATTCCCAAAACTGATTTCACACTACAATATTTGTTTGTCCAGATATGTAGAGTACCCACTGAAAAATATTGTCCTGTTTGGTTTGGTAATAGTAGAGGTTATTTTTCAGTTTTACTGTTAAATACTGTTGGAAAAACTCATTTGACACTACCTCCCCTCTTCTGTCCTGCCATGGGTTTGGGCTGAGCCTCTCTTCTACATCTCCCGCAAGCATGCACTCATCTCCATTGGCAGGGCTTCCTGTAGAAGTAGCATCTGACGGAGGGGCTGGTGATGAAGAGGGACATTCTACTGGTGCAATCATACTTGCAGGCATCAATGCTCCAACAACTGCATCCCTGAAATCATTTAGGACAGATTAACATAAACTCAATTATAGTTCCTTAGAAAAAATTATATTTGCTTGTCTTATTACAAATAAGGAAAGGTTTCCAAACTCTGGAATTTAGAGAGTAGTTTATCTCCATTCTCCTTTGGGCCAGAAGCTCAAATACTGCATTTTAAGGCCACTATCTTACACGAGTTCTTCTCGTAAATTTTAGCACAGATACTCTGTCCTCTACTAGCAACAAGAAGGCCACTGTAAAATTCTGTAGTTCTTTCCACTCTGCCCCCACTGCTTCCTCCACATCATTTATCATTATTTACTTCAGCATTCCTAAACAAATACTTTTTTTCTCCAGGCACTGGCAGCTTCTTATGGTAAAAAAAAATAACAGCATAAAGCTAACATCAAAAGAAAATTTCAATTAATTTTAGGCCACAACTGAGGACTCTAAACTTGTGAAACAATTTATACCTGACTCAAAGGACCCTATTAGATGGTTAGTTGTGTCATCTTTTGCTCTGCAAAAGGCAAGAAAGTTTGCATGCCTACCTGGCATACATGATTTGTAATGCCACCAGTATATGAGATAATGCCTGCTGTTTGGCAACATTCCCATCAAGTGATAGGAGAATCTTAGCAAGAGAAGGGCGATTCGGCTTGGAACTGTTTGCCCCACTAAGTTTGTTGCTGGCAGCAGAAGAATCTGCATCTGAAGGAACACCTGGAGAGAGAGGAAAAAAAAAGAGAAGGCAAGCGTTTTTTTAATGGTGTAATACATAACTGGAATTGATTTATTTGATATCTTGTTAAGTCAGAAAGACTAACCTAACAGTAGATTCTTAAACTGCAGTGTCTATAGTTACAACATAAAATCAATACTGACACTTTGTAACAAGGGTTTCCATAAAAGAGTGTTCCAGCTTGTTACATACTCATGAAGATTAAGTAATATAAATATTTCAGTGTTCAGCATCTAAAATAGGTTTTACTTAGACAGAAATTTCTCAAATAGCACTAATACTTACTAGATACTCTTAAAAATGCTAATCAAATATTCTATATATGTAGTTTTTGCTCTTTCTTAAATACATAGCCTTGTTCATGAAAGGCTTAGTTAGCCAAATCTTTGGTGCTTTTATATTCAACATGAAACCTCTGTTTTGTCTTCCCAGTTCTTAAGTTACCTACCTTAGAAACAAAAACTAACAGTAGCATCAAGAATTACAGCAAGAGATAACATATAAGACGCCAAGCATTAGAGTAGCATCCATCTACAGTTACTTCCATAAAGCTCTATCATGTACTAAAGACAAACTTTCTGGAGCATTTGATAAAGCATGTTATGGTTTAACTTCCTGAAGAACAACAGAAGTTCAAACTAATGCTACTTCTGAGTAAGTCCTTTATAACATGCACTCGCAGGAAGGTGTTTTGTTAGGGTTTTCTTATAAGTGTGTAAGTTTTTGTTGTTGTTTTGTGGTGATTTTTAAAAGACAGTTTTCTTTTTGCACTCTTCTACCACCTATTAAACCATGCAGAGAACTCATACTCCAAATGGCATAAAAAACAACAACATAAGACAATAAATACCAACCAAGATAAGAAGCACCTAAAGGGTCCCTCGCTGTCTGAAAAAGTACTGGTTCATGAACAGATGGTGTAGCTACATCCACTGTTGTCCACGCTACACTGTGGGAAGACCCACAAGCAACGCGGGTGATTTTCTGACCTTCCAAGCCCTGAACAAGAGTCGGCTTTCTATTGACTGTAGTCGTTCCATTGCCTTGTTGCCCGTGGTCATTGTCACCCCAAGCATAAACCTGCCAGTAAACATTTCCACATATTAGTTTGTGTCACTGGTTGCCTCATTTAATTGTTTTCTTAAAGATTTTCTACAGACGAATATTAGTGATTTGTCTTATCTATCTAGAACATTTTAAAGAACCTATAGCCGTGACTTTTTTCTGCCATTAAATAACACAGGCATTATCATACAAAAGAAAAGAAAATAAACAAAACAACTGAAAAAAAAAAGCAGCGCTTTATCAGATGATTCATAAATTACTGCCAATTCATAAATCATTCAATGTTCCCAGGGAACAATAATTTACAAGAATTAGTTGCACAGTAATTACATTGGGGATCTGAATCAGTACTATGAGAACAATAACAGTGGATCACAGCAGAAAAATCTGTCCAGAATACTACGACTGCTTCTGCATTTCGAGAGTGAGAGCAGGAAATTGATCATGAGATAATATACAAATTAGGAAAATATTACGAAAGCTACTACCACAAGAACAATTGAACTCCAATATTAATATAAAAGCTAGCATATTTTAAATTACAATCTTGATTATATTTATTCAAGACTTTAATAAGCAAATAAAGATCATTAGAAATAAAAATCATTAGAAATTTTTATTTCATTTAATCAGCATGGATGGTATTACACTTCCTCAGTTTAGTTTATTCCTTTCCAGATCAAGGAAAGACAGGAAAGGATGGTGATGCACAATGTACCTGGCCAGTGTCAGTAACTGCTAGGCAGTGGAGTGCACCTACAGCCACATGCACAATCTTTTTACCCCTCAGTCCTTCCACAACTTGTGGCTTTCGCACATGTACGTCTGTGCCGTGACCTAGCCTGAAGTAGTCGCCCTTACCCCTGCAACAGACAGTAAACAAAATTCAAAACAATTATATTGTTTAGACATTCCTCTGTCAATGCAGCTTCCCAAATCAAAATATTTCATTTATCACTGGGATTAAACACAAGTACCAACTAACAAATTATTCAAATGTGAATCTCAAAGACCTAAAAATGAGGATAACTGCAGCTCTGTGACTGCAACCTCATCTGGGTATAGAATAGGGATCATTATAAATATTTTTTCATATGCCATGCAACCATGAACACAACAAATTTCCCCCATTGCAGAAACACTGCAAGTATACTTAGACAATGGATGTGTTTTGATAAGACTTGGACAGATCTATACTACTGAGGATAAACCTAACAGTAACCGACCCTCTAACAAGTCTACTGACGTAAAAAACATACAGGAAATAACTTGGTTCTTTCACTGCTGGAAGCCTCAATATAGGTTTTTAAGCCTCCATAATTTCAATCCTTCTAAAACTGCAATATACAAACTGCACCAAAAAAAAACACTATGTCCAAAATTAACATAACACCTTAGAACACCTTGAAGAATATAAGTAAAGAAGGAAAAAAAAAAACCCCTGAGATTTCTTTCACGGTTTTTAATAACCATTCACTCGCTTCTGCTGCTCATTAACATCATCATCAATTTTTTCCCCCAAGAATAGCTATGTTATGCTGAAGGAGAATATGGTCTATGTAGCACTGTTGCCTATCTAAAGTTATAACTCAGAAGTTTTGATAGCCCCCTCGAATCAGTACAAATTCAAGAAGGTAAGAGTAAAAGTTTAGAAGCAACTCAACCATCCTAAAGTGCAAACATGCACAGCTGAAACAGACCCAAAAAATTTCTTTGTAGACCTGTAATGTCATAGCTGTAGATTGTATGACTAGAAGTAACAATGCTAAGACAAACAGGTTTATGTTGAAAACAAAGCAGAAGTAGACAAAAAAAAATACAAAGGGTTTTTAATAACCCTTGGTGATCATCTCATACCAGTTCTTGCTTTGAGACATCATTACTGATAACCTTATGGTCTCCTGGGCAGCAATGAGCTCTGTAGAGACCTGGCATTTCCAAGGAAGTCCTTCATCTCCTCCGAACTTCAGCTTACTTTCTTATTCAATTACATCTTTACTCTCTGTCTCTGCTTCAGCTGTGGGATACATAATCCAAACTACAATTATCAGGTTCTCTTTTTCCCATTCCACTCAAAAGTATTGAATTAACATTCCCTGACATGCTCCATTGCTCTCAAGAGAGGGAGAAGTCTTCCTCTTCCTCCAGTAATTCAGTAAGACCTAGGCATCCCAACTGAGTACAACACATAACTGAGCATGCTAATGGAGACAGTGTTATGAGTAACTGAACAAATCACAGCTTATCTCAAAGGGCTGCAAATTTAAAAGACAAAGTACACAGGTAAGGTGCAGACAGAGTTAACACAGTCAAACAGCAATAAAATGAACACATACTTAGCAATTGCTTTGTTAATACTTCCTGACAAATGTAACATACCACGTCCATACCACTCCTGATTTGGTCAATGCCAATGAGAACTGTGCACCACACTCAATCTGACAAACTCCTTGGCCGTTCAGTCTTTCAATGTTCTGAGGAATGTTGCATCCTTCACTTCCTCCTCGACCCAGTTTTCCAAAATCACCATCACCCCAAGAAAACACCAAACCTAACAAACACCAAACTACAGGTCAGACAAAGATCACAGTATTCCCATGTACTAAAAGGTTCTGGAACAAGACATTCCTACCTTCATCTGTCAAAGCAAGAGTCTGAGCATCTCTGCTTCCACAAGCAACTTGAATGACTCTGTGGCCAAGAAGCACTTTAACCTACAAAATAGAAAACCAAGCAAAATGTTCCAAGAAATTATGTTCTAAAACCTTACAGACGTTTTCAAGCTTTTATGACTGATCTTGTTCATTGTGCCCAGTCTGAGCATGCCATTTAGCAAAGACTTATCAAGCCTTGCTTATCTAGAATTCAACTATGCTTAAGGACAGCAGCAGCTTCCAGCTACATATCAATGTTCAAAAAAACATTAGCCAATCCCTTCCCAAGGAAAGGAAATGTGAAATAACTTGCCTGTTATTCGTGTGTACCAAAACCTAATTTAGACCACTCCAAAACTATGTCTTCATACTGCTTTCACGGGTTCAGGCTTTTCTTTAGCTTTATTATAGCATTTAATAAACAAACACATTCACATGTCATCAGACACAAGAAACATTTATTTTACCATCTTAGGCTTCAGCTGTGTGGTATTATCTCCATGCCCCAATCTTCCATACTCTCCAAGACCCCATGTATACAGTTCACCACTAGAGGTAATAGCAGCACTATGGGAACTGCCACAAGCAATATCACGGATGCGTTTCGTTTTCAATGCTTCTATCAATCTTGGTTTATCACAGTTCCTAGAGAAAATAAGTAAAGAATTCATTGTGTTAATTATGAAAGAGCTGCACAATAGACTCCAATCTTCATAATAAAAAAAATTTTGTGTAGTAACTAACAGTAACCTTAAGACAAAACAAGATGCAATGTTATGATTCCAAGATGGAACTGTTTACCACCACCATAAATTAAAAGCTTTACTATTTTAATGTGCTTCAAAGTTTACTTGAAGAAATATTTCATGTATACACTGCAAAACTTATGTAACAAAACCAAAAGAGCAAAACGATGACTCAGTTAAAAAGTGTGTAATACAAAGTTAAAACTGACATCCTGTCACTGTCCAAAGCTGAGTGATTTTTCAGATGTAATTATTTCTCCACCTTGTGAACACAGAGCCAGACAAAGATTATGAGATGACATTTCCATCCCAAATATGCTCTTCACAAGACAGAAATTAGAACTGGAATTTACTGTCAGGTTTCTATGAGGAGAGCACTGGAAACTTTTACTATCCTACATGGTCACAATATTCTCTGAATTCACAGAAGGTTTCAGCTCAAGGCTTTCTAAAATTAAGTGTGTAATGGAGCAACTGTTAAGGTTTAATGAAATTATGTACAGCCTCTGGAAAATCTGTTCCTATAAAAAACCCAGAAGTTTCAAGTCTCACTTTTAATAAAAACACAAAAAACATGAGGCAGTTAAAGAATAAATAATACTGCTCTAACGTGGACTTTCTTTTTCATTGACCTGACACACATTTATTCATTGTCATATATTAACCACTTGAGATATGCACCATAATTTTTTTATGCATTCTGATCAGGTCTTCAAAACTTATGAGAATGGCAAACATAGATTTCTACATGAGCTATGTTTATAGGTTTTTTTTATTTCAAAACATTGTTCTGTGGTACATAAAAAGAAAAATCCTGAAACAACTCAGATTTTCCTCAGGCTGTCCTGTGGAGGATAAAACTAACTACTACTGAAGCACAAGAAATTTATTTCTGGCTAACAAGTTTGTGAGCAGATGTCTAAAGAATAGGGCTACAAAACACTGCCAGGCTTACATCACAAACTGTTACAACTCAGGAACATATGCCCGGCAGAGTATTTTGCATACCTGGCAGAGTATTTTGCAAGCTATGGTTTTACACCTCAAGGCATCTCTGCAAACCTTACCTTCTAAAAGTAACCAACCACTCTACATCCAAAAGTGTGCCATTTCATCAATGACATTCAAAAACACTACTAAAGACTATGTCCATTAAGTATGCTTCCAAGTATTAATTCCACTACCTCCTTTTAAAATGACTGAAGATTGCTACAAATGCTGCACCATAAATTGACATACATTGCTGAAAAAGAAAGTATTTTCACAATGCTTTTACTCCCATTATATTAAAAATCTTATCATCATCAATAGTGGTGGTCAGCTGCGTTCTAACATGCAACATAGATGTTCTCTTATGGAAATGCAAATTTGGTATCCTTACATTCGACTGAAGTGACCAAGTTTTCCATCATCACCTTCACCCCATGAAAATACCTTTCCATCAACAGTTAATGCCATAGCATGCCGGCCACCTAGAAGTGTAAATAATGAAGTTAAATTTCAAGCTCCCAACGCAAGCAGCAGGTCTAGCAAAAAATCTCAGAAATTTGACACTGTTCTACTTCTGCAATGTAACTGTATGACCCTTTCAACCCAATAGACATTACTTATTTCTTTGGAGTTTTAATGTGATTTAATTTAAAACAAAACTTTTGTAAGAGTAGATTTCCTGGTACATTAAAAAAAAAAAAGCACTCAATTGGCTATTTTCAACGCAGGGGGAAAAAAAAAGAAAGAAAAAAATAAAACCATTTAGCAATATTCAAAAATGAAAACACTTTCTTTGCATCAGACTAAAAACTATTCAGAAGTTACCAAATTTAACTTCCATCAAATAAATAGTATGGCCTAAATTCCTAGTTTTTAATAACAGAACCATAAGGTTTAATCTGATGTTTTATGGAACAGAATTTAATAAACTGTATTTATTTTTTAAAAAATTAAAAACTATCAGATACCCTGGGGCATCACAGCACCCAAGAAAGTCTCAAAGGAACTATTTTTAGGTTTATTATGTTATGTTTATGTACGTAAGAATAGCAACAGTTAGTACCTGAGTGAACGGCAACCTTCTTTACCACATAGTTACTGAGAGCTGTAATCTGACGGGGAATAGGCACAGTTCCACTAGATATTCCTAAACCCAGCCTTCCATTTGTAGCTTCTCCACAGGCATATACTTTACCCTCCACAGTCACTAAGAAGAAGACAAAAAAAAAAAATTGTTTGAAACACCATTAATGTTTCACAACTGGAAATATGTTTCTGCTCTTAAATAATTATACATATATTTTAAAATTGTTACCTGCAAAAAGGCTTTTGGATCCTCCGGCTACTTGCACAACATTCAAGGCAGACAGCGTTTCAGAAAATGAAGGTACCTTTATCTAGAGCAGTAAGGAAATAAAGATCATTACAACGTACTTTAAATTTTTATACTTAAAAAGAGCAGTTATTCTTAAATGATAAACCAGTTAATCTGACAGGCAGTTTTAATTAATAAATTAAACTTTCTGTATTATTCAGATGCTTCACACGTAACAGTTAATACACACCCAGTAGAAAATAGAAAACATGAAAAAGCATTTAATATTGAAACAATAATAAATATAAAATTGGGGGAAAAATGAAATATGATATAAACAATTACTTTCCTTTTAGTAATTTCTTTTTGAGAAAATAGAACTCAAGAAAAGCACAATAGCAAAAGAAACCTAGTTAGCAATGTTAGCCAATACACTTCAAATTAGCATACAGAAACAGAAAGAAACAACTGAGGTTTTCAGTAACTAAATGCTTTCGCAATCTAGATTAGAGAGCAGCTCAAGGAGGTGGGGGGGGGAAAGGACAGGGAAAAAAAGAGACCAGGAAACCTATTTTCTCCATTACTACAAAGAAATCTTAGATCAAGCTCCTCTGTGTGCGTGTACACACACACACCCCCAACAATCCTTTTTCAAGTGTTTTAAACCAACATATATTCAAACCTGCAACAATCACCAATATAATAAATGTAAGTATTTAATTATTTATTTTTATGCAGCTAAAGAGAAAGTTTCTAGCAGACAACTTCACTACAGTATATGGGGGAAAAAGTTTGAAGGACGTTTGAAAAGGCTTAAACAAGTTTTTAAAATACTATCCCAATTGATTAATTATTAATTATTAATTCAACAATATTAATACCTCTTAAGACCTCAGAGAAAGTGTGTAAGTTCACATTAGCATATTTTTTCAATTCAATAAAGTCTCATCTTCACAGAATTCACACTTATTGAGGTATATGACTTTTTTTTATCCCCTCACTTCTTTCATTTAACTGTCCTATAATTCTCTTCCAAGCAGGGGGACGCTCTTCAGTCAATTAGAGCCATAATTCTGCCTTCAGCATTTACAGAGCAAGAATGAACTCAAATCTGCACTTCTGCACTGAATCCTTGATGGCTTTATGTACCAATAAAATACAGGATGGAGAATATTGTAACTGTTAACTTCTTGTTTCTTAAAGGCACTCTATGGATACAATATCATACATTTTATTTACAATGTAAATTAAATAAATGCTCTCTTAGTTATTTTTCAGATTATATCGTAAATCAACTAAACACTCTCCATGTATCTCCCCTCTAGGACTGTATTCAAAACTATGGATAAATGGCTGCAGACGGCTAACATTCCTCTTGAATTACACTGAATTTTAATCGAGTTACATCAGTCAAAAGATTAGCATTCAACTTTTTTTCATCCCAATTACTGCACCAGGTCCTAATAAAACTAATACACAGAAAAAGTTCACCAATACCTTCATCTCATGCACGCAAACTCAAAAGGAACAGAATAGGTATAGAGTGTAACACATCTTTAGAACAATGAGTTCACTATCATCTAAAGCAAATGATTAATTGGCTGCTAAAAATCAAACTGGATTTCAGAGCAACAACAGAAATGCAAACTTTCACCAGTTTTCCACCCTACAAGACATCTACATGTCTTCACAGTAAAAAGCTACTAAAATCTACACTTCATATCTTTTGAAAATAGAGTGTAAAATTCTGATTAAGTCTGAATTAATTTTGAGTTGTGCAAGACTTGTACATTTTATTTTCACCTGTTTCTGGTTTGTATAGAAGTACAAAAAAACACAAACATACCTTGGAACCTTTTAGCCCTCCCAATTGGTCTTTGTCATTCAGTCCCCAAACAAACACTTTGGTTCTTATTGTAGCTGCCGATTCCAGCCCAGCTGCTTTCTTTCTAACAAGACTGAACATATGGAAAAAAAAAACCTAAGTCAGTCTAGCAACCTGCATGTTACATCGTAGGCATCTTTTTACTGTATTTATTGCTTTTACAGCTTGGAACAGTTTCAGTACTCAAACTACAGCACCACAGTTAACAAATAAAACCAAAAAAACCCAGAATATTCTCCTGAGCAGTGGTAAATACACACATGTCATGTACAAGATGCAAACACACAACAAGTTTTTAGCTAGGTTTTCAACTCCAAGTATACTTTAGAAGCAGAAGAGTTGTACGAAATGCTACCCCCTACACCAGTGTGATAATCTTAAAGTTTTTATTTATCAACAAATAGCTACTTACAATTCTGATAAACTAAAACATGGATTTCCCTTTACTACCATTCAACCTAATTAAGTTGCTCTCCTTACAATAATCTCCTGACTGGAATATATAGACACTATGGTTTCTCTATCATTTCCTGCCCCATCCTCGCAGTTACCTACCTCCCAGTGTTAGCTTTATCATCATCCTCTTCCTCATTATCTGAAGCAAGAAAAGGGACTGCAGCTAAATCTTCATCCTCTGCACGTATACGTCCCAATATGCTGAGGCCGTGTATTTTGCAATCAATTCCAGAGCTCCTGCACTGTTTGATTGCAATCTCAATATACCTGTGGTACTACAAAGAAAAAATTTGACTGTAACAAAGTTATTTAAATCTTCATAATCTACATAATTCATACTTTAAGATAAATACTTTTAAGATAAACCTACAGCCTCATTAATTTGAGAACTATTTCACTTCCAATATAAAAAAATACCATTATGCATTCCTACTTCCTGTTACTTAAAAAGATCAGAACAACTATTCAAAATAAGCTTGATCACCCACCTACAGTATCCCCAAATTTAAGTTTATTGGGATGTCTTCTTGGTTCATAAGTATACACTGACTTACATCAAAAAACCTAAAATATCTTTACTACTCTGATTACAGTAAAACTTTTCAGGATAATCAACTTTAGTAAACTGCCAAAAATTGTGCCAATTTAGAGGAAAAGTAGAATACTGTGCTTTAATAATCACTACAGTGTTTTTCATCAATCTCTCGCAGCAAAATAACTTCCTGCTGCATATAAGAGTAATTCTCACACAAACCTCACTTACTTCTGTACAATCACTGAGAAGAGGCACTGTGGTGTCTGTAGGATTTATATTGATTGTCTTCAGCTCTATAAGGTTATTTAAGGAATTCCCCCCTAGAAAAGAAAACATATAGAGAAAAACATTTTAACAAATGACGTTTGTTTCATAAAAAGGTACTACGCATGTTAAATAAATGACTAAGCTAGCTGAAGCCAGACAAATACCTCCTGTTGAAGGTAAAAAAAAATAAATATATATATTTTTCAGACTTCTCAGAGAATATGCACGTACCTGAAACTACAACCAAAGAGGGCATGTAGCTGCTGTCTGCAGGGTCCACTATCATCTTAAGTCTGTGAACAAGAACATCTGGAAAAATCTCCAAGCGAATCCAGTGCTAGGTGAAGCACAGAGAATATAATTTTCAGAAAGTATTCTTAGGATCATTGTACAGTTAACAAGTGTGCTGTTTCTGAAGAAAGTATAATAAGCATTTGTGAACAGTACACATCAGCTGCAAAGCATAATGACTTTGTGAACTTCTTGCCTGTCCAGCTTCCAAATACAAGAGAAACAGTTGCAGCAAATTATTTATTTCGCCCAAGAGCAACACCATTAAGAAAAGTGAGAAAGCACAATACCACCGGAGATCAAAAAATGGTACGTAACGTAAATCTTTGACTGGTTACAGTCTGCAGACAACCAGAAGAAAGGGTACTTGGGGCCATTCTCAGTATAGCCATCCACAGAGCATCAAAATACACTGGACAGAGGCCTAGCCACAAATCTCAGTGCCTAGGCTGGCCACAGAGCCGTGCTGCGGGCAATAAGACTTGTAAACCATAAACCAGGGAACAATGTTTTTTGTAAATGACAGACACGGGAGTGGAACGTGCACTAAGCGAGTCTGCAGATGACATTGAACTAGGAGGAGCTGAGGGCTCCCTTGAGTGCAGGGAGACCTTACAGAGACATCTGCACAGAACAGAGAGCTGGGCAACAACTAACTGCATGACATTTAACAAGAGCAAGTACTACATTCTCTACCTGAGATGGGATAATCCTGCTTACGTGCACAAACTAGGGGGAGAGAGGCGGGACAGGAGCACCACAGAAAGAGATGTGGATGTTGGAGTTAATGGCAAGTTGAATTTCAGTCAACAAGGTGCCCTGGAAGCCAAAATGACCAACCACGTCCTGGGGTGCACATCAAGTATAGCACAGGTAGCTGGACAAGGAGGTGATTGCCCCACCCTACACCACCCTGGTGCAGCTCCATTTTGAGTACTATGTGCAGTTTTGGGCACCTCATTATAAGAAGGACAAACTCTTCAGAGGAGAGCACCCAAAACAGTGACAGGTCTCAAGGGTAAGACTTACAAGTCACTTGGTTTGTTCGTGTCGAGAACAGAAGGCTGAGGAGTGACCTCATGGCCATCCACAAGTTCCTCAACGAGGGCAGCAGAAGGGGAAGCACTGATCTCCTCTCTGGTGACCAGTGATAGGATTTCAGGAAAAAGAATGAAGATGCATCAGGGGAAGTTCAGATTGGACATTAGGAAAAGGTTCTCCATTGAGAAGGTGGCTGGTCACTTGAACAGACTGCCCAGGGATGTGGTCATGGCACCAAGTTTGTCACAGTTCAAGGAGCATCTGCACAACTTTTTTGTCCTACAAGGATCAGGAAACTGGACTGGATGATCGTCATGGGTCCTTTCCAGCTTGAGATATGCCATGATTCTGTGCAAGTGAGGGAGTGCTTGGAAGCAGTTTTAGCTAGTAAGAAGAGAGGGCTTTTCACATTTCACATTGTTACCTTCCCTTGTGAGCCAGAAGACTGCCAGCACTGCTCACTGCCATCAATAAGACGTGAAGCCTGATTCACAGAAGATGAGACATTTAAATTCTTAACTATTCTTGACCAATCATCCAGTAACATTCCCCGCTGGCTACTATGCCGCCTCTTCAGCTGTTTTCCAGAACGTCCACAAAACACTGGAGATTGACCTGCATGGTTAAATGAAAGTTTAAGCACGTACCTCTCAAAGAAAATTGTCTTCCTTAAACCCATTAGCACATGAAAGGATAACAAACCAAAGATTTCAGGTATGTAGTCTAAAAGTAGAATACAGAAGCATGTCACAAACACTTTGACAGTTTTCATGCCTGTCATCTGGCATACAGAATACATCTGACGTTATATTCCTACATTTATGATTATTTTGTACCAAGAAATTAAGCTTAATTTAGTAAAAAAAAAATAACAAAAAAAAATTAAGAAAAATTACTCTTCAGGAATGTAAGATACAAAAAGTAATTCCTAAAATCAAATGACAATACAGTACAACCTCTAAACTGTCAGAATCCTTGAAAGGCTAATATTCTTGATTAAACAGCCACTCGAAAGGGTCCTTCCTTTTGAAATACAAATCAAAATTTGTATTCAAATTCAAATTCAGGCCTATAGCACATGAATTTTGTACACCACCATAGCATACAAAAAATATGCAACCAACTCTCAAGATAAATCCCTTACAAGAGAACAGATGTAGCTAAGTTACAACACCCAAGAATTCTGTATCATGTTCAAGAATGAGCTGGTTTAGCAAGTTGTTGGCATCCTCCCTGCAAAAAAACACTTCTTCTTACCTTCACTAATCTTTGTAGATTCTAGAAAACCTGACCAAAAGAATATTGTAACTCCTCTACACTATCCAGGGGAACGGCAAGGATTACAGATTCACACAATCGCATTAATTGATTTCTTAATGGAAAGTCTTGCTCTCTAAACAAACCATCATACACACACAATGCATGTTCATGATTTCTGGTAGAGAATCAGTATAATTCATTTTCCAAACTAATTAGATTGGCTATGAATAAATACAAAGGTAATTAGTCCAGAAGCCAGCATCACCTTCCAAATACTAGATATTAGACTGATCTTTAGACAGGTGGAGAAAGAAGTAATGAACGCTAGTGTCAGGTGAGTTTCGCATAATAATACAAAACCCCAAACATTGAGTTAAAATGGCTGCACCTGTTCTTGCCCTAGAAACAAGAAATTCTGATTGTGAATCTTTCAAAAAGCTTCCCTTTGCTACTGCACCTCTCTGGAGTCTCCACATCATGGACAAAACGAGGCACATTGACAGGCAAAATTACTGAAACGCAACTAAGGTGTGAGAAGGCATCCTAGGTATATCAAGTTGCATCTGCTGTCATGAGGATTCCAGCCACCTACACATTTAGGCTGATAACAAAAGGCAGGAGGATTAAAATATTTATGTTTTACTCTTAGTGTAGCTGAAAACTCAGTTCTAGAACAAAGAATTACTGCCAAGCAGCCATATTTGTTAAACTTCAACACTATGAAGAATGCTTTAGGGCTGATGTTTTGGTGTAGTCTACCACATGCAAAGGTAGCACTACTAAAAACATTTTGTTGTCTGGAAGGTTAGTCTGAACACTAGTTTAATTACATTTATGTAAGACTTTTTTTAAAAAAAGCAAATTCAGTGCATTTTAAATGAATCTAAGAAATGCATAGATTCTGAAACTTACCTGGCTCATTTATCCGGCCAAAAGTATGTCGGGTGTTATGCTTCCTGGTTTTAAAACAGGTTTCACAAAAGTCAAAATCATCACAGTTTCTGCATTTGAATCTAGGCCCATTGATAGGAAACATCTGACAGCCATCACACCTGCTTTCACAAAAGAGTAAGTAAATATATTTCTAGCAGTTTTCATAGTACAAATTAATTGTAACATGAGTCAAGATAGTGGAATCAAGACAATAATGCTGAAGGATAACCCACATACTTTAATAAAAATGTAAATCATGACTTACGTGACTCCAGGATGAATGCTGGGAACCAGTTCCATTTCTGACAATAAGCCAGTCCAATGTGATTGCTGAGGGAAATCTACAATGACATCTTTTCCATTGGCACTAAAAGCTGTGATAAAAACATGTAGAAAATACAATGTGTTGCAAATCTCTATAAAATTAGGCAGAAAGAGTCCAGTGCAACATCAAAGTAGAAATGCATAATAAAAGCTACTTTCAAAAGCAATCTTAATGGAACCATATATTAACCTAATCAGATAGCCTGAAAAGGGATAGAGGGAAAAGGCATTCTAAAGACTTTTTGAAGATTTATATTATTCTATTTAAATTTCTTGACTCTGAACTTTTCGGGTTTTTTTTAACAGTTCCCAAAGGGAGAGTACTTGTATGCACAAATATAGTACGATCAAAATCTGTATCTCTTCAAAGAATCTGTGCCCAACAGAATACTTCTGTGACATCCCTTATATCTTGACACTAGTTAACACACTTTCTCCTCCCTTCCATGTAAAGTCTTCAAGTTAGATTTACTTCTTAAAGGAAAACTATTCATCATTCATTCACAGCATAAATGAGAACCGCAACAGGAAGGTGCACAAATTCTTAAGGATTTTTACTATATGTGAATGGAGCAGCTCAAAAAAGCAGATGAGCACACCAATAAAATAGGCTGCCACAGATTATGAATTAGTCACAGACATCAAATGCATCCTATAGTCTCTCATCGTCATGCAATATTCCACAAAACAGTGTAAGTCTGTCTAGAAGATTCTCTTGTTAAATACTGCAGAAAGCCTATGTGTTTTCCAGCTTTATTATCTCCCCATGCCCCGTTCTGAATATACATTACCTTTGACAACTCCAACACTTCTGTGAGTAACTGATCCCCATTTGTATTTGGGTGTGGTAACAGAGCTTTTCACACGCACTTTGTCACCTATCTTGATATGAGAGGCAGAACTCTGAGGTGGGAATCCTAACAGTTACAAGAATAAATGCATGGTAAGTGAGTTTCTTCCCCCCAAAAATAAGTCTTCCCTAGGGTATTATTCAGTTTTTCAATACAAAGTAGATAACAATGAACTTACCTAAAAGCTCAACGTGGATATATCTGACCCAGTAAGTACCACCCTTTTGTTGCCAATCACACTGTACATTTAGGTCATGCAATCCATCTCGATCCAACTTAATAACTTTGCCTACATCTCCTTCACAAACCTCCTCATAGGTTCTGCAGCACCTAACCATCATTCCCACCTACAAGAAAAGGACAACAGAATGCCTTAGCTATGGAAAGACTTTTGTACCAAAAGGAAAGTAGTTTTGATATAAATTTTCATCACCCTGTTTACCTGAATATTCTCCCTCACATACACAGCGTAGTCATCATTACTTAAGAAATCAGCTCGTTTCTTATAGGTCTGGCTCTCTGTTACAACAGCACCACTTGGCTAGAAAAAATCCAAAATAAACACACAACAGTTACAAAATTTGTTTTAAATTTAGACAAATAAAAGTGTTACCAGAGCCTGAAGATAACCCAACAAAAACAAACACATCGTTGCATGACAAAGTGAGAAAAATCTTCAATAGGTCAACTCACATTTACAATCTACTTTAATTTGATCTAGAGTTTAGTTTTTAAACTGACTTGCCAAGGAAGGTAACTGCAAATTTTCAAACTGTGTGAAACAAGCTGCAAGTTGCTTTTGTGAAATGTGCTTGCCAAAGAAAATTAGAGCAAAGAGGATTTGCGAGTAGTCTGCTTAGCCTTGCAGACATACATTAACATTCCACTTCTTAGGCTACTTTTTTGGAGAGGCAAAAAAAAAAAAACCAAACAGTGGTGAAGTGATCTATACAATCATAGAATCATTTAGGTTGGAAAAGATCTCCAAGATCATCAAGTTCAATACCACTGTGCCTACTAAACCATGTCCCGAAGTGCCACGTCTACACAATTTTGTAATGCCTCCAGGGATGGAGGCTCCACCATTTCCCTGGGCTGCCTGTTGTAGTACTTTACCACTCCTTCAGCAAAGACATTTTTTTCTAAATCCAATCTAAACCTCCCCTGGTGCAACTACAGTATCTAAAAGACACTAGTAATTTTTTTTTGTTATATAATACATTGAGATTTAAAGTATTCCCTTAGAAAAACAAGCTGGCAAAGAAAAAGATAAGATTGTAGGGAATCATTCCTTTCAAGATGTGATTAACTTAATTTTTTTTTTACAGAACTATTGCATTCCAGGCTCTAATGAGAAGTTTCAAAAAAATTTGTGGTTTTGAGCATTAGAAGTCTTTTTAATTCAAAGCAATACGTAACAGTTTCTTGCTGCAATACTGAAAGACACCAGAATTCAATGTCAAGCTAATTTCCTTCAAAATGTAATCTGTTTCCTTCAATTGCAAAATCCCACATTTTTCATAAAACTCAACATAACTCCTTAAAAATAAATAGAAATACAGAACCTATTTCATTTTATTGGGAAATCCTTACTAAAACAGTTCCTAGAAGTCAGCATAGACTTAAGATGAATTTACATTAAAGCCATCACACTCAATAGGGATCATAAAGGTCATTTTATTACCCATAAGTGAAAATGGCTTTTATAAGAAAAAAGATAAGTTATTTCACTTTTAGCCATTTATTCACCAACACTTCAGTCACCCCTTGTAGCTAATCTACTACTGTTTTTCAAAAAGAAGGAAGGGAGGCAAGGAGGGGGAATGAAATAAAAAAAAAAGAAAAAGAGTCGTTAAAGTCCTTTACAAATATTCCACTATAGCATTGACCATTTTAGATGAAACTGGGACCAGTTATCAGGGATACTTACTGCTAGTGAAACATCTACTTGCATTCCACTCTTCCTCTGTCCTACTCGTACATAAATATTTATAGATTTTTCTTGAGTTCTTTTATGACATGCCTCAGAAACATATGGCAAACATGGTCCTTGTTACAGTCTTGAAAGCTTGGGACAACAGAATGTCTTCGCACTCCAACCAAGTTCATAAAAGAACTACAAAATTTGCAGCCAGATAGTATGACTTTGGCCTTAATAAGTTGATACTTACTACAGGGCAAGCAGCTTCAGCTTCTTCCACCTCCTCTGCTACTTCCTCATCTGAGTATTCATCAGAGATAGTATCGGCATCAGAGAGATCAGTAATTTGAACATCAGGGTGATCCAACAACCAGCCAACCAGGGCTTCCACTCCTAATAAGGAAAACAAACTCAGTCTGTCTTTAACTTTTTTTCCTATGTCATTCTTAAGATGGTATCCAAAAAGAGAAGTAATGATTGCTTCCTTGTAAGTAGCATTTTTAATCTGCTTACAACTTTCCTTCACTTTCTAACAGCATTGGTTTAGCTAAATGAAATACCTGGTAATCCAGAAGCACTGCCAGAGGTTCCAGACAGAGATTTTAGTGCAAATTCTATGTTTTTCCTAGGAAATCCCATTTCCATAAGTTGAACCACAATGGGGAGGGGTGGAATTGGAGATTGCTTGCACTTCTTCACTTTTGTTGGACGGATATGTTGCACTGTGATGGGTGTTGTAGCTTCACTAGAGCTGCAGTCTTCAAACACTGGAGTTGAAGGGTGTGTAGACTCTACAGCCAGATACTGGCATACTGCCAGAGCAGCAGCCTAAATGAACAAGTAAATCAGTTCAGGTAAAACAAGCATATTTAGTATGTTTTCTGTGTACATGTGCTTGAAATTGAAGGTTATTTGTCCAAAAGAGTTCAGTGTCACTTTATTTTTAAGCCTATACCTCAGCAAGTTTCAATTGAAAGTGAATCAGAAAGACTTACTTATTAGGTTACTTATTAGCAGAAAACAGACTTTACCTCAAGCTCTTGTTTGTCAAATATTGCTTTCACAGGTGATGGTTGTGTAGCAGCTGACAAAAGTTGCTGTAAAAGAATCATGGGAGGCTGAGGTCCTTCAGGAGACATATCTCCTATGTCGGGAGAGGCAACTGCTCCATCCTCTTGAAACAAAAACATTATTTTAACCAAAACCATGTAATACAGGTCAATCAGAAGACTTATTCTGAGGCCTGTTAGTTGATTAAAAACAGTTACTTCTCCCATATTTCTTCTCCACAAGAATCATGCATTTAAGACTAAATAATCTGTGTCACAATACCCATACATTAAAAAAATAAACAAATGAAAAATGTCTAGATAAATCCTAGTTTTACTACAATACACCTAGAACATGTCTAGCAGAAACTGATCAGTGGACAGCAAATTTGCACAGGTATCTTCGAGTTCACCTTTTTACAATAAGATTATTACACAGAGGTCCTTCCAGGATAAACTGGTTTATATAGACAACCATCAGTCTTATTGATCCCCAAAATTATGGTGCATACTTTCTGGATTGTGTCATTTCTTCCTGTAACACACCTCTTGGAAAGAGTTCCCTAGGGGTACTCACTGCATCT
Organism: Cuculus canorus; assembly: GCF_017976375.1. Taxonomy (NCBI): domain Eukaryota; kingdom Metazoa; phylum Chordata; class Aves; order Cuculiformes; family Cuculidae; genus Cuculus; species Cuculus canorus. The sequence continues at coordinate 70,352,920 of NC_071401.1, forward strand.
TGTAAAATTTGGCAACCAAATATATTAGTATATTCAAAGACATTACACGCTTCACAAATGTCCAAATAAGGGCATCAATTGCTATCCTGAATGCTGACAAACCTATTTTCTTTATTTTTATACACAGAATGAATGTTTATGGAGAATGAATTCAAACGATTAAAACTACAATCCCTTAAACTTCTCTTAAGATTATACATAAGACACTGCATCCTGGTACTTGTTTCACTGAAAACTGCAAAACTTTTGAAGTAAAAAGAATAGCCAGATGAGAATTCATACTTTAGGCTTGGAAGCAGAAAAAGAAACCACTGCAAAATACCCAAAAGTTTTTTAAAATTGCTTGCCAAGCTTACTAATTTCGCTAACACATATATTTCAAGCTTCAAACACTTGATCCACTTAGTCTTCAAAACCGAAGTCAAAATGCTTTTTAATATGTAAGGTTAAAAAATTCCTGAATTTACAATTTTTAGTCTTTAGAGGGCAAACCCAACTTCTAGTCTCCAACTGCCATTAGCAACGTTTATTGTCGCATACTCCATCTACCACCTAAACAACCAACACACTCAGGTTGCATTTCAGAATACCTGCAGGATTTGATGCACACTCCTGAACAGCTGGCTGAGATAAGATCTGCCTTAGAGTATCCTGGTGAGAAAGCAGAGCGCGGCCTGCCTTCAGTATGTACAGCTTTAATTGCTGACATCGCAGTAGATCCAAATCCACTTGACCTGTAAGAAATATTAAGCAGCCGTTACCACCAGGAATCTCTTGTATTAGAGAAACAAGGCTATTGTTCACACAGCCTTGATCCAAGTATCAGTTTACATCTTAACTCAATGCATGAAAGCTTGTAAAATACCAACGATATGAGGTAGTTTGAACACCACCTGGATAACAAGTCTGCACACATTCTATGACTCATGATACTAAAAACACCACCTCCCTGTTTTTCATAACATGGACAATTATACAGGTGATATATGGCAAAGTAAGTGCAATTAAGATGTTATATACATCCAATATATAAACAATTCAATCCAAAAAGGTCCGATCTCAAACCTTATTTACATTTTCTCACCAAAGCAAACCCACTATTCCACTTACAGCACAGAGCAATTCACCTCTTAGCTAAATTTGTTTCATAAGTATGTACTATTCAATATTGACCAAGAAAAAAGCTAAGGTTACCAGTATTTTTCCAGAGTATATATCCAGCTATTTAAAAAAAAAAAAAACAAAAAACAAACAACAATTGTACCTGAAAGGCCTTGATTGGGAGACTTCATTCTTTGCTTTTCTATTTTACTTCCAGCCAGATTTACTAGCTGAGCCCAAATGGATAGCATAGGTTCAGTGAAAGGCAAGTTGTTCACATTAAAAGCCACAACTGGAAGCTGGACACGGTGGGGAAGAATCAGACAAAACAACAAACAAAAAATTACCAGTAACTATTTTCCAAAGTTTTACAAAATTATTCAAAAAGTTTCAATGGTTATTAACTGAAGAAGAGAAAAAGTAGCATTCATCTTATTGGTCTTGACCAGGAACAACTAGTGGTGATTTCTATTCCTTGTATAGCTCCTAAGCCTGTGTTTGTACCACACAATTGCAGGTCAACTTGGTGATAAAGCAGGACAGATTCAGAGCGAGGAAGAACTGCAGTCCCTGAAGAAGACCTGGCACTTGACTGTGCTTTCACTAAAGCCATATTAACCAACTTGAGATTAACATTCTAACAAAAACCTGCAAGAGATTCTACATTAGTTAGCAAATCAAGTTAAATACAAATAAATAAGCTCCTCTCATGTAAGAGCTATATATCATATTGTTATCACTTGGGATTTTACCTCAAGTCAAAGGACTTCAGATCAGATCTCATCATGTTTCACCTCCTCAATGAATGAGGATGGGCATTAAAGGCGCTACACAGGTTCGCTCAAGTACCACCTTAGATTTGCATTCAGAGCACTGTACATGCTGAATGCCAATGTATTTACCCAGTGAAGAACACCAATTTTCTTTGCACCATACCCCTCCCTGTATCAAAGCCTCAATGAAACAAACTTACTGGTTTTAGTTGATTCAGAGGGCACACTCTGCACGTTCGCATGTCGTAGAACTGAACGGTGATCTTCCCTTTTGGGGTGATGCGTGTCACTGTGCCTTCTCCAAATTCATCATGAACTACTTGTCCACCCAGTCGCAAGCGACTGTCTATGCCACCAATCACCGCTAACACTGCCATTAGGCCTCCCACCTCTGGATTCTCAGTGTCAGGAAAGTAGTCATCCAACACAGTCTAACAAAGAACAATAATAAAGTTAACTGTAGGGAGAAAATGTATATTTATCTGCTTTAAAATACAAAGTTAATCACACATACTTCAATTTAAAAATTAAAACATATAAATAAATATATACAAATACAAAAATGGTTTCAAATTTAAGCTTAATATTGTTTACAAACATTCAATATTTATCATTTCAAAATAAATATTGCTATAAAAATGAGCTTATTTTAAAACGTGGAAACTACCCCTTCTGACTGTTTTCCTGCAAAGATGTGGGTGATGGAGGTTAGCTGAGAGTTGATGTACTTGTTTATGAGTCCATTCCACTGGCTGAGCGAATGGAGTGTCCTCAATAGTGCCACTATCTCTTCTGCTAAAGTACTACTGTGAGTGGCAGTTAGAGATGCTTGGGGCCTGGCCTTTCTCCTTCTCAGAGTAGATTCTGGAAAGACAAAGTAAACACACGGAAGTTATCAGCTGAACAATTTTACGTCTTTATATACATAAAAATGAGCCACTGAGGAAAAATTCCTCTACCTCTGAGCAATGGGATGTCTGAAGAACAAGTACTAAGCAGGCTGCCTAAAAATCCAAACAGTTTTTCTACAAGAAATTTCATGTCTCTGGATCTTTCATTTTTATCCCAGGATGGAAGTACTGCTTTCAATAAATGTACAGCAAGGATCTAAAAAAAGAAGGAAATTAGTGTTATTCCACTCTAAGTCACCAAATATTAAAGACATTGTCAAACATACTAAGTACAGAAGAAAGACATTTTAAAAGTCAGCCATCCTTTGTAGTTCATCCTATAACGTCGATTTCTTTCCGGCTCGGGTAATTACAGAGTACTGATCTTCTGTCCAGTTTTCAAAGAATATTTTTAAAAGAAGTGCCAGTTCAAAGTCAGTAACAATTCTGTTGGCACATTACATTAGTGAATTCAGTCTCTTCAATACACAGGACATGAGACAAACACACACTGGGAAACAACATAAGAACTAAAACACACTGGAAAAATAGGAATAGAAAATGGGAAGATTTGTTCAGATTCCAGACTTAAAACTACTTCCTACGACGTATTTCAGAATGAAAGTTTAATTAAAATAATTAATTTAAATAATGAGATACAAAGGTGAATGATACAAGAAGGCAAAAAGCAACTGTGGTGACACCCAAAAGTAGTTATTGTGAAACTAGGGCCTCAGACGCAGCACAGAATCTCTAAACCCAGACAATCAGTGAAGGACTGACGAATAACACAGGAAGGCACAGTGTTGCAGTATCTTAGAGCAAATGGGGTTGAACAGAAGTATTTCAGGTTTTGAACAGAAGTATTTCAGGTTTTGAGCTTCCTCATCTTCTACCCAGAAGAGCAGTACAATACAAGTGACCAGTAACAGTGAAGAGATCTCCCTTATTTTAAAACTCTGTCAATAACAGGTCTTTCTAAAACTTCAAGATGTCATCTTTTTGTTATTAAGTTAGACTCTGGCATAAGAGGAATGCTCATTTCTCTTGAAGTATTCTCTGAACAGCACAGATGACTCTAACGCACTGCTCAGGATGACAGAAGTCTCACTACACTAAAAATACTGGTAAGAGTTTGCTGGAAAATCACACAAAAATGCACAGACCTTTATGACACACGGCTTTCGTTAAAAAATACTGATGTCTTATCAAGGGAAAGATTAAGAAGATCTTTTGATACCCAAGCCTTAGTACTTGCAAGAGTTATTCCATAATAAGGTTGCTTTTCAACCTCATTATAAAGGCACTACAAGATGATAAGGAAAGGTAAAAGTAAACAAAAACAAAGAAAAAAGTTTGAAAAAAAGAAGAAAAAAGAAAAGAGGAAAGGAGAAAAGGGAAATACAATACCAAAATGAGATGCAAAGATGCAGCTTCTTAAGAGAGACTGTAACACAATACTAACAGTTTATTATGGAAGGAGGGACAGTATGTAATACACAATTTGATAACGTTAAAATGAAATTGCGTATTTTTCCTAACCATCTTTTGGTTAGTCTTTTCTTTATTCAACTTCTAGAAAACATTATATGGGAGTTTCTGGAATACATTCTTGCAAGACTGTTTTGGCCTTTCATCTGTACAAAACTTTCAGGCTAGTCAAGAGAACAAGTCAGTCTGCAGTGCCCTGAAGGCTCAAAAACCTACAGATGCATATTTAAAACAATGAATCCTAAATACAAGACGATGCGTTACCTTTTTTCCAACTAATTCAAAATCAACTTAAAAAGGTGTTTCCCATCTGTTTTTTAAAATATACTTTTTTTTTTTCTCCTTAAAAACAACTAGAGTATACTCAATTCGTTGCCTATCAAAGTAATTTGGAAATACACACATTACCTGTCTCTGTAGTGAAGCAGCAGTGAAAGATTCATGCCCCTCAACAATTTTCATTAGCAAGGTTATCCACTGAGATGTACTAAGAGTGCTGCACATCTGAGGCATGAGTGCTATACTTCGAATGAATCCCAACGTGCACCAACTCCTATGCTGTTCTTTATAAACTAATTTATTTGGCAAGGAAGCTAAAAACAAAAAGACATATACATGTAACAGTTGACTTTTCCACCAGCTAGGTATCTCTCTATATTTAAACACAGAGTGGGAGGGTGGCTGCACAAATATCACTGAGCTACTCCACTGTCTTTACATGAACTATTAACTTCCATTTTAGCGCCTTAATTTTATTAAATACACCTTTAAAACAATTCTCGTTCTGATACCGTTACTTCATTTCAAAGCAAGTAACAGCATTGCTTCTGAAATTATAAAGCAGCTATGGAAATGAATGTGACATACCTAGTCATACTGTTCTCCCTGAATAGAAAAATAACATTACAAAATTCATTGTCTAAGCCAAGCATACACATCCTGATGCTCCATATCTCATATATTTCTCTTGCTTTTTCCTGTTTATGGTCTAAGAATGCTCAAAATAACATACATTGCTTTCCTTAACAATTAAGATTTTATAAGCTCTAAAAACACATCTTCTAGCCTTTGGCCTTAGGAGATTAAAAACCAGTAACAAAAGATTTACAAGGTTACAAGACAACAAAGCACAAAACAGAAGCACACAGATGAATCAGGTTGTTTCTGTATAATATACCTGATTTATCTATTGTTCCACTCTCCACAAGCATACGGAGCAGACCACACAAAGTCCTGGTAGCATCACTTTGCATGACTTCAGCATGGACGCCAGCAGACAGACACAGTGTCTGCAACAGATTCACAGTACTTGTCAGCATCATCGAAGTAGGGTGGAGATTCCTTTCAACTTGTTCTCCTTCTGAAGGAAGACAGAAAAGGCAAAGGAATAGATTAATATTGAGTTAATCTATTTCACAGAGAATTCTGAAACAAACAGGATGCGAGAAATTTGCTATAAAAAATTTCTCTAAGATGATCTGAGATGAAGACTTTATTTCAAACTGCAAGAGAAAAATATAAACCACATACTTCGTGCAGATTTTTCCAAGTACGCAACATAAAAAATTTCAAATGCAGTGCCTAGAATAAGGAAGCAGTGTGAATAGGTATGTAATTAGGCCATACAAAAAATACCCTTTAGAATTATATTAATATACGTTAAAAAATATACCTCCTGATACCTGTAACTGAAACTATTTCAGTTGGATAATACTGTTTCTCTCTGGTTCGTGAACATGCAACAAATGTGACACAATCCTTTCTATCCTCCTTTCTCATGATAAAGCAATCTTAAGAAAGATTCTCAACAGAAATGTACACCTATTAAGTTAATCTTCTTCGATGCAGCATTTTCTCCTGTGAAAGGAGCTTTTTCATAAGAGAAAATTTTTGGAATTAAATTAAAACCCTGCCTCCATTTTTATTAGAAATCTGCTTTTTTTACCAGAATCATCCTCAGTGTCTGAATCTTCTGTTGTGGGCTGTGTTGCTGGCGGTGGCTCAGCTAGTTTGAGATCATATTTTCCCTCCTTCCCCATTCTGTAAGAATTTGTACTTCCAGTGTCCCATTGCACTCTAATCCAGCCATCTTCTCCCAGTTCTCCAATCACACGACCCAAACCTGGAGGGGGTCCATCCTGACAGAAGAGAGATGCTCAAGTTACAATTCATATCCAAATTTCATAAAATAGAAATACTATTGCTCTTATTTGCTGTTAAACTTCAATGTCTCAAAATCCAGCAAGAACGTTTCACAATCTTCAAAAGAAATTACCCCAGTAAAGCGCAGCAACACTCACGTTTAGATTTATTTTGTTATATACTACAATACACACCTAGTTAGAAACGTATACTATTGTAGCAAACAAGTGATCCAATTTCCTGTTAAATCACTAATCAGAACAGTCTCACTACAAAAATTGCATCTCCAAAAATGAAGTCATTTAACATATTTTATGGTAATGAATTAATAGATCTCAGTTAATATACTTCTTTTAATTTTAATTTTATATTAATTAATATATTTTATGGTAATTCCCCTGGTCTTTGAAATATAAAATTACTTCAAAGTTTGACCATAAAATTCAGACATAGCCCATTGAACAGAGACTTCAGATTTTAACAGACTTAAATCTGTATGAAAGAAGCTGTACCTGATCACCCCATTTCCAGTCTACCCCTCTCACCACTCTGGTACCAATTTTCATCATGGCTGCTAGCTCTGGTCCAGAGACAGGGAGCTGAACAGGGGTAGTTTCCTTTCTGGACTCTTCTAGAACTGTGGCAGAAGCTCCCTGAGAAGAGGCAATCATATCTTCCTCAATGTTGTCAGAACTAGGTCCTAAAGAGGAAAAAATATGAACAAAATTAAAAACAGTTACAAGGTTTTTTATACATACCTTTGTCACACTGAAACGTTAAGGCACATAGGTTCATAATGTAAAAGCAACAACGAATTACAAAGCTGACTTAAAAGGTGATAAAGTCCGATGAGCTTTTAGTAAACTAGGATATAAATGCAGAGAGCTTTAAGTGCTTTATGTTGAACAAAAATAAGCTACAAATAATGGACATTATAATGACGAGTCCAGTGGCTAACTGGTTCTAACAGAAATTTTTTTGACAAACGTCTTATAAGCACTCCAGTTAAGTACAAGTTACAAGAATATTTGCTATTATTTAAGAAAATCAAATTAAAAAAAAAAAGCAAAAGAAATTGAATAATGGCAAGAACCATCACACATCTTATAAGAGAACAAACAAAGCTTTCAGCTTAAATACACAAACCAGGAACAGCTTAAATAGGTAGAATAAATTAAACTGAATGAGCAGAGAGAATGCAGTTCTTAATGTTTCTATTTTAAATTTTCCATTTTCAATTTATTTGTAATGTTTCCACCAAAATTACACTATCACTCCTAAATTCTAGCAAAGGATAACCAAAGCATATGCTTAGGAGGAAAACCATGACCAAATAAAGGCCATAGCCAAACTAATTTCCTTCGTAACTGTGTTTACAGATGTGGGGTTTTTTTGGGGAGTAAAGATAAATAGCATTAAGTACTACCTTGAGGCAGCAAAGTCATTCTGCAGTTTGGGTACACCAAGAGATAAAACGTACAGAGTCATGCGCTTTCTTCCAAACACGAAACCAAAAGATCCCATACCTATCAGTCTCAGTGCTGTTTGCGTCAATGCTAGCATGCCAGAATTAAGAAGGAGGCTCAAGGTATTAGCACCATGCTGCAGCGTCAACATGTTGAGCATGACCAACAGAAAACGTGCTTGTGGAATAGTCCCAAGACTTGGTCCCGCTGGATTCTCATTAGTAATGGTTTGTAGAGGAACAGGTTGCACACCTAATTCAAAAGTAATATAAATAACATAGTCGCTTTACATTTGGGAACTGCATAAAATGGTTATAGATTTGTTTGATGGTTTTAAATACTTTTTATGCCCTGCTAGGCTTTAAAGAGAAACTTTTTATGGTAAAATGTTACTAATAAGTAATCAATTGCCTGTTGCTGGGGTACCAGCAACATTCTCTCAAAGGAGGGTTGGTGGAGTGAACAACACATGGATGGACAGAAAGTCAAAGTATTTCTCTTCACAAACCAAAGGAATTAATTTAGGATCCAAATTACTTAGAACTTTTTTTAAAAGAGCCCACAATATTATTTTAAAACAGTTTTCTGCTAAAGCAACAGTAACAAAATTAGATTCACCTAGTTCTTTAAATTTCGCATTAGCATCCAGCAAGATGTTCCGGACATTCTGAATAGCCCATGCATACAACTTCCCAAAAGTTACTTCTAGCAGCATTCTGTTAAATGGTGGGATCAGGTCAACATCCTTCAAGCAGTCAGTAAGAGGTTCCCTGCATAGAAAAACAACTAAAATCAGTATTTTTTTTCTTACTGAAGAATTGTAAAAGCAAAAATAACAAAAGAAGTTTTACCCTATATTGGCTCCTTCTGGAATAAGCCTCTGCCATCCACAGAACATAGCATATTGTACAGATGGGAGCAAAAAATTTTTTGCTGCCAATTTCAGGATGGTATCTATTCCCTCCAGACGAACTTCAGCTCTTTCCAACTGCAGAAGAAAAACAAAATTCTCATACTTATGTAAACTTCTAATATATTCAAGTCCACTTTCATCCCTCTTACCTGTTTTAATAAACATTTTCTCATTTTTTCTACATCCACTGGCTCCTCTTTAAGTGCAAATTCAACAATGGTGTTAAGGAGGGCAGACTGTGGATACAAGCCTTGGACATTTTGCTTCAGCCATTTGTATCTGTGGACACCTGTAACTGTACTCAAAAGTGGTTGCCACTTATCCTGCAAAACAGGAAGATAGTACCTTAAAACAAATTTTAAATTACTGAAAATGTAAGTTACGTAAAACCATGCCCAAACTTAAAACACTAGGAGGGGAAAAAAATAAAGCAACTTCTTCAAAACCAGGAAAGAGCTTTGTATTATTTCTAAGTCATTATCATATTTACAATTGCTACATAAAATTTCAAATGTATTGATATTCAAGACAAAGGAAGAACCTCTCCCAACCTTTTATTTTGAAATGAAGCTTTATCTAAACCCTTCTAAGATTATCAATGATCTGAAAAATTAAATAAGGTACCTTTACATATTGTAAATCTGCAGTAAACAAGCTTATTTTTAAGTTTTACTGAAACAACGTGCTAACTTAATTACATACCTTAAACATCATTATCAGAATTTTTTATACCTAATTATAGTAATCATGCTTTAGCTAACATTTTTTCCTGGTTATATTTATAAACAAGGTTGAATCAAAATCTGATTTCCTACCTTGGGTGATTTAATTGGTATGGGCCTTTTATCTATAGGTACAGGGCTGTGAGGTACCACACAGGATTCTTCTAAATCACTCTCTTCATTTCCAATTTTGGATTCTTCCACATCAGCAGATTCAGATTTTTTTGGCACTAGAAATAAAAAAAAAAAAAAAAAAAAACTTTCATGCAATCTGATATTTTATGGTGTCATATTTCTAGGTTTACACAATAACTTAGAGCACACAAAATGCCCAAGATCTGCCTGTAATAAAATGGAAATATACTATTGGTGAACTTTATGTCCAACTATTATCAAATTATCTCTGGTGATACCTGACATATGCTTTTATCTTTAAAGACTGATTTCAAAAGCACTTCAGTGTTTGTTCAGCACATTAATTTATTTCCAGCTAAACAGTTCTTAGACTACACTGCTTTAACAAAACATTTTCTTTTAATGAGATGCTACTTCTAATTAAATCTCACTAAAACCAGTTCAGACGGACTGATATTGATGGATCATTTTTAATATGTTAGAACACAAAGAAGCATGCCTCACCTAAGCTTGACTCACTGGTCTGTCTCTATTTGCCGTAGGAACTGAAGTGTAAGCATTGATTGAGAAAACTGCATGAAACTGCAGCAGAAAGCAAATGGCTATGATTCTTTAGTCAACCAGATTCTCAAATACAGAGCAGCAAATCTTGAAATGAGATTTATTTTCATTGTTTCAATGAAAGTAAAATATTAATGTTGCCTTACCTCTTTTTTTCCTTTTTTCTCTTATTATTTTCTGAGCTACCCTCCGCCATCGGGGCAAGGAACTCAGAAGTTTAAATTTAGACATTATAGAGAGATCATTGCAAACTGCGGGACGTAGTTCATTGAATAAAAATCTCAAACGTTCAATTACAGGAGCACAAACTTCCTTGTAAGAACGTCCTTGTTCTTGATGGGTCTAGAAAAGGCATTGAATGATGAAGTCAGTGTTAAGTATACAATAAAATTAATGATACGTAAGTTCTTAATAAAATACTTGAAATTATACATAACCTAAACTTCAGCAGGGAAGAGGCTTACCTTAATCAGTGAGCATTTTGCTTGGTAGACAACACGACACACATCCACCACAGACTTTGGGAGGGTTTTGTGCTTTACCTGGTCAACTCCAAGGGTACCAGGATGAACAAGAGACAGTGCTACGTGACCTTAACAGGAAAAGACAATCTCTGAACACCCATTTCCAAAATGATACATAGCAGAGTTTAAACTGGTCCAAAACGTATTCTGGGACAGCTATACCACAAGCCTACCTACCCAAATCTTCATGTTTCAGAAGACAGCATAGTAACAAACGTCCTACTTCTTCCACTGGATGCTCAGGAGGGAATGTGATTGGTGTCGTTAAGTGACACTGTTTACAGTACCTCTCTATTTGACACAAGAAGTCCTACAAAAACACACAACAGTCTCTATTTAACTTTGCTTTACAATGAAAGAACCCAAAAAATGCCACAGCTGACATTTAAACTACATTGAACAACCTCTACAATCTGAACTAACATTCAGAAATGAGATACACCTCACAATATGTGCTTTTTAATACACAGTAATTACAACCCAATACTACAAGGAATACCTTGTATCATTCTTCCTGTATGGACAGCAACATAGCTCAAGGAACAAAGTTACTACTGCTTTTATCTCTCTCTTTCTGAGACAGCCAGGCCACCTAATATGTTTTTTAATTGTCTTCTCCTGACTTGTCACTACTGCTGTCCCAGGATTGTCCCAAGGACTTGTTTCGTTTTTTTTGATAAAGGACTAGAACTGAAAATCTGAAGGTATTACAGAAGACAGTGACCAATGTAAATCTTAGGTTTCATAATATGCACAATTCCAGCAAGGTGATACCTGGACACCAAGGCACAAAAGGACTTAAAGGCATGCATGCATCTGAGACACAAAATACACCTATACTTTGACAAAGGAAACTCCATCTTACTTCAGCTGGAGGTAAGCAGGGTCTGTCAATACTACCAAAACTTGACATGGAAAGTAATGTATTACTATATTTTTTTGTAAGAATACATTTACATTTTTTATTTCTCATGCTCAAAAAAAAAAAAAACTGTACTGTCATGATATTAAGTGAAATACACAAATTTTATCTATTAGTAGTGCTAAACCACTTATTTCACAAAACGTAATTCTCAAATAATCTTTTCAACTGTTTTAACTCTTGGAGACTTGACCAACGAAACTGTTTCAGACCACCACTGTGACCCTTCAGCAACATACTTTGTGAACAGAACTACTGATGGCTTACCTTCACAGTGTGATCCTGAATATTATTATCTGCAATAGCTTGGAGAAAAGGCTGCGAATGGTCACTCAAAGTTAATCGATGTGTATATAGTTTGGATTTATTTGGAGTAGTATTACCAGGTGAACTGCAATGGTCTTCATCTTTTTCCTCATTGTAACTGTAATGAATCTGACTAGTTTGCAAGCCTCCAGAAAAGATAGATGATTTCAACCATTCTAAAAGGAAAAAAAAAAGAAAATACAAGTGTAGATTAAGCTATCAAGACACAACAATTCCCTCAAATAAAAAGCATGCACAGCTTCAAACAAGGTTTAGCAGCAATTCCATCTGCTGAGACTTTTTTTCAGGTAAAAAAATTAAGTTACAGGGCAGCCATCACCTATTTAGAGATAATAGGGCTTTAGCTACTTTCCTCTGATTAACAATCAATTATATCCTCTATTCACCGGATTAAGATATTCAACAAGATAAAATCCAAACACCAGATGCTTCAGGCACTCTTAACTGAACACAAATTAGTGAGATAACTGGTATACAGAGTATCCTTTCTCTTCCAATATTCTCCATCTTGTGTATTACAAAATCCTGGATATTTAACTCTTCAAAACTATCCAATCCACATTTAAATCTTGCTAAATTATTGGAGCTTGATGAGTGTGGTAATTAATTTTAATAATAAAGAACTCCTTCAGAAGTCATCGAAGCTAGAGGTGCTAGATTTCCAGTTAATTTAGTTGGCCTGTGTCCTTTTCTTGCTTTGACAAGTATTTATCACTTATTTAAGCTTAAAATGAAGTTCTGCTTACTGGCACATTCAACTTCCAGAGGAGAAAGTGGTGTGCTCATTGCCAGGTAGGAAGCATGCAGTCCAAGAAGAAGACCCAAATTCCTTTCTGTGTCTATCAGAGGTGATGACAAAGTACTGAGATCTGGTGTTGTAATCACCTCCTGGTCAGGCTAATTAAAAGAAACGGGTGTTAAAAGCCAGAACTGAGCTCCAACAAGAATTGTGAAAGCAAAGCAATAGTGTACTTTAGAAAGTGTGTACCTATCCATATACAACATTTTTACCTCCATATACTGGCCAACACAGAAGGCATGCATAGAATCCCGCGTGTCCTCAAATTGCAAAGCAGCTTCCAAAGCAACAACTGGGTCCTCACCTGCAAACTGAGCTAATGAGAGAATGAGGTAGTAAGCACAATATCTAAAAATCTGTTTATGCTATCCAGTTTTCAAACCGAAGTATTTGGTTTCTTTAACTCAAAATGCTGATTCTTACCAAGTATGCTACTGCCAGTTAAAGACTGGGTTTGAAAGTCCTTTATATCATACACTTTCCCATCAATCACTGTCCAAAATCCTCCATCTTTGTTGTGGTTCTCTAGATCAGCTTTACGTATAAGTGTCACCTCCTCATTATTTCTGCAACTCTGGCCAGTAAAAAAAGAACCTATAGGTATAAAACAGAACAGAGAAGTCTACAAAACAGAAAGTAAAGCTTGTTCTGAACATTCTTTTAACAGTTGCCTAATCAAATTCTTTACCTCTATTCAAAAGCTGCTTGTCTTTTGATATGCTGAAAAGTCAAAATGGCTATTAACATGTTCTTGCCTACATAGTATGCAATTAAAATGCTGTACACTGTATTCTTTTATGCGCTGATCTCAAATGTCACACTGTCAACTACCTAGCACACCTCAACTATATGGCTGTTTTATGGGGAGGCTTTTTGGCATCGCTTCAGCCAGTTCTCCCTGAATATTCCTTCAGTTTTATTGCATATTTGCCAGCAAGGCAAAGATTGAAATTAAATATACAACCAACGTCCATACACTTTTTAAATAAAGGAAAGTTACATACACATTAGCACTCTTCCAATCTACATATCGGTAAACTATTTCAAAGTAAAGGTAATGCCATCCAGGCAAGAACCCTCAGAGTAACATTTACAGACATGTGCCCCCTGCTTCAGATTGCTTTATTAGACCAATAACTCAATTTTCACAAAATTTTTGTTCCCTCCACTGTCCAGCAGTGTGACCTTTCCCTTTCTTGGGTTATGCCAACCATGTTTCATTCCTCCCACCATCAGTAAAATGCTCAGTCAGAAACATAAATTTTCTGCTCTCTTTCCACCCCAGACAAAGCCCATGTTAATAAGTGCCCTGGGAAAAGGAAAATTCTGTATCTCAAAGCTTTCACGTTACTCTCCCTTTATGTTACAGACAGAATTTAGAAACAAAACACATAGATATACTACTCCTGTTTTCACTGTATCTTTTCACACTCAAAACCAAAAATTATGCGAACTACTTCTTTAAAAAGCTGCATTTGTATTCTGCTTAATCCTACTACTATACATAGCTTCCTTAAGAGTATACTCACAGAAATATATACTGCCATATGACTGTCATATTAATTAGTTAATAAAAATTTGTACTGTAAAGCAGAATTCCCTTCCTGAGAGTAGCTCATGAATAGTCACCATTTTTATATAGCTACTTCACGAAAACATAAATAAATAGTCCAGATGCCACTAGTACATACCCATTATTCCTGGCCATGCTAAATCCTCATTGTCATCCCTTTCCTTTCCAGGGGCTAAATGGTTAAATCTGTCCAAATGTTCTAGCAAGCCAGCCAACAGAGGAATAGCACCAGCTTCCTGCATTAATATAGCATTTTTACTGAGGAGCAGCACAATAGAAACTACCAATTCTGGAAGAAGAATGCCTAAAACAGAAAACAGAAGACATTCAGATTTAATTCAAGATCTGCATTCATAGCATCATGGAAGTAAATCACAAAGCAATACTTTCTGGCTTCCATTACTGCTCTTGCCTTTCCCATCAAATTTATCCTTCTCCTTTCCCATCAACCAAATGATTAAATTGATTCTTTTTTTAGTCATTAAGATCTTTCAAGACTACACCGTAACTTTATAATTGTATGGAAGGGGAAGAAAGGAAGACAGCAAAGAAAATCTCACCTGTTAGATCTCCATCCACAACCTGAGATACTTCTGCAAAATGCCTGTGACTAGTAGAAGCAATGCTGGTTGCCACAGGAAGTATATCACCAATGTGCGTGCACAGAAGAGCAGTGTATTTCTTCAGTAAGGAGCCAACACCTAAGAGGTCAGGACCTGTATTAAAAGGAGGAGGAGCACAGAAAATGATCACACAGTCATATTTAAGAAACTGATTTCAAAAGCTGTCAATCTCTTCTGAAATGCAGCCACTCAGTATTAGCACTGAATTAAGAAACCAAGCCTTTCCAGAGCTTCTAAAATTTTTATTAAAAGTCTATTATCTGGATCCTGTCGCTTTCCAAAGAGACATATCCCTCCACAGAGAACAGTTTAAAGAACTACTTTCAAGCGCTTTACAGACAGAATCAGCAACTAGGGTGATGAATGAGACAAGAAGATAAAATAAGAAATCACTATCCCATAAAAGAGGTATTACAAAAATGCTTGGGGGTGGAACTTAAGTTTTTTTACAATAACTTACTGTATGTATTAGGGACCTGCCCAACACAATCTCCTGGGTAAAGTTTACTAACAAGTAGACGCTGAAAACGGAGCAACAGGTCCAAAGAAGCAGATCTCTCTTTGATACAATGCTCATACTCCATGCAGGAAGAAATGCGACGAGCAACATCTTTCAATTTGGCTATTGTCTGTGAAGCGATGTTCCTAATTAGTAGAAAAATATTTTAAAGTACTTAAAGGGAGCTGAGAGTACAAACAGTCCACAAAAACACAGGTAAAGCTTTGGCTAGAATTTCACATAAATCTGTAAGAAATCCATATAAAGCTTTTTTGTAAAACAGAATTCATAAAATACATTAATTTTGTATTTTTTGTCTTCACTCCTTACAAAAGACATAATGTAACAATTTTCACTGACATTCTGAAATGAAAGTGATGACACTACGTAGTTCAAGAGTCTCAGTACTGATTTCATTATATGGTTACCATCCCATTTAAGTCAAAAAGCACAATAAATTTCTTAGCAATCTCATCATTACTTCCTGCTACACATTAAGTACTGTTGTACCTGACTTAAAGTACCTTTGTCCTCAGCACCCTATTAGTCACTCATTCCCAACTCTTTCTCACTGTAAAGTATTCAAAATTCAGGTTTCTTCCTCACTTAGAGCCCCAGCTACAGTCTCCTTGAAGCAAAACATTCAATTCTAAATTAATAGGGCAAAACATCTACTTCTAAATAAAATCATGCTGATTCTCGTACTTCGCAAAGACAGGCTTCAAATTTTTGTCCTATATTTGTTAGATGCATTTTCAGAGTACAGGAAGAAATATCAAAATCCATAATGGCAAGGTAATGTCTTCCTAAGATGAGGTAATTAAGTGTAGAACTTTGCACCTTTGCAAACACGAAAAAGCAAAATTACAGGCAAGCTAGGAGAATGTTCCATATTTTGAATTCTGAGGAGCTAAAAATGCTAGTAAGTGACTGTACTTATTTGCTAACTAAAATTAGTATCTTTCAGTTGACTAGTTCAGATAACACCTAAACAGACCTTCTGTACAAAAAGAAAAGAGAATTTTTAAGCAATTACCTTAGTAACTGCTGAATTAACTGAACTAATGGTAAACTTTGTTTTCCTGCAGATTCATAGATTCCAGTATTAATAAGGTCTTTGTCCAACGGAGTCCTATTTCTGTGAAGTGTTGATGCATTCGCTTCTTGTTCATCAATTTCTTTTTCCTTCTGTGCTTCTTTTTTTGCTTCAATATCCTAAAAAAGTTAATCAAGTCAAAGAAAACTCATAAAATGCTGCTGTGATTATGAAACATTTCACTAAAAAGTATTCATAACAACAAGCTCAAGTTACTGCTACCTATGCCAGAAATGCAACAATTCCTATCGGACTAAGGTGTATTGCATACTCTCCAGCAACCACATGGACACACTTTCTTTAAACTATTATAATACAAAAAGAACAGAGGTGGGGGGTGTAGAAGGAGGTCTAAAGGCAAACAACGGTAGGCAAACTCCAAATTCACTTCTCACCATACTAAGTTAAACAACTTCTGTTCTATGTTTAAACAGACAAGTAGGTGCTACACATTTCAAAACAGAAGGCACATTTACTCTGCATTTAATAAAAGTAATAAATCCAGTCCACCACAGAAGAACCCGGGTCAGAATTTTTACTGAGCTATAGTAATACAGAACTCTACGGAGATAAATCCATCCGGGTTTTAGACAATGTAAATTAACCTGTACAGTGCTGCACGCTGCCACCTAGATAACTTTCAGAATATACCTGAAGGTGGTTCAGTCATCTCTGACCTATTCTGTAACGTATATGTGTCCTAGGAGAATTGGTTAAGAATCAAGAAGTTCTGTATGCCTTTAAATACAATAGAAAACGCTAATGCTAGACTATGCGTTAAAACAAAATTTAATACATGCTTTTCCTTTGTATCATAAACCTCCATTTAACAACAGTGGAGAGAAATAAAGAAGAAAATCTGCTAGGAAAAACTGAATTAACGTAGAGGCAATGGAAAAGCACATTTTTGTTTTAATAGCCATACATAAATATAGCAATTTAAAGCAGTCTATGCAGAGGATGTCCCATCTCCAAGAAGCTAATGGAAAAGACAGCATACACAAAATGTTCCTTTCATCCTTTGTATAACTAGTCAGCATCTGCTTAACGTTTGGTGTGTCGCAAAGTATTCATTCAATGCCTAAGTAATAAGGCTCAGATTTCTGCTGGAAATATACAGGTGAAATCAAGTAAGTGAAGAACTGAAAAATCCCACGGAAACGTACATAGTACTTTGTGAAATTACATTCCTATCACAGAGCTTTATGAAAAGATTTGATAATGTTGTTATAATCATCACTCTATGCAATGAAAAGATACAATCTAATAAAACAGAAAATATGATTCATGCTTCCATACAAACACTGGCTTAAGTTTCAGGTCAAAAGAGCATAATACCAATCCACAATCTTCAGAAAACACTTTATACATTTTCTTATTCTATTTACATACAAGTGCAAAGCTGCTGAAACATACCTGAATTTCTGCAGTAATAGCAGCATTTAATGCAGACTCTAAGCCTCCATCAGCCATCAAGCTACCCACCAAGAGGTCAATCATAAATCTACGGCCTGGACTTACATTCATTTCATTTCCTGAAACTAAGAATGGAAGAGGCTATTAATGAACTAGAAATGCAAGCATCAAACAAAAAGGTTTAAATCTTAGGACCAACCTGCACTGGGTAAGAGTGCTGAGAGAGCTCTAGCCCGCTCTTCTGCTGTTGGCAGTAACACAGACCATCCACTCTGCAGCACTGCTTGAGCAGCTGATTGCACAGTATTAAGAACACCAGCATTGCTTGCTAATGTTACAACTGTCTGTTTCAGGCTGTTGAGCAGGATACTGCCCAAACCCAAGCCAAGACATTCTGGATCCACTTGATGACTAATGGCAGCATGAAGCTGAAAAAAAGAAGGGGAGGGGAAGGCAATTTTTAATTAAGGCGAGATGTGAACTCGGAAAAAAAGTGGTCAATACTGGACCAATCAAGTAAGTTCACTGACCAAGATACAAGCCTTCACTAGTAAATTTGTAAAATTAAATGCAAGCGCCAACTTGCCAAAATACATACTGAATTTAAACTAATACTCAAAGATTATGAATTATATTTAACTATAACCCTTATAATTCTGAACTATAATAACCTAAAGAATAACCTAAAGAGTTTCTACTTCACTACAGTATGCTGTACACTAGAGAAGTAGCACATCTTCAGTGACTGTCAGATGACTTCTGAAGAGAACAGTCAACCTTAAAAAAATCTCTTTAAAATTCTTACAAATGCTCAAATCCTCCGCATATATGGGCTTATTGAGTGCATATGCAAGGCTTAATCCATTTACATTATATTTTTGTAGTTCATTTTTAATGAGATCCAAAAGCTGTCGAGAAGAAAAAAAACACTAGCTGCCAAATTTCAAAGAACAGAAACTGATATTGTACTTATTTCACTTTTTTTAATCAATTCAAATATTTCAAAGCATATTATGATCACGTTTTTCATCCAAGTAATTTACTTAAACATTTAACTCAATTACTGTTCTCTGTGTAAGAAACTGAAGGTACCTGAAGCCTTAGAAGGTTTAGTGTTGCCACAGCCATACATTCCTTCTCCTGTGGAGGGGGCCAGTCAGAAGAGCCATCCATTCCCTCTGTCACTTGTCTTAGTAGAAGATCTAGCTGCTCAAATGTCATGGTGCAAACATCCACTACAAAAGGCACCCGCAAGCCTATTGACCATTCTGAACACGATGACCAAGCAAAGCTCTATAAATGGAAATAATATACAAAGTTCAACAGTTATTTCCCAAACGTAAGATGATTCTGGTTAGAGAGGCAAGTGTAAAGCTAACATCTGCTTTTAAACAGTAATGGAAAATGCAGAAATTATATCAATACACCTTTTGAAGAGAGCCATCCACTTGCATCCTTGTAAACACACATGAAACCCTAGCAATCTCAGATAAGAACTCATCATATTTTCTGAAGTAATATTAGGCCAGTTCAGATACATTTACTGCAGGAAACACTCTGCTTGACAACTCTTCTACCACTGTGCCAGACAGAAAAACAAAGCAGGGAAACAACTACTTCTCAGAATACTCAGAGGGAAAGCTAGTCATGTCTTTTTGGCAAAGGAATTGCACGAGGTTTGTTTTTTCCAAGCCTGCATTTACATAGAATAAGAAACAAGAAGAGTCACGCCAGCACAGCAAGAGGGACTGCAATGAGTGTACAGAACTAGTTTCAGTAAGAGACAAGGACAAGTCACAATTAACAATTCAACAATAAAACTTACCTGAGCAGGCCCACAAGCAATTCCAACGATATGCTTTGTGTCTAATCCTGGGAGAGCTGTGGGCTCTGGTTTGGTAATCCGCAACGTATCAAAATGTTGACACTGATCATTACTTCCCCAGCTATGCACTTCACTATCTTCAGTCAGTGCTAAACAATGGGTAGATCCAGCTGCCACATCTATTACTTTTTTTCCTGATAGGAAAGTCAAATATTGAAAATGCAACTTAAACCTTACAATCATTAACAGAAAAATAACAGAGATACGGAACACTGTGCTAATTATAATCATACTTAACTATGAACACATTATGGATCTCAAGTCTCACCTTTGCCTTAGAAGTGGATCGGAAGAGTAGAGGAAAAGAAAAACCAAGGAAATATTTAAAGGTTCTTAAGAGACAGCTTAAGCACAAAGGTTTACAAGTTTAAAAAGAAGTCTTCTATTTTGTATCTCTTCTACTTAAAATACTTTCTCAGGAAAGGTTACATTGTTATATTGTAAAAGTTATATTGTAGTCATTAGTTCATGTTTTACTTTCAATAAGATTATTCATCATACCTCAACAACAATTTTAGGAAAGAACACAATAAAAGCAGTTTCTTCCTCATCTTCCCCTACAAAACCCCAGGCTTTTCACAAATGCAAGAAATAATCCTTACTTTCTTACAAAATAGTGGAAGTACTGGCATGAATTCAACTTGAACAACATTACTTGCTGCCTGTGACTTTGGTTTATTCCATTCAACGTGCCTTAACCTAAGTGCATATGTATACATTTATTTGCATGATAATAGAAAAATATGTTTTAAATAAGCATTTCTGTGAACCTAATAAAAGAAAAGCAGTAAGAATAAAGAGAACACTAGACAAGCAGCATTTGAAGTCATAACACAGTGGCTCTAAGTGTGCTAGAATTCAAAAGATATAAATGTGGAAATGATGGAAAATGTGCACTATGATCTTTATATTTTATGCCGGCTGCATTGAAAAAGAGAGTAAATGGCATCACCATTCTTCAAGTTGAGATCATTAGTGACCCGTAACAGGTTCCAGTAACTGGAAAAAGAACTTTGGAATATTTCCAACTCTTATAATTACCTTTCAAGCCTTCAAGTAGTTTGGGATACCGAACATGCTCTTCTGTTCCATGCCCAAGCCTCTGATTGTCACCTTTTCCCCAGGTGTAGACCTGGCCATCTTTGGTTAAAGCAATAGAAAACTGACTCCCACAGCGTACTTTCACAATGTCCAAATCTTGAAGTTTTTCTATCAGCTTGGGAGTCTTGCAGCCATCACTGCCTCCCCTCCCAAGTTTCCCATAATCTCCATCGCCCCAAGACCACACTTGTCCTTTAAATATAAAGAAAGAAAGCAAAATATATTGCATTGTTTTTTCATGTGATGATGTTAAAACCTGTTTTGACAAACAAGTTTTTAAAAATCTGAGATTATATAATAAGCACAATTTTCAGATTGTAATTGAATAACAGTTTTGAATTAATTTCTAATAGCTCATGAAAATAGAAGAAAAAGGTTTGAAAATTTTTCACACTGATAAAACCAAACCTAGAAAGTGTAAGACGTAACATGTAACAAAAATTCATCAGCGTACAGAAAGTCCTTCTCAAAAATATATCACATATAGGATTTACTGAAAATCAAGCCTGTGATTTTTAGTTTAAAATTGTCTTCTTTTATTATGTGTTATTTATAAGAACTTGCAAAATCTTCTTCCACAAACATCCAAACTGTCTGCAAAAGCCATTTTCAAAATTTTCAGTTCTTGTCATTCAACCATTCAAAAAACAAAATCAAAAGTGCTGTTGTCTTATCATGTTTCTTTGAAATACACTACTAAATCTAACCTTTGGTGTAGGAACTTAGGAATAGTCAAATCATTCTGCATCAAATAGAATTATGGTTCAAGTACAGTAAACCTAAGCACGTCCAAAAAAGAAAGTCTTGTTTTAGGTTCTGATGCATTTATGCTCCCTAATTGCATAAGCTAGTCTCTAAGGTACTCTGATAAGTAATGGAAGCACACGAGGAGAAAACCAAAAGGAAAAAACTACATATGTAAAAATCTGTTTCCATTTCCTGAATGAGCATGCATTATACACAAAATCTTTAAATGCACATATACACTTAGCCAAAAGGAATTTCAGCTTCAAATTCTTACAGAGTTCAAGCCACTAGAAATTAGCATAATATCTGCAGTATAATTATCTTCAGGATGAAAGGAAGAAAATGTAAGCTTACTATAAGTTATACTTTGCTACTAACCATTTTCAGTAACTGCAAGAGTCTGAGCATCTCCGCTCCCACAAGATACATCAATAACTTTGAGCCCTTTCAGCCCCGTGACCAGCATTGGGATGGTCTGATCTTCACTGGAACCTTCAAAACAAAATAGTTCTGTGAGAAGCAAAACTAAGAAGGCCTGGTAGGTTCATTTGTTGGATTATTTTTTATTTTCCTTTAGGGTCTTTTGTTGTGTGGGGATTTGGAGTGTTGATTTGATTTTGTTTTCAGATTTGAGCATCATGACTAAACTCCATATTAGATACCTAAGAAACCATACGGGATTTAACCCGCAAGATATTCTTTGCTTTACAAGGAAGGGAACATAGAACAGTAGATTTTTCTTCTCTGTCCAACTGCTTATTTTCAGAGAACTCATAGAAATTTAGTGGTTTTGAGACAATCTGTCCCATAATTATTTCAATTCATGTGAAAGCACATACATTTCTCAAATCAGTTTTAAATAAATTGGATAAAAGATCATTTGAGACAAGCACTAAGCAATTCTTTGACTTCAAGGTGTCAAGTAACATACCATGACCAAGCCTGCCATAGTTTCCTCGTCCCCATGTATATAGCTCTCCTTCGGCAGTAATGGCTGCACTATAGGTGCTCCCACATGCGATATGAACAATATGTTTCCCAGCTTGTTTTCCAGATAAAGCAGATATCATCTTCGGTTCCTCCAGAGGTCTATTTAAAGAGAAGGTGAAATATTTCACAAAAGGTGATCTGATGAGTAGATAATAAAAGCTGTGACATACTTGTTAGAAAACAGCTGCTGCAATTCTACCTGAAAACCTTATTAATAGTCTGAAGTATTAATATATAGAGTAATAAGACCAAAATTGAGCTCAGATAGTTCAACAACATACTGAATGAATGCCTGACTACTATGATTTCTATTTCCAATTAAATTAATGCAGTGGTTTTTTATAAAATATTTGTCTTCTTTAAAAAAAAAAAACTTTAATTACTGTATCTGAACAACTAATTTCACAGCACTCTTGTGTAGTGCCTTCCTTGCATTACAGGGAATTCAGCATCGGGGGAAGACACACAAAATCTCTAAAGCATATTGAGGTACACCTCCTAGAGAACACTCCTGTAGAAGATTGCTCGTACACAAAAGCAGGACAGTAATGTTATTGTTTAACACAGGGGGAAAAAAAAGGAATGATAAATGCAACATGAATGCACAGGAAACAATGAGCCCACTCTACCATTTGAGGCAACGTTCCTGGAAAAAAATGTGCTGTGGATTCATAAAACCATAAAACCATGAATAAATAGCCTAATAACAGTGCAACCACTATACCCTGCTAGCTACAAGTGTTCAGAAAGTAGCATTAATACAGAACTGGAAATATTACAGGCAGAGGAAACATACAAGGAGAATGTGATTTCTGTTCAATAACAAAAGAAAAGCATCAAATGCTGACCGTATTTATACACGCAACCCAACAGTTCTGACTATGATTTCAGAACACTGGCAAAGAAATGTTATGATTATTTTTATTACATACACTGTATCCCCATGGCCTAGTCTTCCACCATCTCCACAGCCCCAAGAGAAAACTTCACCATTCGCTGACAAAGCAAGATAGTGATGCCCATCTGAATGCGCTGCTATCTTCACAATATTTCTGGAAGCTAGACTCTGCACCAGCTGTGGTCCCTGTGAACCAAACAAAAGCAATACACTTAGAGAAATTGCTTATATTTTCCATCATTTGCTTACATTCAGAATAAACAGGTACAGTTTTCTTAAGGTTTTATCAAAATTGCACACTCAAATTAATGAGGGAAAGGTAAAAATTAAAAAAAGGTCTAATCTACTATTCAAGCGCTTGTGTTGCCATCTGTACAAGGTCTTCACTAGACATGAAAATGGTGCTTATGTTAATCTCACAGGCAATCTTGGTGACAAACGTTTCTGTTACAGGACAGCTTTGTCTGAGAAAGCACACAGTTTGTGTGGTTACATCACTGAAGTAAAATCCATTTTATATCTGCCAATTTCTACAGCTGGTACCAAGGCCAGCATACCATTGAAAGCAATTACCATTGTATTCATCACTTCTAGCCCAACAAAATTTACTGAAACCAGATGCATTTAACCAAATCAATACAAGAGAGCAAAACCACTGTTTCTGAAAATTCAACAACATAGAAGCTCACAAAAAATAAGCACGTATCCGTCTAATCTCCGCAAAATACTGTAAAGGGTTAAAGCAGCCTTTTGCTATGAAGTAACACAGAAAAGAACACATTTTTAAAAACATTTCAAAACTCTCACCAGAGCATCGCTGTTGTACGCTTGTGTATAAACTCGTCCATTCCTAGATAATATTAGAAAACGTTTCTCTGCACAGGCAACTTGCACAACACCAAGATTGGCAAGACCTTCACATTGAATCGGACCACTCACATTAGCGTAGTATTTCCAACCTATTAAACCCCAAGCAATGACTTCTTGCAGAGACCCCTAGAATATAAAAAACTCTGTAAGTACTAATGTTGAAATATGCAACTGAATAAAATGCATATAGCCGATTTTTAAAAAACTTTTATATGCCAAATATACTCAAATCTGTGACAGTCATTACTACCAGTAGCCAATAAAGCTTACTTACAATAAGGTATCAAAAAATAAAGAATTGCTCACATCACATTCAGATTTAGTCTGGTACTGAATAAGCTATAAATAACTACAGTAAGTGTTCAGAGACTTTTCAAGCTGAGAAGTTTGTTTACTTTTTTCTTTTTTTTTTTCTTAAATATATCAGACCCCAAACATTTATGAAGCCTGGTCTTGAGCTTTTACTCTGTTAAACACAGACAACAGTGCAAAACATGGCCAAATTAGCCATAGTGTTGTGATAAGAAATAACCACAGAAAAGTGTAGGCAATTCAAGGTTACCTTGTGAAAATCAAAAGGAAACCAGTTACACTAACAAAAAACACCTTATTAGATTTGATGTTGCAAATAGTTACCTTATGAGATGTAGGAGAGCTACACTGTGGAGGCATACATGGGGTTGCTAGACGATCTAAATGGGCCATTATCACTACAGCCGTTTGTCTCAGATCAATCGCTAGCTCATTGTCCTGTGGTAAAGTCAGATACCTTAGAAAACTTTCATTTGGACTCAGAGGGTAAGTCAGGAGCTAGAAAAGCGAAAAAGAGCAGTCAGAAGTATAGTCAAAGTAATTCTATCCTACTACACACCTAGATAACGTATTTTAGATGCCGAGTATCTGCACAAATTTCAGAGAAACCCAATTAACTCTGCACATCCTTTTTCTTACAACAGAGGAAAATTCCAAACACATTTGTTGAGAAAATACAGTCAGATTGTGAATATAATAGAAAGTTACAAGCATAATAAAGCTGATATACTACGTTTTATCAACCTCAATAATATTGACTAAGAGTCATAGTTCAATTAACTTCAAACTCAACTAAATAAAAGCAATCTAAATATGCAGAAAAGTTAACTGGCCCAATATTGAGGTTAACTATCACAAAGGCATTAACTCTGAAACATACTGCTTACCTCTAACCATACTACGACATTTCTGCATGTATGCATGAAAGCCAACAAACAGTGGTATACACACATTTTACATTGCAAACACTACTGCAAATTTTGTTTGGATAGTTTTATAATGATTTTAGCCAGCCAAATTAAATTTGATAGCAACACCATGCCCCTTTCAAATAATCCAAGAGTAAGTACCTGAATCTCCTCCTCAGTATTGGGCACTTCTTTATTACATATTATACTCTGAAATCTTTGTAGCAAAGGTAGAAGGGGTGCACTTGTTCCCTGTGCAGATCGCTCATTATCAGTTTCCCTTGTTCCATTATCCCAAAGCTGAAGTAACAACATAACTGCAGACAACATTTGGCTGAAAGAGACAGTTTACATGTTCTATTAGTAAGTAATCCTAAAAACATTATTTTAGCTTAGCCATACAATTCGCTTTCTAGATTTTGAAGTTTAGCAATATCAGAGGTTATGGTTTTCCATTTCAGACACATTAACAAAATAGCAAAAGTGGACTTTGCAATCTTGCTAACATAAGATCTTGATTGCCACTGCATCACAGAAAACGTTCATATGCTTTGAGCCGTAATTATTACCTTAAACCCAAACCCATGAAAACTGAAGACAGGTACATTCCAGCAGACAGTGATAATTAAACGTCAGAGTGCTCATGCTTCTCACCTTAGTGTACCCCTCTGCACTGCCAGTTCTAGCAATATGGCAAGTGCCAAGTACTGGTCTTGTAATGGAATGTTTCCTGGCCCTTTGGTACTGGGTGTTCCATGCACATCTCTATTAAAAATAAAGCCAAGCAACATAAATTCAGTAAGAAATAATTGGAAACAATACATATATTTTCTTACCAAAAGCATGTATAAAATACCAAGAACCACTAAACTTACAGAAAAACATAAAATTGGAAGCAGCTGATGAGAAAAACTGGCATCCTACACACAAGATCACTTTTTAGAGCAGAAGCTAGGCTTTAAAATTGCCTCAAGCTTCACCATCTACCTATAGCTCTACTAAATATACTAAGAAGATGACAAAGTTTTCATTGGTGAAAAATACTCTTTATGACATTCACTATAAGAATGTAGTTCAGAAGAGAATTAATTTCTGGCAACTATAGTGAAAGGAAAACTTCAAGTCTTTTTGAAAAAAACGAAAAGCAGGGGAGCATTCTAAGTCCAGTACAAATGAATTTTCCCTCATATGAACATGGGTCTGCAATATTTGACTATATCAGAAAGGCAAAATTAAGCATACACGCATATTGCATTACCAAAGCACTCTCCAGGTGGACACTGTTTACATTAGTGAAACACTATTTTTCAGGTAAAAGTCTACATGCAGTGGACTCAAATTCAGATTTTTCTTAAAACAGCTAAAGGAATTAAATCATATTTAAAGAGCATTGTTTCAGCACTTCATGCAATTTTTTTCTCTTATTTAAAGTTAGATTGTAAATAGATATTAAAATTAGAAGAGGAAAGCAATCTTTTCATTTTTCACAACCTATTATGTTTATACCATCAGCTGCTAAAAGATACAAGTATGCCATTTAACAATTGCTTCAGTAATGCTCAAAAAAAACAGAAACTTACCCAGTCACAACAGACCTTAGGAATTTAGTAGCTCTTTCCACCACTTCCAGCCATACAGAAGACACAGTCCCTTCATCAAAAAGGGATGCCTCTGGTAGAGCTCGCAGTGCATCAAGTGATTCCTGTAACAATTCACTGCACAGGTCTGCATCTTCACCTAAGAAACACAGTAATACTAGTTACAATCCCATCTTTACAGAAGTTACACATTTTTGTATACGATGTTTTGTGGATTTTTTTTTTAACCTCAAGCTTGTAAGTCACTTAATAGCATGTACAAAGCTCTTGATTTTCACATGAACACTTCGACTGCCAGACTTCTAAAAAACTATCCGCTTCACAGTAAAAACATTCAGAAAGGTGACAACTCAAAATAGCTCATTCCACTATGCATCCAGTGAGGAAATCAGAAGAATTAGGCTTGGCTGGACCAGAGAGAGCCAAACAGCTGCCATCTGAACAGGAAGCACAGACGGACACAAACAGGGAGGTTAAGGTGGCACAGATGACAATTCTGCCAGCCTGTGCAATTTGACTATCACTGACAAGTACACAAATTAAACACATTCCACACTACTGCTCCAAACTCCTTTTCTATGCCGCTACTGTTGTATAGTAGCATAGCAGATCGACCCTGACCGAAGAATAAACGCAGCTTTTCTGAAACCTGGCATTAAAAAGTTGTTCTCTTCATGAAACCCACATTGCCTTCAGAAGCACAAAAGTATCCCAGCACAACACAGCATTGGTACTGGCTTGGATAGATGACCTGGATGGCTTTGAACTGCAACAGTACTGCTAGGCATAATATCACATGAACATAAAACACAATTATTCAAATCAACATTTATAAATGTAAAGTTCTATGCAAATATTTAATATACACACATGCTTTTAAAAATCATCTATCTTCCAATGAAAAAGTATGTAATATGTTACAGAATAGACCCACCTGACCTCCAGGCTCTACGGAGGAAGGCAAATGCAAATGAAAGTGCTGCTCGGGATCCAACTCGTGCAAGTCCTTCTACCCCTTTGCCTACAGGTCTTGGGCTAAATAAAATTATATATGCATTGTCTCAATATAAATTATATAATAACAAGATATATCTATATTATTATTTGCATAATTTGTATATTTGGCAATTTTATAGTTTAGATATATGCATGGATGATTATACAATTTCTGTTGATAAACAATTGTAATTCTGTTGAGAACAAAGGTGATCAACATCAAAATGTGAACAACCAAAATTCAACTTCAGCTTCTTCAAAGAACAACCACTTCAATCCCCAACATCAAAAAGCTTCGCAGAGAGAAAATAAACTAGACTGGCATTATTGACTGCCATCAGAAAGGTGTCTACAGCTACTCAGAGTGAAATTATGATAGTGTATTCAAAATACACATACATAAGACAATTCATATGCTCACTACTAAGGATTGTTCTACTTCTAGTTACTTTGGACTGCGTAAACTATGCTTATAGGCTTCTTTTTTAATGCAACTTCTACTAGCAATAATTTCATCAATTTTGTCATTGCTTATTTTTCTATTCAAGTGTCAGTGCTACAAATCCCTCTTTGCAGCTTCTGTATTGGTGTGCATAAGGAAGAGATAACTTAAACTTCTTGTTAACACCCATTGGATTCACATACTTCCTGTTAATTTTTCTTTTTATGCAAACAGTTACATTATGTAAGCTTTCCTTTGAATTTAACACAGGAGATTCCCTACTGCTTTGTCTCAGAAAGACATCAACAATTCTGTTTTCTTCATAATCCCATGTCAAAAGGAAGTGAACAGCTTAGGACTTCAAGACAGAAAAAATTAAATTGGCATTTTTTGCAGTCTGATAACTTCAATATACCAATGCTCTTTCTAATCAGAGCTTAAAGTTTTCAGAGAATACACTATCCAGAGACAGATATCATCATCATAACTTCAATCCCATAATCAAAGTCATAAAATAGTTTGGGCTGGAAGGAACACTCAAGTAATCCCATCCAACCTTGTACAGTAAGCAAGGACATCTTCAACTCAATCTGTCTGCTCAGAGCCTCATCTAACCTGACCTTGGGTCTTTCCGGAGATGGAACTTACACCACCACTCTAGGCAACACGTTCCAGTGTTTCACCGTCCTCAACGTAAAAAATTTCTTTCTTAAACCTAATCTAAATCTACTTTCTTTTAGTTTGAAACCATTACCCCTTATCCTATGACAACAAGACCTGTTAAAAAGTTTGTCCCCACCTTTCTTATAAGTTCCTTTCAAGTACTGAAAGGGTGCAATATGGTCTCTCCAGAGCACTCTCTTCTCCAGGCTGAACAACCTCAACTCCTTCAGCCTTTCCTCACAGGAGGGGTGTTCCATCCCTCTGATCATTTCTGTGGCCCTCCTCTGGGCCTGCTCCAAGAGATCCATGTCCCTCCTGTGCTGAGGGTTCCACAGCTGGACAAAGTACTTCAAGTGAATTCTCACCAGAGTAGAGGGGCAGAATGACCTCCCTCAACCTGCTGGCCACACATGTTTTGATGAAGCCCAGGGTACAGCTGTCCTAATAACTAGTCGTGATACCTACTTACTGTCTCCTTTCATTTCTGAAGCTGGAAACAATCATGATAAACATTTCCCTAGTTGCTTGTTCTGTCAGACAGCAACCTTGTTCAGCTACTGAATAGCTTCTTTAGAGCAGGGCAGAAGAAAAGATGAAATCACATGAAGCTCTCATACACTGGTTGAAAACCTTTCTATGACTTTCCTAATGTATTAACTTGTTCATGCATGCATCATTACCTTTTCTTATCCACAGCAGGCAGCGGAATATTACTGCTTTTCCACTTAACTTTGACATTCTCCTGAAGAACTGTTCTGTTCAATGCAATGAAATATCGTTCCAGGATAACTAGCCTCTGCTTTAGCCTCATAGCAGAAAGAGCTGTTGTAGCAGTTTGTGCGGCCAGAGTCTGCTGTTCCTTCACTAGTACATGAAGGCACTCCTTCAATTCATTCACATCTGAGAATCAGAGAAATATATCATTTTATGGGTGTTCATCTTTGCTATGTATAGCACTAAGAAAAATTAAGGCAAACTGAAAACTGTGAACTGATCAAAAGTCTGAACATCAAAACCCAGTGAAACTCCCCATTTCCATATTTAACGTGCACATTTCTAATCCACAGTATTACATAATCACAGTCATACTTAAAGTTTAGACAAAGGTTATCATCAAAACTCATTTTGTGTGAACATACCTGAACCTTCATATTTCTGAAGTTAAAATGTCATAGGAAATATTTGTGCATTTTAAAAACAAAAAGTTCAACAACAAATTCATATAATCAGTCAGACTTCGCTCAAGTGTATGCAACAACCTTTGAAGTCCCCACAATCATGTTTTCATTTTGTGCTGATATACATTATCTTAAGTTTCTCAGAAGTTCTAATACTGCTCTCAGAAGCTCTAAGATCACTGCCAAGAGCTGCTAAGCTTCTGAAACAAATAATGTCAGAAATATAAGATGCTTGCAATTATTATTAGCAAATAAAAGAGCTGCTCTATGTGCCAACATGAGAAAATTAATTCTTCACTAACCAGAAAAAGCAGTTAACAGCTTAAAGTCCCAGCAATCTAATAACATATGGTAGCAAGTATAGTAACAAAAAAAAAAAAAAAAAAAAGTAAGTCACAATACTTCAAAATAAAAATTTGTTTATTATATATTTTTACATTCTCTGTAGCTTTAATTCCTAGGACTAAAGTCAAGGAATTATGTTCTTAGAAAGGTTCTCTTCTGCCCCACTATGAACAGCCTGATCCACGGGCCACTCTAGTCTGCTTTACCTTGAACTACTGTACTCTTCCCTAAGCCAACTCCGTTTGTTGTTTGACTGCTAAACAGAAATATCTTTAACTGACACCTGACTAAGGGGTTCAGAAAAAAAGCATGTCTGCATATGGGTAACAGTGTTTGTAAGAAGATGGACACAATCTCTAACAAAAAAAAATAAAAACAAAAAACACATACAAAACCAACACATTTTATGGAACAGCTGCCTCAAACCTATAGAAATTTAGACATTTATGGTAGTCTCTAGGGTTGAAAACTATACCTAATGAGGCATAACAGGTTTTTGCAACTGTAACTGTATGAAGTTTTTCAATGACCTGTCCCCACTCTGCAACACATCCTCTCAGAATTCAAGTGGCTTTCTCTGCCACCAGATCACACTGCACAGTCACTTCTGTTTTGTTGTCAGCCATCACCCCAGCCTGCTTGCAACATTGCTATTCAAATTTCACCATTTCACAATGTGTTAGATTCCTTTCCCTGAGGCAATTCACATCTTTCCACCTGACTAAGATGAACTTATTTTTTAAGAACAGATTAAAAAAAAACATTCCTTGCAGTCTAGACCTTAAAAAAAATAGACAAAAGCAACAGCAGCTATTATACAAGTCCCAACTTTGAGTCAAACAAGAAATATGACAAACCAACAAGGAATTTGACCAAAAAATCCAGTCTTTAATATTAGCCCTACAAAATTCCCAAAAAAAAAAACTATAGCACAGTTGAATATCAACAAGTTATGCAGCTATTAATTATTTCTCCTGCTGAATACTAATAAGCTGAGGTCTGCTAGTGGCCATGTTTTGATTAGGGGAGCAGGTAGAAGGAAGCTGAAACCCTCTAGTCTGAACAACACTTATTACCAATGAACTAAATGGACTAATGAGAGAATAGCTTATTAATAGTAACGATTCAAATTTCATCTGAGAAGGTTACAGGAACTCTTTAAACCAAAATATCCATACACTGCTACGCCAGCCCCTGATGCTAACCATCCCCTGCAACGCTTTGCTCTGTCAGTTATTTTAAGAAGGGTGGAGACACATTATTTACTTAATCCATACCTACATGAGTTGAAGTCTTCGCATGCAAGTTTAATACTCAAGCTACCATTAGCAGAATACTTCTTAACTGTCAACTACAATCAGATATGTTTCTGGCTTCAGAAGACATAGGGTTTTACCATCTTCTGTCAAAATTTATCACATCCTTTCCTCCCCTCAGTAACTAACGTAACTATGTCTTCACTTCGTAATTCCTCCTGCCAGAAGTTCTCTGCATTAAAAGGGAAAATACCAGTAGTGTTCAACTCAGATCACTTGACAGAAGAGGGGTAAGGAGTGACACGTTTTTTAGGCAAATAGGGGGCAAATAAAGCAGCTGAAGACAGTAGCTTCTTAAACTATCTCAGACACAGAAAGAACAACAACTTGACGTGAGCCTAAGATAGGTAGCCAGTCACAAGGCCCATTTCCTCCTTTTTTTTGCAGCTAAAAAAATAAAAAACGAACACACTAAATGTTTTTTTAACATTTATTTCATTAGTTTTTGTAGGGAACACCACAGATTTCTAGCTGGTAAATTTGTGACCTTTAAAATGCCAATATCAAACCAAAAAGTTTGAAGGACTTCGGCTGAGTTTCAAGCTTTAGTAAAGGCAAATATAGATGCCACAGCATAGAGTCAGTCCTAAAAACTTTAAACACATTTACAACAGAATTTGGCAAGAATCCACTGTTATAACGAGCACACATTCCTGTCAGCAGCAGAACTAATGTGCTCTAATTTTCTACCGGTTTTTAGACTTTGTCTCGCTCTTTCCCTTCCCACTACACAGTATTTCCTCTGGACAAAGAACTGAAAGAGGATGCAGCTGGCTTGGCTTAACAGGCACCTAATGGCCATACAAGGCATCACCACAGAATGAGCGAATTCAAAAGTTAGAAGGAAAAACCGCAATCACATACACATTATTTCCTTCAGAAACAACACTCACAAAATTATTTTATACCTAGGAAGAATATAATTCCTAAAGGGCATTTAGCTTTTAGCTTCCTTCTGCCTGTTCCCCTATTCAAAAGACGACCATCAGTAGACCTCACTTTATTAGTATTCAGCAGAAGAAATAATTATTAGCTGCATGCACATTCAGAATGGGTCACACTATATGGCTAGGTGCTTAATTTTCAAAGTTCTATATAAAGAGCAAAACTTGTTTAAATTGATGCTCAAATATTCATACACGGGACGGAACAGCAAGAGCTGAGTTTTATATGAACGGACATGCCCTTTAAGAGTGTAAACAGCAACCAAACAAACACTTAGAGCTGGACAACAGCTTTGGAGTTAGGCATGGGGGGGAGGCGAGTTAAAATCTCTTCCAAATGGTAAGAAAATAAAAGGAAAAACAGGGATGAAGGAGTTCCGAGAAGAGAATATGCAAAACAGAGGCAATCAAAATTTCATCCTCGGATCGAACCATTCTTTCATCAGCAATTCTAAATCTAAACTTAAACAACCTGATCAAGAAATATTATTAAAGTAGAAAATGTCACTAAAACTGAAGTTTAAAAGCAGGTTTTTTCAATGCTATGACTGGTTTAATTACTTTTGTACACAGCGAAAGTTTAGATTTACCTGTGTAACAAATCACCCCTACAGGATGGAAGTTCTGCATGTCTCCTTTCTCACTAAGTGAAACACAGAAAGATTCGACTTCTGTTGACATGTATCTCACCAGTGTCTCACTGAATTCACACGGGTAATTTTAACCTGCCCCCTAAGATATTGCCTCTAGAGCATTTCTTAGTACAATCAGTTATACTAACAATAGTAGAAAAACAAGGCGCACCACTGCCTGTAAACAAGCTCTTGCTTGTACATGAGGAAACCCCAGAAGCGCTACATCATGGCACTGATGTACCAGTATAATAGTTTAATTCACTGATAACATAAACCAGATCTGACTATACACGAAAACCATATTCCCCACTTTCACAACACATTAATTTAAGGATGTTTGAATTAAGATTATTTCCTCCGTTCTTCTTCCCCTTTAGGACAAAAAAAATACCAGTAGTACTTCTACTGATACTTCCAAGTAGAAAGTAGCATTTTCTAGTCACACAGCAATTAAGGTGAATTTAAAGTAACTTTGGCTGCAAGTATGCGATATTTAGCATCTTAATCATACAAAATACAAACAATTACAGCGAATTTGAATCATAACCTATTCCATGGTTTTTAAAGTTAAGTTTTTACATACGTAGTTGTTGCACCGGTTTACCTGTTTCTATTTTTTTTCAAGAAATAAAAATTACCTGACCTCAAGTAATATTAAATGAATACTCAACTAGACCCACAGCCAAAGTAAGCTGGTTCTACAGTTTTAATCTCTGAACAAGGAGGAAACCATCAGCTAAATCTAAGACAAAAAAAAAACCCACAACAACAGAAAAGGACAGGATTCATCTCAAGGAAAAGCTGCACTTTTAGATGGAAATCAAAAATACTTCTCTCGGATTTTATATCTACAAAGACATGGTGTATCCAAGACATTTCTAAACACTCCATAGTGATACTAAATTTAAGTGTTAGAAGCTTTAACACTGGCAGACATGTATATGGAACACATGAAGGAATAAGAATAAATAGCCAGTATACACTTCGAAGTAACAACAGCAGTCAGTCCCACAGAAACCTGTGCAAATTCCCCTGCTGTTACAAACGTATAGTGTGCAAATGGAGACAAATACATAGGTCATTAAGTCTGTTGGTACTATACTAGTAGAGATGACAGCCAACTGCAAAAAATATGCAGACAATTAACTAACGAACCAATAAAACAGTAGATGTACACTGTTGAGCAAGGGAAGCAAAATGCCAGGGTTCCCTGTTAAAAGGGCTCCAAACAACTTTCTACACAGGTATGAGATCTTGGTACTATAGCAGCATAGATCCAAGAATAAATTGGTCCACTGTACAACAGCAGCTGGAAAAACAGGGTATCAAGACAGACAGAATGAAAATCAAACATTATGCCACTTCATGAAACCCATGAGGTACCCACAGATGAAGTACTACATACGTATCCCAACCCACCTAAATGTTTGGAATGGCTTCTGTATGCAAAGAAGTTATATGAAATAAGATTTTCAGTGAGGGGAAGCTACAACTCAAGTGTGAATATGACAGAACTCTTAAAACACAGAAAAACTATCCCAGCAGTGTTGGGGAAGACAAGTAAGAAACACCCACTCACTGCTTCTACCAATGTAAGAACAACAGGGCATTAGGTGAAACCAACAGAAGCCAAAATCAAGTCAATTACTAGGAGGAGATAATACTCATGCAATAAAAAGTTTGGTTACAAAGCTCCTTGCTACATACAGCTGTGGATGCTAAAAGTTCAGAATGTTCAAAAGGGACTAGACAAACTAATGGGGAAAAAAACTCAATATAAAAAAATAATAAAGACTTAACTTATGTCATGCACACAGATGCTTCATCAAACAAAAGCAGCTGGGAATCCAAAAAAAAACACACTCACATTCCCCCATAGCACCACCTCTGGCTCAAAGTCCACAGGTTACAGATAATATATCAAAAACACGGAACCTAATTATTCACTTGGCTACTGCTATTTATACTGTTGTGGTCAGGACATTGGACTAGACTTTCCTTTGGCTTGACTCAATATTGTCAACCTTAAGTATATCGTGACTAAGAAAAAGTAGCCCAAGAAAATGAAATATTGCTCTTTTTTCTGTAGTTTTTGAACAATCGCTTCAAAAGGTTTCCTCTTTTTCTCCCCATATGCAGGGCTAAACATCTGGACTTCTCTCCAGACCATGACACTAGTATTTTCAAAAAAGAAAACTGATGAAAGTAGTAAAACAGGATTTTTTTAGGACGAATCAGAAGAACTAGTTAATGAGCATACAATCTGGTAGGAATCTAACAGGGGGAAGACATTTTAAAGAAGCACTCATGTAAAAAATGAGGTCTGAATAGTTCAACATTGACATCAGTTAAGAGCTGAACATGAGATCGATGAACACCAAGATGCAAGAGAGAAAGAAAAACACCTTAAAGTCAAATAATGGTTTAACTCATGTATTTATTACTGTCTTACACACTTTAACAGTAGTTGGCATTAGTTGACCATTCCAAAAAAAGCTTACGACCTCTTTACTCTGTTTTGGCAGAGTAGTGTTCTCAGCATAAATTACAACTAGAGAAAGCATTTTGCTTCTCTGAACTTGTGCCAGGATGACAAAGCAAGGGGGGAGAGGTCAGGGGGGCACAAAATGTACTGCTTCTCAAAACATTTTATGAACAGGAGGTTTTCTGTGCTTTCAAAATCTTTCAGCCCTCACGGGGGAGGGATCTCACAAGGCCCACTGACCTGGATTAGCCTGTTGAAGTTCCATAGCATGATCCTCCACACTTCTTGGCAAAGTAAAATTGTATTACAGCACTTTTAAGACATAGATATACACTGTCTAATGTCTAGATACTATTTTCATAACTTAAGACTGTAAATCATTAAATTCAGCAGAAACAGCCCATGGTACTGGCCTGAAACACAGACTTAAAATGCCTCTTTGGGTTTTTTTTGTAATGTAACTCCAAGCTCACATCTCCAAATTATACCTTCCTTTTAAAGGAATATAAAACATAAATGAAAACATAGTAAGACTTTTAATTATGTCTTTAATTCTTAACTTGATAAGCAACAATACAATTAAGAAACAAATCTCTTCCAAAGTTCCTTCATGCTTTTCATCGGCAAATGTTCTAAGATTCATCTTATTTTTACGATGACTGCATAAGAACATAAGCTTAAAACAGTTTTCCTCCTTTCAGGAAATATTTATACAAGGTATCAAAATTGAAATGATTCTCTATTTTTTCAAAAATTAATTACCAAATCACAAAAGCTATGATGGTTCAAAAGGCGGCTGTTAGCTGTATTTCTGACAAAAATGAAATAAAAAGTTACCTACAATTATGAACAAAAGCCACCTGTAATATTTCTATAAATAAACAAGTGTGTTTATAGTATTCTACAAGGATTTAAGTGTCACAGATAGGTGATGTAAACTTCAAGCACAAATGATAACAGAGACCAAGGAGCACAAATGTATTAGATAAAGCCTTCATAAGTTATTTCTAGAATGAGTATCTATATGTGTGCAAAACAAATCATACTAATAGCACTAAAAGTAAATACAAGAGAGTAAGCTATTTCTTTCTGGAAACTCCAAACACACATACGCTCTTTTTTTTCTAAGCAACTGCTTTTTCAGTTTTTAAGAAATAATTGGAGGGTGAGCTCAAAAGTCAGGCTTCATCCCAAAAAACATGGTGAGCTAGGATAAATTTGGTAAGATACCTGGCATTTAGATTACCATTTTGTAGAATAGTTTTATGCTGCTCTTCAGCAACAAACACTAAACAAAAACATAAAAACAAAAATAGTGTGACCTTCAGCTTGCATCTCTTCAACACGTTCAATTCTCACTCTCCCTTCTCCTGCAGTGGCAATTCTTTTCATTCCTCCTACACTGCAAAGTTCTGTCCCCTACTAGAATGACAGCAAGTCCATCTGTCCTCCTGTCCTTAAGAAAAGGGAGCAAGCTGTCTGGCACAGAGCAGAGGACAGCAGACTGGCAGCTGACTTGTGGCTCAACAGCAACAAATAGCTTCCCTACCAAATGGGCTACACAGATGCGGATTCTGGCACTGAAGAGTCAATACTTTTTTCCCAGGGATCTTTAAGTGGTTCTGGGTGAGGGGAAAGGAGAAGCAGCACAGCAGATGTCTCTGAATTTTGTACATGCTAACATCTGAATCAGGCAATATCATGCACTAGAACTGTAAAACAAACCACGGAAGTGAAGCTTCTTCTGATCTGCTATTTTTAAACCTGCACAATTTTAGACAATGAACTGCCACTCTGCAATAATAAACAGACATGAACTTCAACTGGCTTCAGTATCAAAATGAGTATTTTATAGAGCCATATGTGAAGATGTGAACACACAAACCATTTTTCTACTGCCATCATGGGGTAGATTACTGTCAGCAAAGATCAGGACAGAGAGTTAATTGAACTAACCTTCATTTCAACCTTCCTCCCACGGTTGACTCAAACTTATCTACCAGACCATGAAATAAAAAAGAAAAATAACCTATTAAACCCTTATTGCCTGCAGAAAATTCAGGCTTCGGAAATTAAGTAATTTCTTTTGTGTCTGCAACTGAAAAGAAATACTCTGAAGACACTGAAACATTTCACCGTATAACTGCATTTGTTCCAAGTCAGTTTATCATCCCTTCAAGCAGCATGAAAGGTGCAAATTGACTCTTCAAGTCATGAGTCTAATTAAATCTGAAAGTAATTATAGTAAATGTTTAACATGAATCACAGTTAAACACTTATCCAACTCATTCCACTAACCTAACAGATGCATCTGTCAGCAAGTACACTTGATCCACTTACTTCCTGATGCTACAGAAGTATTGATCAATACAGAACATGTAATGCTTCCGTAAAAATGACCAAAACAGCTGTAATACCTGGTTGTTTGCCCCAAACCCAACTCTCAACAATCGATTTGGCCCTGTAAGTGGGCAGCGGAGTCTCTTCTTCATCCTTCTTTTCTTTGTCATTTTGCTCTTCTTTCTTCGATGCAGTTTGGCATTCAGTGACATCATCTAAAGAGAAAAAGGGGAAAAAAAAAATCAGTTAACCTACTTCTCCCTTGAATTCAGTTCTAGATTAGAAATGTAAATGTGAAATGTGTAACCCAGATGTCTGCAGCAATATTGTCTATTATTAAGATCAGAGGGCAGGGGTAAGCAGTATTGCACCATGTTAACCATCACAGGTGCTAGGTCTCGCATTACATTTCATAAGACGGTGACCTTAGAATCCAGAAATCACTGCTGTAACCTTTTAGGGAGGAGGAACATTTAATATTGATGCCACCACACAGATTTTCAAAGCATTTGCCACACAAGATATTGCAAAGGATGCATTTTAAATCAGGTTTTGCTCCCAACTATCTGCATTTCTGTAGTATTTACTTGTTTTCATGTTCCATTTCCAACACAATTTCAAAAATCAAGCAGAACTATAGACTGGCATTTACACTAATATTATGCAGCAGTATTTTAACATCTGTAACATATCTAGCATCTTAGTAATTACCAGCAAGTAATGAAAATACCACCACTTTCTGCCCAAGCAACAAAATAGCATTTCCAATCCTTTGGAGATTATTTTCAGAAAGATAAAACATAGACATTACTCACTTATCGCTGTAATCAAAGGCTGTGTGAAAGTCACAATTTTCTAAATACAGGAGAGCTAGACAGCTGGAATCGTCTCCATATTCACATAGGAGACATGGATTTCTATATCCATACCTCCAGTCAGTTCAATGCACAAGATTGCCTTGCAATTAAGAGCCACATTGGCAACTGCTTTCCTCGCCTTGACCTTCTTTTCTAAAAATATCCCCCAAAATTTCTCAGGTTCAGCATTTGCCACTCACTCACGAAGAATTAATTTCCAGCCATTTTCACTAGGCTCTTTAAAATGACTGCTCCTCCATTCCTATCTGCCAGCCTAGTCTATAGAGACTGCCCTCCCAAATTTCCCAGTCACAATAAGCCAGATAAGCATTAGCATTTTGCCTTTTTTCCTATCTCACCTCCCACTTCGAAAACATATACATTTGTATCACTGTATTTCAGAAGACAACAATAAGCAAGAAGGTTGCAAGCTGCAGCCAGACACAGCACATCCGACTGCAGCCTGCTTCAGGCTCACCCTGACCCCACTTGGGGATCAATGGCTTTCATTATCTCAGAATACATAAAATGCACCACAATACACAAAAACATTCAACTATTCTTCCCATCTGGCCTGAAAAAAAGCAAATGCCTAATCCAGTTGTAACTGGATCTGTGATTCCCTCCATTAAAATTTTGTTAGGCTGTAGACAACAGCACCTCCCAAAATAAACCTTTTTAAGGTGCCTTAATTATACAAAGTTTAAATTAAAGCAACCTATAACACACACTTGTGCTCAGGAGGTGGCAGATGAAGAGTTAAGGAGAATATGAAAAAAGAAGGAGCCATAACTATAGCATGCATGCTGCAGCTGAGATTGTGGGCTAAGGAAGGAATAGCAAAAGCCACTTGAGAACAGGAAAAAGCCATTTGGATACCCCCCTCACAAGCAGAAATCATAGAGAGTATAACCGTTGCTCTCAAACACCAAGTAACAGGCAATAGTACAGCAGCCACCAGCATGACAACACATGTGCAAAATGTGACTGCATCTAGCTGTTTCTATTCCAAAGTACAAGCAAATAATTTAAAAGGCAAAGATTCCATTATAGCCTTAAATCAGTGACTAAGGATCCTGTTTAGCCTCAGTAATTCAGAATATTCCCACAGTAACATCATAATCTCACTCTTTCTCCACTCACCCACACACCTAGAAACACACTTCACAGGATCTGGGATTTTAGTGAGCAGAAGAGTGTTTTGCCAAGACACCATGTTTCACAGGCAGCTGTAAGAGAATTTGTTACTCTTTTAACAGATCCTTGGCAAACCATTACAATGGGCTACAAGCTTAGTAACTTTGCCCAACTCCTCACTGCAAACAGAGAAGGTCCCAATCCAGGCTGGAACTTAAGTTTTGTACTATATAAAAAGAACCTTGACATGCAAATGCACAAGTAGGACTTCTTTTTCCTCCACTGTCTGTGTGAACTGGAAAGGAGAACAATAAGAAAAGAAGTGGGAAGGAGCTTAGTTAAAAATCAAATTAAAAGCCCATATCAAATTGTTCCACAAAGACTTTTCATCATATTTGCAAAAAATCACTTGCATCATAAAAAATAAAGCTGGAATCAGTCTAGATCAAAAGCAGCAACATGAACTTAATAATTGCTGAGGCTCAGTTTTGCATAAAGAAAGGGTTCTTTAAAAGGGGAATCCAAAAGTTTTTTTCAGGGAATGGGGCAGGGAGGAAGAACTCTTGAGTGAAGCCAGCAGAGGCCCAAATAACAAGTAATGAGACAGTTTCCAAAAGAATGCAGGCTAAAGTAGTATGCTGTGTGACAACTTATTTTAACTCCAGTTTTCTCAGACTGACGCATGAATATTGTGGTGGGGAAAAACAATTGCGTAACATTCCTCTGAAATAACTTCTTAACTATGCTTCAGCTTACAACCTTAAGCCTCCAGACTGAGGTCGGGATGCTGAGCCAGTCAAAACTGAGCAATGTAAGTAACCACCCTCAATTAGAGTCATGGAATTGTTAAGGTTGGAAAAGACCTCCAAGATCATCAAGTCCTATCATCAATGCAATACCAACACGTCCACTAAACCATGTCCCGAAGTGCTACATCTACACTTTTTTTTAACACCTCCAGGTATAGTGACTCCACCATATCCTTGGGCAGCCTGTTCCAATGCTTCACCACTTTCAGTAAAGAAACTTTTCCTAATATCCCATCAAAACCCACCCGGGTGCAACTTGAGGCCACTTCCTTTTGTCCTATCACTTGTTCCTTGGGAGAAAAGACCAGCACCCACCTTGCTACAACGTCCTTTCAGGTAGTTGTAGAGAGCGATAAGGTCACCCTTTGGCACCTTCTTCTCCAGGCTAAACAATCCTAGTCCCCTCACTTGCTCCTAATAAAACTCATGCTCCAGACCCTTCATCAGCTTCATTGTCCTCCTCTGGACATACTCCAGCACCTCAAAATCTTTCTTGTACTGAGGGGCCCAAAGCTTAACACGGTATTCAAGGTGTGGCCTCACCTTGAAGCTAGTTCCAAACTGAAGCACAGCAGCTCACTGTAGGTGCTCTGCCTTGCACAGCAACAGTCTACTCCAGTATTAACTGTGGATAAAAAGTAACTCAAAGGTGGAACTTCCATTTCATCTTCAATGAAGAAAATAACAGACCCTGCATAGTTGCCTCTGATACCTGTTACAGTACAATCTTGTGTTGCTCTTAAATG
The DNA here is from genome assembly GCF_017976375.1 of Cuculus canorus. Classification (NCBI taxonomy): domain Eukaryota; kingdom Metazoa; phylum Chordata; class Aves; order Cuculiformes; family Cuculidae; genus Cuculus; species Cuculus canorus. Next base: position 70,395,095 of record NC_071401.1, read on the forward strand.
CCAATGAACCCATAGAGTTGGGAATCCCTCAGTAGAAAGTAAAAGCCTGCAACAGTTTCTCAACAGTTGTTGCCATTCACTGAGCAAAAAGTTACACAGGGTACCCTAGGCAAGGACTGTATTCTACAACAATTCTAATATAACATTTTGTAGCCTCAGACCCAGGAACTATTTGTTGCAATACAAATTCATAATTTGTTCCCTGTAAAATAGCTTTTCCGTTTTTTATACACAAATATATACATAAAAACTTCAAATGATAGTTGTGAAGGAAGGATGCATGCCCAATCACTTGCAAATCATGTTTAGGTGTAGATGTCCACCTGACAGAAGGTGGATGATCTCCTAACCCTAACTGGAAATAAAGCTTCTTTACTTCTCTGGTAATCTATCTTTTACAACGCATTCTTTAAATTATCTGTTGAATATGCAATAAAGCATCTTACACTTACGAAGTCAAACTGCCCAGTGGGCTGATTACAGACTTCCCTCTGTCCTGCAAAGAGGGTACAATAACTACAGCCGAATACTGAATGCTTTAACCACTGGGTATAGCCAATATCGCTGGGTTGGAGGACGCAGAAGAGAGGAGGTGAGAGGAGGCATTTCTCACTTCTAACAAGTCCCTCCATACACAAGAAAGGAGGCTCAAAGCAGGAGACAGCCTACATTTCTGCCTGCTACTACAGTATAAAACACGTGGTCTGGATGGTAGCACCCATAACTAATACCCACATACTGTTCTCATTAAGATTCAGGTTCTGCCAACCTCTCTGGAATTGCTTGTGGTGTTTGGACTTCATTATCTATCTGCAGGTGCAACACTGAATGAGGTTTGTGGATTCAACAGCATGAGGCTGACAAAGGTCCAACTTTCAGCAAAGAGGAGACAGAAGAGGAAGCCCACAGTGTTTATCAAAGGCAGGACAAAGGCCTGAAGCTGATGATTTTATATTTTTGCCCTGCAACTTAAAACAAGAGACCTGTGTAGCGCATAGATGACTCATATGTCTTACAAATTTGCAGTGACAGTTTCCTAATCTAAAAATTAAGTAAGAATAACATTATTCAATACTTTTTGTTCGTTTCAGCACACAAGATACTAATCCGATCCAAACTTTCTGAGGGCAGCCTGATTATCTTTTAAGTACATGCCATGCTGCAACAGCACCTGTATTTGGACATCACTACTGTCACCACCGTGTCCTCAGATGATACTCGGAAACATGCAAATGCACTCTGCTGCATACATTTATCAAACATGTTTTTCTGAAAATGCCAAAAAAAAACCCCAGAGGTTATTCTTAACCAAATGTTCTTGCTAACAGTGAGAAAAAATACATTATTTGCATATTCTTCCTAGAGGGAAAAGTAATGTTTTTTGCTATCACCAGCATGTTCTTCCAGTCTATTGCCACTGTTGATATCCTCTGAAAGAAAGATGTGCCTGTTCTGAGCAGTCCAGTCAGCATCAACAGAGAACTATGGCACTAGTGAGGTAAAAGGGGTTATAATAGATAAGCATAAATCGAAACTTCTCAAAACAGCCTGAATAAAAAGGACTCATTACAGCAACCTCTCTATCTCCAAATTAGTCAATAGAGCAGCAGAATCTCAATAGTGAGGTACAATACATTGCTTTTAATATAAATGGTGATATAAATCTCATTACTAGTATGTACTTGTACCTCGCCTCTTGAACTACACTTGTAGATCACTTATGCAAATAACTACCAACTAAACAGACTGAAATACTCTGAATTTTAATTTCATGGAACTCCATTTGGGCTGCATGTTCAGACGTGCAAATTGACCACCAGTTTTTCTGGTCACTACTACCTAATGGAATCAAATACACAATCTGATCAATGTTGACCAAAAACAGCCTTGATCAGCTTTTGCTTCTTCAAACTTAAGTTTAGTAAGCAAGATTATATTTTAACAATCCTGCAAGCTAATATAATGATATTTATGAAAGCTAACTTCACTGAAAGATAATTCATACATTGACTCTAAAAGTTAAGAGCCCAAAAAAGCATTATTCAAATTTCTAAACTACTGTAGCTTTTCAAGAAACAGGTGTTTTAGCGGTACCTATGTAGAAAACAGAACACCCCAGTTGGGAGAAGGAACAGATGCAATCTGTGCTATATAACACCTACATTTCATCCTTCCAGAGTAACAAATTGGCACAATACTTGCGCTATTTAAGTCTAGCTCATTATTTAAGTTTTTGAGAAAATGCCAATGTGTGAGAAAACTCATGTATGTGGAGCCAGTGCCACTTTTAAAGGTACAAAACCAAAATCGTAGACAAAAGATTACAAGTTATCTCACACACAATCTTTTCACAAGCCCGCAGTTCAGGCCAAACGGCTGCAGAGCAGCGAGTGCAGATGAAGGGACACATTCTGTTGAGTCTGTGAACACTATTTCAGCTTTTAGCCAGGAACACCTTGCCAGTATTCCAATACCATTACTGATAAAGGCAAAACTAAAAAGTCATGCCAAACTGAGATATTTCAGAATTCTCAAAACCACGGGACAGCCAATGCAAAATATCAAAAGAACTCTGTTCTTTCTGTAATACATTGACCAAGCCCCTAATCAAAGAATTTGGCAAAAAGAGGTAAAACGCTGAGAGATTCACATAATGCTTACTTCAGAATGGAACTCTTCCTCCGTTCATTATTTATTTCTAGCCTACCACATGCATTTCTCGGGCGTAGATGGCGAAGCTTTTGTATGGGCAGGGGAGTGCAACTGCCAGGTGGCCTCTCTGACAAGAGGCCACGGCTGCTCCACGTTGGACACGGTGTAACAAAAATCCCAACTCTCTGTGGCTACTGAGCTATAAAGATACTGGAAGAACAGTTTCCTGTCAAAGATCAGCACAGGTACAATTCTAAAAACATCTAAGTGTCTGGCACAAAAAGAGGAAATTACATCAATTTCATTTGTAAAGCAGGTATTTATTTCCTTTATTATTATAGATGTTTGTTACCTTTTTGCTGTGTGACAGCAGACTATATTGAAATGTTACACTTGGCATCACAACTCTACCACGAACTGTCAAGTGAACAGGAAAGCATTTAACACAACTCATTTACAGGATAACACTGCATTGCATCAAGTTTATGATGTCTTTCAGTCTAGTTTATGATGTCTTTCAGATGAAACTAGACAAATCTAACTAAAATATTAAACTACCTCCATTCATTTCATAAGCAGCTGCTGTAGTAGCCCTTCTAATACAATCACCTCTATCTTCATCCAGTTTCAACAATAATACTCAACCAGGGCAGCATCAAGAAGACAACAAAAAGGTTTTCTAGCTCTGAAACAGTTGGGAGCATAATTCTAACCCTTACTACAGCACACAGTCATCCTCAACCTAGGAAGCTTACATTCTTGACAAAAATAACATAATTCATTCTCCTCTCATTAATTATTTTAGCTTCTTTCCTGTACAAATAACTTCCTCTAGTCAAAAACATTTTTTCTTACTCATTGTCTTTTTTAAAGAAGATAAATCATGGGTACAAAAAAATATTCCTCTGCCTAAGGAATTAAACATTATTGGTTTTAAATATCACGGTTATCCAACAGCACAGCACAGGAAGTAAGAGCAGCTGAAATAATAATTCACTGCTACTAAAGGCAGTATTTCCACCCTTCTCGTAGACAGAGACTCATTTATTTAGGGGTCACACGAATTGCTGACAAACCTTACTCGACCATTTAGTGAGTCCGTTTCAGCCAGATTAGGAAACATAAGCCTTTTCTTTTTTTTTGACAAAGCTAGTTTTCTGCTCAATAAGGAGCCAGAAGAGCAGAGGGAAAAAGTTAAGCACAGAATCACTCCATTTTGGTAAAATCCATCATGAAACAAAATCCACCTCCCCCCAAAAAAACCTCTCTAAATAGATGCACTATTCTGTCATTTGTAGGATCATCAGTATTTCAACTGCCCTCAAGTACACTCAGAAAACAAAACAAAAAAACCCACTATATTCTCAGCCAAGTTGTGGACAGTTTTTTTAGCTGATCTTTTAGTCACTTTATAAAAATTGTAAACAATATTAGACTTAGCAACATGGGCTTCACCCCATGCCTCAGACCACTTCCTTTAAACACAGGCTTCAGCTGTAAACACACCAAGCATACCAAACAAAAGGACACTGCCAAGACTCTCATAATAGCATGTCTAGTTATGAAGTTTAATTTTAAAAGGCTGAAACCAGTTTTGATTGTACTTCATTCAAAACAGACATCTGCAAGTTTTATATACAGATGACGTTGAACCAAAATTTTTTGACAGTACAAAACCTGAATTCCTTTTTTATCATCAAGATGAAAAAAAAATCAACAAATAAAATTTTAAAAACACTTACCTTTTCTTGGAGGTAGTTCACCACTTTGTGTTAAGTCTGTTCCAGGATATACAATCTCCCCATCCTTTACCATTTCATTCCACAAGCCACATAGTCCATCTCGTGTAAAAGCAAGCTGTTAAAAATAACACATTATATAGTTACACACAACCATTTTCTCTCAAGACAGGTCAAGCTAACATTTGAAATACGTCAGATTTTATATTTTGTCCTAGAAGAAAGAAAACACATGAATCACTTCACTGGTTTATTCACTTCGTGCATGTGTATGTGTTTATGATAGGGATTTAAATGAACTTCACAATCTTCGATTCTTTAGCTACTCTATTTTCAGATTAAAAGCTCAAAACACTAACTTTCAGATAGGCTCAAATAAATTCTTATCAAAAGCATGGATTTAGTCACTTCAGAACTATCCATAGATACAAGGTGACAACATGCAATAATCCAGGGTTCATGGAGTGGCGGGGTGCCCTTTTTGCCCTCAGGAAAGGCTATCAGAACAAAGTGAAGCTGCATAAAGTCACAAAACATGGAAGCATGAAGAAAGCCACTACAGTCCAGTTCCCTCTCCAAACCAGCAACTGAAGAGCTGGGCACTCAACCAGAACACATAACATCAAGGCACAGATTCATGAAGGCATTTAACTAGTTCAACTGGTCCTGCTGTTTAAAGCACCTCTCACAGCGCTTCCCTTTCCTTCCAGCTGCTACGATGCCTCCTCTCATGTGCAAAACAGTGCACACGCACGATCATCTGCTGAACAAGATCACAGAACTGACCAAGACTAAAGCCAGCTGCACTTGGGGGAAGAGCGAGGGGCTGCTTCAGGTCAGGTATGTGTGCAATAGCACAAATACTCCCAGTGGAACAAATGGCTGGAAGTGCTCACAAAAGCACTGGCTCTAATATAAATCTCCTAATGATTTATCTATTTGGATCTCCCTTGAAGAATCCTAATGATCAGGATAATTTGTCTTCAACTGATGTTGTTCTCTGCTTTACAACACACTGCAAAACAGGTGTAAAAATTCCAAGCTAGTTCAATAATAAACAGGTTATAACTTGCAACTGTATAGCATAAGGGAGGAGGGGAGTACATGAAACAGAAACACAGAATATCTTCAGCAGACCAAAGTGGTGCAGCAGAGACATCTGAAAAAAATAAAAAATAAAAAAAATACTGACTGCTTATTTGGAAGCACTTTCTGTTATATAAGCAGTATCCAAATCCAAAGTGTTTTAACTGAGGAGTAATACAAAGATGTCACTTGCACAACTGTTGTAAAATACTTACCGTTACACACAGAAGTCCATTTATACTTTATCTTCATCTATTTCCTAAAGATATTTTAACGATTAAAGATGACAGATTTTAAGAGTCACAACCACCAGCAAGGAGGTAATTTGCTGGTCCAACTAATCTCAGTTAACGTGAAGAATTAAAGACAAGTTGCATGTTCTGACAGCACGGTAACACAATAAATCCATTGAATCACAGAACAGTTCATGCTGGAAGGGATGGTTACAGGTCATCTCATCCAAACGCCCTGCGGGAGCAGGGATATATTCTACTAGATCAAGTTGCTCAGAGCCCCACCCAACATGATCTTGAACACCTCCAGGGATGGGGCCTCCGCTACCTCCCTGCGCAACCTGTTCCAGTGTTTCACCATCCCTGTTGTAAAAAACCTTCCTTAAATCCAGTCTAAATCTACCCTCCATTGGTTTAAAACCATTATTCCTCATCCTGTCACAACAGGCACTACTAAAAAAAGTCTGTCCCCATCTTTCCTATAGGTTCGCTTTAAGCACTGGAAGACCACTACAAGGTCTCCCCACAGCCTTCTCTTCTCCAGGATCCACATTAGTTTCTTAATTTCAAATTGCATACTTCAAAAATTCACTCCAACACATATTAACGATTCCAACTGTTTTTCTTTCAGAATAAAATATGAGCAAACACATTGCATGTATTCACTTACTATTTCCTGATCTTAGCTGGATAAGAGGGAAAAGGATTACACAGCATGAGCCAGACATTATTCAACTTATCTGCAACTTATCAATTGTACACCAGAATTACTCCGTGACCATGCTTTACCAAGAGCTAGAGCCCCTGTTCTTCAGAACTAGATAGCATGTAGAGCTTTTGCAAAGATTTTGTGTTTTGCTAAAAGCTTTACACTTGGCTTAATTTTTTAAAAATCTGAACAGACTGAAGTAAAGCTGCATTTCAGCAACTCAAAAAGCAACCCCAAAATTAAACGTTCACCACTGATTGAATTTCTTGGATTGCTCTCAGTCTATAATATTTCAAAAATAAACAGTGCTCAGTTTCTCCTTCATCGGATGTGGTCGTATACTTTAGTAGTGCACATAAATTTATTTTTCACATTTTTTTCTGGCAAAAAATAGCTAACCACAACTGTTTCACTATTTTTGGCTCATACATCAGAGATTTTTTTAAAAAAAACTTTCACCTGTTGAACTCTAACCTGTGCTAAAATACAAGCTTGAAAAATAGTAACTGAGACAACTCTCCAGATGGGTCACATAATAAACTAGTTATCACAAAGTTAAGATTTTTGTCTGATAAATTGTCTTTTCACACATTTTATTTTACATTCCCAGATCACCTCAGTATGGAAAACGATTCTTTAGAGCTTACATTTACCATCCAAAGGCCTAAGGGCTTTGAACTCAAGGTTCTTCATTAAACAGCACTGGTTTATTTCAGAAAACTTAGTACTTTGGTAAGCATTGCTGTAAAGCAGAATCAAGAACTGTTTCCTCCGTTTTAACCTCTAAACCTTTCGCATGGCACAAAGCTCACTCAAGTCTTTCAAGTAAATAAAAACTGAAAAGTAAACAAAATTTCTACTGCCTTGGGTTTGGTGTTCAAATTCTTATCAAAGTAATTTTCTTGGTATGTTGCATAAAGATAGGGCAATCACCAAGTTAACAGCTCAGAGAGAGGTCTCCCTCCTTCCACAAATATTTCATGTTGAACCTTACACCATAAACAGCCTTCAGATAAACAGTTTTGCTTTCATTCAAGTTGTATGCCATAAACCACATTTTTCCAGTGGTTTATGTGTGGGAAAGGAGACATGTTTGAAAGTTAAGGCACACTGGGCTTTTTTTGAAGCAATAATCGAAGCAATCAAATTAAAGGATAATTAAGAAACAGTATTTACAACCAATGCACTGTTAATCTACGTGACCTTCAGCAGATATATTAAACAGCAAACTGCCACTACAATAGCCAAAGGTGAAAGACAAGTGAGTTTTTAGGTGATAAATTATTCAATTTTATTTTCATGATCACAAAATTCTACAATCATAATACAAACTTCACAACCCCCTTATGGGAAATATTTCACTCATCCAACAGAAACTAGGAGGAGTGGCTGATACGCCAGAGAGCCATGCTGCTATCCACAGGGACCTCAAGAGGCTGGAGAAACGGGCTGACTGGAATCTCATAGAGTTGAAGAAGAAGCACAAAGTCCTGCCCTTGGAGAGGAGCAACCCGAAGCACCCATACATGCTGGAGGCAATCCAGCCAGAAAGTAGCTTTGTTGAAAAGACCCTGTATGTCCCCATGGACACCAAGTTGAACATGAGCCACAAACATGCCCTGGCCACAAAGAAGGTTAATGAGTGCCCCGGATTGCATTAGCAGGAATGCTGCCAGAAGGTCGAGGGAGGCGATTCTTCCCCTGTGCTCTGCACTGGTGAGACCACACCCGGAATACTGGGTCCAGTTCTGAGTTTTCCAGTACAAAAGACGTGGACATCCTGGAGAGTCCGACAAAGGGCCACAAAGATGATCAAAGAACTGGAGCACCTTTCCTATGAGGAAAGGCTGAGAGAAACTGCTTAGCCTGGAGAAGAGAAAGCTCAGGAGGCATCTCATTAATGTATATTTTTGCATACCTGAAGGAATACTGCAAGGAAGAGGGAGCTAGGCTATTTCCTGTGGTGGCCAGTAACAGGATCAGAAGCAATGGGCGCAAACTGAAATACAGCAGGTTTTCTCTGACCATAAGGAAACATTGTTGCACTGTGAGGTTAATCAAGCACTGGTACAGGCTGCCCAGGGAAGTTTGGAGTCTCCATCCTTGGAGATATTCAAAAGCCATTTGGACATGGTGCTGGGTAGTTAGACCTAAGTGGTTCTGCTTGAGCAGGCATTTGAATCAGATGACTGCCAGAGGTCTTATCCAACCTCAATCACTTGTGAATCTATGGAACTAGCAGCTGAAGGCAACAGTAAGTAAACTGTATGGTAGAAAAGTCAGATATCTGCTTTGATGATACTATCTTGCTTTTCTTTCCAATGTTTCAAGACCATCTTAGCCAGCACACACACATATTACTTCCTTCATCTGCTCCCAACAATACTTCCTGCATTCAGTCATTAGCAAGGAGTCTATCAACACATCCGAGTGCTGAGACAGGAGAATTAGAACTTTGTTTAGAACAAATTTGGATTCTATTTTGTTTCTATTTTCAAAAAAAAAATATGACTCTTCTTCAAAAATATAGCTCTTCGTCCACTCGATTCTTCAAAGAAAGTTCACAAGGCAATCAATGGTGCAGTGCAACAGAAGAAAGCTGTCTTCATTGTTTCTGACATACCGGGTTGCAAGTACAAGGGTATCTTGTATCTGTGTTTTGTTAAGTCTAACATTCTCTCACTAGAAGGCTTAATTTAGATGAGGATCTTTCCCTCTAACAATTTAGTAACCTAATTTTTTAATGTTTAAAAGGATGAACAAACTCGATAAGTTAGCAAATTAAGAACAATCAAGTATTCACTGAACTTTTGCAACTAGGAACAGTGCCAGAGATGTAGACTCCATAAAAACCCCAAAAGGACCCCAAGTCTCTACTTGCCCCACCACCTACACTGCCTTCCCAAGGCCGAGACAACAGCAGCTCCATACTTCACCACCACTACCCACTGCCAAGCAACCTTAGCCTGTGTTCTTAACCCTCCTACTCATTCCACCAAATCAAGTGCCATTCCCCATGCCCAAAATCTCCCTTGTTCTTCCTATGGCACCTCCTGACCAGCTCTCAGATAAGACCACAGCCACATATCCTCATCTCCTACATACCTCACCTTCATAAACCCCAAGCCACTGCTACCATTTGTAACATATTCCCACCCACAGACGGTCTTGAACTCTGCACTTTTAAGGCAGGTATCTCACCAAATTCATACTTCCCACATAGACCTAAGTCTCAGTCCTGCCCACTAACCCCAAGCCAAAAAAGACAAGGGCCTAAGAAGACTTGAAAGTGAACTTCTACTGTACTGTAAACTGGGCACACATGCCTCACTAATCTTTCACTAATCTTACCTCTGCAGTCAAACTGTAATTTATTCTGTCTGGTACAACATGTAATTAAGTCAAAGATATATCTAGTTTGGTTGTTGGTATATGCTGCTGCTATCCTCAAACAGGATTGGCAGTAAAATTTCCATCCATCTCTATCAACTCTAGAGAAAAAGGGATTGGCATTAACATTTAATTCTCTTGAAATATAAGGAATCTTGCAACCATAGCTGGATAAGCTTCTGAGAATTCTCAAAGCACTACTAGAATTTTGCTTTTAATAAGTTATTTTAAAAATAATCAGCAGCTGTGATTTTGTTCTGAAGTCAGCTGTTTAAAAGTCAGACAAAGCTTACTTCGTGTGGTACAGCAGATCATGTTCTCAATATGGTTTCATACAGCTTTCCTGCAGAAACCATAGAAGCCTCCATAAAAGTTAACTCAAGCTCAAGAAAATAAAATGACACAAGAGGACAAGGACTGATTCAGGTAGCATTCCTGATTATGTAACTGCATGCAAATTCAAGAAAGTGACTTCATAAAGCGTAAATATGGATTTAAAATATAAGCTACTTAAATAATCTTCACCTCAGAATTGCCAGCAAGGAGGAGGAAGAATCTGTTCTTCCATTCAGTTACTTCTGCATTAGCCATTGGCTGTATTTTAAGGACTACGTTAAAAAACATCTTTAATTAGTAATAGATTATTAAAAAAAAAAAAAAACAACACAAAGACTTCTTCAGCCCTGTAACAGTGAAAAAAAAAAAATCACAGGACAGTAAATCTTTCTGTTACTTTCACTTTTAATCCACTGAATTTGTGTTTCTTTTTTCATTGCTGTTGTCTTCAGTATTTCATCCCAACTTCCTTAATTCCCAGCTGAAGCATGCACTGAAACCACAGCTGTTTATCACAGCTATGCAAAGCGCAGTGAAACACCATTGGATCTAAATATATTGCTCTAGAGGTCCGAGAGCAAAAGCAGAAAGTTGAGCAGCCCCACATTACTCCAAACAGATTTGAGGTTATACTACAAATGTCCCCATAATAACAGTCTACCAATCTCCCATTTGTTGCAAGAGTTTATTAACAGTTAACGATCATATGAAAAGAAAACTATGCAATCCCCTCAAACTTGGAAGACCAATTTTCTAACTTTAACCATCTGCGTAACAGTAGTTCTGTTTGAGCTTTAAGATTCAGATAAATATTAAATTCTCTAACCTATCACTCCACATCTGGTCCTCACCACTCCCTCTAGGGGGACAGCATTACTTCACCTTTTAAATAATTAAAAGAAAAAATTATTGCAAATTTCATTTGCTTTAAAAATGTAGTTCTCATTTGCCGTTTGCTGTAAGAACTTCTACACAAACCCTTCAACTTTTTTTGATCAGAAAGCCAAAAAGAAAATTAACAAGAAATTAACAAAATAAATAAAGCAACTTTCACCAACTTTCCCTAACTTCAAGACATCTTTTATTTAAATTACCTTCTTACAAGCAAGGACACTGATCTAGATGCTAAAAAGAGAGGGATTTTCATGAAAATCAAAACGCCAAGTTTAACTTTGAAGGGAAGGTAGAAAGATTTCAGACCAATGCAACTGTTACAACTGGCCACTTCATTTTAGAAAGCTCACTCTCATCTCTGTGGCAAAAGTTGTTGATGGAAACAGCACACCATACAAACTCCATGAAAACTGAAGAAAATGCATCATATTTCTCTCATAGATAGCTCCTGCAACTTGAATGTTGCCTAAAGTTTTTTTTTTTTCCCAGACTACAGGAAAATGGAAGTATTTCACCTCTAACCCCTGCTATTAAGCACAACAGCTCTCTGCAGGATCCAGAATAAGCAGTCTAATGAACACCATTCCAACAGACACATGCATCCCATTAGCTGATAGTAGTTCTTGTTTTTCATTATCCAGCCATCATTAATGAAAGGATTTTTGCATAAGGTTCTATATTAGTAGTACAGTACATCCATTGAATCAAAATTATTTTTAAGCAGCTTGATTCAGCAAATCCCAGTTGAAGTAAACAATTTTCATCTTCCTTTACATTTTTTACACTGCCCTTTCTTTTAAAAAGGGTGTGCTAGAAACAGCCATTAAAAGATCATCACATGAAGATTTTGCCATAAATCTGACAGTTCCTACTAGTAATAGACATAAAATACATAGGTGTTTTTAATTGCATTAATTGAAATCTTAAAACATAAATACAAAAGTTAAGTTGCTAGAAAGGTTAGTATGTCACTATGTTAAATATGACCCACGAAAAAGTGTCCTGTACTGAAATCCACCTGTTCTATAAGGTCATAGGATTACTTTATTAATGGTGATATTATACGCATATGGTTGATACATGCAATACGAGAACATATTACGTATTGTATTACTGAGGTTACCTCATATTGAGCTGAGCTATCCTAATTTTTCAGCTGCTATAACTCTTTTAAGTTTTATCAGACAATATAGAATATCTTAATATTTCTAATCAGTTCAAAATTATAGCAGCAGATGTAAAACATGCAATAATAGGTGAATTAATCACAAAGTTAACAAAAAGATATGGAACAGTTAGAGGGTGCACTTGGGTCTTTGTAGAGCATTTTCACCCCTTATAATAATATTGATTAGTTTCAGATACATTAATATAAGCAAAAAAATATACTGTCAAGATATAGTTTCATTACCACCTCATACTACTTCAGCTAATCCTGCAGGCTAGATGCTCACTGCTATTACAAAAGTATTTGTATCTTTGATAGGCTCTTACAAACAGTAGTAATATGCTACACCCTGGTTTTGTCTCTTTAACAGTAACATCCCAAAACTGAATAAGAACATTTAAGTTTGGCCTGCGTGCCAGCTGGAACAGTGGCATGTGCAGGTGATAAAACATGATCCATGCAACAATCCACGTGTCCTTCTTTTCTTATTACATTAATACCACTACTTTGTAGACTTATTAATGCACATAGTATTATAATATTGTGTTATTACACTATTAATGAACATTGTCTTGATCTAAAGCAAAAAAGAATCTGATGATTTTCAAGAGAGAGTTCACTGGGCTTAATCCACAGTAACTGCCACAGCCAATAAGTCTAAAGAGTAAATTCTCTGGTGACAGTGACCAAATAAAGGCAAGTCAGACTTTAAAGACTACCAGCCCTCCAAATGAAACATTTCACTTCCACTTCTGGCTATATTCCCCAAATTTTGGAGCAGCAAAGAACTTCATTTAAAACCGAAAAAAGTTAGTTTTAAAGACTACGCAATCCCTGTATGTCTCGTAATGTAACGATTTCCTGGTATAATTCCATTTCTCCAAGGACTTTCACTTGCCCACTCTTGGACTGCTGTACAGTGAAAAGTTAAAAATCTAGCTGCAAGGTGAAGAGTTTCAGGATCTCATTCCAAAAAACAACTTGCAATCAGCTTGATTAATTCACATAAACTAGCAAGCCTTTCTTCAAACATCTCCTAGGTACTATGCTTATCTTTCCAGTTCCTGTTAGCAGTATCTTGAGCACCAATAAGGCCCTTCCATAGTTAGCCACTAAAAACATACACATTAGGAAATCAGCATGTTCCATACACATAGAACTTAAAAGTGACAGGATTTATACCTACAAAGAAATTTCACATGCAGCAAGGTCACGCTAGTCAACCTGTAGATAAAAGAGTCAATCATGCAATAGAAAAATTTCCCAGAGCCCAAAACCCCTTTACTAGACAGAAGACATCTACCATTTAATACATTAAAAAACAGCAATTCAAGATTTACATACACATTTTTTAAAAATACTGAACATATACATCCTGATAGAGATCTGTTATGAGGACCTGTGTAACTCCAAGAACAGTTAACCTAATAAGAAAAGTATATTATGCCCAGGAGGCCTGGCTACTCTTCAGATTCCACAGAAGCGATGTTTTCATCCAGCAGATCACAAATGATTACTGTTCTCTTCTTTCATTAATCTCATTATTTTGACTACAGCATAATTAGAAGAAAACAAAGCAGTACCCTGGCAATTAGTCTAATTTGTTATTACTCATAAAGAACTCTTATTTATAAGAGAGCTTATTCACAGAAATTTGTTACAAATTAAGATTTTTGTTATTAACAGGAAGCATTAAAATATATTAGCTAGGTAACAGTCTTATAAAAGACCAATATTTCATTGCACTTGTGCACAATCAGCTGAAAATAACCCTTAAAGTTTGGATGGCAACTGAAACCCTCTTGTCAAAAGATAACAAAGAGAAAAAAGGGAAATGCAGAAAAACAGGCCCTACAAATTAGAGGAAAAATCTGACAAGTCACATGAACAGTCACATTTTTCACCCCATATAATACAGAAGAAAATCAGGCAATGTATAGTCAGCAGCTGTTACAAAGAAAGATTGACACCCTTTCAGTTAAATTTTTCCTCTATTCTACAATCGTTGAAGCAACATATGTGTAATCTAGAAGCCAGTCTCCAGGCAAGACAAAAATATTTCTGTATCTCTTAATATGCTTATCTTCATACTGTTCCCCACTATGTTTATTTACCATATTATCCAAAATATCTAACTTTGGATCAAAACTTTTGCTTTGGTAAGAACAAAAGAGGAAAACAGAACTAATCTAGTCAAATCAAGAGCAAGGCCTGTCATTTTATATCATTTACATACAAGACCTACTAAATAATGTAACCTCTAAGGCTATTGCTGTCACTTCTGATTCTGACTTAGCTTATTTGATGTAAAATATTGGAGAAAGGCTGCTTTGGAATCATAACTGCATGGGAAAAAGTTCTTGTCTACCCACAAGAACAGTTGAGCCGAACCATTCAAACTATCAGCATGTATTTTAGGGAATTCAGGATGCAATTTTTTACTTCTTAATAATAATCTGTAACAAAGGAATAACACTGGTTGGCCTATGCCAACAAGAATTTCAGAGTTTTGATCCGGAAGTGGAAAAGATTATTCAAAGCAAAGTATCTATATGCAATACCTGGGAGAAGGAAGAAGACAGACAAGACGATGACTTACTCTAGTTACCTATGCCATCTCAAACAAACGTATGACCCAAACCACTCTACTCCATAATTTCCACCTAATTTTCAAACCTGTATTGGGAAAACATAACAGTATCTTCATCCCTGTATGACACAACTTCGATAAATGAACAGGTCATCTTCTAAGACAAAAGAAAACCCTGAACAAACATCACCACATTTCAACAAAGACCAGTTCCATTTCAACCACATATCTGACAGAAAATTAACTCGCTTCAAAAAGGACAAAATACAAAGGAAGCCCACACCTGTTTTACAAACAGCTACAGAAAAGCTAATCTGAATTCTCCAAAATATAAAGTAGATCTCCACTGACTTTTGCTTCAGTTCCCTTGCACACAAATGCTGCTTGCTTATATGCAGGGAAGAAGTTTAGCAACAGCCTAAATTAGGAACTTGGAGTTCTAGCAGTAAAGCTACATACTCAGACATGTGCTTTGACACTGCAAAGATAACATACCTATGCAGCCCAGTTTCTTTCTAAGCAGAAGGGACTGCACTGACAGCACAGATATATCTGCAGCTTAAAGTAAGTTAGTGTGTCTTCAAGATCAGTTTTAAATCAGCATCCGTTAAAAAAAAATTATACATCTATCTCAAGAGCAATGCTGCCGTCTTCTGTATGTCAGCTATTTAGACTAAAAGTATCCTCGAACTACACCTGAAAGGTCACAAGCCAATCCAACTGCCCAACTTCTTACCTGTAAGTCTGTCTTCAACCATTTGGAGTCAAACCTAGCTTGAGCAGCCAGACAAAACGATTCAGAAGACATGTTTCCTTCTCCAGTCTTCTCTCCAGGTTGGCTGAGCAGCCCCAACCTGCCACAAAATGTCAAAGACAACCATCGAGCACACGAGATAAAACACCACACAAGGTTATTTTTGCCCAGACAGAGGAACAGCTTAATTTCTAATCATTTATCGCAAATAAGGACCTTCCTCATTCACATTTCCCGAAATCACAGGAAAGGAAGGGAACACAGCAAGTACACTATCTAAAAACGCAAAAAACCCACCCCACTTCCCCTCCCTGTAGCATCCACCCGCGGCCTAAGCTGCCCCTCAAGTGGTGCATGAAATAAATAATTGATCGCAGATTACGCAAGCCGCAGGACAACATAAAGCGATTATCGCAGTCACCCCGCCAGCCGAGGCCTGGGGGCTCCCCCCCTCTCCCTTCTCTCCCACCAGCGTGTCGTACCCCCCCAGCAGCCTCTCTCCCTCCCAGCAGCATCTCCTCCTCTTCCAGCAGCCTCCCCCTCTCTCCCAGCAGCATCTCCCCCTCTCTCCCAGCAGCCTCCTCTACCCTCGCCCAGCAGCATTCCCCCTCGCCCAGCAGCATCCTCAACCAGCATCCCTGCTCTCTTCCAACACCCCCCTCCCAGCATTCTCCCCCGTCCCCCGCACCGGCGCCTCCGCACCTGGCCCAACGCGGGGGCGGGGCCACGCCCGGGCCGGGGTCGCTGCTGCGCACAACGCTGGGAGGACGGGGAGAAAGGCTCCGCCCCCCTCCCACCGCGGCCAGCTCCACCGGGCGGGGCTGAGGGAGGAGGGCCCGCTACTTCTTTCCCCCTCTGCCTCCTCATCTCCCCCCCTAAGTCAGATGGATGGCGCTACCTCACACTCCCTCCCGCTCCGAGCCAGATGGACGCGCCGGGATCCGTGCGCGTACTCACCGGCCGGCGGCGGCTCCGGGTGCTGCTCGCCCCTCGCTTCGCCTCGCTCCTACCACCACCCGGCCCCGCGTAACCCTCGCCCCTCCTCCCTCCCCCACCCCTCCCTACGCCGGCAAAGCCGCTCGCCGATCCCTCCCCCGGCCAATTCGCGGCTCAGCCTCCCCCCACAGTGCGCCAGCAAAGCTCGGGGCCAATCAGGAGGGACCGAGGGGCGGGACTTCCGGTCGCTGTGAGGGGGTGGGGCCAGGCCTGGGGGCGGGGCTTGTGAGCATGGTATTGCTTTGGGTTGGTGGGCGCTTAAAGATGGTGAGTTCCAGCCCCCCTGCCACGGGCGGGGGCATCTCCCGCTGGATCAGGCTGCTCAAAACCCCATCCAACTTCCCGGGGCAACCCACTCCAGTGCCTCACCACCCTCAGAGTGAACAACTTGTTCCTTATATCTAATCTAAATCTCCCCTATTTCGACTTAAAACCGTTCCCCCTCGTCATATCCCTGCACTCCCTGCTAAAGAGCCCCTCCCCAGCTTTCCTTCTTTAAGGCTGCTGTAAGGTCTTCCCCAGAGCTTTCTCTTCTCCAGGCTGATCAATTGTTGTGGTAACAAAAAGCACGGTCTCCTTCTAGGCAGGATACAGGGATTTTTTTTTTTATTTTTTTTTTTAAAAAGAGGTTTTGAGGCTTTTTTTAAAAGTCACTTTATGGACCATCGGCAAACTACACTGTTAAGTTCCTTTCTGAAAAAAAATAGAAGCTTTTAAGTGTTTCAGAGGAGAAAGGTCAACAGTGAGTAGCTGAGAGACAAAGAAAATGGCAGAAAGATCCTGAAAGAATCGAAGCTGGAAACAGGAAAATTGTGCCAAGGGAAGAAGAATGCTGAAGAAGAAATAGAGGGCTTGGGAATGGCAGGCAAGGAGGAGGCCTGGGGGCAGGTGTAGCAGGTGAATGAAACTGCACTGAGGCAAATAATCATGCTTCAGCAGGAGTTTTTTGGGGAGCATGAAATATATCAGTCGTACAAAATTCAAATTAACCAGAACTAATGTTTCTCACAATACTTAGACAACAGTTGCCCGGCAGCAAAGGAATTAGGAAAGTAGGAGCAAGGCTTGGCAGACGGGAACAATTGGCTTTGGCCAACGTGAAGCTGCAGGCTGAATGTCAATGAAATTCTAACAGAACTGAGACCTTTTGCTGGCATTTAGGCAAAAGTACACAACATGTAGTTACTGTTTAAGAAACACTGTAATAAAACACAGTGAATTTTATTCTCCCAGGTTAACAAGTGCAACCAGGACCTAACCACTTAGCCAGCTGCTTAACACAGGCATCTCTTGGATCAAGATGCAGTAGTCAGTTTAAGTAAAATAATTACAGAATTCCTTAAGTGCCTGAAAATTTTTATATAGAAATGCCAAATTTTCTCGTTACTCCCTGAAACTTTAAATACAAGCCTTCAAACCCAAAACTAGTTTCTCTAGAAAAATCTGCTCAAATTCCTGCATGTCAAAAGTTTTAAGTTTAACGTGGGACTGGAAGTTTTGCTATGCATATTATGTTATGTCTAATCTGACAAGTTCATGGTTAAGTAAAAGCTAGCACACCCGGATAGGAAATAATTTAGTCTCTTCTTAACTAGTAGACTGGAAATAAAAGAAAATAACACTGGAACAGGTTGCCCAGAGAAGAGGTGGATGCTACATCCCTGGTAGTGCTCAAGGTCAGCTTGAATGGGGGTCTGAACAACCTGGTCAAATGGAAGGTGACCCTGCCTGTAACAGAGGGGTTGGACTTGCTAATCTTTGAAGGTCCCTCCCAACTCCAACTATTCTGTGCTTCCATTAATCCACTCAAATAGTCATGTTGTTGAACTCCAAATAGGAATAGAAACTGTTTTGCAATATATGGAGCCCAAATCAGAAGGAATTAGTAAAACTTAGTTGAAACCACAGCGCCCACTGGTTGTGACTACTGCTTGCTTAAGCAAGTGATTAAATGATTTGGAAGTCAAATCTAATGAGATAATTTGCCTGTGCAATGTTCACTGCTATTTTTTGTTTAGCTCTCCAAGAATAATGTCTTCAGAAAATCTGCATTTATTGTAGAGTGTTTTCTTACTTTATTAAATAACAAATGGCAATAGCCATTTGCTGGCACACTTGATGTGAATAATTTGAAGAGCGCATAACTAGCTGATTTGTTAGACTTGAATCACTGGCCCAATTAGCAGGTACACACACACTGCAACAAAAATCAAAACATCTTTGGGTGCAGTAACCATGGAAATTCAAAGCTAGAGATGCTTCTGAAGAATTTGTGGATTATCTTGTACTTCCAGATTTAGATTTCATTTCTGATGAATAATTTTTTTTTTTGCATTTGAAATGCACTATGATAGCACGGTGCAATCTCAAAAACCATTCTCATTTATAAAAATATGTACCCATCACAGATTCCAGAGAGAAAAGTATGTAGTGAAACATGAATAAGTACTTTGCTAACATTATTAAAAATAATTTTATTTTTACAAATAATCAAAAAATTCAAAGACTCTGCAACCTGAACTTTGCCTCTATAGAGAGCATTTGAGTATTAACTCCGCCAGTAACTGTTATTTTGGTGTTATTTGACTAACAAAGGCATGTTGTTTCACTTCAGACTGACAAAGGTAATAAAGGTGATGTACGGGTCTAACAGATTTTGTTAGGCAAGTTCAAGCCAAACAGTTGAAGTGTTACCTCTCCAGGCCTTGTATTCTGCTCTTCAGATACATATTTTCATCTTAAAGCAGGGTTATATGATCTTGCAAATCAGTCTTTAGCTATCATCCTTTGTGCCGCAGCTCTCTAAAGTAACCTACCTTACAAAAACCCAAGAAGTGAATCTGATGTCTTTGCCTGAGAGAAACCAACATCCTCGGGAATTGCAGGGCAAGCTGCTAGTGAGATAGAGGTAACCTAGTCTGCCAAAACCCTCTCACATCTTTCTTGCTTCCTCCAGAGAAATGGCTGGACATGGAAAATCTAGTTTCCACGGACAGATACAGCCAATCTTTTACGTGTATCCACTTCTAGGCATATGGGCAAATCACTTTTGTTCTAGATTAAAGAAAAAAAAATACATCAGAACAAAAGGCAAACTAAAACCAATAGATCACATTTTCTGGTCCACTTCTTAGGTACAGAATGATCTAAAAATGTCTGACTATGGGCAAGAGACTTCTCTTTTTTTGCATGTGTGGTAGATAAGCCATACCAGCTTTTACAAGAGAAGAGGCCCTGTAGAGGAGCAGGACATAGAGGAAAAGAAGGATGGTGGTGCCCATGGGATATGTGTAAAGCATGAATGGCTGAGAAACATAGAGTTGGTAGCACGAATGGTGCCCTCCTGTCACCTCCATACAGTGCCAGTTTGCAGCACTGTCAAGAATGCCTAAGGAGATGGGGGAAAACAGACAGTAATTGAATAAAACAAAACTCTATCACAGTAATCTAAAGTAGAACAGGCAGAAGGAAGAGAAGTATCTTTGGACAAACTGCACAGCACTGTATTTATTTTCATTTCACTTGTGACAATGGATCATAGGTATTGACAAACTCAGTCTCAAAAATTGAGGCAACTGCATGCTCAAGTAAGGAAATCCAAAACCGCAAAAGCCAACAAGCAAATGGTGAGAACAATTTTTTTTTAAATCAAAAAGGACCAAAAATAGGCTAGTATGTGTTTACATAAAAATACTATTGATTCCTACCTGCAGGCCTGCTAGGTATGAGCACCAAATCTTTACTAATTAATAAGTATTTTAAATGCGTGAGCTCCAGGGAATCTATTCTAGTTATCACAGTGGTGGAATATGGAGCATTTTTTTCCTCTCATTACTGAATATCAATAATTGTTATGCATGTGAATGGGACACAAAACC
Organism: Cuculus canorus; assembly: GCF_017976375.1. Taxonomy (NCBI): domain Eukaryota; kingdom Metazoa; phylum Chordata; class Aves; order Cuculiformes; family Cuculidae; genus Cuculus; species Cuculus canorus. Next base: position 70,415,520 of record NC_071401.1, read on the forward strand.
ATCTCTGTAAGAGCAGTGCCTAACTGTTACTGCAAGACAATGCCTTTTTTGTTTGCAATTTTTTTCAAGAGCCATTTGTGTTGAGCTCTCCCACTGAGTTTGGAAGTCTTTGTGTATTATTACCACAAAATGCAAAATCCAGCCCACTCTGGGCTTAAAACAAGCCTCAAAGGGTTTCCTGGCTTACTTCTCAGTGATGAAGGCTTTCCCAAAAAAAAGTGAGAAACCTCTACAATTAATCTTTATTATTTTAATACTCTCTGGACAGAACTGTTGACCACAATTTCAGTTTTATACAATTAAAAGCCCATGATGAGGTCCGTTATTTCTTTATTATGTTATTTGCAAAGAATGCCATTGTTTCAAATTGGTTGACACATATTATTATGTCACTCCACTGCTTTCTACAGAGGGAAACAGGACAGTAAAGTCATAAGAGGATCCTCGTCCATCCCACATTCTGTAGTATTTCTAAGTAGTCATAATGTCACCTTCTTCTAGCCATTTTTATTACTGAATAAATATTATTTCTATAAGGAGATCAACCAAACGAAGCAGCTTCCATGGTCAAAACCCCAAGCCTCTTGCAGTCACATATCCTAACCCTCTTTCCTCCTGCCTTGTCAGAACAGTGAAACAAGACCTGTCTCTGTGCCTGGCTCTCTGCTCCTTTCTCACTTTCAGTGGCAACAGCCCTGCTGCTTCTCATCTTTTTCTTTAATAGATGTCTGCTCCAACCCGTATCCTTCATATTCACCCACACTCAAAGATTATTTCACTCTTACCATTACTGGGCAGTGATACATACCTGTTCGAGTTTGGAAACACTATTGTTCCTCCATTAAACACAACTAGGTTAACCCCTCCTTGCTGTTTTTTAACCATGCTTTTAAATGACAAATATTCCTTACACCCAAAATTTCAACAAGTCTTTCTCCTGTGATAATTTTCCTTTGCGAAAACAGTCTTGTGTGAATCTCAGTATATTATACAGCTGACACAGATCAGTTGCAGAGGTGTTGTTGGAAAAGCAATTCGGAGTACAAAGGAACTGAAAAAGAAAAGAAGGATGGAGCAACTAAAAAGTGTCACAATAAAGCTACAGTTTCCACAAACAGCTTATTAGGATCCATTGTTAATTACATTGTGCATAGTTAATTATTTTTAAAACTAGACTGAATCCTGTCCTTGTTAAAGCAAGCAGTAACAGTTTCATTGACTTTATTAAGCTCAGAAATTCAGCCTCATATATCCTTTATTTCACTCATCCAATGCCAACCATCCTAGTTGCTAGTCTCCCAGAAAAACACAATGCCAAAAGCTTGCTTTCCAGGTTATGCTTTCCATTAAAGAGCGGAAAGGTTGTTTCTCTTCCCCCAGGCCAGTCCTGGTATTTCTATCTGGTGAGTCTCATGCTTTACAGCCCAAAGCAGTCTAATCTGATTTCATCCTACATCTCTGAACAACAATGAATTCATTGTGGCTGTTCCTGTTATATCTTTAGATTATCAATTGAAAATAATCGCTTCGTAAAATATTCAAGATGGATGTTGTTCTCTGACTTGCAAAATAGCTTTGGAAATGCTAGCTTGAGTGTGCTCACTAGGCAGATCTTCATGAGACTTTGGAGATAAATACTACATAAGTATTCAGATATCCATTACAGACTTGTTGAAATTAAAAGTGTTTGGTATACATTAATGGCTATATTAGACATTCAGATGAAAAATATATATATTCTATATACTAAAAATTAGTAATGTCTGCAAGCTCTCTATCATTTTCAACTTAAATGCTGTTATTAACTGAAAGCCACGGACAAAATGTTTGCATTTAAAAGGCTTTTTTCCAACTACAGGAATAATCTGTATAAGATTTGCTAATAATGCCATCTTACCTTATAATACTAAGCTACATTCATAGAACTGTTTGCCTACAAATATTAGATTTTAAAAATGGTCAAGGTGCAATTTAAAAATCCTCCCAAACATCAAGGCAATACTAAGGGTAGTAAATATCAACGTTGTATCACACTGGAAATTGAAATATATCCTCACTATTATACTAACCTATATATTGAGGGCAGAATGATTCTGTATTATCATAATACCATGCAAATAGATTATTAGTATTCGTATATATTCTGACAGGAGGCTAGTTGCCTAGTTAACATGTACAAATTAACTCATCAGTGGGCACTACAACATACTTTTCAATCACTTAACATGATGGAGAGATGTTTAACAGGCACTTTGAGCAACAAGAACTTTTCAAATTTTGTGTTTAAGCAGATAAACAAAAATGTTGCATTTTTTTCCTGATTTATTATGCAAACTGTAGCTCATTGCAGAAGACTTAGAAACAAAATGAAAATTATTTGGAAAAATGAGAAAAGCATTACATTCACTATATCCCCTGAATAAAAAAGTCTATGACTTTTAGTTTGGGTAGGGGGATGCAGCAGGATGAAACATTACTAGACAGAGATGGAAAGAGTATCCTTTAGCCAATAATCAAAGCATGAGAAAAATCTCCTAATATATAAGAAGAAAACATGATGCTAATTTTAATTCTTTCCATTTAGGAGCTACCGAGTATTGAGTTTCTCCTAATCCCTGGAAGGTGGCCAAAAACACTTTAGCTTTTATGTATTGCTTAATGTATAGGGAAACACTTTATAAATGCTGATAGGAATCTGTACTCATTTAAGCAGGAAAGGAAGCAGTATTTCTATAGAGTATTTGTTAACCATGCCATATGTCATGCTTTTATACAGAAATGTTTCTTAAGGAAAAAACCTTACTTTGAAAAAAAAAAGAAAGGTTAGAGCATGTTGGACTTATGCCATGTTTTGTCCTTGCTGCAGGGTATTGGGAGAGGCATTAGCAGTGGAATAGGAAGGTCAAGGACAGGTTGGTCAAAGCACAAGCCAAGGGATGTTGGCCAGGGTGGGGAGAGGAAGGAAGGGAATAAAGACAAATTGTTAGGTCTATCCTTATTATGTTAAATTAACACCAGCTCAAAACACCATAAGCTCTCTTTCCACAGATGTGTAAAAACAGTTGTGGAGAATCTCTGTTGTGTTTCTCCAACGTCCCCATTTATAAAAGGAGGTTTTTGCATCTCTTCTGTTTTGCAAATCCCCACCCCACTTCCTACAATTTCAGAAACTGTTTTATCCTCAAGGGAGAACTACGTGATGTTTCAGACATGCTAATGTATATTGCACCCTTAAAGCTTGGGGTGGGGATGCCAACAATGTTGGTGATCTAAAGTGAAGTAATTAGTTCAAACAGAAAGAACAATCTACCAAGATAACATGTACTTCAGCTTGTTCTGGCACTAGTTTTCTGTTCATTTTGTGGTATTCAAGCACAATAAACAGAAACCAACAGCATTCGCACCTGTCGTCTTTGCTGCTTTCAGTACAATAGTATTAACAGCACTAAATACTATATAGCAGTTGGACCCACGTTTTAATGCTTTCTTCAGTGCCGTACTTTTGTGTCACCTCTCAACCAGATCACAGATTTGTGCCTATGCCATGTCATTTCAACGTACCAGTTATCAGTATTTTTGAAAACTTAGATCTTGAATGTATTTTTCATCTTTTCTCAGTCATAATCCTTTGAAGAAAATTAGAGCCCAGGAAACTGCAACATTGGGAAATAAGCTGCTATGAATCTTCTCTTCCATACTAATTTCAGATTACTGCTCCATTTAGACAATTTCTAAGATTCTAACAAACATTTATGAAACCTTTGCTGTAAGGTTGACTGACCGCTCCACTATAATAGAAAGCTGTTGTCCGTGGTGGTAGGACTCCAGCTTTACCACAAAGAAGTTCAGGGTCTTTCTTCAACAGGATACCTGCCACTAAGATAACGGCCTCTAGTAATTGTGTCGTTTTGGCTCTGTTTGTACACGCATTTCCAAACACTAAATGCATGTCTTCCTGCACCACCACATGTATTCCTGCTCTCACTTCTGTCCCAGAAGGACTCAACTTTCAACATAATATATTTGAGACAGCAATGTTCTTTAAAGATTTTAGCCTTTGTCACTTTTATGATCAACCTTCTCAGTTACTAATGGCATTTTAGATTCTTTTCAGTTTCTTGTTGATTCTCTTCTCTCACTGATAATGTTATTTATTAACACAGCCTCAAGAGGACCTGAGAAAATCTGAGCTGGCTTTGAAGCTAATCTACTACACTTGAAACAGGAGCCAAGAGGTAAATCTAGTTTTACAGACTGTTACATTTACGGTGAACTAGTTTTGAGGCTGACATTGATCAAATTGTTTATAAGTATGTTATATTAATGTAATGATATAGCTTTAATATTTCACTGCTCTAATACAAAAAAGAAATTGTTTTAGTCCCAGTCTCTGTATTTCTAGACTATATTTTGGTAAATTGGATATATTACAGCAATCACCAAGACAAATAGTTTGCATAGACTGAGTAGTGCTTTGTCTTACTTCACTGGTTTATGGTGCCTGATATTAAATCTACATATCAGACTTGTTATATGAGTCTAGCTTGAAAGGGTTGCTACTGAGCTAAATTAAGTTAGAGTTTGACATTTAAAGCATTAAATGTCCATCGTGTAACTGCAATAAAAATTAACACCTCACTAATTTTAGACTAAATATTACTACAACAAAATTTTTATTATTGTTGTTGTTATTTTGTTATTGTTATAGTAGTAATAGGAAAAGTACAAAACAAGTAACTCCACCAATGAAAATTACTTTGCATGTATTAATTCAGTTCCCCTGTTTAGCTATTCAGAGTCTTGTTTCAGAACTATGCTGGCGATACAGAGCAAACATGAATTTGTGCTGTAAGACATTTTTGCCTGTTATGCAAACATTACATTCAAATTTGGCTCTTGGCAGCATCCCTTGTATTTCCTTGACACATCCATCCTGGACATGAAAAGAAATTACAAATGGTGTACAGTTAGTCTCCATTAACAACCCAACTGGTAAATAAAGTAACAAACAATTCATTTTTTCACTGATTGGTGACATTTGTAATAAAAGCGTCCTGCAGAGCCATCTTAACAGAATTCATCTTCCAAGTTAAAGATTACTACTCTTTAGCAGTGCTGTTTTTCTGTGTTTCGCTCAAGACTATTAGCATGCCAGACACACCACACAAGCTTGACTAGTTTCATCACTATACTGTACAGTAGTTTGTCGTGGGCTTCAGCAATAATGTATCATCCAATTTTTGTTTGATTTTTCTTTTTAAAAATTTGGTGCAGTTCTGAACTAAATTTATGTTCCTGACTTCTATTTGTGTTATGAATGCTGATGTAAGTCTTTTTTTTAAATATATTTGAAAGCCAAAGTATTAGCAGAGAGCACCAGCAAGGTTAAGAATAGTACAGAAAGCAGTCTTAGTACAGTAATCATCAGAAGGACACTAAAGGAAATTTGAATATTGGAACTAAACAGCACAACCCAAAACTTCTGAAGGGAGAATAGGTTGGTAGCCATCAGTTTGACCACTGTCCACTTAGAGGAGATGTTATAGACTCTGCCTTGCAAGTACATCATTCAAACTCTGCAAACATTTTCCATCTTGCAGGTACTGCTGTGTCATGGCTAAGTTTGGAACAATTTTACTGTTGCACATCTTGAACAGAACCTCTCATAAATTACTTAGATTGCTAAAAATATTCACCAGGATTTACAGTATACTGCATAAGTACACGAATGACCTCCAGAGTACTTCGACAAAAATCAGTTAAAAATTCCGAGTTGCAGCAACCAGATGGCCAAAGCTGAGAACACACCTGGACTGCTAAAAGTTCTAAGCAAACACTATAATCTCACTGTGTGAAAACATTGTAAAAAAAATCTCAGATGATCTCAATGAACTTGAAAAGCCTCTCTCCTGTTCTAGAACAGGCAAGTTGGAGTTAAGGATCAATGCCTGGGAGAAGAGCCAGAGATTTATGCAACCATTGCATTTGAAAATAGACAACAATCAGGGTTAACAGCATTGCATTTTTTTGGAACTCATCTACTTCACGATACCCAGGACACTGTGGAGATCAAGGACAGAAGAAGGTGATTTTTACCCACCCTACCATTATTGGACAGAAGAATGATTTTAGAAGTTGCAGCACTGGCTGCGTGCCTTATAGATAATCAAATTCTCATTTCCAGTATTCTACCTGTACATTTAGAGGTGGAATTACACTGCAGCAGTTTTCAAAATGCACTAAATTAATATACATTGTGAAAGACCTGTTAATATGCAAGACTCCTCCCATCACGATGAAACCAGGATTTTTCTACTACAATCACAAAGGCATTCCTTAGCTTCAAGCAGGTGAAAGATATGGTAACTAGGACCCCACTTCAGTGGTTGTTTCCATGTCTTTCTTGTACAAGAGCTCTTCTGCCCCTACATGCAAAAAGAGCAGCTGAACTACTCACCTGGTTTATTTTTATTAGAAAGGGCCACGGCCATAAGTTTCCTGGAATTCAAGCACAGCCACTTATGTCTCTCCATTCAAGGACTGTTTATTTAATTTAAGGGATGCTTTACTAGCCCAAGCCCTGTCTCAGAGACCATGTCACATTATGGTGCAAGAAAACAAGTCTTTTGTCCGTCAAGAACAAAGACTTGATGGCCTGAAGTACAGCAAACAGGCTGAATAAATGCTGCATGAGAGCAGCCTGGGAGACACACTCAGTCTGGGGACTGGGGGACCGAGCATTTCTTTGCACAGTGGGAGAGGCTCTGGGGGCAGAGGGCTTCTCTGCAGCAGAGGCAGAAAAGAGACACTTGCCAGCATTTCAGGATGGTGGTTAAGGCAGCCAGAGTACTAGGAGATGGGGTCAAGAGACTCAGCTGCTGTAGTCCATGAGAACAAAGCTACTGAAAACAGAGGAACATGAAGCAGTAACACAGATCAAAAGATGGCAGTGAAATCCTGGCCTCAGAATCAGAAAAGCCTTACAGTGCAGATTCTAATAGGATGGGAATTAAAATGCTTCAGTGCAATTAAGGACCAAGAAAAGGAAACTGACTGTAATTACTGTACTGCCTGCTTGTAGATGAACAAGAGTTCTTCACTAAATGTTTTCTGATCAACTCCCACAGGGTTGCATTATTACTTCCAGATCTTAAACGAACCAAACTTCTACAGCTTGCTCATGCATACAATTTTAGACCTTAATTTCAGAATTATTACATCATCCAGTCCGTTTTTCAGTATAGCACAGCATGTAAAGTTTTATGCTTTTGGGAGCAAACACAGATGGCATAAAATACATACCCAGTCTAGATGTGAAGCCATGAAGAGGCAGAAGTCTATCAGGGGATCAAGTGCATCCTTTCCCAGCTCCTGGGTGTTTGGTTGCTCAGGCTCCAGGCTGATGTGCGGTGCAGCTGTCTAGCCTTGAATCACAACATCCAGCCTTGGTGGTGTATCACTCTCTTTTCTCAAGGGGTGCTTTTAAGATGAGACTCTTGATTTTGGTCTCTGCCTAAACTACACAGCAGGTCCAGCATGCCTCGTACATACCCAAATGATCCAGACACTGATTTGCCGTCTTGACTTCCCTGCTTGGCTTCAGACCTGACTCGGCCCTATAGACTTGTGCAGTGATCTAGACAGCTGGATGAAGCTGATTGCAGTCACTTTACTATGGGACTGCACCCTTTCTCACTGAGGTCACTGCCCTGTGATCACGCTCAGCTCCTCTTCCTTTACTGGGCAACTCATGGTTGGTGGTCCCTGACCATATCTTCTATTGCTTCCCTTAGGAATTTGCTCCAGCGTGTCATCACCACTGCTAAACAAAATCAAATAAATACCTTTCTAACTAGTAACTACTAATTCTTGCTGCTTTTCCCACTGAACTGAAGAACATAATACCCCTCACCAAGAATGAAAGGAGGATTATATCTTTTGATCACATCCCCCTTTGACTGCCTGTTGAGATGTATGACATCATGACCTCATTATACAGGGATGAATGACTTGTGCAGTATGGTGAAGAGATCTGGGGTAGTTCATAAGATTTTTTTCTTCTTTGTGCCTGTACCAGAGAAGATGGAAGTGATGCTGTTGCTGCAGCCCCTCATCCATGGCATAGCAGGAAAGTACCTTACCTGTTGGAGAGAGATAGGGCCAATAGAGTTATGCAAACACGTTGCCCAAAATGACTAAGATTTGTACTCTTAATGGAAATGAAAAATAGGTTTAATTTTTTCTTAATAATGTCAGAACGTCAGCCTGTTTCCTCTGCCCATCATCCTTCCAGAATCCCTTCTGCTTTATCAAAACACCCACACACTTACACTTTAGACTGATTTATTTCTTAATATTTCTTTTAGCTGCTTTAATCTACATTTCTGGACTAATGCCAGTATCAGCTGTCTCTCTAAGGAAATTAATTTCCATCTTGTCCTCTGGCTTTTATTTCTCCATCATACTTTTCAGAAATATGTATTTGCTTGGGACTGTTTTGAAAGCTTAATGCTCTCCGAGTTTAAATCTAACTATTGTTCATCTTTTCGTGGCCTCTTAACTGCAGCTATTCCTGCAACAGCTTTTAAGAGTTAATCAAAAAAGAACAGGCATTTATATTGGCAATTCACATTGAACATATTTGTTAGCCTCAGCTGAAATCATATTTTATAGTAGATGAAATATTCTTAATTACTGTCAAAATTTTATTGAGCATCTGAGCTGGGAAATGGCAGGATCTACTTTGGTATGAAAGCCAAAAAAGCTGGAGATCTTGCCTGCTGTTCCTCTTGCTGACTGATGTATAACGTATCTCTAATAGTGGCAAATGTTTTCCCCAAAACCACCCTGGAGCTGACTGACCAACCTTTTCTCTCAGAAGGAGTCTCAGGAAATGAAGGCATCTCATCCTCTGACTTGAGGAAGCTAACAGGCTTTAGCCTTTGCTTTTATGAAGAGCAACAGTAGAGAGCAGCAGGTGGCCTACGTTAATCCCAGGCCAGCTGCTGCTCTTGTTCACAGCTCATGCTCCTTGGCTTTACAGTTGTTACCATAATGCCATGCAATTTCAGCACCATCAGATACTACTCCTACTTCATCACACTAAATATGGAACCAAGAAATATAATTATTGATTTATATGTAGAATACCTCTGTGAGCAGGGAAATAAATGATTCGCTGCCTCTGTCAGCATCAGTCTTACTAAAATTGTTGGATGAGTTCATTTTTACCTCCATCCTCTCAGAGACAACCAGCTCCTTTTCCGGTCCAAAAAAGAAAAGACTTATTCTAGGAAAAACAAAATCAACTTTTGTTTGTACTGGGAATTTGAGGGGGGAAAAGAAGAAAAAAAAAAGGAGTTATACAAGTGGAACAAGCATTTCTGCTTTTTTACTTCATGCCTCAAGGTCAGCTAGCTCTCATGTCCAAGTCACATGCTCATACAATAATTTCACAGGGATTGGATTTGGTGCGGGAGGTGGAAAGCTATTTGTCCAGAACACGGAAAGGACTCCTGCCCATGTTGACAGAGATTATCCTCAAGCTTTATTTTTCCCAGGGATCCTGAGGAAACGAGGCCTATTAGAGACATGTGCTGACTACTACCTTTCGGTAAGAAGAAGCAAGGGTCATAAGTAGTGACCCTTCTAGCCAGCTTAGTTGCCACACATCGTGTTGTCTCCATGCTGTGCTGGTTTTAGCTTCTGCTATAGATAGACCTAGCCACTCAAGAGCACGTCTGTTTTTCTCAGCAGCATCTGATCATTTATTAAAAGCAAACCTCCTCCAAATCCTGCTCCTCAATAGGCAAGCAAGTGCTCCAGAAAAGAATACAGCTTTGACATTTACTGGCAGCAAAGAATTCTTGAGTAGTGAGGGGATGGTTAATTATCATCTAAACCTACCTGCCTTTAGTCTCCAGTCTCCTTCCTGCTGCTTGAGCGAAGGGGTGAAGGGAAACTGGACAATTGGATATGCTTCTTTTCTTTAACTCTTTTCCCCTCAAGCTTTAGGAATAACAGGCTACACATATATATGCACATAGGTTAACCCTATAAGGAAGCACATGTATTTACTTCTGTCTCAGAGTCTAAAGCATTACTATTTTAAGCCTTAACTCTCTAACTATACAGGTTTTCTGTTAAGTTTTCCTTAAGGCAGAAATGGCACCACAATAATATTGTCTATGGTTAAATTCTCGGTACAGGAATATGAATCCATAAATATGTGAGAAAATAATGGAAGATTGACCAAATGGGCACCTTCAGCTTTGCCAGCCCCAGCATAAGTGGTCTCTTGAGCAATGGGGTGGAATGTGGGAAAATAACAGAAGACCAATGAGGAGGATTATAAACACACTCAAGTGACTTGCAGCTGGGGTGAAGAAAACACATTGATCATACTAATTGTTGTTTAGACTTGTATGCTCCATAAGTAGAACCTCTGTGTATAGCTAACATAGGCCTATGATAGACTCAGAGGCATCTGAACAAACATCCATGAGATTCCTGCCTGCTGTGGAAAAGATCAAAGCACAGTGGAAAACCACACCTGTACGAATCCCAGAAAAAAACAGGCAAAATCAGCAGGTTCAAAACCACTTTCTAAGCAAGGACTGGGGTCCAGGGTTCCTGTGATTCCACTTGCATTTCCTCTGCCCAGATGCTGCTTCAGGGAGCCCCTAGTTTGTGAGGTAATGGAAAGAAATTTACTGTTTGCATTTCATCTGTGGCTTTGTGATAGTTCCTGCATCCTTCCTGTGTTGGCTCACACATTCAGTGTAGTTGGCAGGATCCATGTCATGGCTGATGAAGAAGTCAGAGACTGAGGAGGACTTAATGATGACTCCCCACATTCCAGGATGACCCAGTACTGAGCGCTGGACTCCTGTGCCCACTTTTCTGGCTGAATTGGCTCCACCAGAAACATGGACTGAAAAGATGACAGGGCGGTGGTTACCCCCCAGGCAATTGAAACTGCTGTGCATGGATTGTCATGGAAAATGGCATTGGATTCTTATCACAAGCTAGCAGGGAGAATGGGGTGGTTATTAGGTGCCAGTCTTAGAGTTCTTGCCCTTGTGAGGTTGTTGCATTACAGAGTAAAATGAGAGAATTGGAAAAGGAGGTCAGGACTTTAAAAGATGCAAAGGTGATCATGCATGTGCTAATTATTATTAAGCAGAGCAGTGCTGTGGGCTGCAAGGTAATGTAGAATGGTTGGTAGCGTGTATCACTAATAAATAGAAGATCAAATATGGAAAAATTAAGGGTTTGATTTCCCAAGTTGATGCTCTCACCAGAGAACAGTCATGGGATCATGAAGAATGGAATCATAGAATCATAGAATAGTTGGAAGGGACCTTAAAGATCATCTAGTTCCAAACCCCCTGCCATGGGCAGGGGTACATCCCACTAGATCAGGCTGATCTAGGGTTGGAAATATATGGAATAAATCCATATAATAATAAATCTAAATAAATCCAAGTCTAAGTTTAAATTTGATCTGGACATTAAAGGTAGGGAGGTAGTGGAAGCAGGATCCCTCATACAAATGATGGGGCAGCAGGAGCTGCCATTTATTAGCAGGTGAAAAAGATTTGTGAAGCCCTGTAGCTAATGATAAACAGATACAATGGAGATATGCTCAGTTGCAAAATAGGCATTACTGCACCTACGTTATATCAGTGGTTGTGTGCGGCAGTTTTAGCAGCATATGTAGAACTTGTCGAATTAGTGTAATCTCTCAGAACCTTGTGTACAATAGAAGAAAGTATTAATTCAGTATGACAGATGGGGATGGCTCAGGCATTGGGTATGGCATCTAATCTGGACAGTGCAGCAGTAACAAGAAGTATCGAAATGCAGTTTTTCAGAGGAGTGCTTGCCTCCCTAAAGCCCTCAATTATACTAGTAATGACAAATGCTACGGGAAACTGGGGCTGTAATCTCGGGACCATATGTTTGTGAGATGAATAAAGAAAAGCTGGCAAAATCAAAAGGATTTACGGCACAGATGACAAAGAAACAAATGTGGAATGATCTTGTACAAGCCAGTATCCCATGATCAGAAATAGACGGTATGACGACATCAGAAATGTTTCACTAAGGGGAAAACTTAGTATTTACATAAAAAGCTGATCACCCCTGGCCCCACTAATAGATCCAGACATACCACCTACCCCGCCTGCCACCTCAATGCAAGACATTACCTTAACAAGAGGAAATGCCATGCCATTTACTGTGACCATGTCAGTTGCTCCAATTAAAGAATGCATCTTGGGTATCAATGTTGTTGGCAGGACAAACAGTTGAAAATTTAAGTGATCCATTCTGCTTCAGAACTTCGCAAGAAGCATCTGCCATTTGATCTATATCTGTCTCATGTGGTATTCCTGAAGTGAGAGCTTGTTGTGCTGCCTATGCCTACCAAGGTGGTAACTGTAAAACAATATCATATTCAAGGGGGAGGGATGGGATGGGGAGGACGAAATGACTCAAAGCATTCAGGCACTTCAACAAGTGGGGATCGTTAAGGAAACCTTGACTGCTTTTAGCAATCCTATTTGGCCTGTTCAAAAACTAGATGGCACTTGGAGAATTGCCTTAGATTATAGACAAATGAATAAAGTCACCCCTCCCACTTGCAGTTGGAGTACCAGACATGGTACTCTTACAGAAAAAAGCAGCAAAAATTTACGGTCCTGGAAAGCGGTGATAGATCTTGCTAATGCTTTCTTTTCAACAGGTATTGCTTCACAAACCAAAGACCAGTTTGCCTTTACCTGGCAACAGAACCAATATAGTTTCCAAGTATTGCTTCAGGGATATAAAAACAGTCTCTCCATTTGCCACCAAATGATAGGAACTGATGTAGAGCTATCGTCGGGTACTGTTACTATTTACCATTGTATTTTATTGTCTATTGATTATGGCAGATTCACAACAAGAAATTGAAGCAAATTGCCAAATTGCTGAATGTGCACTTAGAGGACCGAGGCTGAACAATTAATCTTAAGAAAATAGAGGGCCCTAGTACTCCTATACAATTCTGGGGAATAGTTTGGGATGCACAGATCAGAGAAATACCAAATAAGGTACAGCAAACAGTCCAATGATTTCCTGTACCAATCACAGTAAAAAAATTACAGAGTTTCTGTGGACTTTTAGAGTACTGAAGAACTTTTATCCCACATCTAGCAGTATTAATGTGACCTCTGCAGAAATTAAGTAGGAAGAAGATTGTTTGGCAGTGGATCAAGCAACAACAAGGAGCCTTTGATGCATGCAAAAATGCTTTGATTGAGCATGTACAATTATATATTCCTAGACAAGGACAGCTTTTTGAATTAGAAGCAACAATTCTAGGTGATCCACATAATAGTCTTGTGATAATTGTGACAGGTGACTGAGATGAAAAATCAGAAAGAACCTGTATGGTTATGGTCCGAGGCATTACAAGGCTCCACTATACATTATACTCCAAAGGAAAAACAAATTTTAGTTGTAATTTGGGCACTACAAAAACCTGAAAGAATAACAGGCTGAGATAGTGTGACTGTACACACACACATACATATGCATGGGTGGATTGCTGATAATTCCGTTAGGGCTCATGCAGGGGTAGTTCAGGCAGAGATACATTGAAAGTGGAAACATTATTTACAGCCACTATTTCTACCAGGAAAACCACAGGTAGCCACTCCAGTCTAGAATTCTATGAACAGTATCATTTAATCCTACGCCCACGCTAGGGGAAACTCATTTACCTCGACGAGATCTCTGCATCTTCTGGGGAGGAGGCTCCCCCTTATGACAAATTAATAGAAGAGCACAAAAAAGAAGCCTGATTTACCAATGGAAGCACCACGCCTCCAGTACAAAACAAGATAAGAACTGAAATTCTTCCAGATGGTATCTCTCCCAAAATATTAACTATAGGGTAAATTGAATTGTTTACATCACTGGATTATGTGAACTATTAGTCTAGACATCAAGATTCATATAATAACCCCTGAGAACGTCATATGGCTTTGTACTCCATCTTCACCTCTTATTTTACATTCTTTAGTGATGTCAAATCCCTGAGTTCTTGTATTTCAGGTATCTATGATGAGTAGGTGTGTCTTATCTAGAGGAGAGAGCATTGCAACAATGTTCTTGGTGTCATGAACCCAACATTAAATTGGAGTTCAGTATGAAAAAGCACAAGCCATACATGTCCATCTGTGTGGGCAACTACTCCACATCAAGTTATCAAACCTGTGGTAATATTACCTAAAGGACTTGGAGAAACAGTGTATGTATTACTGGAAAGAGTTGACACTCCTGGTTTCCTCCCCTGTCACAGGCTGGTTCATTGTGCTTTACGATCCTGTACTGCAGCCACATTCCCTGGATACATTTCTGCAAGATCAATGTGTAAATACTTAGATTGGGTTAGCCTCTACTACTGTAATTAATGCATCTGCCTTTTGCATTAAGGGAAGATTAACAGCTGCAGCTCTTTTGACAGTGTGTTTCACTGGTGTGCTCTGTTACAGAATTATACCCTGCTAAGTGATTTTGGTATTAATATTTCTCATTGCTGTTTTTTTGAGTACGTAATGGCTGTACGCCAGTGAACATTACACAATTGATTGACGGTGGACCATTTCCCCCTTCGACACCATAAATGTTGCTTTGATTTTGAAGGCATGTGTTGCTTCAACATAACTGATGAATCAGCCGGCATAAGAGGATGACATTCAACACCTCCAGGACTTAATGCATCAAATGAAACAATCTACTGATGGTGTCTGACTGACTAAGTGATTTAATTCTCTGACAGGATGAATGGGACACCTGATTCAAATTGTTGTTGTAGAGATATGTTTATTCCTTTTCATGTATGTGTTTATTGCATGCCTCTGTAAATCACTGTCACTACATCTTGCAAGCCCAAATGGGCACCTCCAGCTTTGCCAGCCCCAGCGTAAGTGGTGTCTTGAGCAATGGGGTGGAATGTGGGAAAATAACAGAAGACTAAGAGGAGAATTATAAACACACTCAAGTGACTTGCAGCTGGGGTGAAGAAAACACACAGATCATACTAATTGTTGTTTAGACTTGTATGCTCCATAAGTAGAACCTCTGTGTTTAGATAACATAGGCCTGTGATAGGCACAGAGGCACCCAAACAAACATCCATGAGATTCCTGCCCTGCTGCGGAAAACATCAAAGCACAGTGGAAAACTACACCGGTGTGAATCCCTGATTCACAGACTCAAATAGCAGGTTTGAAAACACTCTCTAGCAAGGACCAAGCTCTGTGATGCCCATGTTGCTACTTCCGTTTCTTCTGCCCAGGTGCTGCTTCAGGGATCCCTTGGCTCATGAGATAATGGAAATAAATTTACTGTTTGCATTCAATCCATGTTTTTGTGGTTGTTCC
Organism: Cuculus canorus; assembly: GCF_017976375.1. NCBI lineage: Eukaryota > Metazoa > Chordata > Aves > Cuculiformes > Cuculidae > Cuculus > Cuculus canorus. The sequence goes on from NC_071401.1 coordinate 70,430,954, forward strand.
TGCATCCTGCCAGTATCAGCTCACACAAAATATGATCCTCTCACTTTAACTCAGTCTCTATTGTGTTAAGACCAAGAATGAGAAGTTTGAGCTCAAGTGTATCATTCCAAAGTTACAAGAAAGTGAGAAGTGTTTACCTAGCACACATCTTAAAAATTGTATAAAAGATTGCATAGCTGGTTATTTTTTTAGTGCAGACTAGACATAAGCCTCTTGCACGTTAGAGAGCAGTTACACACAATGTGATTTAGATATTAGGAACATTCCTCTCTGTTTTCATGAAGGTTACTCAACAAAAGCACCATTTAAGAGCAACAGCCTACCAAGCTTCTCCTTGAAACAGAAAAAGTCCTAGGAGGCAGCAGGCACTGTAAAGCCCTGAAGATCTTCTAGTACAGAACAAGTAGGTCCTCCATTCTACTCCAAACCTTTCCCTTCTCACAGATATATCTAAGGGTTCATCTGAATTTCAGTGGTGTTTGCAGTCATGGTTTCACTAGTTACAATTTTGAGTGAATGAGAAATCTTTTGAATTAGTCTTATTGATGTAAGGACTAATAAGGTAGCTGCTCCGCTAAGTCAGAGAGCCACAAGGCATAGAAGTGCCCAAAGGGCACCTCCCTTCCTCTCATCCTGTCAGTGGGGTAGTTGTATGGCAAATGGGATGGTAGAGTTTCTACCAAGACTGGCTCTTCTCACCCCTTCTTTCTACCTTCATCCTGCCTCTGGGATGAGGAGTAAGCTTGGATGGATTCGGGGGGCTCCTCTTCTGGGGGTATTAAGGGAGGACATGGCAGGGCTCCTCCAAGGGTCCAGGTATGCTCCTCTGTGGTGCAGCAATTGCCACTACTGAGCAGCTGGTATCTGTTGAGTGGATCCCAAGTAGTCAGTGAAGTGTAGCTGCATCTAATAAACTCCTGTACCCTTATGTTTTGCACCAGGAGATGTCAGTCCATGATGATACCAGTAATAAAGTCACTCAGACTCAGTAAAGTGACATATAAAATCCTATTTATTAAATGTAACACCTTAAAGAAAGACAGAACGGTATAGATAACCTTACATCCCTTTAGATGCTGTGAACCCCAAGTTATGCAGCATTGAATGAGCTTCTGATCCGTGTGCACCACAACACACAGACCTTGTCTGTCGGAAAGGTTATACCATTTTGATCATTCAAGCTACTATGGGATTTTCTGACAAGAAAGCAACTCTATTCATCGTTTCTACTTTCAAACAAAAAGGATGCTCCCATGAGAACTTCTTGCTGCGCTGTTAAAGTCAAGGACATACAAGTGGTATAATCACTGGTACTGAGTGGGAACTGTTGCAGGAATCTGGCCAAGGTTGTCCTGCAGCCAAGTGGTATGTGCAGTGCGGCACACCCTGAAGTCCAACCTTTATATGCAGCAAAGCACAGACCTGGGCCTGTTCAGGTTGCCTGTTATGTGGATTACCAGCTCCTTTGCATACAATGGCCTGCTGGTCAGAACCACTACACCATGCCCAATTCCAGCTGAATGGTTCAAGGAGCTAGGGGACAGAGGTTGCTCTGCATGCAGGGGCTGTGAAAGAAGCCTGATGGGCTGCTGTTTGGCTCTGCATGCTGACTGCAGCTTCCTGCAGGCTGTGGAGGTCAGCCAGGAGCAGCAGCGGGAGCAACGGGGGCAAGCCCCAGTGTGAAGCCTGGGAGCCAGTGGGTAAGCTGCTGGGGACAGACCCTGGCACAGGCTGGGGGACAGGTTCTGGAAGACCTGAGCTAACTGCCAAGGAACAGCAGAAGAAGAGCTACTTTGGAAGAGAAAGCAAGTCAGGAGGTGAGGGTGACCACAGTGCAGGCAGTGCGTTCACTAGCAGGGCACAGTTCTTGAACTGGATAAGCAGGGAAGGATGGTGGCGGGCAAAGGCAAAGTAAAAAGTCAGGTCTGAGGTGAGTCTTGGAGATGCAAACAACGGATCAGTCATGTCAGGAAACCTGTCTTGGAACACACGCCGGTATGACATAACTTACACCCCAGTCTGAGGCTGGTCAAGGCAAGTCACATGTGCAAGGGCCCTGACAGCAAAACAGTCCAGCTATCCCACATGATACTCAGTTGTTGAAGATAATTACAGTCCTCTCCATCTGGACCCCTAAGTCATCTAACATCTTTCAGTTTCTCTGTGAAGCTTAGGACCTCCGTCCTGTAGTAGCCTCCTCCCTAAAGCAAGTTCATGTTGTTGACTTTTACTCATATCATTGGTAACAGCGAATCTTGGGGTTTTGAACCAATATTGCACTATCAGCATACAGTTTCACTGAAGACCCATATTAAAATTACTTGGGAAACCTGAATTTTGGCATTTCTTGTCAACTCTGAAACTACTATTTTAGACATACTTTGGTTTTTACTCACATGGGGCATCTAAACTGGCCAGGCTGTCAGACTAACAGACTGAAAAAATACACATGCTATAGTTAAGTTGCTGATTCAGTTTGCAAGTATTTGTTATACTGAAGAAAAAAAAAAAACACACAGTTTTTCAGCAGAGATTTTCTTAATTTAATTCTAGTATATAGGTAAGGAGTCAAAGTTAATGATTATTGTTGCATCATAGTTCTAGAGACCATCTTGACTTCTCATTTCTCCAATGCTTCATCTCAGTGTAGGAGACCTGTTGCAGTAATATTTAATTATTTGACTAAAAAGGAGATAGAAAGCACAGAGATCCACGCTTTCCAAACTGTTATTCATTGGTACATAGGTAAATGACCAGAAAGGACTAATGAAGTAGAAGAGGAAAAGAGTTTGAAGTTTTTTTAAATATCCAAGGGAAAACCAAACCAAAACAAAACCAAAAAAAAAAGAACCCCAAAACACTAAAAAAACAGAAGAGAGGAAACTCTAGAGAAAGAGAGGGACTCAGTCAACATTCAAGTAACAAGTAAAAACCAGCAGCCAAAATGACTGGTTTGCTAGCTTTTAGGTTTAGAAACCTAATGATATAGGTTGTCATCTGATGCCAGGAGGTAGACCTAAGGCTCGCTTTGATGGAGGGAGCTCCTCTGAGCACAACCCTAAAGGGCATTGGGAGCGTACCAACAAAAACGCCCTGAATTATTTACACCTAAGTCACCACTAGGCAGGGCTGTCAGGCTGGACAACTGCCTGGAAAAGCCAGAGAAGATGGATGGATGCTATCAGCAAATTTCATCGGGATGAGCATCAGTTCCCATAGGTTCCTTAACTCTTCCCCTGGGAGCCAGCCAACTACCAGCATGATTCGACCCCTACAGAGATATTTCTTGCGACAAGAAAGGCATATATACACAAAGTGCCATTTAGGTTTCCAAATGTTGCTATGCTATTTTGGGATGCAGAGAAGTTCCATTTCCTTCTCGGCAGTGTGGGAGAAGATGCATTGAGCCAGCAGTCCTTAGATTGCTTTTCTACATCCCCCTCACCATAAGCACGTTCTGGATTCTGGGTGTTCTTCCCACGTAAGAGTTGCTTTTGGTTTGCATGGGTGCAGGGGAAGTGCTCACTGGAGTGCAGCAGGGGACGTGACAAGGAAAGAGCAGAGGGAGCAGTTCTGTGAAGAAGCTCCTGACAGAAGGCTAAGAAAGGAAGCCGGAGAAGTCTGTGACTGCTGCAAGCCACAGAGCCAAACCAGAACCAAACCCCTAAGCAGGGACACCAGAACCAAAGACAAGAGGAGAAGGTGGATTTTCCCAACAGTTCTCAAAATCTGTGAGTTGCCTCAGACACACTTCTTGGTGCTGCTTGTCTCCCCACCCAGAGGGAGCCTTTTAAGCACTTCTTCACCGACTGGCTGTGTTCCCAGACCATCTTGTTTCCTCTCTCCCCTACTAGTCTCTTAGCAGCTTCCCAGGGACAGGCCACTTTCCTTCCCTAGGAGATGTATTGCCCACATCCCTAATGCACCAACTATTATCAGTTTGAGAATAGCTGTGCTAAAATTCCATGTCCTCTCCAAAGATCATAAACAATCACCCCCAGCCCAGGGTCCGTTTAGTTAAGTACGATGTGTGGCCTTACTAAAGAAAATTGTTGTCAGGCAGCAAGAGAGCCAGGCAAGGTAAGAAGTTAAGAAAAGCACAAAAAAAAATAAAAAATAAAAATTGTTGACTCATATTAGTTATTAACTCAAGGCCTCAAGAAAAAACCACTAAGGTGAAAGTTGGAAAACTGAGGAGAAAAAACAGAAGGTATTTAGCAGACAGCAACTCAGCAAGACAGAAGATTAAAGTGCCCCAAGGAACAACAAAGATTGGTGTTTTCCCATGTGACTGACAGCTGTGTGGCCAAGGAGAACATGCTGCCCTGCACTGCAGTACTGAGGGTAGTAATGCTTCATGGTAGGCTTGATGAACCTAGCTATATTCTGTGTGCTTTCACCAATGAATAGTCACTGTGTACTCAAACCCCTGTATTTTCCTGCTTGCATTCCTCTGTGCTTCAAAAAAGATGCCCAGACATCAGTGAATCAGTGGAAAAGAAGGCTCAGAGCCGAGACACTTGGGTGTCATCTTGGTGTGACACTTCCTACTCAGCACACCGGTCTAAGTAGACCCATGTGCTTAATCTCAAATACTGAGAAAAGCTCGGTACTGAATCTTACAGGCTAACAGCAATGCATTCATTTCACAGTTCAGATTTGCATATTTGCTTTTAGTATGACCACAAATATTGGGCTGTTTTCTTGATAAAAAAAACTTCCATCCGCTTTGTCTCAGCATCTCAGCACGGTGCTCATTTCCTATATGGCTGTAACCTATCTTCTAGCAGCAATGCAAGCAATAGTTTTGATTCTGCTTCTACTCTTTTTCTCATTATTTAGATCACTTGACACAAGTTTGTGTTTTACAGCTTAAGTGCCCAGGCTCTACACCTTGCTATATTGTCAGCAACCACACGGCCACACTCTTATTTCAAAGGCAGAAGGAAAAATGGGCTAATGCTCGGTGGCTCCCCATAACTTGGGCAGGATAGCTTAGATGCACAGTGCTCCTCAGCAATTCCCACAGCAGGAAGAACCAGCATGGGTATAGGAATCCCACTGCAGAAAGAACCAACAAGCTGGCACAGCCCCATAGGTGTCTTCCTCCTCAGTCAGGCTGTGGTTCTGGGTGCAGTGCAGTATTTGTGAATACTTCTGTTTCCTGAGATAAGATTTCTGTTTTTCTACTTGATACTGCAGCTGGCATATTTCCTTCTCCCTACGCATCTGACTAATTCCCATCTCAAAATCTGGCTCGCTTTTTACTTTTTGAGGAGAGGGAACTCTGACAACAGTGGCAGTTGCAAAACAATAACAAACAGACAGACAAAACAATGATTTATTTAAGGGCCAAAAGAGGGAAGGCTCCCAAATATTAATTTTAGGGGTTGGCAAAACTGAAGTCAGCCAAACAGAGTCCAAAAGGAACATTAAGGTAGAGAACTATTCTGTTTCAGCTACTGGCTAAATCAGAGAGAGAAAGGATCTTCAGATATTCCTGCTGCTCTATTGCTGAAGTAGCAATTATCTTATCCGCCTTTCACGGTGCTGTTATGCAGTCAGCCTTATTTGAAGGAAAGCTTCCTGAGACAAAAGATTTAAAAATACTCTTTTGTTCACAGTTTCCTTTTAAAAAGCTTGGCTCGTTCAGCTTCTTTTTTTAAGTCACATTTACTTAACAAAGGAACCTCATTGTTTCATTGAGTTTAAGATTAGATCATTAGACCCAAGACACTATTATTTGTTACAATCATCCATGACTCTCAACCACAAGATCTCATTTCAGCCGTGGTTATCATTAAAATCAGCATTAAAATACATTTTTATCATTAAAGACAGAGACAGTATGGTGTACATTAAATACCTCTGCAGTCTGTACACAGGAAGACTTGCCCTGAAGGCTGGCACTACCTACAATATTTGCTGGATGTCTCATATAGCCAGTAAATGGTTTTAGGCCCTTCAAATTTAGAGACAGCTAAGCACAGGGATTCCTGTTCTCATATCTCTTTCTGACAGTTTAGCACTCCTCACACCTCTTGTGCACGAGTCAATTGCTGTCAGGGTACCTGTAATCACAGCCTTCATATATCCAGGATAAAGATGATGATATGCCAGCTGGCAGTAGGACTGTAAGAGGGATCGACTCCTTTGGATTAAGTATCTGAGAAGCAAACACTGTCAAAGAAATCTTTAAGGCAGATGTATGTCAGAGACCCCAAATACATAAGTGAAATAGCTAAAATAAGAAGAAACTCAGTATTTCAGTCTAGTAATTGCCCCACATCCTCGGTACTTCATCTTCTAAGAACCAGAAACATGAATTCCAATTTCACCTAAGTTAGTTGGCATTCTTGTCAGGTGTTTTGCATTAATTCAGATCAAATTAAACCCAAGTGTTTTAGTCATCACTAAACCCCGTTTATGTTAGGAGCCACAACATACAACACGGCATTAATATTGACCTATCACATAACAGGCACCTTAACTGCTAAAAAAAATAGCTTTTCAGCATAGACATTGCCAGGATTTAGAGAAGATATATGAATTCCCCTAGAAGGTGACAATGACTTTCTGACTGCTAAATATAAATATAGCCTTGTCTTATTAAAAGGTCCATCATGTGCAATGATTTTGGGATAACACTGAACATCTGCTGAATACAGTAAGACTAATCTCATGCCAGGTGGTTTCTTTCCAGCTTAGGTAAGTAACTACCACGTCTGCTTTCATTACAACTCTCAATCTGGCTCTGCTTTAAATATTAAATTCAGTTTTAAATATTAACTATTAAATAGTACAGTAACTGGCTCTGCAACTGCTCTGATTTGGAGGAGAGGAACTTCACAGAAAGCCTCCTTCTACCACGCGCTGGTAGACTCTCCCTAAAAAAGGTTTCCATCGGCCCATCACCTTTTCATCAGCCCGTCACTATTTCTCTGGAGCCTGTTTAAGCCCATTAGCGATGAACCCCAGCATCTCAGTACTGTTGCCCTAGAGCAGACAGTCTGCTTCTTTGTGACCTCAGGGGCAATGGTGAGTGAAGTGAGAGATGTACCTTTGCTCCTGAGAAGGCACATGCTTAGTAGATAAAACATATTACTGGGATGGCGTATTGTAAACACCCAGAATTGAATAACTGGGTCCCAGGAGCTCCATGGCTTACAGTTTGCAAATGCATGGTCAGTTGAAAGTGAAACTTCAAGAGGAAAGTACTTAAATATGGGCTATTATCATGATGAAATCGGTACCCCATTGCTTAGTTTGATGACAAAGAAATCCATTTGAGATACACTGCAATGCATCTACAGTCTTCCAACAATTTTGCCCTGAAACTCTGTTCAAAAACACCCACATAAAAATCAACTTTACAATGAAATTCAGGCTTTGGAGCAGAGGGTGCACTCAACCTTACAAAGATTGATCTCTGAGCAGGCAGCTGACTGCTATATTCCTTGAGATGTCCGCTAGAAAAAAATTCTTTTCTGAGGAATGATGTATTAGAAAATCCATACATATATTGTTGGAACTACCTAGCAAATCTTAGGAGAGAATATACTTGATTAATAGGAGTGCCTCCAATGTCCTTCACTTGAGAGAATTTGAATTGCTTGAGTCTCCAAAGCACACCCTAAAACTTGATCTCCGCTCGTTAAATTCAGCAGCTGACCAGCTTAACTGGAAGAGACTTCCACCACAGGTGATTCAACATTTGCTACACTCTAGTTCGGTATGCAGTTTATGAAGTGATGTAGATTAACATGTCAAAGCTTACAATATATCTGTAAGTTTGAAACATGGTCCATAGCTCCCTTTAGCTCAAGCAGAAGATTAATGTGGCTAATTAACAGCCGTGGTATGGGAAAGACAGGCAAATTCTTCACACACAAGGTAGTGACAGAGCCTGCAGTACACCCGTCGTGTTTTCTGTGTCAATAACCTAAACTCAGTCGTGCACCACCTTTTCAGGAAGGGTGCTGAAGTTCTCCAAAACTCCAGAATTATGTATGGCCACTGCCATTTAGCAGAGAATTTGTCTTCCATGGGAAAAAAAGTGACAGCAAGTCTGTATTACTTGTTCAGCCCAGACTTTAAAATTGCACATCAATAACAAGTTCCTGTGCATGAACCTTGGACCCTCTAACAATGGAAACCTGACTTGCCCTCAGTTTTTCACTCAGTTTCAGACTGGACTGAATTGTGCTGATTTGCAGCATGTTATTCTGCCCTGGAAAAGAGCTGCTGTACCCTGAGGGCTGCCTTTCTTCTTGTAACCCATAGGACAGAGAGACCACAGAAGCTTGTGCAATCTCCTATATAATCCAGCTGTATTAAAACCAAGATTCAAGTCACTTCCTTACCAAACCAGGACCCACTCATGCCACTTATAACAAAGTTTATACTCCAGGCAATTGCTCAAGACTACTTAGAAATTATTTTTAGGTCATTTTCACTCCTAGGTTCTGTGGACCATTACAACAGTCTTCATATAACTGTCCTTACAGTGGTCTTTGGTTCTCAAGATATGGAAAAAATAGCAAGAATTGCCATGGTGTTCTTGTTGTTTTCTTTGCAGTCTCAGTTTCTATTGCTTCAGTTGCTGGCAAAGTGAATCTCCACAGTGCATCTGCCAAGCAGAATTACTGCTGTTGCCTCAGGGTCTGATACAGCTGGTAAACTTCCACCCCGCTTTCCCTGCTAAGGGCGTCAGATAATATTCTGGGCACAGCTACAGTGTTCTCATTCTGTGTCAGATAGCAAATGATCTGATTTTCTTTTAGCCTCGATAAAACACTTCAGCAACTGCTTTAATTTAAAAAAAAAAATAATTCATTTTTATTTTACGTACTAACATATACATAAACGTAACAGAGCAATCCAGGCCATTACAGAGGAAACAATACACCCCTTTAGATTAGGCACAAGCAGTTTTCTTCCCTTTCAGATCAGGGAAAAGCCCATTCTAGCCAGAAAAGATCATATAAAAAAAAAAAAAAAAAAAAAAAAAAGGTGAAACCTCTACAAACTTTGCTCATTCACTTCTAAGAGACTTACCTCAATTACTCATCCATTCCTCAGGTTAGGAGCCCTAAATAAATCTGTCAAATATTGCTCCTACCTCTTGACTGATCCTGAACGCCCATACTACATCAGAGTCAAATTATCTACTTTTATAAAGCAACCTGGATGGTTTTTATACCAGCTCTCAGATATTGCTTGAATTAAGCAATAAGTGGCCAACAAGGGTGGAACTAGAAGTGCTATGAGTACTTAATTGGAGTTGGATAAGAGTGATGGAGAGGAACAGGGTATGTTGGAGGAAATGCCGCATTAATCTGAGGTTCCTCCTATGCAGTTGGTGTGTTCATGAGACATCAGACCTCTGTGTCATTAGTAATACTATAGTATCACAACATACAAGCCAAACTAACCCAAAGCATATTGTTTTGCAATACTACAAACATGATGACACAACTTCAGCACTTCAGCATAAGGAATGGTGTTGTAACAACAAAATTCAGCCTCAGAAGACCAGATGGACCTTGGGAGTTTATATACTGTATATATGTAATGGTTTAAGGAATGGTAACAGCTGTTATCTTTGAGGTACCTTTATGTTTCAATACAAAATATTTGTAAGCCTGATAATGCAGATTTTTTTTTTTCATCAAGTGATCTTATAAGAAATTAGTGAAGTAAGGCTCCATTTTTAAAGATATTTGCAAATTTAGTATTTATCTACATTGTGCTTATTATTCTAGTCAATTTCTAATCCTCAAAATTGCTACAAGTATTATATGGTAAGTGTAATAGTAATAAACTGAATAAAGCAGATTAAGTGCTTTAGACTAGTCATAAGGAAGAATTTCTTCACCATGAGAGTGGTGAGGCACTGGCACAGGTTGCCCAGGGAAGCTGTGGCTGCCCCATCCCTGGAGGTGTTCAAGACCAGGTTGGCTGGGGCCTTGGGCACCCTGATCTAGTGGGAGGTGTCCCTGCCCATGGCAGGGGGTTGAAACTGGATGATCTTTAAGGTCCCTTCCAAGCCAAACTATTCAATGTTTGTATGATTCTAAGTGTATTGTAAGTATTGTGTTCTAAGTGTCTTGTAAGTCTTTGAAATTACTTATCCAAATACCTACTTTAGAAAGGCATATGTAAGTTTTACTATTAGGAGATTAAAATGGTATGGGTAGAGAGAAATAAACTGTTTTCTTGAGATCTCTAGCACCTGGGTTTGTGTTGGTTCGGCCACATCAGGGAGAGAGTCTAACAATTCATCAGGTTTGACCTTTTTGAGAAACTTGCCTGGTAGTTAGATGCAAAGTCTGTTAAATATATACCATTATTCCACTGTGCAAGCATAAAGTATCTCCTGTAATAAATTTCACTGTACATGTTACTAGGCTGTATATAGACCAGAAATGGATATTTATAATTAGCCTGTATTTGTCTTCACCTCTATCTTTGCTTCCAAGCGTTGCTATGGATAACTCTTCTTCCACCTCTTGTGTTCTCATTTTGCAGGTCTTGTGAGTCTCACAAGGATGAATACTCTCTTCCATAGCACTAAATATTTATACAATGACCTGATGAAGTAACCTAGATGAAAAAAATGGGCAATACCTCAACAAGCATTTCATTAGAAGAGCGACAAAGGTGGTGAAGGGTCTGGAGGGTGAGTCTTATGAGGAGCAACTGAGGGAACTGGAGTTGTTTAGCCTGGAGAAAAGAAGGCTGAGGGGAGACCCTATCCCTCCCTACAGCTCCCTGAAAGGAGGTTGTGGTGTGGCGAGTGCTGGTCTCTTCTCCCAAGTACGAAGTGACAGGACAAGAGGAAATGGCCTCAAGTTGTGCTGGGGAAGTTTAGTTTGGAGAGTAGGAAAAATGTCTTAATTTAAAAGGTTTTAAAGCGCTGGAGCAGTTCAGAGAAGTGGTTGAGTCACCATCCCTGGAAGTATTTAGAAGATGGGTAGATGTGGTGTTTAGGGACACAATTTAGTAGTGAACTTGGCAGTATGAGGCTTACAGTTGGGCTTGAGGATCTTAAAGTTCTTTTCCAACCTAAACAATTCTATGACTCTATGATCTTCTGAGGTGATCCTTAACAAAAGCCTCCTGCAGACTTCCTGGTCTTCCTAGGACAGCTGCCTCAAGCAGAGAGAAATATGCTAACAAAAGAAGCATTTTCAGGAGTTTGCCTCTAAACTCGTATTTCCTGGGAAAGCTAAAATTTACACTAAGAAGTATGCCTAATAGTTACGAATGACAAAAATGTCCACTTTCATTCATACCAAGTCAAGATACCACATCCCTTTTGCTTCAATGGATATTGTCACAACAATCCATTTCTGGATTGATTTATTTCAACATGTATCTAGGAATGGTAAGAACTGTAATGAAAATACATGCTATGAAATATTTCTGCCTACCAAGGAAGATTGCTTTCAGCTCAGCACTTCATGCTGTGAGAGACTAAATTCTCTTAAACGGACACCTGTGGTCCTGTGATTGCCCAGAGATATTGCTACCAGAGACCTCTAGTTCTCTGTGAGGGAGGGATGACTGTGTTCTGCCCTCCCAGAGCCTGAAAGTTGCAGAATGAGAGCTGAGAGGGCCTGGGAAATATGATTTTGAGAAGCTGACCATGCCCTGTCAGTAGGAGAGAGTGAAATTTCTCATGTAAATAAATGCAGACTCTGGGATTTACTGTCAAATTAAACTGGAGTGATGGATCCCACAGTTTTCATGCAATCTGCACAACCAGTGGCAGTGGCCAAGCTTTCCCAGTTTGTGGCCACATGCTCACTTGCTGATTGTCTAGCTGTGCCCAGCACACTGGTGGTGTGGATAAAGTAGTAGCTATAGATCACGGGGGGTGGGGTGGGGGTGGGGGGTGACTGCAGTGGTGGCCTTGAGCCCCCGCCTGGCCTTCAGCTCACTCCTGCTCTGCTGCTGCAATGCACCGCACTCTCAACTGGACCTGGGAGGTGACACAAATTTTAAAAACCCCAAGGAAAATCAGGAGTGCTGGAAAGCAGCACAGTTCGCACACCAGAAAACCTGGCCTGGCAAGTTTCCCTCTATCCTTTTGCGAACCACGTACCTCTGCACATGTTCGTGCATTTCTCAACCCTCCTGCATCCCTTTGTTCTGCTACATCCTTCGGTCCTCTAGCATCCCTCTAAATATCTTCCTGCATTCCCCCGTCCTCCTGCATCCCTCTGTCCTCCTGCATCCCTTTGTTCTGCTACATCCCTCCGTCCTCTAGCATCCCTCTGAATATCCTCCTGCATCCCTGTCCTCCCACATCCCTCTGAATATCCTCCTGCATCTCTCTGCACATCCTCCTGCATCCCTGTCCTCCCACATCCCTCTGAATATCCTCCTGCATCTCTCTGAGTATCCTCCTGCATCCTTCTGAATATCCTCCTGCATCCCTCACCCCTCTGAACATCCTCCTGCATCTCTCTGCACATCCTCCTGCATCCCCTCTGTCCTCCCGCATCCCTCTGTCCGCCTGCATCCCTCCGAACATCCTCCTCCACCCCTCATCCCCCTGCACATCCTCCCGTATCCCTTTATCCTCCCGCACCCCCTGCTCAGGGACTCCCGCAGACCCTTCCCGCGGGGACCGCAGCTTCACCCCCTCCTATCCCCACGCTGGGAGCCCCCCAGTTTCCCCCCTTCCCCCGGAGCCCCAGCAGCGGCCGCGGGGCCGGCTCCGCATCTCTCTGCGTGCGGCTGTACCAGCTCGGAGCGCGGGGGGGGGAGCAGCACAAAGCCGTGACGTCAGAGCCTCGGCTGGACGGGGCGGGGGTGGGATGCCGGTGCCATGACGTCACCCCGCCGCCGTGCCCGCCCGGAGCCGCCCCCGGCGGGGCGGGTGGCGCGGCGCAGCGCAGCGCACCGCGGCGCAGCGCAGGGCGGGTCCCGGCGCAGGAGCCGCTGCCGGGTGCGCGGGGGCCGCTCTGGGCGATGCGGATGGCGCTGGGGGCGGCAGCGGGCGAGGGGGCGGCGCAGAGCCCCGGGCCCGCCGCCGTGTCGCTGGGCTTGAGCGTGGCCGTGGTCTCCAGCCTGGTGAACGGCTCCACCTTCGTCCTGCAGAAGAAAGGGATCGTGCGCGCCCGAGGGCGAGGTAGGAGCGCCCTGCGGCTTCCCGATCCCCCCCGCCCCGGGAGCATCCCGGCTTTCCCAAGGGCCGGAGGGGCGAGGGTGCTTCGCGCTGCGGCAGCGCCCGGGGCTGGGAGATGGAGCATCCGCGGGGTCCGGGAGCGACCACGGGGACCGGGGTCTGGGCAGCCTGAGGCGGAGGAGGTGTCACCGCGGAGACAGAATCATAGAATAGTTTGGGTTGAAAGGGACCTTAAAGATCATCCAGTTTCAACCCCCTGCCATGGGCAGGGACACCTCCCACTAGACCAGGCTGCCCAAGGGCCCATCCAACCTGGCCTTGAACACCTGCAGGGATGGGACAGCCACAGCTTCCCTGGGCAACCTGTGCCAGTGCCTCACCACTCTCATGGTGAAGAAATTCTTCCTTATGTCTAGTCTAAATCTGTCCCTCTCCAGTTTATGCTCATTGCCCCTAGTCCTATCACCACAAGTCTTTATGAATAGCCCCTCTCCAGCTTTCCAGTATCCCCTTCAGGTACTGGAAGATCGCTATAAGATCTCCTGGGACCCTTCTCTTCTCCAGGCTGAGCAAGCCCAACTCTCTCAGCCTGCTCTTGTATGGGAGGTGCTCCAGCCCTCTGATCATCCTTGTAGCCCTCCTCTGGACCCCTTCCAACAGCTCCATATCCTTCTTATGTTGAAGGTCCCAGAACTGGACACAATACTCCAGATGAGGTCTCACAAGAGAGGAATAGAGGGGCAGAATCCTCTCCCTCGCCCTGCTGGCCACTCTTCTTCTGATGCAGCCCAGGATATGGTTGGCCTTCTGAGCTGCAAGTGCACGTTGCCGGCTCATGTTGAGCTTCTCGTTGACCAGCACCCCCAAGCCCTTCTCTGCAGGGCTGCTTGCAATCACATCATCTCCCATCCTCTACTGAAATCAGGGACTGCCTTTACCCAGGTGTAGGACCTTGCACTTGGCTTTGTTGAATCTCATGAGGTTCTCACAGGCCCACTTCTCCAGCCTGTCCAGGTCCCTCTGGATGACATCCTGTCCTTCCAGTGTGGCAAAAAAACACTCTTCCAGACTGCTAGATTGGGGTGTTAGTTTGTCACCTTATGTGTGTTTGACTGCTGAGGTCGGTGGCTAGAGCGCAGTGTAAGGGATGGGATGAATTAGAGGCAGTGGGGATGCGCGGAGCAGAGTCACCAGCAACAGCTTCCCGATGTGTGGCCTGCTCCCTGTGCTTCTTTCAGGCTGTCACATTGCGCCGGGGACTCACCTGCCCCTCTGAGCATGCACACACAGCTTTCTCTTGCGGTGTTTTCACGTGCTGGTGGGACTTTTCTACCCATTTCTCTGGCTCAGATAGTTTCCTGCTATGAACAGCACCTGCGCATCTTTGTCACTTGTTTATCCTAGCTCTTCCATGGACACACACCACAAGTTACATCAGTCATGTGGCGATTTCCTTTGTGTTTCTTTGCTTTTTCTTATTAAATCCCATGCCTAATCATTATTTTCTGAGATGAATGCGTTCAGGAACTGACTGTGCTGTATGGACAGTTCAGCCAAAACAAAGCTGTGGATTCACAGAACGTGAAGATCTTCTGTATTTTCTTCTGAAACGAGCTCCCCAAAGCATGCAGCATCTGAACAGCTTTTGTTAGTTACTTCTTGATGCTTTGAATGAAGGAAAACACAATGTATTTATTTGTCTTAAGATCATGCTTTTATGTGAGAGGAAAGTTGTAAACACAGGTTGTGCAAAACCTTTTAGTTGTATTTATGTGGGCAGTGGCCATTTGTTTTGCAGGCGATTGTGTCTGTGTGTATGTGAGCATGTGTCCATAGGTCCTGGGAACTCTTTCGTATGAAAAATCCTTTTTAGTGACTAGGACATGCTAGATACTTTCTCTGTGTATGTGTGTGTATGTAAATGTATGCGTATACACACACACACACACATGCATTTAAGATGATTAGTGTTAGAGCAGCAGTGCATTTTCAGTGCCTGCTGCATCTAGCACGTTCAGGGTGGATGCAGTGGAACAGAGCAAGCTTTCAACTATGTTACTACCAGCTGGCAGCCTGATCTAACGAGTTTATTTTGCCTTTTTGACAGTGGCCTCACGGTTAAGGGCCTCAGACAAATGACTGTTTTGCAAGCGTAGTCTCCCTTTCGCCCCAAGATGGCTGTAATCCATTTTTATTGTCCATAGAGAGATCACATTTGCATCAGTAATACAAATCTTTTTTTGTAAGGGAAACAGTGAGAAAACATGAGAGAAAGGAATGGCTTTCCATCCCAAGGGAGCTGGAGAAGTTTGCGTTTTGCAGTGTAGTTGGGTCTAATGACTCCGAAATTGCTTTCAGTGGAACACTGCGTTAAGTGGGTGATGGGTGTGTGCCTGCCTGTGTTCTCTGCGCTCACAGCTGTAAAATGCCCTGTTTTGAAGATATTACTGATGTTTATTTGTGCCTCTTGCCAAGCAATTCATAGTATTTCTTATTGCCCGTGCTCAGTGCAAAGACATCCAAGCAAATACCCTAGGTTTCTCAGCAGTGCTATTCTGCCTTGAATTTAGCTGTCAGAGCTGTGAGCCCAAGATTAGATGTCTTTTTTCCACTGGCTTCAGTAGGTGTTGTATAATTAACAAGGAGGCATTTCAAGTCTCTTCTATCTTCTCTAGTGAATCAATAGTATAGTATCAATGCAATTAGTAATTCTTGCTTAGCTAGAAACAGCAGTGGGTGGCAAATGTTGTGCAAAGTTATCTTACTTGAGTTAATATTTTCTATAATTTGTGCCCCCAACAGTGTTTTTATTTTATATGCAATAACAAAAGTCTAAAAAATTACACCCACTCTAAAGCTGGCCATTTTCATTAGTCATTTTCTATCTAATTTCAATTATATAGCGTGATTTCCAAGCATTTAATATTTTATACATCTCCAGAGCTATAGATTACTGTGGTTTTCTTTCTTTTGGGATTTCAGCATAGGTAAAATACTGCCTGTTGCTCCAGCTCTGGAGAGAGCATCTTCCCAAATAAATGCAGAGCTGAATTGCTAGAAAGAGCAGCAGAATGTACAAGCATAGCGTGACACCAAAGTCATGCTCGGTGGAGACCAGGCTTTAGTTTAGTAAGCGGTCATTAGCCTTGGTGTTCTACAGAAGCAGAACTTCTAAAATGTGGTGCACAGGCTCCCCGGCCACATACCAAGGCAAGACCCTATACTCTCATAATGAAAATAATCATCCTTGAATTTAGAAGACACTAAGGGTCAATTTAGACGTTTTACTCCTCTCTTTGAAACGTGGCAGTAAGTCAGGAATTCAGAGGCTTCAGTCATAGCATTTTCTAATGCTCAAATGGAGGAGGATCGGTCCATACTTCAGTACTGCCAAAACTGTGCTCCAAAACAATTTCTTTGCTACAATTTCTCTGATATCATTTCGTTGAGGCTATATAGCAAACTAATTGATCCAAATCAAGTTTTGTTTGCATAGATTTGCTGTTCTTCTAGTAGTGGTTCGAACATGTATGTTCAATGGCATCCTCACATGCATTTGGTGACATTTTGGATGCTCACCTAAGTAATACCGTGTTAGCATCACATAGGTACTTCGCTGGGAAGTAGAACTTCTAACTGATTTGTTGTCTAAATGCCCAGTTTGGACTCTTAGGCCAAATCCAAGCACCTACTCTCTTGTTTTCCTCCCACTTAGTTGCCTTGAAGAACAGGCTTTTAAGGTGACTGTTGAAAGGGTTCTGTTTTGTAGTTCGGATATTGCAATTTCATATTTTTCTAATACATTTTCTTATACTTCCTCTTCCAGGTACTTCGTACTTAACAGATATAGTATGGTGGTCTGGCACTATTGCAAGTAAGTATCTTAAAAGGTTTGCTTGTTGGTTTTTTTGAAGGGAGAAGTTGCAGTTAGGTGGTAAAATGAGACATCAGGAAGTCTGGGTTCTCATCTTGAATCTCATGTTCACTTGTCATGAAATTCCCACCCCTCAGTAATAGTCCGCCTTTAGTAAACTCCATGTCTGACAGTGTTTGAGAGGGTAAAGAGCTGAGACAATCCCAAATCAGACATCTTTCGAGATTTTGAAACCGTTCAGTCCTTGCAGCCATTGGCAGCCATGCGCTGCTCTCACTGTGGGCTCCTGCACAGTTTGTGCTTCTGAGTCGCACTGGTCTGCTCAGTTTTCATTAAAAGTCAAAGCTGAATAAGAAATTGTCACTCTGCACAAAAGGGCTCATTGAGCACGTTATTTTTTTTCAGATCAGAAAGCACTTAGCCAGCCTCAATTAAAGAAAAATACTTTTTGATTTCTACTTCGACATATATAGTTTCAGTTTTACTTTTAATCTACAAGATTAGTGTAAAGCCTTGTGTGATGCTGATACGAGATCAGTGTAATTTCACTCTTACTATCTTTGTAGACTCTGCTCAGGCTAAGTTCACTCTCTGATGTGAATCCAGAGCATGGGGAGCAATTAGCTTTCCCTTCTTGCAGTTCTGCTCACTTAAAATCATACCACATTTCTACACTTCAGCTCAGCCTTTTGCGAATTATTTCAACATGTTCTTATACTGTTTCTGAGAAGTATATGAGTTCAGTTGTGCTGCTTTTTAATGGGCACAAGGTAAGTCTCTGGTTTTGTTGTCTTCGAGCTATGCAAAAGGAATGGAAACTGATAGGTCTCTTCAAGGACAAAGTTCACAGCAAGTGTAGAAGCCAACAGAACTTCTGAGGAAAGTCCTCAGCTAATTTAATTTAAGTAGCACTTTGTGAGCTTCCTCCTCTGCCAGGATCACAACTGCCTAAGTAGCAATAAATACATGCGTTAATCACTGCTGTTTATTGCTGGTAAGGCTCCTATCTTGAATCTCTGAGCAGAAGGAGTTAAAGTTACAGAGGTTTTATTACAGGAGTTTATCTTGGTGAATCAGAGAAAACAATTTCATGCTTAAAAGAGCTGACTGAATTGAATAAAAGCAAAATAGCTGAAGGGAATGCTATCAGTTGGCTTTTGTCCACTAGCTAGGTGCAGGTATTTCAAAACAAAGCCTCAGTAAGTTTTTACAAAGGAGCCAAGGATATTATAGATTCAGAACTGCGACAGTGTTGCAAACAGCAATAGCCAAGTACATACCTATGGGATGCAGAGAAGCATTGTTTGGGGAACTAGCAGTATCCCCAGTTATCTGGGTGAAATTATAAAAGCTGATATAATTTTCTCAAGCAGGGAATTTGGAATTAGGATGACTAACAAAACCTGCATGAACTCTGTCAACATGTTTTCACAATATTTGTTCAGATGGTGAACAAGCATTTCTGTCTTGGCATGCTGACTCAGCATAACACTGCCTCACCATTTTGGGGCCTTGGGATCCACTGGATTACTGAAGACTTCAAAAGAAAGGCTGCAGATTCTGCTAAGGGATATTTTTTTTAAAGTCAAAACAGTGATTGCAACATGTGTACAGGTATTTCAATAAGCATTAAACTAATTAATTAGCTAATTAATTAGTTTTAGTACAGATTTTGATAACAGCATAAATGTGGCTGTTTTTTATAGTGGATACATCAATGTTAGTGTTTTATTTCAGAGGAGGAGTGCGCTTGTGAAGCAAATCTTCTGTTTGTCTCTACAGAATGGGTTTTATTTCATTTTGTGGAGCAGTGTTGAAGCTCCTAAACTGGACTTCTAAGATGAAACTGGGCTGGAAGATGCACTCTAGGAACATTTCTAATGCACACCAGCTGCAAATAGACTTTGAGTCCATGAGAGCAGGCTGAAGTTAGTCTGAAGTAAAACCCCTGATATGCGTAGAGCAGATATCTTTTGCTATACAGATCTACTCCTGGTTTCCTTACTAATGTAGACATGTCAATGTGCATCAATTTTTGTGTTAGTACTCCATTAGCAAGATTAAAGCTTGGTGTGCCTTCGAGAACTGAAGCCATGTCTTGACTTAGAGCATTGGTGTATTTGGAGAGGAATTTCTGTCCAAGGAGGACTAGGTAGGTTGGCAGCAAAGGCCTTCAACATCAGGTAGATGGTAACAATTACTGAGATTTATTCTTTTTATAATTGGTCTTATTTAGTCCTGGCCTTTCGTTCAGGGTGGTAAGAGACTGTTACTATTACTCCATGGTAATACTGAAAACTTCTGGTGAGTTCAGTTGCCTTACAACATGTGCATTTTGAAGCCTCAGAGAGCTAATTTATGGATTGGTGTTGGTGCCATCTGTCAGGCTTCTTCCAACAGAAGGTTAAAGCATCTGACCTCCAAAAAACCAGCATTTTGTCCGAGTCACTTGGAAATGTATGTAGTCTGCAGAAACACACTGTGCCTGCTGTGCCTGGTCCTCCATGAAAGATCTGCCCCAGTGCTTTCAGATGCCTTGAAGATAATGCCAAAGTTGTCTCGTACATCTGCTGAAAACCAAGCCTGAGGCCGATAGTTGAGCTACTTGGTTCCCAGGGGCAGGGACTATTCAGGAGACCATCACTGACTCTTAGCACTGTAGAAATGCTGCTCATTAACTTTTCTGGCTCACTCGTGCACGTTGAGAAAGCCTCAGTGAATTGAATTAGTGTAATTTTGCCACGCTCTGCAGTTTTGCGAGTTTGTCTCCTTTATGTTTCCTGTAGGTTACACATGTCTTCAGCTCTACTGATAATGTGAGCTAATTTGGTAAATTAATCAATGTTTGCACAACACTTTGCAGATGTAAAGAACGGGATGATGGTAACAATATTTGATAGTCAAGGGCAATGCCAGCCTAAGCATAAATACGGCTCGAATTCTTGAAATGTTTTTAAATGCTGATAATGGCTCTTAACTGGAAATTTGAGCTGTGTTCAGTTTCAAGGTTCTTGCCAGTTACCACAGACCCTGTAACTATGCAAGCGTCGTGTTGATATATTATGAACTTGCCAGCACTTGCAAAAACATCCAGCTTTTCTTTTTAACCGAAATCTTGAATGCATGAACTGTTTATCACAGCTGTGATGTGCAATAGTGTGGTACATTTTGGATTTTGCTTTCCTTGGGGGAAATTAAAAATAAGATTGTGAGGCTGTTATTATGACTTGTCAAGGATCTGTTCTTTCTACAGTGGTCGGGAATTTTAATGTTATATAGTGTTGTGAAAATTTGATGTGTTCTACTATATATTGAAGAGCCTTTATGCATGTGATTAATATTTTATTATTAGGTTGCTTTCCTTAGTACTGTTCTTATTTTCCCTCTCAAAAGTAACACTGCTGTTGGGAACTGTAATCAAGTGCATGTGTGTTATATATATGCACATTTTAAAGCTGAAAACATGGATTATATATACTTTTAGCTCATATAAAAATATTTGAGAGTAATATTGAGATATTAGAGTGTGATCCATGAGTGTTTCTAATTCGTAGTCTTATTTATATTCAGCTAAGAGAAGTTGTGAATGAGATTATTTACTATGCCCTCTTGGTTCTTCTTGTGTGGCAAATACAAATCTTATATTAAAAAGTAATTTAGAAGTAGAAAAATTCTAGTAATTTTGTTTTAAGTGTAATATTAATAGAGCTAAGCAAATCCATAACATCTGTTTTCCAGTCTTTCCTAAACAGTATTGGGTAAGTTTTATTACTTCTTTTTTCAAAGGGATTTAAAGGCTTATTTCTGGTTCTTTTGACAGTGGCTCTGGGTCAAATAGGGAATTTCTTGGCCTACACTGCTGTCCCAACTGTGCTAGTGACGCCCTTGGGAGCCCTTGGTGTTCCATTTGGGTAAGAGTTTGCTTTTCTTGTTCTTTACTGAATGTTGTTGCTTCTTAATAGAAAGTCAGATAGACTCAGTGATCGCTGGAGGTCCACTGAGAAGATGCCAGGCTTATGACTGTTAACGATGTGTTAGAACATCACCTATTTCAGTTTTCCCCATCAAAGTGACGAGAGGGAAGGCAATGGTGAAGAAAGGGTCCCTGAGTATCTTCTGCTTTAACTATCACTATGATCTGGAACAGATAAACATTTTTTCCCTTCGCTGTGCTTATTCTGCACTCTTCTGCCTATTCTCTTATTCACAGTTCCCTTTACTATGGAGATCGTTTCTTTTGTATCACATTCTTTCTCCCCCGTGCTATCCACAGCCCACATATATTTGATGCTGATTTTCGTTTAATTGGATTTGGCCCCTTTCCTGAAGCGAGGGAGTCCGTTGCATACAGATGCCCACAGCTTCTTGAATGTTATGTTCATGTAAAGGAAGGGAACAAAAAAGGCAGTGAGTGTTCCTAAATGGAGTTTTAATTTGCAACCAAATGTTTTGTGAATAGCTAAACTACAATTGTAAAACTACTGCCGTGAAAAAGTACAATTATTTAAAAGCAAAGCTGTGTGTTGCCTAGAAATCTTTCTGTTGCCTACTCTTGTCTGCTGAATTGTGTATTTGACTGCACACTGGTCATCTACTTCAGAGTGTAGATTGATTTGTATGGGCTTTGTTGCTGTCTTTAGTCTTATACTCCTTGAAGCACACTGCTGGTGCTCTACTTACCACATATTATTTTATCCTAGGCCACATAATTTTGTGTATTTCAGTCAGCTACATGTCTGAGCTGAGTCCTGTGATCTTTGTAACCAAAGGCCGCTTTTATCTCATGACTGCATAGCACCTGTAAAATGAGGCTTTGTGACGACTCACCAAATTGTTAACGGGTAGAGCCCTGACTCAGGTGCCAGGTGCCCATTTAGGGAGTTTTTTTGAGGAGCTGGTGTGGTGCTGCTTTGTTGGATGTTGGGGTTAGGGTTTTTGTGTTTTGTTTTGGTTTTCCTGAGATAAAACATCGAGGATTGAATAAGACTGAGTCTGGATGGATCTTTCCTAAGATAAATCAGAAATGCATTTTGTGTATTCACCAACATTTTGTTGAAGATCCACCAACATTTGATTCTGTTCCTTCAAGAGGGAAATTCATGTGGCACATCAGTGTTGGAGCATTATTAACAGGATGTAGTCAAACTTGTAATTTTCTTCCTCTTTGTGAAAGGTCCATTTTAGCTTCTTACTTACTGAAAGAAAAACTGAACATTCTTGGCAAGCTGGGATGTTTGCTGAGCTGCGCTGGGTCTGTTGTTCTCATCATCCATTCCCCAAAGTCCGAGAGTGTAACGACTCAGGCTGAGCTTGAAGAGAAGCTTACAAATCCAGGTACTTTGTTCTTTTATTAACACATAATGATTTTGTGAGATTGACAAAGAGCACGCAGCAGGAAGAGGCTTGCCACTTCTGTCGGTAAGGAAAATTGACTTGTGGAGAAACCATGACATGACAGAGGCAAGCCAGTACAGCTTTTGTGTGCTGAAACTATGCCTTGCTGTACTTGGAATTCAACAGTATTGCTAATACGTGTGCACAGAAAAGAAAATGTGGATACTTTTGAAAATATCCTGCACAGAACAATGGCTATTTGGCATTTTCTAAAATTATGAAAAAGTGTATCTTGCTACTTAGAGATAAAAGATAAGATCCGGGATCTCAATTTAAGTTGTTTTATGTAAAACAAAATATACTGATTGTCTCCTATTCTTTAATTTTGCATTATTTTTATTTATTTTTTTTTTACGTTCCAAGCAGATTTCTTTGCACAATAAAGGTGTGTAGAAATGTATACTGAGATGCCTGTTCTTTCTCATGGAGAATGTAAAGCCCCCCTACCTCCTTCAGGACACATACTAGTGCTAACAAGTGCCAGGCCCATTTTTACTTTTCTTGCATAAGAGCTAAACTTCCAACTGTTGTTATTTCCTTTAATTGCTTTAGGTAAGAGAAACTCAAACCTAATAACATTAGCTATCCAAAAGATTTACAAACAAAGAAAAGAAAACAAATACCCTTATCTAAATTTACCATTTAAATCTGACCAAGCTGGAAATATATTTCTTTAAAACTTCGAAGCACAAAATGTTTTTCACCAATCTAATCTGCATACTGATGCTGTAGTGTAAATGATATAGCCTCCCGGTTCTCCCAGCTCTCCCTACTCACCTGAATGGGATCTAACTTAATGTTTAAGCTGTTTGCTGGATCCACTCACTGTCCTTTATTGAACTGGTTATGATAAGGTGTTACCACTGCTAGCTGTCATAGAGGGCTTTAAGGAGTATAGTCCTGATGGGAGAAAGAATGAAAAAAAAATAAAAGCTATCTTAAATCCAGTTCAAATGCGCAACAGTGCGTATCTTACTACATGGTGATTTGCCTTACTCAAATAACATGACAGCATCATCAGTCACAGATGCCTACATCATCTGTAAAAGCTCAGTGATGTGGGTCTATAGTCAATAGCAAATCTTAGTTGAGATGTATACAAGAAGTTCACTGGTATGACATGATTTACCTGCTAAACTCATTAGAAGACAAGGGGTTCTGACCTTGCTCTTATCTTGTTTTCTTTTTGTTTTCCAGTTTTCGTGGGTTATCTCTGCATAGTGCTGCTAATGCTTCTCCTGCTTATCTTCTGGATAGCTCCAGCACATGGACCTACTAATATCATGGTTTACATCAGTATTTGCTCTCTGTTGGGCAGTTTCACTGTTCCTAGCACAAAAGGCATTGGGCTGGCTGCTCAAGATATCTTTCACAATAACCCCTCAAGTCAAAGGGCTTTGTACCTCTGTCTGGTACTTCTGGCAGTATTAGGATGTAGCATTATCATTCAATTCAGATACATCAATAAGGCACTGGAATGTTTTGACTCCTCTGTGTTTGGTGCCATCTACTATGTTGTGTTTACCACCCTAGTCCTGCTGGCTTCAGCCATTCTTTTCAGGGAGTGGAGTAATGTAGGAGTAGTAGATTTCTTGGGAATGGCTTGTGGATTCACCACAGTATCTATTGGAATTGTTCTTATACAAGTCTTCAAGGAATTCAACTTCAATATTGGGGATTTAAATAAACCAAACATGAAGACAGATTAAAATATTTTTTGAGGGGAAACTGGATGGCTCAGGGAAGGATGCAGAGCCTTTCATTTCTAGGTCACTGATTCAAATATGATTCAGGTTCGTAGTTACCCTTTGATGATTTGGTGGCCTATGTGAAATGAATTGGAGGCCTCCATCCAGTTTCAAAGGAACACTTGTCCATGTACCCTAGTTAGCATAATAAATTACTTTCATCGGAACCACTGATTGAGTCAGCATAGAGACTGATGTATTTCCTTAGTCTAAAAGGTAATCCATTAGAAAAGACTGAGGGATATTCTGAGACCTGTGTGTAGAAGCTTGTACTGTGGCTTCTGAGGTACCATATCTGTGGGCAGAGAACATCAGTTTCTAATGCACTCAATCTGACATCTTTCATGAGTGATGTATGGGGGGAAAAATAGTGGGTGGAGCAATTTGTTTATCTCAACATAGCAATGTGTTCACCGTCAAGGATGTGAATTCTGAAACAGATGTTGGTTGACCCATGGACTGCAAATTTGTTCTTTTTAGTGACTGTCTCGGTAACTTGGTCTGCCATGCGGTGAAGACACCAGGGAGTTTTAAATTGAATTCTTTATAAAGAGCAGTGGACCCTTAAAAACCTTTCACTAATTACTTATCAGCTGATGGTAGTGTCTAGGTATGCATTTTTCTTTGTAACTTACGTGCATTAAGACATACCGCATTCATTCGAGAGTTTTTAATTGGGAGCAGACAGAAAGACTCTGAAAGATGTGAAAATGGTGCACAGACTCATTGCCTATATGGTGGTTTATTTGTAAGCAGCTCAGAACTATTTCAGTGCCTTTGTAATCCAAAAATACTGCAAAAATGTGAATGTATCTGTTTCAGATGGCCTATATTGGTTTAATAATCCAATTTCATTGTTTATAATATTGGATTGTATTCAAATTCTAAACATGTTAAGCATCCAGAAGGAGCCACACATTTTTGCAAGAATTTACAAACCTGAACTGAAACCCTCAGAAACTTTGACAGCTTCTGAAAAAAGCATAGTCCTAATGTGAAGAGGTAATCTATGGGAGGACTGTTTAAAGCAGTCCAGCATGACTTTGTTCTAGTTAAGTGACTAAATACAAGAAACTATTTTGTGAAGCACCTACAAAAAAGCAGCAACCACAAAGAAAGAAACTTAAGTGAGAGAAGAGCAGGAGATTTCTCAAAACTCAAAAAGGATGGTCTGATCCTCTTGTAATGTCGGAAAATGAGGGTAAAGACCGAAAAAGCATAGGCGTTCAGAGAGACAAGTTTCAGATATCCAACTGGAATATACATTCAGATCCAGTAATTTACAGACCTGTGTGAACAGTTCAGCAATAGTATTTTGATAAGCAGTACAAGTTCCTTAAGCTATGATTGGAATTATTCTGAACTGTTCAGTTTAAACCATTTAGAGAATGTTGATATGTCAAAGCAAGAAATAGTTAATTTTCATGTTGTACTCATATTTGGTAGTTAAAACATCACAAGTCAAAAACTTGTAAGGAAAGCTTGAAAAGTCATGAATGTTGGTTTCTATTTAAGTACAAAAACGGAAAGGTTCAGTGGAACTCAACATCTCTAGTTCATAACATCTCTTGAAACAGACAAAAAACCCCAACATGATTACCAGACAGCATTTGAAACAGTTCATGACACTTGAGCAAGAAATCATGAATGTAGCATTGTGGCTGGATGACAGGAATGTGGATGTTGATGAATGGGGAGTAATAGTGTCCACTTTTATGACATTTTTTTGTTGACCTGAACTAATGTTAGCTTAAAACTCAGGCTTTATTTTCATTTAAAAGGAATGTTAAAAGCCCTTCTGATGGCAGCAATAATTGGGAACAGTGAATCCTAAAGATTTAGTATTCTGAAGGGACTTTTCTGAGGGAGTAAGATCCCCACTATGTTGTTTGCAAGCTTGTTTTATCGCTCCAGACTTGGGGGGGGGGGGTGAGGAATGACTGTGGGTTGGCAGAAATGCACATTGTTATAGGCCAGCACAGAAACTGGGTATATTTGTGAAATGAAATAGTGCTTGCAGAGAAAAGAGCATCTTCATGGATTTTCAAATATTGTGTATGGTTTCTAGAAAGTTTGAGAATTGTAGATGAGAGGAACTGCACTATGAAAGCTGGTTAAAACTAACATCTGACCATTATTGATTGGAAGATGATATCTTGGTTTTCAGTAGACAGTTATGACTTGTCATATTAATTCCCTTTTTTTTGACTGAAACTGGAGTTGTACATAGATTGTGAGACCTGTGATGACCTACTTTTTAAAACTATTAGCTGTCTTCTGAAGCACTCATCTTCTCACAATTAAAATTCAGAGTTCATGAGTTACATGTTGATTTTGTACTAGCCTTTAATCTTTGAAGACTTCCATGAAAATCCTTAGGTTAGAATGGAAATGACTGTGGTGTCTTTTTAGCCCTCCTTTAGACATATTTGTTTGTCTTGGTTTGTTTTAAAGTTCACGCCTATTTATTTAGAAAGTGCCTATCCTAGTATGTTAGGAGTGGATGCAAATGATTAGTAAATATTAGATCCAAAATAACTTGACTGCCCTATCTAAACCTTGCAGGTTTCTGCACCACACACACAAGTTTACTTGATAAGCAGTCACTATGCAGAGTAAGAATAAAGTAGCACCCGTATTATGTGGTCCTCTGACCCACACTTACCTATGGTAAATGTCTGCATAGGTTTCTTCTCTCCTCCACAACTGCTCCTCATCAGTGAAGAGCTTTCCAAAGTTATCTAGTTAACTTTGTTTAAAACAGATATGTCAAAAGCCAGCACATAAGGTGAAAGAAATTCTCGTGGCCTTGCACATCATTTATATCTGCAGCCTTTTACATTATGGATGCTGAATAATGAAAACCTTTACTTTTGCAACTTTGTTCAGTATGCAGCAGTGTTATTTTGAGTTCTGCTGTACCTGGATCTGGTTCACTTCTAACTTCAGAAATGTATTAGCATTTTATGTTGTCACTGTTGGTACGGTTCTTCCTCCCTCCATCCCACACCCTCGTTGTTCTAGGTGTCCTACCTTTTTTAGTCCCGTTGCTTTTCTGATTTAAAAGAAGGCACCATTGAAGCTGAATTTTAGCTGTTCTCTCTTTTCTTCCCACCCTTTTGACAAGTAAGCACTTCGGATATGACAGATATCTGAGTTCCATCATCTCAGGGAGCAAATGTGCATAGTTGTCTCCTGAGCTTTGGTGTCCCTCACGGGTCTGCCCTTTTCACGTTCTCTTTGCATTTCATATTTATAGATAGTTATGAGCCAGATCACTTCAGTCCCGATTCCAAAGTAGAAGTGGGAGAGGCTACACATACAAAAAGTGGACTCATCGCAGTGGTGGGATACATTTGAATTAAATTCAAATCCATATGAAAGACGTTTCACTCTGTATGTCTGGCTTCTATTATACTTGTCAAATATATTTACTTGGTACTCACTTGAAAATAGCTCTTTGATCGTTATCCCTTCAGTGTATGGAGGATTTACGTGTCAGTCATGATCTTTATTAGGTGTCAAACACGAAAATCCATCAAATGTTCAGTAGGAGAATAGAAACTTTTTTGATACAACCAAAAAAAAAGAATTTGTTACACCTTAAGTACTTATTTAAAAAAGAAAAATAGCTAAACAAGTTATCTGCTGTATTGACTTTCCAGGATTCTGTATGTGTAAATAGAGCGCATTTATTAGTGTGCTGCATCTAACATTAGTAAGAACCTGTCATATCACAGTTTGACAAGTGAGGCTTTCTATTAATAATCTCAGTTTATATGGAACATAGTGCTTTTCTGAAGTAACAGGCACTGGAAAATGAAACCACTGGATTTTATTTATCAAAATACTAGAATCTGAGTTTAGCTTTCCTTTTTATTTTAAAAATAGAGGATTTGTATTTGAAGAAAGATTAGAGGTTATTAGATATAGAGTGCTTAAAATGGGTTGTTGTTTGCATGTTATACACCTCTCACCTTCTTGTTTCATTAACATAAAACATCAAGGATTCTACAGATCTTCCTCAGTTGTCTTGAGATGGTGTAACTGCTGAAGTTTTGCTATTAAATCAAATGTTATCAAATGTTTATCTATTACCTGTTATCTTTTCTTTACAGAGATTAGTCTTTGTAATAATTCTTTGGTGCTACTGAATATGGGCATAAGTGATGCAGAATTTTAGTGTGGACCATGTTAAGCACCAGTGTTGTCAACAGTTATTACTAGTGCCCAAGTGTTTCAGACAGCCGTGTCGAAATGTTATGGATTAAGAAATCTTTTTGAAAAGCTGCAAATAAGTTTTTTTTAATCCTCCTTTTGTTGTGCCTCCCTCCCTCCTTTCACTCCCCCAGCCTGGCCCCCAAGAGTTGCTTTACAGAGTGGAAAATATTACACAAAAAGGGTATTTTTAAGTTAAATCTTTTTTCAACTGTGGAACTTTCTTTTTTTTTTTTCTCTTTTTTTTTTCCTTGGAATGTAAAAACTAGTTCTAATGGGATATGGGGAAAAGGCAGATGGCAACAAACATACAATGTCAGGTTTGGTTGCTTCAATGCTATTGCAATATAGTTACTACAGATTACATAAAAATGGTTTATTTTATTAGCTTCCAAATACTGTATATATAGATTTGTTAATGGCTTACAGGTCAAGCTTACTCTCTTTGCTTTTTAAGAAATAGTTATAGGCATGTTGTATTTGCCTTGTGTAAATTATAAAAGGCTATTTATTAAGTTTTCTGATAACTAATCTATTTATTAACCTGTATTGTTTTAAAATAAATGATTTATTTCTAGCTCAATGCTTGTTTCGTGACTCCTCTTTATCACACAAGGGAAGAAAATCAGTTTCTCACACATCTAGCTGCTGTACAACCTTAATTCAATTCATAAGCCCAAACTATTTCCATTACTCTTTAAGAAAATAGCAGCCTTGATTTTACTGAGTAGCAGATTCTTTCATGCGTACAGATCAGTTGCCACACGAAGGGCTCAGTTGTCGCATAATGGGGGCATAGTGGTGTCTACCACCAAGCTATAGTCAGTGTCTTCATTGCACTGAACTTTGCTCACAGGTGAAATGAGCACTTCTCCGGCAGCAATGTTTGTTGGGGCCTGAGTAACTTCAGACTGTCTCTTAAGCATTATCACATGCTCTGTTCACGCGCTCCTGTACACTGGTTAATTGCAAGAGCTTTTATTTCAAGATCTACTACTCCACAGTTGGGTGTGCATTGAGTAGAAACAGCTGTAAGAAAGGCTGTGTCACCAGTCTGATCTACTGTCACAAGAGCTTCCTGTGGAAGGAATCACCTGGAAGATCACAGTGGCTGCCCATCTAACCTTTCATCTGAATTTCGTAGCTCCTCATATCAGGTACTGGCAAATGCATAATTTCCAGGCATGGTATTTGCTTTGGTTTGGTTTGGCTTGGTTTGGTTCTGATTAAGAACTGTTTCAGTCTTTGCTTTTGTGTTTCAGACTATGTATCAGTATTACTGCTGGTCAAAATTAAAAGTTTTTTTTACACAAGGAAATCAGCTCCTCTCTAGTATAAATTGGTGTATACAGTGGAAAAGATTGGCATGGAGTCTTGACTGAGTACGTCATTGCAATTTTATTTTTAAAGGTGTTGATGGTATTAATGCAATATACAAAGATAGACAAGAAAACTAGAGACGCTTTCCTTTCTACATGCAGCATCTCTGTTCTTGAAGTGAATAGGATAAGGAACATGTATTTCAGGAACATGTCTTTAGCAAGAAAATTCAGCTCTGGTCTTTTCTTATGCACCTCCGGAGTTAGCCCTCTAAGGCAGCATTGTGGTAAAAGCCAATATGCCATTTACACTACTAATACATCCTTGTGTGGATTATAACCAGTCCTGAGCATATGTATCTCACTCACACATTTCATATAGGAAGAATGTTAAAGACCAAAATCTGATAGTGTCCCATTGATTTTTCTGAGTTTTTTTCTAAGATCTTAAGTCTTGAGCAGAGTCTCTTGTACGTGACAGTGCAACTGTTGTATGAGTAGACTGAGAGGCGTGGCTTCTTTGTTTTGCTCAGCTGCCTTTGTTCAGTGCAGCAGGGATGTGGCCACCAGAGACTCTTTTCCAGCTGCCTGATTCCCTAATCAATTTTCTGCCAGGTACAGACCTCACTGGATTCACCCCACTGGTAGGATGCTTTAAAACTCTGTCAGCTGGTGCCATTCTGCTCTTTGTCCTTTTAAACATTAAATTTACCCAGGAAGTAGATATTAAGCCCTGAAAAAAAACCAGTCCATAGCCTTGCAAAAGTACCTACACTAGTTGACCTCTCATGTGAAATTCATTGAGTGCAAAGGTGGCTTGTGCAGCCCAGTTACCCTACAAGAATGGGTTAGGTTGGGCAGGTTACCACTCTTCTGATGGTTGGAGTTGCAGATGCTTCACAATAGTGCCTAAAATACCATACCTCTGAATAAATTACTCAGAGATGCTTTGAGTATTTTCTGTTACTGTGCAGAACCCCTGGCTTTGAAGTAGAGATATGGGCTGAATTGAGAGCACTTCAAAAATTTCGTATTTTGTGTGAATAGATGTTAGGCGGAACTAGCAGATGAAGAAACACGAGGAAGAGGATTAACGGATAATGCCTGAGGTTCCAACAAAGAGTCTGTAATGCTTAAAGGTATCAAGTTATTTTCAGGTCTTTGTTCCCTTCATTATTGTTTTGGAGTTGGTAGAAAGTTGTTTTTGAAGGGAGTAGAAGAAGAGGAGAGTAGAAGGAGAAGACTAAACTTCTTCAGACGTTGTCACTATTTAACTCAGGTATATTTGTAGATGTGTTTCCAAAATCTGCCGTGCTCGTTAATTTCTTTAGCTCCTTTAAACTGTCTTGGGTATTGGTACTTACATGCTCCCATTTATACTGTACTGTTTTTGGTGATACGTTTGTCAAGGTTTTTTTTTTTAATCCATTTGAGGAATCTTTTTCCCCAGCTGTTGAACTTATTCAAAGACTTCACAGTTTTGGTATCTTGTAATTTTTGGTAACTGCATAATTACATAAGTAATAACTGCATACTGTTTAGTGTGGGGTTTTACATATATATACATATATAAATATATATAAAAGCATACTTCAGAAATGCAAAGTTCATGTCTTGAATACTGGACTAGTTTTAAGCTGGAGAATGGAATGATGTCTTAGGGAATAAAATAGGCCTAAAATTAATCCATGTGCTTTGAGTGGCCTAGAAATAGTAGGGTTTATGTGGCAGTGTGAAGGACTGTCTTAGAATCATAGAATGCTTTGGGTTAGAAGGGACCTTAAAGATCATCTAGTTCCAACCCCACCTGCTGTGGGTAGGGATGCTTCCCACTGGATCAGGTTGCTCAAAGCCTCATCCAGCCTGGTCTTGAACACCTCCAGAAGCAGGGCATCCACAGCGTCTCTGAGCAACCTGTTCCAGTGCTTCACCATCCTCACAGAAAAAAAGACCCCAAATCTTCCTAATATGTAATTAAATCTTCCCTCTTTCAGCTTAAAACTGCTACCCTTCGTCCTATCATTGCCCTCCCTGATAAAGAGACCTTCCCAGCTTTCCTGTAGGTCCCATTTTTAAGTACTGCAAGGCTGCCATAAAGTCTCCCCAGAGTCTTCTCTTCTCTAGGCTGACCAACAACAACTCTCAGCCTGTCCTCCTAGCAGAGGGCTCCAGCCCTCTGATGGTCTTGATGGCCCTTCTCTGGATGTGCTTTAACAGATCCATGTCCTTCCTGCGCTGAGGACTCCAGAACTGAACTCAGTACTGCAGGTGAGGTCTCATGAGAGCAGAGTAGAGGAGCAGAATCACCTCCCTCGACCTGCTGGTTGCATTTCTTTTGATGCAGCCCAGGATACAGTTGGCATTCTGGGCTGCAAGCAAGGATGAAGTAAGGATGCAGTAAAAGCATGGGACCTGAATTAAGTAGATTAATTAACCATGTAATTTACTCAGTCTCATGAAATGTCTCTTTGCCTTATTGTGTGTTTTGTAAGTGTCTGTCTATCTGTTCTGTAGGAGCGTAATAAATGGGTAATGTGCATTATGGCTCTTTTCCTGAAGATTTGTCTCCAGCGCAAACATCTCTTTAGCTACACACCTGGCCTGGAAGAAACCTCCCATTTCAAACTCTACTTGTTGTGACAGTGCCTGGCATGCAGATCCTATTGCAGAGCTGGAGATGTGACAAAGTAAGTTGCAGTTCATAAATCAGCCAACCCTTCCAGGTCACACTGCTATTGCAAAGCGATTTAGTCTCGGTTCTAGGGGAATGGTGAAGTTTGGGCATTACTTCACTGAAAGGGTTGTCAAGCACTGGAACAGCCTGCCCAGGGAAGCAGTGAAGTCACCATCCCTGGAGGTATTTAAAAGACAGCTAGACGTGGCGCCTAGGGACATGGTTTCGTGGTGGACTTGGCAGTGTCAGGTTTACGGTTGGACTTGATGTTCTTAAAGGTCTTTTCCAACCTAAACAATTTTGTGATTTTGAGTCCTTGGGCAAGACATGGGGGTGAACCAGGCACGGCTGCAGTGAAACAGCATTGCTGTAAGACGCTGCCTGGCAGCCGTTACAGGGCTTTTTAAAACCCAAAGCCAACGCTGGGCAAGGCAGAGCCATTCCTGCGGTGATATAAAAAATGTCAGCAAATAAACTCGTAAGATTTATTTTGGAGTCTTAGAAAGCAAGTGTCCTTTAATCAGGCCTGGGCAACATGCAGGAGCGATCTCCGTCAATTGTGTGCAGCAAGAAAAGAGCTGGGACAGAATGATTTCCCACTTAAATGCATATGGATAAATTTTCCCAGAAATCTTGTGCATATTCTATTACTTCCCGAGGTGTAATTTTAATGTTATTATGAACATCACAACAGTCAAATCTCTTGCTAATCTGGAGCTTTGGAGCCAGCTCTGCCTGACCTTGCGTTTGAGACGGGGAATGTCCCTCCAATTGCGTGTTTCCTCTCAAGAAGAGGTGATGGCAGAAAGAGACATCAGTTCAGCACAGATCATGTCTGGAAAAACACTTCTTGAAAGAAAACAAGCAATTGGAGGGACATTCTCTCTAACTTTCAAAAAAATGCAATTACTTAGACAAAATTTAACTCCCCTTTAGCTTAAATAAATATTCCACTCTTTGCATTCGCGGCTCCGTCCCCGCGGCCCCGGGGGCAGTCCCTGCGAGCGGCGGTGCCCGGGCCGGCCGCTGGGGGGCGCCGTGGAGGCGGGGGGGTGGGGGGCGTCCCTTCACGGCGGCTGCGACGCCCACGCGCCCCCCGGGGAAGGGAGAGGGCCACGTGACCCGCGCGGGCTGCTGGGCCCCGCCCCTTCCGGCGGGCGCTGCCGGAATCAGTGGGGAGGAGTGTGGGGGGCGGTCGGAAGCGGGATACCGCCTGCCCTCGCTTCTCGCCGTGCTGCGCTACCGGACTCCTCTCTCCTCCTTCTTCCTCCCCTCATGGCGGTGGAGCGCGCGGGTACGCGCCCCTCCCACTGCCCGCTCCGGCCTCCCCCTCCTCCTCCTCCTCATTGTCCTGGTGCGGCGGCGGCGGCGGCCACGGGGCCCCTCCCAGCGGCGATGTGACCGCAGGTAACAAGGAAGGGGAGGAGGGGGCGGGGACAGCGGATGGGGGCGGGGACTGTGTTTGGGGGCGTGGCCTGTAGATGGAGCCGGGATTGTGTTTGAGCCGTGGTTTGTGTTTGGGGGCGGGGCCTGTGGATGGAGCCGGTTTGCAATTGGGCGTGGTCTGTGATTGGGGCGGGGCCAGCAGAGAAGGGCGTGGTCTGTGGTTGGGGCCGGGCCTGCGGGTGGAGCCGGGGTTGCGATTGAGGCATGCTCCATGTTTGGGGCGGGAGCAGCGGGTGGGGCCGTGGTCTGTGATTGGGGCGGAGGCTGCAGAAGGAGCCGGGAGGTGTGATTGGGCGTGGTCTGTGTTTGGGGGCGGGGGCTGCGGATGGAGCCGGGCTTGAGGTTGGGGCCGTGGCCTGTGGGTGGAGTCGGGCTTCCGATTGGTGGCGTGGTTTGTGATTGGGCGCAGGGCCTACAGATTGAGCCGGGGATTGCGATAAGGGCGTGGTTTGAGGTTTGGGGCTTGGTCAGCGCGTGAGGGCGTGGCCTCTGGTTGGGGCGGGGCCTGCGGATGGAGCCGGGACCTGCGATTGGGTGTGGTCTGTGGTTAGGGGAGTGGTCAGCGGACGGAACCGGGGCTTGTGATAGGGGCGTCGTCTGCGGGTGGAGCCGGGGCTTGTGTTGGGGCGGGGCCGAAGGATGGAGCCGGGGCTTGCGATTGGGGCGTGGTCTTTGTTTGAGGGCGGGGCTACTGGACGGGGGCGTGTTCTGTGATTGAGGCGGGGCCTGAGGATGGAGCCGGGCTTGCGATTGGGGCGTGATCTGTGATGGGGACGGGGCCTAAGGAGGGAGCCGGAACATTGCGTTTGGGGCGTGGTTTGAGGGTGGGGCTTGTGGGGCGTGGTCTGTGCTTGGGGGCGGGGCATCCGGGTGGAGCCAGGACTTGCAATTGAGCGTGGTTTGTAGGGGGCGCGGGTTGTGTTTGAGGCGGGGTCTGTGATGGGGCGTGGCCTGAGGGCGGAGGTGAGGCCCGCGCGTAGCTTTCAGCGCCCAAGCGGAGCGCTGCCCCGGCCCTGCCCGCGCCCCTGGGTTCCGGCTCAGCCCTGCGGCCCGGGCTGTTCGGTGCCGCCCCGGTGCAGGGGTGCTGCCTTCCTTCCGCCCCGGGCGTGTGAGGAAGGAGCAGGCGAGCGGCGGGCCCTGGCCCCGGAGAGCTTCGCTGATGTGCGGGTTCGTATCCGGAATTCAGGAATTCTTGAAATATGTCAGCTGTTGTAATGCAAGAAGCGGTTAATGTTACAAAAAGTGGTGTATTTTTGATATAAGCTAAAGTAGAGTTAAGTTCCATCTGAGTTATTGTATTTTTTAAAGTTAGAGGACTCTGATAGTGTGTTTTCTTTCAGGCAGTGTTTTTCCAGACACTGTTCACTCCTCGGAGATGATAACTTCTTGTGTTCAGTATGATCTGTGCTGAACAGAGGTGTTTTCTTCTGTGATCATCTCTGTTCTCAGCCTTTCCCTGTCTCAAATGCAAGGTCAGGCAGAGCTGGCTCCAAAGCTCCCAATTAGCAAGAGGTGTGACTGTTGTGAAGTTCATAATGACATTAAAATGAGGTTGTGGAAAGTAATAGAATGCATAAGATTTCTGGGAAAAAATATCCATATGCTTTTAAGTGGAAAATCTGTTCTGTCCCAGCTCTTGTCTTGCTGCACGCCATTGATAGAGATCGCTCCTGCATGTTGCCCAGGCCTGTTTAAAAGGTCCTTACTTTCTAAAACTCCAAAATGAGTCTTAGAGAGTTTATTTGCCGGCGTTTTCAGTATCAGTTAGTGGAATGTGAGTCAAAATATAATACCCCAATTTTACCAGTTGAAAGGCAAATGATAAGGGTTAGAATTTAGTACAGGATCTTAAGATCAATAAATCAAATTGTTCAGGACATACGTCCAGTGGTTGTGAATCTGTATACTCTTCTAACGGGTTCTGTGAGGCAGAAAACTTGCTGTGGCTTGGGCTCTGGAGGCCAAGATTGAAAATTGAAATCTCCATATTTGTTAAGCTTTCTAGCTGGGCACGATTGGCAAATGACAGGATGCTGGTTCTGCCAGAGCTGCTGTACTTCTTAATGGAGCATGTGTAATGTTAATCAGATGTTAAACCAGTTAGTTTGCCTTCAGTTTTGCTCAGAGTTGAGTTTAAGTGGCGTTGAGGGTAGTGCAGCTTCAGAGCCCTTGGCAGTGCTTTAGTTTGAGGTGGAAAAAAAATCAATTGAACTTTGCATTGTATTTCAGAATGACGATTTGTGTTCATTCTTATACTGTGAAGACAGGCTGGGTCTGACTCCTCGGTCCCTGACTTTTTTCTCATCTTTTCTTTTTCTACCAGTCAACTTTCTCCATTTTCTGCCAATATCTTTAATGTTATGAATTAATACATAATAAATGTAATTATTGTGCCTCTTTCTGAATGCTTTTAATGTGCTTCATTGTATACAGTTAGGGTTTTTTGCCCTGAAAGGTAATGAGTTGATTGGTAGAAGTTGTTGTGTTAAGCTTTCATCAGTATAATTGTATTTAGAATTCAGTATCACACCAGTTCTGTTTTCATTTAACTATTAATTCTCGGGGTAAAATCTGGCAAATAGAAAGCAGGTCATGACAGATTATCAGTCACATCAAAAGGAAAACAGTGACTAGTGTCTAGATTTTACTTTAACCTATTGAGTTATCTTAATATTGGAACTGCCAGTCTTAAATATGGAATATGAACCTGGGCTGGTGACTCATCTACTGAGATTGGAGCTAAGGTACCGTAAAGACCAAGAGAGTCATGTTGTTTACTCTTTTCTTGAGTCTATTTCGATAGACTTCTAGGAAATGGTCAATATAATTATCAGCTATAAAGCACAGTCTGTAGCTCATGTTGGGTTAATGAATAACACTCTGTTTTAGTGAGGATGCATTTTAGTTTTGTGTGGAAATGCTCTAATTGAAGGTCATTGTTTTCACAGAAGAGAGCAACCACAAGTAGCAAATGCAAAGAATAGGATGTACAAAAACTTTTAGTGTGGTATTTTTCTGGTGTTCTCTCAGTTTCCTGAAAGTGAATGCTTGTTGCTTTTGCATTAGAAATGTGCCATAATTTTCCCTGCAGTTTAACTAAAACTTTTATAATAGGCAGATTGAGAACTGTTAACATATGTGTTGCCTTCTGAGTACTTGTGCTAGTGCCTCTAACGTCATATATGTGCATATATAACATGATATATTTATAAATTTTTTTTTCCACCTTGCCTATGTGATATGTAAATAAGTATGTTTACAAATTTGCAAACTCATTTAACTTCGACAACTTGGAAAACTATATCTGCTTTAGGACAGACTCATAATGCAAAACTAAAGGTACTCTTTCCTAAATGTATGTGTTCAGAATCTTCGGGTAGTATACGCCTGCATCTTGGCCTAAAGGTGCATGTGCCTAAGTTTCAAACCAGCAACTCTTTTGTCTTAATGCTATGTTACAGTTGTCCTTTCAATGTTCTCTCTATACGTCTGTTTGAAAATATGTTCCTGAACGGACAGAGTATAACTGAGCAGGACTTGGATTAAAGAGTTAGCTGTATTTTGGGGATCTCAGTAATATTAATGAAAATATGTATATGTTCATTCTCCGTGCCACCCCAGAGTTCTTTATATAAACATCCTCTGAAAACTCACCATACAAAAGCTGAACTAAACTTTATATTAGTTTTTGTAGTGAAAGTACCTTAGCAGTTAGGTTACAGAACAAAACTGAAAGGACTAGGATAGTATTTTAGTTCGACTTGAGCATGCTACCTTCTAAAGTATAGCTTGGATTGCAGGTTAGTTTCTTTCATAAGTGAAGTGAAAAGCGAAGGGGTGAAGTAACTGTAACACTTCAGGTGAGACATACCTAAGGAAGATCACATTTAAAATCGCACTACGTTGTTGTTCAAGTGTTTTTAAAACAAAAATCCTCGCATAGATGAGACAATGTACAATCTTTTGTGTCGTGCGTGAAAATGAGATTAACTTGATACAGTTTTTTTAGATGAATCCTTAAAATGCTAATTAATGTTATTTTTAACTTCTATTTTAGAAACCTAACACTGAAGTATTTAAGAAGTGAATGCCTTTGGATTTTGGAACAAAATTGGTATGTATAATGAGCCTTCAAAAGGCTTATCACAGAATGTTTGCATTTTCGCTCTTAGGGAATATTTCTGATTCCTGTGGTTTTATGCCTGTGGAAAGGAAGGAGGGACACATAATAGTCAATGTGATACATAATAGTCAATGTGTATTTGTTAGGAGCAGTTTGTTGATTCAACTCCTTTTTCTTGTATGAAAAGCTTTATGGCTAGGAGAGCATTAAATAAGGGCCCCATTTCAATGTTAGGAACATAAAACTTCTTGTGTAGCTCCTTTAAATAAGCAGAATTGAAAACAAAATGCCACAGACCAGTTCAAAAGATGACGAATGGTTGTACCTGCAGTAACTATTACTAATGTTTTGTCATAACGAATTTCTATTTAAAAATACTTCCATGTGAGTCATATCTGAATCTTGTGCTGTTTAATCTTAGTGATCTGGCTGAAAGGACAAGGAAATAATTGACGGCATTGAGCAGGGAAGGGTGTGTAAACTCGGATGAATATTTTCAGGAAACGTTTCTGGAAAAGAGATGCCTTTTATAGGAGAGAGTGAAAGTTATTACACCCAGGCAGGAATAATTTGCTATACAAATACAGTTTATGAAACAGTATTTTTATAGAAAAGAATTTAGAGGTTCTCATAGAGTCATAGAATGGTTCGGGTTGGAAGGGATCTTAAAAATCATCCAGTCCTGCCATGGGCAGGGACACGTCCCACCAGACCAGGCTGCTCAAGGCCCCATCCAGCCTGGCCCTGAACACTCCCAGGGATGGGTCATCCACAGCTTCCTTGGGCAACCTGTGCCAGTGCCTCACCACCCTCATAATGAAGAATTATGCAGTTGAAGGTGAGTCCAACAGTACATGACTTCCCTCTGAAGGACTAAGAAAACAACCCATTCTGCGTTGTATGAAAAGGAAGTGTAGTCTTCCACTCTGCTATGGAAGGAATAGGAACTCAGCTGAAATAACTGTATGCAGCTTTGGGAGTTGCACTTCATAAGTGGGTTATTGGAAAACAACCCGGAGGATGGCACAGGAGGAAGCGCCAAGCATCTGACTTGTAGAGTAATGTTAAAATGTGGATGTAAAGATAACAGAAGTCTTTTCTAAATCCACAGTAGATAAATATAATGGGCTTTGGTAGTGGAAGTGAAGATGATTAGATAATGAGAGTTCCTAATGGCATCAAAGTATGGCTGCAGTATTTGTGAAGTTTCCTTTGTTAGTACTAATTAGGAGAAGTCTGGCTAAATTATCTGTAATGAGGAGCGGTAGTGAATGATGCTGTACATGGCAAACAGTCGAAGTAAATGGTCTGTTAAGGTCCTCTTTAGCATAGTGACATCATCCTGTTCGCAGTTAAGATGATCAGGTTTTAGACAAGAAAAATGTGAATTTTAGCATTTAAATATTTTAGGATATATTTCTAGGAGAAAAGGCTGTCTACTGAACTCTTGAGGGCTGGTGGCCAAGTAGGCAGAGTTGGAACAATCCACCGTGTTTACTTTTACCAGCTATAATTATTGCTTCCATTCAATGTACAGCTTGTGGAAGTGGTACTAATTTTCCTTGGCTGATTACTTCCTCATGCTTACTTATGCCTGTTTGCTTTTAAATGTAAAATATTTTGTCGTCTAGTGGCACTTCTAGTGTTTCTGAATATTTTGACAGCTTACTTCTTACAGTAACCATCTTTTGAGTGCTCTGTGTGTGCTCCTTTGGGGAGAAAAGGACTTCTGAGCTAAGAGACAAAGAAATGTTTCCTTGTGTTTTAGCCTAGGCAGTCTGTATCTTGTCAGCATTTGTGATACTTCTCGGTTACATCTTAAAAAAAGCAAACAAACTGTGGCTAATCTGGACTTGCTTATGTCCCATAGATTTTTCTGAAAGCTTTTTCTCCATCTCTCCCTCTCTGAAGACCTTCAAACTTAGTATATGTGCCCTGTGTTATCTGTCATTCTACTGTTGTATGCTAAGAGTTATGACACATGAAAAGGTGATGATCCACAGGGAGTTCACATATGGGTAGTACTTTCAGGCATTGTAGCTGTTGTAGCTTCCATGGATAGGAAAGTTTTATTCCTTGATTACATCTCTGAAATCAGAGCAGCAAACTAGTATTCCTCCATGAACCTGCTGGTCTTGGATGGATGAAGTACTCTGTGTTAAAATCATCTATGAACTTGATTAAAGAACCTTTACAGAAGTACGCCAAATACAAATAAAAAACCCATGGCAGCTTTGTTTAACTCTTAGGTTTTCTGGCTTCTCTTCTGTATATGACTTAGTAGTTGCCCTGGCTGCTGGGATGAGACAGCCTTGACGTGTCCCAAAGCAGAAACGTGAGGGGAGTATTTATTCCAGAAACTACTTATTTCATGGCATTTTATTTTCTTATTTCAAAAGATGGTAATTTTTCTTGATAATATTTATGAGGACTTGTTAGTTCTTCTACTAAGTCTTAGGGTTAGAATTAAATGATTTCCTGATGTGTAAAAGTTCCTGTGCCTGCTTTGCACTATACAGGTCAGTTCTAAACATGCAAATTTACATCTGCACTGTGTGCAGAGTGAACCAGATCTCTTCAGAGAGAAGTTGGGTTGACTGTGTGGCAGCAGTGACTGTGGTAGCAAATGTAGGCTTCTGTACAAAGCTTTGATGGTAGTGTGGCAGTCCAGGCCAGGCAGAAATGGGGCTGGCCATGTCTTTGAGGACAAATAAACTTCATAAGAAGAGCTGGCAGTGCTTTATGTGAGGAAGTTGTTAGGATTTGAGTTGTTTACAAGATTAACAAAGTGGGTGACAGAGAATCAAAAATAGTTTAATGTATTTGGGACATGTGAGAGAATAGAACTACAGATTTTGAAGTGTGGCATCCTTAGGGTGCTTTTAAGCAAAGTTCAGAATATTACCTGTTAGCTCGCAAGCTTTCCTCATTTTTCTGCAATGAAATTCTTCCTCTACTTCAACGAAAAGCAGCCTGTGCTTCTCCTGTTGTCTCTGAAATGCAGTGGGTGGAATATGTCAAGATGGGATTAACTGATGTTCTTTACCTCTGTCAGAAATGTTTTCATGTACGTGAGACTATGCAACCAAGGAAAAATTAAAAAAAAAAAAAAAAAAAAAAAAGTTTTGCCAGTATGGCAAGTTCTGTTTTAGTAAAAAGCTATACTAGTAAAAATACTCCCATTAGTTATATAACTGGAGTAGCAACTGTTGAAAACACTGGCAGGGTAGGAAAGCTCAGCTAAAGAAGCCCGTCATCCCTAATGAGGCTGTACTAATATCACATTTTACACCAGCTGGAGCTAGAACAATGTGAAACTGCTGGAAAACGTGGTAGAAGGAACAGTCACAGAAGTCTCTCATGTCTTGTCCTTGCATTAAAAAAAAAAAAAAGCCTTTGTTATTCAATGGACTGAAAGTCTTGCTTTGAATTAAAAACCAGAGAAATATTTGATGCAGCCAGTGAGGTGACTTCTTCTGATCTGTCCCCCACAGTAATGATTTGTCTTCTTTGTCTTAGGTGATTTTGTATCAACTACTTAAGTTTCATCTTAAAAGTTGCCCAAAAATGAAAGCAGACGTGTCCAGTTCATTTCCTTACATTTTTCCTACAAAATATTAAAAATTAGTACGCAAGGATTAAGGGAAGAGGATTTGAGAATTTTGAACTGTGGATCTTGCAGCATTTTGAATAGTGCTATGTTGACCGCTTATTAAGTGGGACTGTTTTCATGTACTTTTTCACAC
Organism: Cuculus canorus; assembly: GCF_017976375.1. NCBI lineage: Eukaryota > Metazoa > Chordata > Aves > Cuculiformes > Cuculidae > Cuculus > Cuculus canorus. The sequence continues at coordinate 70,472,634 of NC_071401.1, forward strand.
GCTCACCGTATGCAAGTAAGAGGATCTGTGTTTAGGTTTAATGTTAACTTACCTGTAGCTCTCTGCTAGATTTTTCCTAGGGATGTAGCAAATTAATGGAAGTCGGAAGCAACAATGTAAAGGGAAAGGTATTTTTGGAAGAAAAAGGGTTTTGAAGGAACAGATGTAGGAATTGGAACAGTGAACTGGTATGGCAGACTGGCATATGATTTTTGTTTGGTCCTGGATGCCCAGTGAGTATATCCGTTTCTGGCTGGGCATGAAAGAGAATGCTTTATATTGCAGTGCCTTGACACCAGCATTGTACTTCTGCCTGAGGAAGCTGCTGCTGTATCTCAGCATTAAAGCTGTAGAATTCGGATTCCAGTAAGCACTGAAATGGAGAAAATTTATTCCATCCTCTTCTTTTCCTCCCTTTACTTTTAAATCATAAGCTTGTTAAAGCAGCTTATGTCATATGCCAAGCTTCTGAGTATCGGAAAAAAATTACTTGAGGAATTAAATGCTAGTCTGGGCATATCTGTGTTTGGTGCTACTGGTAAATAAAAGTTGTCTTATCTATAGGTGTTTCCTTCCTTTAGAACAGTTCTCTATACTGTTGTAACTATCAGTTGTCTTGAAATCAAAGGCTAAAAAGAGTTTTAATTTCCCTTCATACTATAGAGAGGTTAGTCACCCTGAAAGTACCTTGAGCTTTTTTTCTTCAGTTTAAAGTTATTTATATATATATATATATATAAAAAAAAATTCAAGATCTTATGTGTTAGGTGGAAGCCAGGATATCCTTATTGCAGCTTGTAACAGGAGAAAAGACGCACTGAAATAAATTTTCTTCTTAAGCTGGAGGTTAAATATGTAAAATCTGGATTTCTAGCTTAAAAATTGCTTTCTTTTGCTAAGCTGTTTTTGGAAGTCTTACCTAACTGAATCTGGAGTCTTAGCAGGGTAGGTGAAAGCGTCTAAACTGTAAACTCTTAAAAGTTACTGTAGCTAAGCTGAAAATATGCTTCATATATGTCTAGAAAACTCTTTGTAAAATATAACAACAAACAAGATACTCTTATTCCAGATTTCCCTGTTTGTTAGAGGATAAGTGCATGTGCATACATCTCAAGCTTATTTGTGTTAGGGAAATTACTATGTGACTAAACACCCATTCTAATCTTCTCTTTCATTTTTGTAGTGAGTTTATATGGAGGAAATGCTTGTGGCTGTTCTCAATCTCTCTTACAAACTGATTTTGATGTAAGTATTTTTGGTAAGTATTTTTGGTGTGATAGACATATATCTGTGTACTTAATGAAAATCCAGATGAGGAAAACTTAAAGATGTACGATTTAACTTTTCTCAAAGAACTTCTATCTGTTCAGATTTCAGTTTTATTTGCCAGGTCAGAAGCCCTTCCTTCTGGGTGGTGTTAGTCGCCCATCCGTAGTTCAGTCTTCAAAGATTGCTTCAAAGATTGCCTTCTTTTTTTCCAAACACTCATAGCAGGGACCATTCACATGAGAACCAGTCACATGAGCTGTTGAGGATTTTCCTACACAGTATGTATTTCTACCAGTTTAATTCTGATGTGTTTATTTTGTGTAGGTTTCAGTGTTGCGTCATCTTGTGTTGAGTAACAGAAATTCTGCTGTTCGTTGATCGATGTGACAGTCTTTAGTAGTTTACGAGATGAGTGAAACTCGTGGGAGATATGACTTCTGTATTGGTCTGGTGTTGGCTATGAGTTCCAGCATCTTCATTGGAGGAAGTTTCATCCTGAAGAAGAAAGGCCTTCTCCGGTTAGCTAGGAAAGGCTCCATGAGGGCAGGTAAATACATGTGTGAGAAACTTGCTGACACTTAAGATTTGCTGTTTAACAGAAGGTTACTAAACATATGATCTTGTTTTGACTTTAGTTTGTTACAGGTTTATAAAACCTACAGCATATAGCTGATCCTTTCTTTCTCTGGTGTCAGATACGCCTAACTCTGTGTGATAAATTCTATTTAATTCATGTCATGCCCTCTAGGGACATTTGTTGAATGATTCCTTTGCATGTCAGTTAAATCTGAATTTTACTTGCAAATTCAACTTGGAACCAACACTCTTAGCTTCCTCTATGCTCCTGAATGAGTGAATTTAGGAGAAAGTTAACTGTGTTTGAGTGTCAGAAGATTGTTTTAGAAAACTGAAAATCACTTGTGATTACCACTTGTAACAAATAGTGTCCCTCAGGGGTTTGTACTGGAACCAGTGCAATTTAATATCTTCACCAGTGACTTAGTGGGATCAAGTGTATCCTTAGCAAGTTTGCAGTTGACACCAAACTGAGTGGGGCAGTTGACACGCTGGAGGGAAGACGTGTCATCCAGAGGGACCTGGACAGGCTTGAGGAGTGGGCCTGTGTGAACTTTATGAAGTTCAACAAGGCCAAGTGCATGGTTCTGCACCTGAGTCGGGACGATCCCCTGTATTATATAGACTAGGGGATAAATGGATTTGAGAACAGGCCTGCAGAAAGGTCTTGGGAATACTGTTGGACAAAAAAATGGGATGTGAGCCAGCAACTGTGCACCCACAAAGCCAACTGTATACTGGGCTGCATAAAAAGCAGTATGGCCAGCAGGTTAATGGAAGCAATTCTGCCCCTTTATACCACTCTGGTGAGACCTCACCTGGAGTTCTGCATCCAACTCTGGAGTCCTTAACACAGGAAAGACATGGACCTGTTGGAGTGGTGTGGAGGAAGGCCACAAAAATTATCAGTGGGATGGAACATTCTCCTGTGAGGACAGACAGAGAGTTGGAGTTTTTCAGACTGGAGAAGAGAAGGCTCCAGGGAGACCTTATTAAGGCCTTTTGATAAGTAAAGGAGATTCTTATTATAAGAAAGATGGAGAGAGCCTTTTTAGCAGGGCCCGTAGTGACAGGACAAGGGGCAGCAGTTTTAAACTGAAAGAGGATAGGTTTAGGTAGGGTGGTTGCAGCATCCTCAGATGATTCAGAGGGTTGAATATGAATATTTTTAACTCAGTACCTGTCATTTCTGCTTCTAAAAGATGATTGATCTCAAGATACGTAAGTCATGCTCCCTGATTTGGAATGGGAAAGTTTGACTGCATTTCACATGTTTATGCATGTAATCAACCACATAAGTCACACGTGATTTCCACAAAGTAGCGTTCTTGTAAGAGAAACGAAACTTGGCTTTTGACATCATTACAATGAGCTGGAAGGACTGTTTTTAAGATTATGGAGATATGGTCATCAGTGCCTTTTCTAACACAGAAGAAATGAAATAACTGTTTTTCCAAGTAGGCTGTAGGAGGCATATGCACGTGAGAAATTTGAATTTTTTATTTCAGCTCCTCTGTAAAGCCAAAGTATCAAAAGATTGCCTGTGTTTTAAGGGCATAGGCTGCAAAAATTGTTCTGGTGATTTTGTGACAGGGCTTACTGCTTGTTGGTGTATGTATTTAATGGAGGAGCAAACGTTCTAACATTCTTTCGATTTTAGGTCAAGGTGGTCATGCGTATCTTAAGGAGTGGCTGTGGTGGGCTGGACTTCTTTCAAGTAAGTATCAAAAATATACTCTTTCATTAGATCATTCATTAAATGACTGTGCCACAGGTAGCAGCAATGGTCACAAAAAATGAGCAAGGTGGGGGATTCTGCAATGTATGGTAGTGTTCTCTGGTGATTTGATGGGTGCAGCTCCAATGATTTTAATAAAAGAACTTATGGTGTGAGAGATGCTATATCAACTTTCTTTTTTGGGCAGTGAGGCTAGTCAGACTTTGGACTTCTGTATCTTATCCCTAGCACATGCATTCTGCTTTTTGTCTTGGCAAAGAAGTGCCTAGATATACAAGATTCTTACAGGGAAGCATATTTTGGGATGATGTCTATTTTCTGAAACTTTTTTTTTCCACTGCTTAATCTCTGGACTTATTTGTCTTGTATCCTCCTGTTTCTCTGTGAAGAAGTTCCTAGTGCAAGCTGTCAGGTTACAACATAGGCACACAAATAATACACCTTCTAATTTGACTGAATTAATTTTAATACCTGCTGTATTCCACAAGTCTGTTTTTAACTGTTTTTAAAATATAGTAATGAGAGGGTTGTGCTCCACTAGTACTGATAGCTGAATGGTATAACTAGAATTCTTCATGGCTATGGAACTGTTGGAATGAGTCTAGAGGAGGGCTGTGAAGATGATCAGAGGGCTGGAGCACAGTCCTCTGCTAGGATAACAGGCTGAGAGAGTCATTCTTTTTGAGCCTGGAGAAGGGAAGGCTCCAGGGAGACCTTACAGCAACCTTCCAGTACCTGAAGGGGGGCTACAGGAAAGCTGGGGAGGGACTTCTTACAAGGGCATGGAGTGATAACATGAGGAGGAATGGCTTTAAATTGGAAGTGGGAAGATTTAGACTAGACATTAGGAGAATGGTGATTTAGACTAGACAATGAGAATGGTGAGACACAGGCCCAGGCTGCCCAGGGACGCTGTGGCTGCCCCATCCCTGGAGGTGTTCAAGGCCAGGTTGGGTGGGGCCTTGAGCAGCCTGATCTAGTGGGAGGTGTCCCTGCCCATAGCAGGAGGTTGGAATGATCTTTAAGGTTCCTTCTGACCAAAACCATTCTGTGATTCCATTCTATGACTCTGTTCTTTCCATACTGCATGTTTGCATCAGCCAGTGCACTTGCACTGATTCACAGGTTTGTTGCGTAAGACAGCCTAACTCCTTTTTTTTCTTTTATTACTATTATTACTCTGCAGTGGGAGCTGGCGAAGTAGCAAACTTTGCTGCCTATGCTTTTGCACCAGCTACATTAGTGACTCCTTTAGGAGCTCTCAGTGTTCTTGTAAGGTAAGAAACACTAACATCAGAGTGATTTTTCAAGAGAAGTAAAATATTTATTTTAAAAAATGTCACTGAATTATGCTTTAATAAATGTAGTTTGTTCTTAGGGATACATAAAATGTGCTTATAAACATCAGAACTAACTTACAAGTTTCTCCAAATGTGAAGTGACTGTACTAAAAGAGTTCTAGCAATGCATCTACACCTCCATCTGTGAAAAGCTGTTACCTATTTTCTGCACTTCAAAAACATGTTATATACCAGAGTAGTATTTTAATTAAAGATTAAAATAGATTAGAGTTAAGATTTTAGCCTTTTAAAAAATATTTTTACAAGCTCTTAGATACAGAGCTTTTGGGAAGCATCATGAAAAAGGAGTTCTGGGGAAAGATCGTGCCAAGTATTAACAGGTAGTTCTGTCTGTAAGAAGTATCTTGAGATAGAAAATCAACTACGTATTTATTTCAAGGAAATGCTCAATTAGTCAATTTACCATAATTGACGTACTGAGATTAATAGTGTTCCTGCTCGACGAAGCTGCACGCTCCCTAAGCTAGTGACCCGTACAGTCAAAGCAACCTGTAAGCTGATGAGCAAATGAATGAGATATTACTAATACCATTTTTAATGGTGTTTTTTTTGTTTTCTTTCTTAGTGCCATTCTGTCATCCTTCTTTTTAAATGAAAAACTTAATCTACATGGAAAAATAGGGTGTTTGCTAAGTATACTGGGATCAACTGTGATGGTAATTCACGCTCCACAAGAGGAGGAAGTAGAAACATTAAATGAAATGTCCCACAAACTAGGTGATCCAGGTAAGAAAAATGCTGGCTTTTTATGCATGCAGCCTGTTAATTCTTTATTGCAGTCTCATCACCACTGCTTTCAGGTTCCAGGAAGATAGCCCATGTCTGCTTCATGTTGTCAAAGTGAAGCAGAGATTTGAATGCTGTGACATAATTCCATAGGAAGCTTTGCATGATACCACTGAACTTGTCTGCCCTTGAACAGTGTCATGATATGAACCACTGAGATTGCTGCTGCATTTGTTGAAACAGTAAAGTTGGATAAAAATGCCTTCTATAAATTTTAATTGAAGTGTGTCAGTCTCCAAGCCCAACTTTGAGCTATCCTTAAAATGAAAAGTAGGTTCTGTGGTAAGTGTCTGCCGAGAAGTGTAACCCTGGAGACTAACTCTGCTTATGTGGAAGATGAGGCACTCACAAATACACATCTGCAAAATACTATATATAGAAAGACAAATCCCATTGTAAACACAAGGAAATAGCCAGCACAGAGATTAAAAAGTTGATCTTAAGGAATGACCTGATTACTGGAAACCTGCTGATGAATGTAGCAGCCTGCCAAAACGTATCTCCCTAAAAAGCATTCAGACACAAGTCCGTGTTCAGTGGCACCTGCGCCTCGGTGAATCTGTGTGTAAGGCAACTTAGAAATCTAATCCTGTAGTCATCTTGCTGATGAACTGGTAAAGATAATACAACATCTCCGAGTTTAATTCTTTGTTTTAGCTAACCCACTTTAAAATTGTTTTCACTAAGATACGGAAGAGTAATGAGAAGTATTCTGAACTCTTCGGTTGAAATTGAGCTGATCGTGCTGTTAACGTGTGATTTCTTGGTACCTCTAAGATGCTTTAGATAGTGTATAACAAGATCATTTCTTTTTCCCCCACCTGCAGGTTTTGTGGTCTTCGCAACTCTTGTTGTCATTGTGTCTTTAATTTTAATATTTGTGGTGGGACCTCGCCATGGACAAACCAACATTCTTGTGTACATAACAATTTGCTCTGTAATTGGAGCATTATCAGTCTCCTGCGTAAAAGGTTTGGGCATCGCTATAAAGGAACTTTTTGCAGGAAAACCAGTGCTGAAACATCCTTTGTTTTGCATTCTGCTGCTAAGCCTTATTATCTGTGTGAGCACGCAGATCAACTATTTAAACAGGGCTCTGGATATATTCAACACTTCGATAGTGACTCCAATATATTATGTCATCTTTACAACATCTGTTTTAACTTGTTCTGCCATCCTTTTCAAGGAATGGCAACACATGGCGGCTGATGACATTATTGGCACCTTCAGTGGCTTCCTGACTATTATTGTGGGGATCTTTTTGTTGCATGCCTTCAAAGATGTTAACTTCACCCTAGCAAATCTGCCCCTCTCTTTGCGGAAAGATGATAGAGTGGCAAATGGTACTTTGCTGAGCACATACGACTCCTTTAATCATGATGAAGAAAGCTCTCCCTGTCTAGGTGAAATCCAGTCCACGGAGAGTCTCTCAGCCAGGAGAAATGGAAGTCTGTCAGCCTTCTGAAAATATCTACGTGTTACTTAAGAAAAGAACAATTCTGTAGCTCTGGAATATTTTTTTCTGCTGTGAAATGTCTGAGCTTGTCTGGAAAACCATGTACTTTTTAACAGTATATGTAGACAATCATTAATTTTTAAGTTGGATTAGTTTGGTAAAGAACACTGAAGGGTTTTTTTTATTTGCCTTATTTTTACTTTAAAAAATACTAAAATGACCTCAGACCACAGTTGGTTTTGTTGCTTAAGTTATGTGTAAATACTTTCATTTCATTCTTCTGTTTTAAGATGTATTGCACTAATGACAGTTTTATCAAAAATAAATCGCTTTATTTCTGCATTGGTGGTAACAAGATTGCAGTGAACCTGAATCCTTTGTACTTGTGCCCTGGCTGAACACTGAGTGTTTATAAACAAACCTAAACCAGGAACTGCAGTAAGTATTCTTGTCCCAGTTTGTAAAACAGGAAAGAGAAAGCTACAACCAAGAGACTAATCCTTTGAAAATATTGCCATATTAACTAAAGCCGTATCCTAAATTTGCAGGATTTGCATCAGAAAACCTCTACGCTTACCAAATCAGAGGAAGTGGCAACTGCAACAACGCAGGAGCTTCTCTGTTTGTAGAGGTGAGGCAGTAGATCCTGCCATGCCAGCTTATGCAGGAGGAAGGATTTGAGTCATAAATAACAGCCAAAAAAGCTACTCCCTTTTCCGTAAAAGAGGTCAGGTTCTGCCTGTTTGCTGCACGGGCTCTGTAGAGCTCTGCTTTGTGCTTTTGCTGTTAGAGCTGAAACTCACAGAATTGCAGTTTTGTTTTTGTGACAGTTACTGGCTGTGACACTGGAAGGTTAAAAAAGCAGGTAAAAATGAAACATAATGGGGTGGGAAGGTGGGTGGTAGTTTTTTTAAGTTTGCAAAGGCAGAAAATAACAATGAGTGATCTAATTTGTGTAACAACCTTTATATTGTGGATGTGAAGCTTAGAAATTAGTTGGTGGGGAGACAGCTAAGTACTGCTGTAACTTCACTGTTGTGCTTACTGTTAAAATAATCTAGTTTATTACCAGGACAAAACCAACCCCAACAGCTCCCACCTGCAAAATCAAGTCTGCTGCCTTCCACTGGGTAGATGTTGTGTATGCAGGAGGGGCCAAGGTGTCAAGCAAGAAGAAGGTTTTTTTAATTCTAGTTAAAGAATGAGATTTGAACTTCTACCTAATTTTAAGAGATACCAATTACATCAGCAACGCTCAGTTACGGAAGTACGGTCCTCTAGCACTTACGCAACAGAGAGCCCAGTAGCTAGGAGTGGCTGGAAAGAAGTCAAACTGCTGAGGAGTCACTGACCTGCCTGCCACGCTTAGTACCAGCCTAACCAAAGCACAGGTTATGGTTTCATACAGCAGAGTCTGTTGCTTGATGTTGTGATAGGTGCTTTTATTTTCCACCCTGGCTGTTTTAGAGGTGAGAGGATATGAATTGAAAAAAGTTACACCTTTTTGTGCACCTTGCTGGATTTTTCCTTTTAGGTAGGAGAAGCAGTTGTACTAGGTGAAGAGTTTTTAACTCCCTTAAAGTCTAATACCCTGTTGAAAATGAAAAAAATAGCTAATTTTTTGAAATGCAGAACAAGCATCGCATAGGATTGAGGTCTGAATCCTTTTAAACCCACGTTAACTAAAGGGGAAAAAATAAAGTCTGTATTAACACTGGTAGTTTAAGATGCTAGAGGCCATCTCTTCTACTGTTGCCAGTTAACCGGTAAGAATTAGAATTTACTTCACTCCATGATAAGTTAGTTTTAAATATTTCTTAAACATAAAATTCAGGCTTTACTGATCAACCTTTTCTGCACCACAGTGCCAAGTCAAAGCCACAAGGTGTGTTGAGACTTACCCCTAAACTAATGGTTATCTCAATAAATTAAGAAAGATTTTCATTTCCTTAATTGAAGCCTGAAGTGTAGGGACGTGTTTGGTTGGCTATAAGTCTTCTTCAGACAGTGCCATTAAGAACTAAAAATCAATGTTTCTTAAAGAAGACTGTAGCAAAGCACAAGCGTTTCCTACTTTTGTCTGCCCTGTGGTGGGCTCCCTTGTGTGTGCTTCCACTGCAACAGAGACCATTTCAGAACAGCAGCTCTCAAGCACAGATGTCTTGGGAGACCCTGTGGTAGTGGAATGCTTATATATTGGCAAATCTCTGTCCTTTATTTTACTGAGGAATTTCATCTCCTTTCTCGTTTCCTCAAAATCCAGTTCCCTGCCACCCCGGTACCTACACCGTCATCTCCTCCTGCAAACCTCTGCTGTCAGATGCTCATTTCTTCTCATTCCTGGACTCAAGTCCATTGCTGTGATGAGTACAAAAAGAGCTGAGCAGGAAAAAAGCTGTGCTGTAACCTAACCTTGAACTAATAAGATGAAAAGGAAAAAAAAATGGATTCTCAGAAGCATGCCTCCTTGGTTTCACACTATGGGTTAGAAACAGTAACCAAATAACATTTCCAGAAATCTGTATCCCAGGTAAAATTTGTAATTGTCTGTGTCTGAACCAGACACCATAACTCATGTTTGGTTTGGGCTGATCCTAGCAGACATCTGAAGAGTTCTGTTGGGATCCTGCAGTAAGCAAGCAGGAGTTAGGAGCTTTTGGCTGAACAGGCTGCTTTAAAATTAAAGTTTTACAGTTGCAAAGTTTTACAAACAATTTTACTGATGCAGTGTTTGCATAATACAGGAACTGTAATTAAACAAATACTTGCCATAAGTAAATCATGATTAACATCATTAGAACTTATCTACTGGGATAGATTACACCTGATCGCGGTATTCAAGAGTCTTGTAAACAAGTCTTTATCACTTGTAAACGTGTTTTGGTACAACAAAATATTAATTATGTTAGGAGCTTTGATTAGGAAAATTAAACAGCCTCCATTCTAATCAAATAAACTACTGATTAAAGATCAGAATACTATCGCTCACCTCCATGTTAAAATTGACTGGTGGATAGGTATGGTTGAACTTGATGATCTCAAAGGTCTTTTCCATACGATTCTATGATTCTATGAAACAATCACCTTAATTAGCCTTCATTTCCATAATTACTAATCTCAAGTAATAGTTTTGCAAAGAGGAAAAATAATCAACTGACTAGAAAAATTATTCACAAAGCACCAGCAGACTTGGTTGGTTGTTTTTTTTTTAATAAAGGCTAATTAAGCAATTAATGCTCTAATACAAACAATTAGGAATTGATTTCTAAGCATTTCTTTTTCTACAGACCCCAGTTTCTTATCCTCCACAGCTCTTACTTTCATAGCTTCAGGAGGAAATCATGCCAGTCCAGTTTCAAATGGCCACCGCAGTACAGGTATGCAAAGAGATCTCAAAAATCTTTTACAGTCACAGGATTTTAATCAAAGCGTATAAAATTTTAGTCTAGAAAAATACGTATGGATTGTATACAGTTACTGTGCTTGGAGAGTGCAGAGGACAGGGCACCACTCATATGGCACAGGCAGATGGAAAAATGCAGAGACAACTGTTCGTGTGGGTTTTGTTTGTTGTTTTTTTCCTCATACTTTTAGCCTAAATAGGTGTAAAAAGTATCATTAGGTGAGAAGCCTAGTTGCTGGCAAGGGACTGATGAATAGGTGGCTGGAAGCAGCGCACGTGTTCCACGGGTGTGCTCTCTCCATCACCGGACTTCAAATACTTGTCCAAAATAGCAATGATTTCATCATTCAGAATCTGGAACTTGCGAATTCTCTCAACCATTTTCTTCAAAGGCTGCAAACATCAGAAAAAAAACAACAGACAAGCAGGAGTTAGCATTGGAGAAAAAAGCCTTGGTCACAAAAGCAGCAAATGCTGCTACCTCGCCTCTCCCAGCAATGTTCTGAATGTTTCCCTTACACTGCTAATCCAGTGAAAATCCAAGGTTCATTTTAGGTTTTGACAGCGCTGCTTTTTGCACAAAGAAGGGCAATTTGCAGTAGCCTTGTCATAATCTGAATGCACATACATGAGACGGAAAGCATCAAGGAAATCCCACATAGTCAGGAAATCAGAATTCTCACTGACCAGATCAAACTCCAGCACTAATGCCTTAATCTTTTGTTCCTAAAACTGCCAGTGCCCTCGTTTTCAACATTCCATTTTGAAGAGCAATTGCTACATCAATGCTGCATCTGAGTACAAACAGCTCTGATTTATTGTTGTTACTACAGTAAATATAGAAAAGATGTTTTCAACTCACCACGTTCTTTATAACCTCATCTTTGCCATCATGCTTCTGGACTTTCAACAGATGGTAGCAGAAATCCAGCACATCAAAGCGACGCTGCTGTCCCAAAAGCACGATGATCATACAGCCAGCCCAGTGCAAGCCGTCTCCAAAGCACTGCCTGAAACAGGGAACACACCACATAAAGCACGTTACACCTGTATCTTCAGGAACGTATCCACAATAAACACTTGGGTCCAGAGGAGGGCTGCAAGGACGATCAGAGGGCTGGAACACCTCCCATACAAGGATGGGCTGAGAGAGTAGGGGTTGTTCAGCCTGGAGAAGAGAAGGCTTCGAGGGGACCTTATAGTGGCCTTCCCGTACCTGAAGGGGCTACAAGCCGAGGAAGGACTGTTTAGAAAGGCTTGTAGTGATAGGACGAGGGGCAATGGGTATAAACTGGAGGGGGGCAGATTTAGACTAGACATAAGGAAGAATTTCTTCATTACGAGAGTGGTGAGACACTGGCACAGGTTGCCCAGGGAAGCTGTGGCTGCCCCATCCCTGGAGGTGTTCAAGGCCAGGTTGGATGGGGCCTTGGGCAGCCTGGTCCAGTGGGAGGTGTCCGTGCCCATGGCAGGGGGGTTGGAACTGGATGATTTTAAGGTCCCTTCCAATCCTAACTATTCTATGATAATCAGCCTTGTACCAAACTACATCTATATCCCTAGAATATATTAGACATTAATCCAGAAAATACTGCAAAATTGCTAGTAAATTAAGTTCATGGAACCATTAAGGTTGGAAAAGACCTCTGAGATCATCCAGTCCAACCGTCTAAGTTCGCTTTCCAGATACCACAAGCAGCACAAATGGATACTTAACAAAAAATCAGAGGCATCTCCCCTAATTTTACACAACCTAGTCATATCAAAAACATTTAATCCCCATGAGACTTACATTTAATTTTCAACAAAACAACACTTTTGAAGAAAAAAAACTGGGAATTCAACACCACTGTGCTCCTTTGGGTTGCAGGCACGAAAGGAAGCAAACGCCCTATGTTACTGCCTCCATAACTCCCCAGTGAAAAGCACTGTGCTACAACTCAACACTTTTTCAAAATAAGGATATCATCAAAATTAACAAAAACAAGAACTACAGTTCCTGGTTAACTCGTGTCAGTCATGTTAACTTCCAAGTGCTCATTCTTGCTCTTAATTCAGAGAAGTAAATACTTGCTAGGAATACATGCACCAACGTTCAGCTATTTTAGTTAAGTTTAGTGCCTGCAGAGATCTGGCTACTATGGAAAGACGCATGGTAGGGCCTGTTTGCCACAAGATCATTCATTATACACGGCCAATACTTAAAACAGAGTTTTTTTTGTTGAAGATACAATAATATCTGTGTTCATGGATTATGAGCCCCTCCCAGTGATGGCAGCACTTTCCTTTGTTTTAGCAGTAAGCTCTTGGGCACAGGCAAACAAACGCCTCCATTCTGGGTCCCCCTGCCAGTGACAAGGGGAGGACAAACAAAGTACAGCTGGCAGTACGTACTCCACCGTAAACTCGTGTGTTCCCACAGGGATGCAGTAGACGAACTGCATTGCACTCCAGAGGCGATGGAATTCCACACACTCGTCCACGTGCATCACTCCATTGCTCGGCAGGGGCCCGCGCCAGATGGGATCATCCAGGAAGGAGCGGATCCTTGTCAGGATAACCTCAAACATGGACAGGCCACAGCAGAGGCGTTCTTTGGTCAGCAAGTCCCCTTCCCTTGCGATTGCTATTTGCTGAGGTGGAGAGAAAGAAAGGGCACAACCCTTGTAAAAGCCACTTTACCTTAAGACTATTTAAAAGACCACAACCACCATGTTTTTCAGTTTCGCTTGGTTTATTCTAGGAGATATTTTGCCTGACCTTAAGTGAAATCACAGGCCACGAGGCCTGGGCTTCAGTTCAGTGGAAAAAACATTCCGAGAAAATTGTAATTCTCAGAGAATTTTAAAGATTTTTTCACCAGAATGAAGGCAAAAAGCAAAACCAAAGAGTTCATCGCTCTGCTGCTGGTACGAGCAGTAGCTCCTGCCTGTGCTTTTCTGTGTATCTCCCTCAGCTGCTGCTGTTAGAGAAGGGAAAGCTCCAAAGAGAGCACAAACAGGCTCAGACAAAACCCATACACAGAAATGCCAGTCAGGGCTTGCTTGTCCCAGCTTGTGCCATCACATTGAGAGGGCTCCTACAGTGCACCAGCACCTTCCGATAAAAGCAAGTCTGAAGTCTGCTTCAGAGCACTCTGCTCCTAGATTCTACTATCCACATCTCAATCCCCCGAAAAGTGCTGAAGTCAGCAGGAAATTAATGTGCCCCTCACTGACAGAAAATCTGCAAGGACAGATCAAGAATGCTCTCTTTGGTTTTTGTGCTTCCAGGAAAGCTCAACTCAGCTCAGTTTCCAAGAGTTTCTAATCATCTGGCCGAGAGAAGAATAAATTGCATGTGTGCGCTTTTGTGTCTGTGTGCACCAGAAAACTGATTGCTCTTGGTGGCATCTGCACGAGGACCACCCAGGCTGGGCCTTACACTGAGAGGGCTTCACATAGCAACGTACATACATTAGCATTTTCCCCCAAACATATCAGTGACACCCAAGACTCAAATATCTTGAATTTTCGATCTTAGTACTAACTCTATGGATCTGAAAAAAACAAAACCCTGTTGTGTGAACAAGGTGGATGTGCAAGGTTGAAGTTCTGACATAGCTGTCAGCACGTGTGAAAGGAGAAGCTTTCTAGCACTCAGGAATTTTTTTAATTGCTTCTGACGCAAATAAGCAAGATTACCTGGGGTGTTCCTAGTCTTTCAATGAGAGGAACCAAATGTAGTGGAGCATATTTTGATTCTAGTCTCTTCATTTTAGCATCAAGTCTTTCACCCTCTGAAAGAAAAAAGAGAGCACTGACTCATTTAATTGGTAGCCAACTTAATTTTATAAATTGAAAGTAAGTAAGAAAATTCTTATTTTTACACAACCTTTATTCAATGCAGTAGAAAACTGGATAAAGTATTTTGATAAATATAAATAGCTGGTTAATCTTCAATGTGCTTTCAGACAAATACGTATTATATTTTAAAATGTTGCATTGTCCATGCAACAAAACCCAAGGATTTGCAGTAGAATACCTTTAATTAACTAAATTGAAGACCGAATATAAGGCTCAATTACGCTGCTGCTAACATATCTGACTCCCACTTGTACTAAGCCAACTAAATTGTGCTTATCGTACATAAAATACTTGACTTTAGAAGGTGGGGTATAATGAGGGTGGAATTCTGTGTATAACAAGGCTTAAAAAAGCAGTTGGCACCCCCTCATCACTGGCAAGTAGGAAATGTTCTCTGGCAAATGGGAAAATACTGTTTACAAGTAGCTATGGTGAGTCTGGAAACACTCTCCAAGATTTTTAGCTGACGGAATTTCTCTGAGCAGAACAAAATCAGCTGCTCTGGCAGTGAGAAACAGAAAGGAAAGGAGACTGAAGAGCAACACAGAAAGAAAAGAAGCATGAGGGGGGAAAAATAGCTCACTTTCGGACGATGAAGGATGAGAAAAACAGATATCAGAGGAAGCAATCCTCCAAACACTCACCACCGCATGACCAGTTCAGTAAAAAGGCATATGAAAAGTCAACTGGGACCACAGACCACTCATATTTATTTACTCTGCTGGCAGACTTCCTATAACCCTGTATGATCAATTCTGTATGATTGAGCCTACCCTATTTAACATATATCATATTGACGTGCGAAAGCAGACAAGGGGGGCTGGGAGTGTTCGTTAGAGCTTGGCGTTGTTCGCCTTGAAGACCTTGGAAGTTGATAATGAGTTTATAACTCATTTTGGGTTATAGGGTTTGTTTCCGCAAAACAATATAAACTAAAAAGCACCTTCAGAAAAGCCTCTCACCACATTCATGTAGCAGAGTAATATTGCCCTGAGTATCCATCCCATTTTTCCTTGTCACAGCATTCCTCCTGCAATTTGCACTAAGCCTTGCTAAGAAGCACCTATTTTTCAGCCAGGCAAACAGGTCTGAACTCGTTATCTCTGTCCCATAATTAACACGGCGTTCTGAAGGATGACTGGGGATGGTCACTGAAACCACAGCAGCAGGCAAGGCAAGCGGAAAGCATCACAGAAGGAAGGTGTTTTCACTTAGCCCATACCTTTGACGTGAACTCTGGGCAGGATATTTTGGAATGGCGCCGCGTGCAACAGGTCACACACCTCCTCTAGGGACTAGAACGAAAAGGAAATGAGGTGTTTATTTAGTTCCAAAGAACACACAAACCACACCAGACCCCCACAGCAGATTTCCAGAAGCACGCCAATGCCATCACAGAAACACCAGAGGGCAGCCAGCCTCTGCTGCAACCACACGGTGCTGCTCTGAGCCTTCCAAAGGCAATTTGATTTCACCAGGTTACCTTGGATCCTGGAATATACTCCAGCAGGTCTCCTCCTACCCTCAGCTGGCAGTTTGTAAAGGACAGGCTATTTATTAAAAAGACTAATGCAGAATGAGTGATTTTGGTGTGAAAGCGGCAGACGGCTCCTGTGCAAGCAGAGCGGTGAAGGAGGTGACTCACTTCTTGGTTATTTTTACCAGTGCTATTCCCACAACCTGTTATCTATCGTGGCAGGCATATGTCCCTGCCAGGCGGGCTGAGACATCTGACAGCAGCAGTGAACCACCTCTCAGGAAGTATTTCACATCTTTAGGGACAGAGGGGAAGGAAGACTGATGCCTCCTGGTTCTTGGATGCCATATGTGCAGAGAAAATGCAAGAGATGACCAGAAGCAGACACATGACTTTGCTATGCCCCTCTCCTCATTTTTGGAGAAGAGGCTTTGCTCACTTATAATCCCTCAGTGCTAGAAGAGATGTTGATCAGCCATACCCTGGGCAAGGCCAGGGTACTAGACTTAATACGCCTTTTCCCACATGTAGCTACTTCTGGTTGGACTTGATGCTTTTAAGGGTCTTTTCCAACCTAAATGGTTGTATCATTCTATGTTAACATCACTGAAAATGTATGTGCCACACAATTAAGACCAACAAGACCCACCCACTATCACAAATGCACTAAAGGCCTACATTTGACACTGGGGTAAAGTCAAGTTAAGTTATGATAGATGACCACCATGGAAAAATACAGGTTCATAAGGGCACCACCAAGGGCAAAACCAAGAGGAGGGATAGCGAGTAGGGGTGTATTAGTGGAAAGTGTCACCACGGTGGTGTTGCAAAAAAGGTACGTCCAGCACTGGTGTCCCTTCAGTACACCCTCAAGCAGTGAGGGCACTGACTTGCCTGGCCTTTCACCACGTACCCTGTTAGCCTGAATCCAAAGCAATCCCATTACTGACTATGGGTTCGCTGCTTGTCACTTGTCCCTCCAATTATTCTCCACTAAGAGGGATGGATCCTCCAACACCATGAACAGGACTCTGAGGAACAGCAATGTCTTCATCACCTTATCTTACATCAATAGCTTTAATACATGCTAAAGAATGAGTCTTTATTTCTGTGTGGTGGCAGGCCCCCAGCCAGCTTGCTGAGGAAATGACGTAGCTGGTTCACAGTCAGTAAACATCTCCACATGACGGCAGCCCAGACTCGGTGGCAGCGTGTGCTTGCACAGCGTGGGCAGAGCATCCTGTACCAACAGGCAGGGGACAGACTCCCTACCAAAGTGTCAAAAGCACAACACAGGTAAAGAAAGGGAAGACTGCACCTGGCTACTTTTGCAGTCCATAAGCCACCTTTCCCTCTGTAAGCACCCAAAAGCATAAAGACCAAGAAGTTACAGATCTGGTCATTTTGTTTGAACAGCAAATCGTATAATGTAAATGAATGGAAAATTGTTGGATCATAGAATCATAGAATGGTTTGGGCTGAAAGGGACCTTAAAGATCATCCAGTTCCAACCCGCCCTGCCATGAGCAGGGTCATGTCCCACTAGATCAAGGCCCCATCCAACCTGGCCTTGAACACCTCCAGGGATGGGGCAGCCACAGCTTCCCTGGACAACCTGTGCCCACTGCCTCACCACTCTCATGGTGAAGAAATTCTTCCTTATGTCTAGTCTAAATCTGCCCCTCTCCAGTTTATACCCATTCCCCCTAGTCCTATCACCACAAGCCTTTGTGAACAGTCCCTCCCCAGCTTTCTTGTAGCCCCTTCAGGTACTGGGAAAGTCACTATAAAATCTCCTGGGAGCCTTCTTTTCTCCAGGCTGAACAAGCCAAATTCTTTCAGCCTGTCCTCGTATGGGAGGTGCTCCAGCCCTCTGATCATCTTTGTAGCCCTCCTCTGGACCTGTTCCAACAGCTCCATATCCTTCTTATGTTGAGGATTCCAGAACTGGACACAGTACTCCAGATGAAGTCTCACAAGAGAGAAATAGAAGGGCAGAATCCCCTCCCTTGACCTGCTGGCCACTCTTCTTTTGATGCAGCCCAGGATACGGTTGGCCATCTGGGCTGCAAGCACACATTGCTGGCTCATATCAAGCTTCTAATCAATCAGCAACCCCAAGTCCTTCTCTGCAGGACAGCTCTCAACCACATCATCCCCCATCCTGCATTGAAGCTGCAGATTGCCCTGACCAGGTGTAGGACCTTTCACTTGGCCTTGTTGAACCTTATGAGGTTCGTTAAAAATGAGAGGTAGGGAAAAAAAGCAATTGTAACACCATGCCCTAAGGAGCAGGCAAATTTGCATGCTGCAAGGTGGAAGCTGAGAATAGAGGAAGCAGCTGAAAAACTGAACGTTTCACAGTTTCATTCAAGCTAAGACAGCTGAATGTCTGGCAGAGCAGGCACCACTGTCAGCTATCCAAGCAGCATGAAGGATATCCAAGAAGTCCATGGTAACTTTGCAATATTTCAGATGACAACAGGAATGACAAGCAGGGAAGGAAAATAACAGTACCAGACAGAATCATAGAATCACCAGGTTGGAAAGGACCCACTAGATCATCGAGTCTAACCATTCCTAACAATCCCTAAACCATGCCCCTCAGCACCTCATCCATCCATCCCTTAAACTCCTCCAGGGAAGGTGACTCAACCACCTCCCTGGGCAGCCTATTCCAGTGCCCAATGACCCTTTCTGTGAAAATTTTTTCCTGATGTCCAGCCTGAACTTCCCCTGGCAGAGCTTGAGGCCATTCCCCCTTGTCCTGTCCCATAACTTGGGAGAAGAGGCCAGCTCCCTCCTCTCCATAACCTCCTTTCAGGTAGTTGTAAAGAGCAATAAGGTCTCCCCTCAGCCTCCTCTTCTCCAGGCTAAACAACCCCAGCTCTCTCAGCTGCTCCTCATAAGACTTGTTCTCCAGCCCCCTCACCAGTTTCATTGCTCTCCTCTGGACACACTCCAGAGCCTCAACATCCTTCTTGTGGTGAGGGGCCCAGGACTGAACACAGGATCTGAGGTGTGGTCTCACCAGTGCCGAGTACAGAGGGAGAATAACCAGTTTTCAACCCAGGAGAGTGTGTGCCTGTCCAGGCCAGAGGCTGACACTTTCTGAAGCGGAATGCTGTGAGAAACTGTGTCAAAGGCTTTACTGAAGTCCAGGAAGACTACATCCACAGCCTTTCCCTCATCCAGTAGTCGAGTCACTTTGTCATAGAACGCGAACAGGTTAGTTTGGCAAGACCTGCGTTTCATGAACTCGTGTTGACTGGGCCTGATCAGCTGGTTCTCTGGCATGTGCTTCATGATAGCACTCAAGATCACCTGTTCCATGACTTTCCCCAGCACTAAGGTCAGACTGACAGGCCTGTAGTTCCCTGGATCCTCCCTGCAACCCTTCTTGTAGATGGGCACAATGTCAGCCAGCTTCCAGTCCAGTGGAACTTCCCCAGTCAGCCAGGACCACTGGAAGATGATGGAAAGGGGTTTGGAAAGGACATCCGCCAGCTCCTTTAATACTCTTGGGTGGATCCCATCTGGCCCCATAGACTTGTGGGTGTCTAGCTGGGCAAGCAAATCTCTAACCACCTCCTCTTGGATCATGAGAGCCTCATTCTGCTCCTCTCACTCCTGGGTTTGTACACAGAGGGAACAACTTCCCTTACTATTAAAGACTGAAGCAAAGGCGGCATTAAGTACTTCAGCCTTGTCCTCATCCCTTGTCACTGTTGTTCCTTCTGCATCCAATCGGGACTGAATATTCTCCCTAGTCCTCCTTTTCTTGTTAATGTATTTGTAGAAAGATTTTTTATTATCTTTCGCAGACTTAGATGTACAACTCATTGACATAAAAGAGTAGCCACTCTGTGACTGACTGCAGGAATGCCATATTTGATCATAATTTATGATGATGGTCATAATATTTGATCCCATGCACCGTACATGAGACAATGTCTCTCAGCCGGCAAAGTCAGGCACCCCTGCTATCTCACAGACATAAAAGTCCCTGCAAGACTGTAAGAGATCAGAGCAGGGAACTGTTTCTACCCATCTGCCCATCAGCAATAGCAAATTTGCAGATTTCAACCTTGTTATTTATGACGTTAGTAACAAAAATTGTACATTTTGAGAGACAGATGGGTTTTAAACTAGCACAGCAGGCACCTACCAGACTCTGTTCAATGAGGAGGCAAAACAGGACAGCATTTCCCACTTCCCGCAAATTCTGGAAGCAGACAGTCTTCAGTTCTGCATACTCAACGATGTCCTTCAGCTGATGGTGAAAAAACTCCAAGATACCTGAAATCAAAAGAGAAGCAAAAAAAAAGAATCTCAGGAGCTAGACCAAAATCTAGTGATGATCACACAGGCTCACTTGTCACCTTGGGAAAGCAGGCAAAAGATTCTGGTCACGTGGATAAGAGTCACATGGATCAGGACTAATTTTTTTTCTGCCTCAAAAGCACTTTTTAACCAATTTGCCTATTCAAAGGTTGCACTAAATGTGCATTAAATACACTGTATCAGAGCACAACTAACTGAGGGTGCAGGTTTAGAGTTCTCTCTCCATGTATACGTGATTTTTTATCTCCAGCTGTGCAGCCCAGAGGAAATTGAAAGGAGCAGCATTTAAAAATCAGAGGTTATAAGGGGCTAAGTCAGTGGTGCGCCAACCTTCTTAACTGGATAAATCATGCAAAAACGTAGTGCCTAGCTTCTCACTCCTGGAAAAGGGAGCCAGTATAAGAGGTAAGAAAACAATTTCCAGGAGCAGGAATAGAGACTAGGGCTCTTGTCTGCTATTAATCCCGTTTCAGCCTCTGTTTCCCAACCTGCTGCGCCACCCAACACTTTCAATTCACAGCTGTTATTTTCAAGGATGACAGAACCAGCAAGAAGCAGAGTGCGAAAGATACAGGGAACAGGACTGGTGTCAGACTACGACTCTGACAGTGACACACACAGCCAGAGGTGATCTGCAACCTCACAAAACAATTAAATATAGAAAATCACAAGTGAAGCTCTGCTGGCAAGAGTAAATCAGATCCTGCTGACAAGCACAGTCAGAACGTGGTTTTGTTAGAGTTTTTCTAAAAGCTGGTAAAAAACAGCTAAATTATTAATTTAAAAACATGTTACTTCCATAAACATATGTCTTTTCCACCAAACATCTCCCAAAAAATTGTGATGCTTAACATACTAGTGGATTGCCAGCTCCTTCAGGACAAGAGAAAATGGCCTCAAGCTCCACCAGGGGAGGTTCAGGCTGGATATCAGGAAAAAATTTTTCACAGAAAGGGTCACTGGGCCCTGGCACAGGCTGCCCAGGGAGGTGGTTGAGTCACCTTCCCTGGAGGTGTTTAAGGGATGGGTGGACGAGGTGCTGAGGGGCATGGTGTAGGGAGTGTTGGGAATGGTTGGACTCGATGGGTCCAGTGGGTCCCTTCCAACCTAGTGATTCTATGATTCTATGATTTCCCTCAAGTCCCAGAAAGGCTGCACAGTCCCTTGGCTACAGACAAGCCCAGGAGACCCTAGGATTGCCAACTTCTGCAGGGACCCGATCTGATCAACACTACAGAGGTTAAAGCTACGTGCAGGACAGGTGAGGAAGAGCAGAGAGTTGCAGCAGGTCAGACAGCTCTCTGGCTTTTTACAAGTTAATTTTTATCAGCATTTTTCCATTTGTCTGCACAAGCCTGACCCTTTTAAAAAGCCACCAAAAACCCTGACAAAGAAGAAAATACATGTGCAAAGCTTTCAAATTGCACGCTGTGTACAGCAGTTCATTTCCATTACACTGAATTCAGTCAGACAGTTAAATCTTTACTCAATCACATCTAAAGCAATTGAAAGGACAAAAGGAAAGATGGCACAGATGCCCCCCACCTTCCCATGTGTTTCTTGGACACAGCTGATGAGCACTTCCCATGCAGGAGGTTAGACTCCTGTGTTTACCCAGTAAGGTAACGTCTGAGAAGGGAGTACACAAACATAAAATACTATGATAAACCGGACCGTATCTATGCCAACGAAATCCCTTGAAAACATACAGCGAAGGAAGGAACTGTACAGCTAGCCCACACACTTCTACAGAAAGCCTCACATCATCACAGTTAGTAACACGAAACATCAATAAAGTGCGCGGTGAGGGGATGCAGGGCTGGCTCTGTTAGATCTCAAAGAACTGTTTGTCAATAGAAAATTTGTAGTAAATGAGTCTTCTCCCACACATTCACTGGAGATAAATTTCAGAGCTAACTTCAGTATTTTAGCGACACCGTAGAAAAACAGAACCAAAAAACTAATGGAGAAAGAAAGGTCAGGTGTAATGAGTGCTTGCTAAGCTTGATTTATTTAAAGGAATCACATTTAATCTAGCTAAAATGCAAATAAATCATGCCAGCACGTCACAGACTTCCCCCTTCCCATAACATGGGGGCCATGTAATCAAAAAGCTCTGGAAAAGACTGTGTCCATTCAATGCTGCAACACAAAGGTCAGTTGCAATTCCCACATTTTTGACCAGCAGTGAGCACTTGTATTTGCTTTTTAAACACACCTGCCCACCATGGTAATGAGATGCTGCAGGGCTGAATACAGGGGTTCCTGTTTTAAAGAAAGGTTGAAAAGGCAGATTAATACAGCAGAAAATTTTTCACAGCAAATTTTTGATGCTAGGAAAAAAATGCAGAGTGAGGGAACTGAAGAAAGCTTTATTACAAGTCTACAGCGTGTTTTAGTTACAGTATTTCCTTTGTGTTTTTTCTCTGTCAATAAAAAGGCTTCCATGCCTTGCAAGAAAGGTCTTCTAAGGATCCACTTCTAGAAGTCAAGTCAAACACTTTCCTCATGCCAACACTGGATGCCCTTCTGGAAGCAAAAGTCAATTGCATTGTCCTAGAAGTAGGTCTGTGCCATAGAGGAAATCAAACTGGAATATCTACCAACACTTCTGGCCTTAGTATCCACGGCATGTGCACAGACATTGATGGTGAACCACCAGAAGGGCTGGAAGATTCCTCAAAAAACAGTGCATAACTGTAGAATTCACATAGTTACCATGGCAAGAAAGCAGAAGCTGAACAAGTAGGATATTGGCTACAAGGACAGACATGGGAACATTTTTCCCTTTATCTTGTATGGCAAATGGGGAGCAGTATGGTAAGAAACAGAAGCTGAGCAGAGCAACGAGGATGATTCGGCTACTGCAACATGGAAACAACCATCAGTCATGTAGGGGTTGGAAAAGTGGGGGGGGTCAGACTCTCCTCGGTTCCCCAGTCAGCCTGTGGATTTTGTGGGGAATTTCAGAAGAGAGATTGATGCCCAGAACAATGTTGAAAAAATTTTATCAGGTTATATGGGCAGCTCTGAAGGGAAATCCTGAGAACAGCCCGTGTTGCCTACAGCAAATAAAAAGGAGCAGGATGGCATAGAGAGAAACCAGGAGCAGTACAGAGGACTGGCAACAAGGAATGCTATTACCTAAACCCCTACAGAAGGTGTGACTGAAACCAAAGTCTTAAGTCCACCCAAAAGCAGCAGGGTAGCATAAGTCAAAGAGGCTTGAGGTTCATACCAGAAAAATTACGTATTGTATTTTATAGTCACTCTAGGTGACAGTTCCTCTCATTGTCCTTAACAAAGATCCTTATTTCTTCACCAAAGCCGCAGTCTCCACGTACAGACATAAAAATACAGACACAGTGTCTGCCGCAGAAGTCCTGTGGCAGAAATACATCACCACATTTTCATTAATGTTTGAGCAATGGCATTCCCGGTCACACCTCCTTGTGTGGAACACAGAACTGTATTTTTGTGACAAACTATGCATGCATACTGAAGCTCTGCAAAAAGAACAAGGGTCTTAGGAAAGTGAATTTCACTTAACTGCATGCAACCTTCTTCCTTTCCCTAATGTTTTGTGTTGTGATTGGTAAGATACCAAATTAGTTACATATATATAGAATTTTGCAAGGCAAATGACTCAAGTTTTTTCTGCTCCTTCTCTCCAAGAAAGCAGTTTTAATTAAACCCCTCTATTCCTGCAGATGGGATGACATTAGGTGTCATAATAATTGATTTTATAATCCCAGTTTCTGATTTACACAGATTTCAACAGAAGCAAAGGCTGCTGATATAAAACAGATCTAGTAAAGTATAGAAGATTGCTAAAGGATTAGGTTTCATCTCAGCTTCCAAAATCCTATCTCAGTAGCGCTCAAACAGCAGATGCCAAGTTTCAGCTGTGCAGTCTGTACACTAATTAATTCAGGAAGTCAGACCAAGTCCACACACGCAATGGAAAGCTGGTTGGATTTCTTCCCTTTGGTTATCTTTCATTTGCTGTAAAACAATCTCAATTCACACCTACAGACTCAAATCAAACACATTCCAGAGCTTGTAACTATTCTGGTACCTAAAAGATTAGGCTGAAAATTGGCTACTAATTCTAGAACTAAATTGCTGACTAACAACAAACCAGACCCTGAATATAATTGTTGGTCTAGTTGTGTCACGGCTTATTTTCTGCAGAGGACTGACTTGTCTATTGCCAAATAAAATCCGTCAATCTGCAACAAAAATACCTGCTCCTAAGACACGGAGTGCTATACTGACCTTTAGTTTATGTTCTCTTTCACAGACCTTCAAATGCTAGCTACAAATAATTCCTTAGCTCACATCAGACATAACGAACTCTGCATATCAGCAGTCAACGCCATTCCTTTCAACAGAAATGTCTGTAGGGCTTAAGCATTTACATGTATCTGGGAATTATGAGCACTGAGCCTGTGCACTGTGTTTATTTTGCTAGAAAGAACAATTATTTGGTTCTGCGGATCTGATCAGTCCTTACAGCCCTTTCACAATTATCTAGGTGATTTGGGTTGCCCTCAAATTCTTTTGAATAGTCTGTGATTCCCTCCCAAATCTTTCTCCTATGTTCCAGAAAAAAAACATGAATAAATATCCTTCATACTCTTCCCCATGAGGACTCAAGCCATTGTGCCCCCAACAAGAAATTAACTTATTCTCCTATTTGTCCAAGTTTGATCAAAAGCCTGAGAAAATGGGAAGCATTACAAGCCCTTTTGCGTGTCCCTAGTGATGCTTCCCCAGCAGCCTCTAGCCACTACTGTCCTTCACCATGCTTCCCAGCCCAGGCTGCCTCCCGTTCCTATTAGGCCCTGAACTAAAATATTCCAGAAAAAGGAGAAGCGGGAACTGTGTTCCCAGTTGCTGTGCTGAGGCAGCTCAAAAAGTGTTGCCAGCAGCACAATCAGACCAGGCAGAGGTGGGAACGCAGCATCTGGCAGCACAGGGCACTGGAGGCTTCCCCAAACTCCCATGTGAACATGTGGGATCATGACCTGGCAGAATGAGGTGCAGCAGCTTTGGGTGGTTTGTTCCTTTGATTTTTAAGGAAGAAACACAGAAATGCTATACTTAGGAAAAAAAATACACAATTAAGACTACCTTCTCACCAAGCTTATAATATCTTGCTAAGCTCATGGATTTTTTTTAAAGAACTTTCTTCTGGAGAGGTGATATACCAATGACAGAACTCTAAGACTCATCTCACAACAGAGCTGACAAACTGCTTTCCTTACTGTGTCCAATGACACTTCAGAGTGGCAGGACATGAAATACTCATTTTTCGAAAGCCAAAATGCCATATCCAAATACTAGAAAAACAGCACAAGAAAATGATACCTCCAAAATGAAATTTCAAGTTTAAATTCTTATAGGCCAATATTCCCTTAAAAGATTTAGTGACTTTGAAAGGTCCCTTTAAAAATCCTTATGCTTAATGTATTTTTAGACAAATATTTTTATGACTACCAGATGAGCAAGTTCCCCACTGCTTTAGACTGTTCCTATGGAAACAAACCCATTGGCGAACAGAAGTCCTGAACGAGTCTATACCCTGCTCCTTTTAGCAGGAATAAATCACTGTTTAGAAATCCACAGGTCTCATGGGCTGATTCGGTAGGGCTCAAGTAATTGCGATCAATGAAGTCCAAACAAAGCTCTTCAAATGAAAATCTGAAGTGTATGAAATAGCTAGAGGCTTAGTTTCCGAGCCTACTTAAATCGCTTTGCGTACGGAGCATGGACTCAGGAAATTAATTCTGAATTACAACAAGACAGATGAGGGTCTACATACTTAGCCTGTAGATCAGAATCACAGCTTTGGTCTGTATGTGTAGGTAGTGCCAATTATAAAGAAGTGATTAAATTATTTGTTACGAAAGAATAGAAGCAGCATACACACAAGCTCCATAGCATTTAAACGTACTACTACAACTACTAGCTCCTGCAGGAAGATTTCAGAGGCAGAGGGAAAAGACATGAATTACCTTGCATTTTCTGTGGTGAACCGAGTAAACAAGGTGTGGCAAAGACTGCTGCAGAGGAGAAATCAGCACAGAAAGGAGAGGACAGTAATTCAAATCAAGCACAGTTTAAACCTGCCCTTCTACAATCTGGCAGTTTCTCTCAAGATGCCAGATGAGGGGTAAAATCTACAGCACATCCTCACTGCAGAGAACATTTTCTTTTATCAGTCAAAGCTGCTCCAAGGGCAGCTCAAGGCCTCCGTGATGGAGAGGTGTCAAGACAGTGCAGCGTGATTCTCCAACGATATGAGAAAAACATGATGATGCACTGAGCTTCCACAAGCATTTTCTGTCTAGCATGTTTGAAAAGAAAAGGAGAAGCAGTGTGACAGTGCTATAAAGACTGTCTCTGCCATTTCTTGGAAGAGACTCTCCAGGAAGTTATTAAGTGTTCACTGCTAGAAAGAGTTCGGAACAGGAAAAATAGATGTGTCAAGAAAAAACCTGTTAGAAACAGGGACAGTGAAGGAGCACAGAATCAGATTGATTTTTGAGATCCAGTCTAAATCTAATTGCTATGATCTTCCTTCACAACACCAAGGGTCACTCTGATCACTCGGTACAGTAGGCATCTAAGCCTAGAGGATTTCTTTTGCAAAAGTAAATATGACGGCAGTTTTGTGACCTCTACAGACAGGGCAAGTGACGGAGGATTTCAAAACGTTTTAATCAATCCCGTGAAAGCTACCATTGTACAAGTAAAGTGCAATGAACCTCAAGAGAAAGTTTCTGGTTAAATACCTGGGCATCTCCTGCCAAATACTTAATCCTTACAGGTGAGGATTTCTGCCAAGAGACTATAAGTTTCCTAATGCCACCAGCAGCATCGCACACCCTGGTGATGCATAATCTATATTTGGGAATACCTACTGCTTGTGTGGTCAGACCTTAATGAGTGGCCAAAACCCTCAGACCGATTACTTTTTATACCGCTAACTACTGTGATTCATCCATTTCTACACTACAGGCAGAAAAGCAGGAAGGAAGCGCTTAGTAAGTCCTTGATTTCGTTCAACATTGGTAATGAGCGTCAAGCAAGCTGTGGGAAGCAGAAAGAAACCAACCTCATTCCAGCTGGAGTGGCATTTAATAAACCTAAGCCACTCTGGAAAAATAGAGATATACTCAGGAGGTGGGTGGTACATGGAAGGACTAATTTGTGTTAATTAGAAGTTGCGGAGGAGGAATATTTTGAAGGGGGGGGAGGCAGTTTCAGATTTTCAGTGAACAATGTGATAAATACTAATTAGCCAATTATTTCTCTATAGTGGCAAGCAGCTTTCAAAGTAATCTCTTCTGCAACTGTCACACCTCCTGTTAAGTGGCTAAGATGCACCCCACACAAGCCTCAAACATAACTATTCTGACAGGACCAGTTTGCCTCTCAGCAGTAGCACTCCTTTCATCTCACATTTTATAAGGGCAAAGGAAGAAGGAGTAAAGGCTTTTCCAAAGAATTGGGGCTATCTAAATTAGACATTTAAACAAAACAAGTGTGAGAGGCTAGCATACTTATGAGAAAGACTAGGAATAGAAACTATTGCGAACATCCTACCTCAAGATAAATTATATCATAAGGCTGCCTAAACACAGACTGTTATCCTTTTATTTGCCCTAAGCATAGAATTCTTAAAACTTTATTTAAAATACTTTCAGAAAGCCCAGCATTCAATGATTCATGTTATGAGAAAAAGGAAAGACTAAGTGCAGATTATTGGGAGTGAGTAAAGAGGGAGGGAAAGAGAGAGGTAAACACGATCCAGAAGACGGTAGTTAGTACCAGCTTATTAAGGCTACTATGGTAACACCAAACATGAACTAACCTGGAGAACCATACTCATGTCTTGGTAACCTACATATCTTAGGCATCACTTCCATTAGGGTCTTCACATACTGAAGAATCGTCCCTTGTAGCTACGAGAAAACAGATGTGTGTAAACATGTCAGTGTTATTGAAGTAAGAAACTTTACCAAAAAACTGCATTCAAACTACATATGAATTGAACAAGCTCTAAAAATATTCCACTTAATTCTGTCAGTCATCATCTTCAAAAAGACAACTTTTTCACATCAAAGTTACACTTTCCTTTGTATTTCCTGTAGCAAAAGGTGGCTAACGCAGAGTGGTACAACCACTACTGCCAGGAGGGTAAAACTACAGAAATCATGTTCTTCTCTTGCAGATTGTCTCTGACTGACTAACTAACCTTCAGATTTTTGTTAAAAAGGGTTGCATTTGAAAGTTTTCAAAAGCCATAACTGAAAAATCTTTAGCATTAGGTATGTCTGCAACAGCTTATACTGGCTACTCCAGATGCACCAGTTAAGACATAGTTCCAGCCTGCAGTCTTCTTTCCTCCCACTAGACACTTACATCTGTCTCCCCACATCTAAGCATCTGCACCAGTCATCAGCAGGATACCTCCCTCCAGGTCTTTTAACCTCCTTTATAAACACCCAAGCGTTCAATGCTACCTCCAATGAATGGAGAACATTTACCACTTAAATAAATATGTTTTAAAAATCCCCCCAAAACCCAAAAAAACAACACTGAACCCCAAAACACGCACACAAAAAAAAATCTGTATTTTCCTATTTTCCTGGAGAGTAGACCATAGCACCCCTTCAAGCAGGCTCCAGCCTTTCTAGAATGTCCAAAACATACTTAGAACATCACGGGAATTACTGTAAAACTGCCGAATGTGTCAAGTGTCTGAAGTGAGATTATGAAAACTAGAGCTATCCCCTGGTATAACTGGATTGTTTTAGCAGCATGCTCCTAACAGGCAACATAGGGAGTAAAAGGCCATTTCTTTAGCCTAAATTTAACCACAAGGCATCATGACTGTACACATAGATATTAATAATACAGCAAACAGCCAGCCCCTCAACCTCCTCCTAGTTACAGAAAAAGCCCTTTCCAGGCTGTTTGGATAACTTCATCAACATCTGGTATGAGCACTCTTCTAAATAGGCTTGAAGTCATCCATTGCTAGATCAAGCACAGAGATTAAATATTCCTTGTTATTAAGGTATCATCTGTCAATGATGTTATTAATGAAAGCCCTGAAGTTAGGCAAGGCAGAAAGCACACTCCACTTATTCTCAAAAAATATCAAGAAAGTGAATTTACAGTACAATCTTTAGGTTGAAATCAACTAATATAAAACATTCCTACTTTTTCAGAGTTTACCCAGAACGTAACAGTTCTCCACAAATTAAATTCATCTCCAATTTAAAATCCAAGGCTTTCAGAAAACTGCTTAGACTACCCAAGGCACACCACCTATTGCTTTCACAAGACATCAAGTACTCTCAAAACACAGCTTACACTGAACTTCAATGGGAGTAAAATTTTAATTAGTTTTATCAGAGATCTTACTTTCACTTTGTTTTTCTTGAGACATTTCCTATCAGAGGGCATTTGGAATAACAAAAAAGAAAGACAATTGTCATACCAGGCTCTTGACAACTTTCAGTAACTCCTCCATCACCACAGCAATACCCTGATACCCAAGAAGTCTACAGATGACTTTAAAGTGAGGGGGACCAACAAAATTCCTGTAGTTGCTGTAGATGCTGGAATACGCCAGATTCAATGCCTAAAACAAGAAAACCAATGTGATTAATGACAATTTCAGCTGACTGTATTTTTACTACAGTCTCATTTAAACAGCATTTTAAAGCATATTAAAAATAAAATAATAACTTCATATATCATTCTGTCTCCAAAAAGTTAAAATACAAAGCTTCCCATTTGTAAAGCAGGAACTCCAACCAAAATCTCCATATTAGCAAGAAAAAATTGTGAACACCTTTTTCAACTGGCATCTTCCTTTTACTACTTATAAAGTCATGAACATTTCCTCTCTTGTATTTTTCTGTTTATACAGACATAAAAGGATAGAAATAGTCAATGCCAATGTTCATATCCCTGAATTTAAAGCACAGCTTCTATTCCCATATCATCCATTTTATGTACAAAACATCTTGAGAGGAGTTACTTTAATTTTCAGTTCATAACAGGTGTTTTAAGTCGCTGAGGACTCAACCACAAAAAAACAGCCTTCTACAGTTACTGCTCTCTGCAACTAATTAATACTGATCTCTCTTTTTCAAATCCCTCAGCTGTACACAACATCAAAATAAATCTAAGTCTAGGATGTAACTTCATGGAAATTCTTCCAGAGTTGTATAAATAGGAATAGGATCAGGTGCTTTTGCCATATTAACGACTATTTCTTCAAAGCGAACACAACTGATGCTGCATATGGATTTAGGAACTGTTTGCTGAAGCTGTAGATCAAAGGACATTTAGCTACCTTAACATCCTCCACTTCTGTAAGTGGGTTGTTCTCCCAGTACCCTGAAATTTAATTTTAAAGAGGAATCTTGTCAACTCTTCTTGCAGGAAGTTGTGTTTCCTTTTCTGCCACTTTCATTCTCTCTAATACATGCACGAAAGAGAGCATACTGTTAAGACTTTCAACTCCATGTGCATCAGCTGTAACAGAAAATTTTCCTTCACCAATATTCAGGAAGAACATTGACCTTTCCTCCAATGCTGATCCTCCCCCAATTATCCATACAAGTCAATTCCAGATACTGTAACAAATGGCATTGCACAAAGAAACTATTAGGAATTCAACTCATGAAACTACCAAGCTCCTGAATGATTTTAGTCTCATAAAAGAAGAGGACTTACAAATCCTCTTTAGAAGAGACCAGGATAGAAGATTTATGTTGTAAATTTCTATATAAACACCAGTTTCCAATATGTTTTGAACTGTGGACTTAGAAATTTAAAAATCATGTTCTAGACTGATACATAGCAAATGCAGATCTGGCAACAGGTTAACGCTCCTTGGCCATCTTCCGTGGATGACTTAGATGTATTTCACAAACCTTCATGGGTCAAAAATTGATGCATTATGGAAAGAAATATGCAAAAGAACAGGCTCGGAAGAGACCACCAAGGTCTCTCTCGAGAAAGAACATAAGAGAACTAGAGATCAAAATCCAACTTTCTGAAGCAGGTACCTCCTGTGCTAAGTGAGAAACCCCACATATGTTATTAACTCACACATACATGGAAAAAGACATAAATTTTATCGCGCTTCTACAATCACAGAAAGCTTTAACCAGCAATTTATTTCTGCAATGTGAAAACTCAAGAAGTTGCCAGTACTGAAATTCACTTGAAGATTTAGTTATATTTTTTACATGCCTGGAATTATGACTCCATCTGTGTGAAGAAACTACACAGTAAGACAGCCTGAGCTGCAGAAGGTTGGGTTTGGGGAGGCTTTTTGTTTTTCTTGTCTTGAGGGTCTTGGTGAATAAGCAGCTGACCACAAGCCTGTCCTCGTGGCAAAGGCAGCCAACAGCCAGTGGGGCTGCATCAGGCAGAGCACCACCAGCAGGTCAAGGCAGGCGATTCGTCCACTCTACTCAGCACTAGTGAGACCCATCTGGACTGCTGGGTCCAGTGGTGGGCTCCCCAGTATAGCAGAGAGATGGAGAGACATACGGGAGAGTCCAGGAGTGGGCCTCAAAGATGATTAAGGAACTGGAGCATACTTCCTAAGAGGAAAGGCTGAGAGAGCTGGGACTGGTCAGCCCAGAAAAGGCTCAGGGGTATCACATCCATGTGCAGAAGCAACTGATTGAAGGAGTAAAAGTAACAGAGCCAAATCTTGCTAAGCAGTGCCCAGTGTCAGGACAAGGGGCAACAGGCACAAACAGGAAATCCTATTTAAGCATCAGAAAGAGGGCAGTCAAACAGAGAGAGTCTCTGTCCCCGGAGATGTTCAACACTCAACCAGACGTGCCCTTGAGCAACTTGCTGCAGGTCACCCTGCTCTGGAGGGTCCCCTGTCCTCAGCTGTATGTCAGTCTGGGAAGCGCTCTGTTCTAAGGACTGTGGGCTTGTGTTGATTCTGTGGAGGAGGACTGTTTCCAAATAGTCACCCATCTTTTCTGTGTACTTCAACTAAAATAGATACTTGGCTAATTATTAGACTCCTAATATATGACGCAGTCCTGCTGTTAGACTGGAGCTGGCTAAAAGGCTGTACTCCAAACTCATCCCACCAGGCAGGCAGCCTAAAGCTCCATCCCTCTAGTCCAACGTCTGCATTTGAGTAGCTCTCCGCGTACAGAAAGGGGTCTAGGACATCAATTGGGAAAAGAACTGATGAAACTTTATGAAAATATGTGCAGACAAATGTCCCGATAAGCATTTATACAGTTGTCCCTAAAGGGTGAGATTTCATCCTTCGCTTTTGAGGTTTCCAATTATTTAAGTCTCAACAATAAATGTGTCCAAACTATCTATTTCAGCTAGAATGTAAGGAGAATTTTACTACAACAGGTTAAAGCATTTTACTGCTGTGGAAGGGAGGGAACTCCTCTTCACAGAGCAGAAATTTGTCATAGAAAAGCAAGCAAACATGATTTCAGTATTTTAAAAAACAATCCTCTCACCAATACACAAGAATAAGAAGCCAGTCCATTTAAAAATATACCTTTATTTAATGTAACCCTTATGGGGAAGTAGCCAAAATGGTCCACCTGTAAATGCTGGATTAGCTGAGCTTTATGAACCGTGACAAGGGATGCAGAAAACACCATCACACACCACTGCTACTTCCCCCCCATGATGCACAAAAGCATAAAACGCTTGGGGAAGAAGCTACTAACAAAGGGAAGGATGAGGGTGTGGAGAGAGCGAAGGAAAGGGCGAGTTCATTATTTTTTAAGCTATGCCTGCTCCCTTCCCTGCTTAACATTGAGGGAAGGAAGAAAAAAAAAAAAAGGGAGAAAAAGAGTTGCTAGTTGCTGATGTCATCAAAGTGCTAACATTAATCACTCACAGCATCACTGGTACACGCACAAGAGCATATAACAGGGATGTTCAGGCAGCACACCATCCAAGGAGAGGCAAGCAAGAGAGGCAGGAAAAGACATTGTTTTTGCTCCTGTATGTTCTTTGAAAAGCAAGGCAACAGCACCTTTAGACAAGATGTGCTCTTGCATGAATTTAAGTGGAAGAGACAAAGAAACCATGCCACCAGCAGCATCGGAGAAAAAAACTGAAAGCACCAAGCAATGAGAATTCAGTCCAGGGAATCTGAGGGGAAGAAAAAGCAAACTGGCAAGCAGAGACCAGGTAGGAAATAATTCATGTGAAAAAGGATGCATAAAATTTAGTGTTCATGTCATTTTTGCAGCAGCATCACTATCTGAAAATTCTGTTCTGAAATTTCTGTCAGGAAGTGACAGCAAGTCCTGACTTTATAATCTCTAAAATATCAAATTGTTTTTTCAAACATTTACATGTCAGTAATTGTGTCTTCTAATAACTGCTATTTTCTAACAACAGAAATGTAGTATTGTTATTTAATTAAAATCTGAACACTCCACTTACAAATTGCTGTGAATAAGAAACTATTGTTTCTAGACTGTGCTAGGAAGTGCTCTACAAAAAAGAAACTATAATATTAAGCTATTGGGATCTACCAGCTAAAGAGAAGACAAGTGAGCCAGTAAAAACTTTGATGTTACTAATGCACCCAATTTTAATACCTGCAGAAGTTAGGTAGATGCCAAAATGTGTCTGTCTAATAAGGTTATTTGATAGCAAACTCACTTCCTTTATATTGTT
The DNA here is from genome assembly GCF_017976375.1 of Cuculus canorus. Lineage (NCBI taxonomy): Eukaryota > Metazoa > Chordata > Aves > Cuculiformes > Cuculidae > Cuculus > Cuculus canorus. The sequence continues at coordinate 70,506,614 of NC_071401.1, forward strand.
GTATCAAAAAGGGTGCACTTAACCATATGAATAGAATGGCAGCATCTATCCAGATCAGTCATCTCTAAGGTTTTACATTGTAATGAAAATAAACATACATATTTTTCTTCCCACTTCCCAATAAGTATAATCTAAAAGCCTTGAGCAACAATTTTAATACATAATTAGCCACAGACTTCTTACTATTAGTGTTACTATCAAAATCCCACTAAAATAATATATATTTTGCCAGCCTCCTATCTGGAATAAAAAAACCCAGAAGTATTACTGAATGATTTCAGAGTATGTTATAAGCAAGTCTTATAAGCTTTCTTCATCAGAAGAATTTTTAATAGTCATTTAAATTGTTATTTAGCCAGGAAATTTAACATCTTAAACTTGATCATAAGAAAAGTAAGTAATTTTTATAATAAAATCCTAAATAATGAAACATAGTGTTACTGTTGTGGGCATTGATGTTCATTTAAAAAGTAAGAAACTTTCACAGTGGAAAAAACTTTCATACTAGTGCCACTAGAAGCTGACTATTAAACTAGAAGAGAATCAGTTTAAATTGCTGAGGAAGGCTGTTTTTCAAAAGTTACCTTTCACAACAGCAAAACCGAAAAAGACCACACCAAACAAACAAAAATATACACTGGCTGTTATTAAGGCTTGTTTTACTATAAAATAAAAATTTTAATTAAAAGTCGACCAAAGCAGAAGCTAAATTTTTTGTCCTGAAATGAATTCTTTAATAGAAGCATTTAGAAAATTGCAGAAAATAGATGTTTTCCTTACACTATATACAAACTCTTTAACACAAACTCAAAATCTCAAAATATTGGCAGGTTTTCTAATGTTCATTTTATTATGAGGAGGAGTGTTAGTTCAGGGCAGCCACATACAATCATTTGGCACAGAAAATAATATTAGTTATGTTTTTTAAAAAACTATTTATCCAAAAACTATGCTATAGTGAATACCGTATTCTACCAACTTGCTTAGCTTGAGAAAGCTTTTCCAAGAGTCTGACTATCATCAAGATTAAATATTACAGTTTTGATGCCACCAATGTACAATCATGACAGCCGCTGCTCTAGCAGTGGCTATGGATATGCTAATTCACGAGCAAAAAATTAAGAATATCAGGGGATGAAAAACTAATGTAAAATGATAATGGAGAGAAAATAATATCTGGTCATGTTTCCATGTAATGTTTTGGTTTTAATTAACTGCAAAGTGAAAAAATCAAGATTGGTGGATCCAAAAATCCACTCCTACCCCTCACTTGCTACTTAACAGAAGAAAATTCATTGCTCACAAAAGCAAGCTTTGAGATTACAGAAAACACCAAAATAGTAAAATAAAATGCAAAATACGTAGACTAGAGAGAAAACCAAACCCCACTTATCAGCATACTCATTGGGCAAATATTTTGTGTGACAGGTAGAGTTAAATAGTTGGATGGTCAATCTGTCTATAGTTTAATCCCAAACCAGACAGTGGTTCAATTCAGCTTAGAACACATGCTATTTTTTTTCCATAAAGTTTGACTCATAGTATAAATTATGTTCAATATTAAGCTTTTTCTCCCCTATTAGAATTTTCCTATTTCCCTATTTTTCCCTATTACTTCTATTAAAAAGAACTCCAGTATTGCTCTGAAGGAGAGAGACATTTATTAACACATCTGTGTAAATTTCTGATCATTTCTTTTTCCCTGTGGGAGATGTATATATTTCAGAAGTACAATACAAAGCATATTAATATCTCCCCTTGATAGTCTTGAAGAGGTTTTATTTCCCTTAACGTTACCAATCCACAAATTCCTTAAGACAACTTATCCTTGTTTTAGGGAAAGTCCCAAATATGTGGGCAACATGTATACCAAAGCTGACACAGGGGCAAAGTTTGAACAGGATGTTAAGAGCCAGCATCCCCTTGTTCCCTGTTGCAAGCACAGTCATTTGAAAAAAAAAGCTGTGAAAATAAGTGGTTCCTCAATTGCAAATCCTGAAAAACACACCATCTCTCATGGAGATAAGATATAACTGGTCACCTGGACAGGCAGCAGCTCCAGTTGAATTTCTATGGGCACATATCTAGCCTTTCACTTGGGAAAAAACAAAGTTTAAAACACCCCAAACTTTATGAACTGCTCGCTCTCCCTTTGAAGCAGCAGTACTAACGATAACTGCATAGTTTCCTAATAAACTCCTTTCCTAAATTACAGAGCACTACGATTAAGATCCACACAACATCTCCAGTGCTGCACCTTCTCAGTTACCTCCCTAGCAAACAGACACATCCCCTTTCCACAGCGAGATCAGCATCGTGAGAGAAAAAAAACCTACCTAAACAACATTCCAATGGGAATAATTGTCCAAAACATCACAGGAAACACGGCAATGGTAATTTGGCCAAAAATGGCCAGTTGTGCCGATAGCTTCTACAGTGTCATGTACCACCCTAACTGGAACAATATGCTATCGAGTTACTCGAGAAAGAGCTTTCAAAAGGAAGAGAGAGTGCCCACCAGTCGCTCCTCCTTTGTCGTTGAAAACCTGACTCCACTGACAACATACATCGTGTGCGTGACCTGCCAGTCTGCCAATCCCTCCAGTGACCAGTGCAGAGTTTTCAACACGCTGGAACAAGACCCAGCATCTGCGAGCAACACCAAGAAAGAGCTGGCACTAGGCATCTGGCTCACCAGCAGTGTCCTGCTCCTCATCATCGCTGCAATCCTCCTATACGGCTGTTTGCACCTCCTGTGCCGCAGGAGACGTGAGCGTTTGCAAGGGCAAAACGGGACCTCCGAACAAGACCACAGGAAGGTGTGGACCAAAAGCACGGCACATGTCTCACAGGAGTTCAGCAGTCAGGGTCAACTGACACAGGACATAGAGGAAAAGCACCCAGGTGGCATCCAGTTGGCCACAATCATTGAGAATCCCTCAGCCTGCAAGGAGCCCGTCATGCTGACTTCCAAAAGCCTGGAACGAGTGCCAACAACAGAACAATGCTCTGCTATAAATTAGAAACCTTTCATCAAGAAGATTTTTACAACACACAACATCCGAGCTGCTTCAAACACATCACATGCGTTGTCAGCGCTCACCATGGGGAGCTCCAACTGTTCACTGTAGCGCTACCAGCTGTACCTCTGGCGTCACATCCCTTTCCAACAGCCTATATGCAGCCAGAGGTACTCAGAGGCAAAGAATCAGATTCCCAAGAAGTGAGCACTTCAGCCACACCCTGTTATTAAAAAATTAAGCATATAGCAAATAATCAGTTTATATTCTGAGGGGATTTCTGGGGTTGCTTTTCTTTCGTATATATAAAAGAGCAAGATAGCAACTCTGCAAGGACACTGCTAATGAGACTAAGGAAATACCCTGCGTTATTATATTTTGCATTCTTCTGTACCCACCACAAACCACCTTCTGCTCCGCAAGCGAGTGACATCCTGTAAAGGAAAAGGAGTTGAGAGAAGCAACTCCAGGCCCTTCTTTTTCTCTTTCCCTTTCAGTTTTAATGATAAAACTCATTCACCAGCTGCAAATCTCTATCCAACTGCACAGTACGTTTTGTGTGATGAAGGGGCAAAGTGAAACCACGCCGAAATATATTTTATTTTTGTAACAATCAAATCTGCAGATCCTCTCAATCTGCCTTGCGCTTCACGATAAAGTGCAAAGAAAGGCACTCTGGACAGAAATCTCTTCACCCTCACAACATGACGCATCTTGTCTGGCTTATGTGTATAAGTCATCCTGTTTTAAATCTCTCAAGTGCATTTGTGTTCCTAAAAACATAATAAATCTTAGTATTGCTGTATAGTGTGGTATGTCTAAAAAAAAGATACACTAAGACTGAAGGCATTTTAAACTTCAGAACGTACGCATAAAGTCAGCTCTTGTTGATGCAGCTTAGTTTTACCAGTAAAGCCTAGGGAACCGCTGGCTGGGCAGCTGCCATCCCTTTCCACCATGCCCTGGAAGCTGAGGTGATGTACAATTTTGGCAAAGGAGCACCCGATGAATATTTCACAGCAGGCAGTGGGTCTTTTCTCTTACCGTATTTTGACAACATTTCCCACAGCTTGTGAAAGACGTCAGCTCCCATATTGCTAGGAAGACAGGAGCTGGCATAAGTTTAATGTGTCATCTTTAATTTTTCCTACTAGGATAGGTATGACACGCAGAAACACAGGCTGAATAGGGGACCACATTACTTTTAATAAACACTTCAAAATGTGGTTTTATCATGTTAAGTTAGCACTAGCATGTTCTCTATCCCCTACATAGCATTTCCTCCAGCTGACACATTTTACTTTGTCTTACACAGCAGCCTTAAATAAACTGTGAAGAAGACAACAATTTTCTGCTGTTTCAAACAGTGTTTCATGAAACAGGCACTAAAAAACTGTCTTCAGAGCATGAAGCCCATACCACAAGTTTACTGCCAAAAAGGGGCAGCTAGGTAGCAGGGACAGGAAAAAAATGCTTCAAAATGATCTTGTGATCCATTTAACAGTAACACTTCTCTCACTAGGATTTCATCAAAGAGATAAAACATGATTTTAATGTTAAAGGGACAGAACCAAGAGACATTCTCATCTCTGCCAACATCTTGAGCCCGTGACCTGTTTACTTTCTTGCATCTCTGTTTCTTTATGTGTGTTTTAAGGCAGTCCAATACATATATTTACAAATATTTACACGTTAAACACACATATATATAAAAACCATACTGAGAACAAGGAGCAGTTCAATCCTCAAGCAGTTTTGAGGCAATTCACCTACTGAATTTTAATATTTATACACAGACACATATATACAAAAAGACATATGTGTATGTCAGATTGAGAAAGCAAGGAGTTAGCAGGGAAGCGCTGCCAGGAATAGGATTTCCCTTATCTAAATATAAAACCATTCCACCCAAGGAGTTTACTATGCACTACTTAGATAAACATCTACATCGCCTCATGAGTAGTGGATATCTCACACCTGCCGCAAATGAGTGATGCATAGGTACTGTCATCTGACTTCTGCACTAGTTTTGAAGAACTCATGTCATCACATACTCTCACAGAGCTACATGACTCTTTGTCTCCTGCACAGAAAGTTTTATTACAGATTAATTCAGGTTCATTCTGACAGTTCTGTGTTTTGGTATTTCACTGTCCAGTTTTAACAGTGACTTAGTAAGAGGCAAACATTCCAAGTGATTATTAAACTGATAACAAGATGCATCATACTGCAAACTGATACTGATTTGTGCACCTGCACCAGGTAAGAAATCATTATATTCACACTGAGAAGTAATTTCCAAAGGGCTTCTTTTTCACAGAACAAATAAATTAGCATCTACAAAATGCAGAAGACATACAAACATGAAAATCTTTGAAAAATGCTGTACAAGCCAGAAAGAGCTCTTAAATTCTGGTCTGCACAATCTCTATAAAACCAAATACTTCATTAATGTGCAAAGTTGGTTTCAAATCCCCAGAAGAGTCTCTTTCTGGTATGTACATTATTAAGTATTTTATTCAACCAGCCCATTTGAATCTGCTAACATTCATTTCATTAACCCTACACACACTTCGTCTGAGCAAAAGGATTGCAATGACCATGCTAGATGAGCTTTTAAATACTCCAGCTCACTTAAAAGGTTAATGAACTTTTGCAGACTGGCTCCTTCCCACCTGGCAGCTCTGCTCCCACATCAGCAGGTGAAGCAAGTTGTATCTGGGGGTTTCTGTTTAACTGGATGAAGGTACTGCTCAAAAAACTTCAAATGCAACAGAGAAAGTGGACACAACTGTGTATCCTAAGCATCAATATACACTACTATAGACCAAATGCTTTGATTAATTTAGAAATATCTGTGAACATTTTGAGATCAAAACTAAAAATTTCTTTAATTGCTCTTAAGTGAGCACATTGTTTGCGAAAAGCTTCTGCACAGAAAATGTTTAGCCCTTACAGTCCAACGCATGCAAGTATGAGTGTGTATAAGTACACACGCACAAGAAACCACAATGCTCTTGTCTTGACCTAAATTAATACCATGGGTTGCCCATAGAAAACTAAACCAAAAAACTGAATCCAAACAACCCCCCAAAAAAACAATACCCAACCAACAACAAAGTTCAATAAGGAAAATAAAAAGGAGGGACTCTTTATCAGGGCATGTAGTGATGGGATGAGGGGTAATGGCTTTAAGCTGAAAGAGGGAAGATTTAGATTAAGTATTAGGGTGAATTTTTTTACTGTGAGGGTGGTGAGGCACTGGAACAGGTTGCCCGGAGAAGTAGTGCTTGCCTAATCCCTGTAGTTGTTCAAGACCAAGTTGGATGAGGCTCTGAGCAACCTCACCTAACTGAAGGTGTTCCTGCCCATGGAAGGGGAGTTGGAACTGGACGACCTTTAAGGTAGCTTCCAACCCAAACCATACTATGATTCTATATTCCTTGGCTTTATGATCACTCCAAATATATTGAGTAGTTGAAGAAATAAAAAAAGACAAAAAAGTAAAAAATACATAGCTAATCTATACCCCACTATTACCCAGGCAGGAGACAATTCAACAATATATAACCATTAAAGCACCCAAATAAGGATGTGTTCTGTGACAAGCCTAGCTATACAGTACACAGAATACTATCATGCAATTATATCACATGCTAGAATGTGTAGGCTCTATCAGGTTAGAATTACCAGCTGTTACTTGCTGGTAATCTGTTACTTGCTATATACAGTAGAAATGTTCTCCTAAAATTCCACACAGATATCCTCAATTCCAAAATACATTAGACTCAAGAATGAAAATAGACTCAGACTCAGAAATATTTGCTAATCTAGGCACACCTTGTTATGCAACTTGCTCCAGAAATGCATATAAGAGCTCCCTCAATTGCTCCTGTCTTATACAGAAAAATAATCAGTTTTCTGAAAATGTATAGTAAAGATCACTAAACTCATTTTAACAATGTAACCTAACTGATAAAGAAAAGCATTCACGAGTTAATCCTCTGTCACTCACCTCACTGTATCATTACTTAGCTAAATTAAGTTAGCAATACCTACTAAATTCAGTGGGCTTTTTGCTCTTTACACTGCATCTGGCGAACTCCTAAAATAGTAAGGAACACAATAACTCTAATGGAGGAAAATCCCACTTTCCTATAATTTACTGTTCCATCTTGTAGAAAATACTATTCATGGTACCAGATAATCAGCTATTATATTCCACATTAAAGACAGGAATCCTTTTCCATCTCCTTTACATTTTAAAAGCATCAACGTTTTAAAATGCAGCAGATATATTAGGACTGAAATTTGTAACTTATGAGCTGTCTCTTCAGCTCTCAAAAGCTAGCTGGCTGTGCAAATATCTTCACAGAGATTGCACAATATAAATAGGATATGATGTGCAGAAAATAACAGTAAGATAAGGACTAACCATGCTCATGTTTAAGTAGGAGCTAGATAACGAACACAGCTAGATGTGAAAATGACACAGTGTACTTGTATAAATTACAAGAATAATTGAGTACAACTGTTTTTTTAGTTAACAATCCTCTGATTTAATCCTTATACTTTTGGTTGTGTTTTCCATACTTTCATCTTGCCTCCCTGATATTCAAGAAAACAACGCAGAATTACGAGTGACATCTTGTTAAATATTCTCAAATGATTTGCTGAAGATATCACTGCTGGGTTTTACCACTGTTGGATGTAGATCAATATTTCTGACTGAATATTAAAAATGCAGATATATGTTAATGTGCTATGCCTTTAACTGTCATTAAGACTCAGGTAATAACTCTGAAGGGTAAGAAATCTGCAGAGATCAGGGTGAATAAACCTATCCTTCCAACATACAATACTGCACACACGAGCATAGCATCCGTCCTGCAAATACCGGCTAACTTTCCTCACTTCATAGCTCCACAAAAGCCCACCACTACTTTCTTGTGTCAAGTACTCTTTCAACATAAGCTCTTTTCCAGCCTCAGTATGAGGCATTGCCTTAACCCACAGAGTACGTGACTGCATTATCATGTACAATTCAACTGAAAACTTGTATAAACCTTCAAGACACTCCTAATTTGCAAAGCAAGAAAGATGATGAAACTACAGGAGATCAGATGGCCAGAAGGCCAAGTTCATCACAATTTGAGGTCCTTAGGTTGAAGATGCCAAAGAAATACTACAGTTTTTTTTAAATACTTTAAGTAATTTGGTATCCAATAGTTTAGGATGATCAGAATCTATATTCCTTTTAAGTCAGATAACACCTGAAGCAGTTTTTCCTATCTGTTCCCTTTTCTCCTGCCACCATAGTTGTCATCACTGTAACAAGGGAGCAGCTGCACTCAAGATGGGCTCTTGTTCTCACTTCACCAGATGACTAATTAATCTCTTCTTTGATTCTGCTCTGCCACCATAAGCAACTGTGCAATGCAAGGGGGTTGAAAGAAGAACTTATTTTTAGCTATGTCAGAGAAGACTAACCATCAGTCTAACCACTTGCACTTTTGGCTGAAACATATGGTAAGCTTCACAGCAAAGTCTGAAAAAAGGTGTATGTTGAATTTAAAATACTCGCAAAACATATTTGAATCCATTTTTAGTGACTTACGTATTCCATTATTTCTATAATTAAAAAAAATACCTTCAAACCTTAGTAAACCATAAATAGAAAGCGAATTAAATCCAACCTTTGATCCATAGAGATACTGTGGCTGTGCATTAGGCTGCTTATCTCTCTGAAACTCTTGAGAAAATGGTAGCACGGTCCGAACAAATCTATAAAAACAACAGAAAGAATTCATTAATTATACATAGGTTAGTAGGTGTGCACCTAAGGCACCTACTGCTGTAACACTGCTTTTGCCTACATGTAAAATCAAAGCTGGACTGGGAGCCTTTCAGCCCAAGTTGAAATCAGGGAAGCATACAGCCTGCATTGCCCAAAAGCCTGGACCCAAATCACAGAGCAGTTCTCCATCACCTACTGGGACCCTGTTCTTCCAGTGGTGTGCAGGGTCCCAAAATATGTCTTACGTCTACTCTAGCCCAGCCTAGCAAGAAAAGAAGCAACTAACAAAGTAGCAAGAGCCTCTCAGAGAGAAGTTGGTCCTTGTGCTTCCAAAATCAAGTCCTTGAGAGTGAATTACACCTTCAAAGAAGAACATGACATTTCTACTTTAACGCTGTGGAGGTGCTCCCTGCAAAGTAACTCACATCAGGAGAAATACTTTAGGTTAATATCTTTAAAAACAAAAAGTCACGAGGAAGGGTGTAATCCTTGCAGCAAAATCCACATTTCAAAAGTTTGATCATACTTTAGTGTATGTACCAATACAAAATACATTGAGATTTAACTTTGTAGATTGTGCTGTCTGCACAGATGCTTCATTAACAAGTTTACTGGAGATGTTGATGGAATGCAAAATAATCTGCTACATATGACAAGTCCCAGTGATTACTCTATTTTCCCTCCTTTCTCTACAAACCGTACTCCTTTTTAAACTGACATCAATTTTCAAGCCCTAAGAAAATCTCTAAAATGAAAGAAATCAAAAGAGGTATCATGTCATTTGAGATAAGACTGAGTTTCAGCGTGTAGTCATATTGGACAAAAGCTGATAAATTATCACTAAATTAAAACCCTTGCAAAGAAAAGCGTATTTCAGAATATAAATGTGGGTGCATGCCATGACTTGGAAAGCTGTACCCACTCTTCTTTTTCTTTCCAGAACAGTATTATGAATATATTTGAACTACAGTGTTACTAGTAGCTGTGAGCCAACCAGTCAGATTGTACTTGGACTGAGAAGAAATCACAGCCTCAGAAATTTTGAGACACAGTCTCTAAGTTTCATTAGCTCTGCACAAAAACAAGTAACTCTTGTGTGTTTCCCAGTGCTCCTCTGCATTCTTGGGGGTCTGTCCAACTCTAATGATTTAGAATTGTAGCAATTCTGAAGGGGGCTGATTGATGAGAAGCTCAACGTGAGCCAGCAATGTGCGCTCACAGCCCAGAAGGCAAACCGTATCCTGGGCTGCATCAAAAGAAGCGTGGCCAGCAGGGCGAGGGAGGGGATTCTCCCTCTCTGCTTTGCTCTTGTGAGACCCCACCTGGAGCATCATGTTCAGTTTTGGAAACTCCAAGAAGAGTATGGAACTGTTGGAACAGGTCCATAGGAGGGCCATTAAGATGATCAGAGCAATGGAGCACCTCTGCTAGGAGGATAGGCTGAGAGAGTTTGGGTTGTTCAGCTTGAGAAGTGAAGACTCCATGGAGACCTTATAGTGGCCTTCAAGTACCTGAAGGGGCATAGAGGAAAGTTGGGGAGGGAATTATTACAAAGGCAGGTAGTGATAGGACAAGGGGGAACGGCTTAAAATCAGAAGGGGGAAGGTTTAGATTAGACATTAGGAAGAAATTCTCCACAATGAGGGTGGTGAGACACTGGCACAGGTTGCCCAGGGAAGTTGTGGCTGCTCCATCCCTGGAGGTGTTCAAGGCCAGGTTGGATGGGGCCTTGAGCAGCCTGGTCTGGTTGGAGGTGTCCCTGCCTATGGCAGAGGGGTGGAATTGGATGGTCTTTAAGGTCCCTTCCAATCCAAATCATTCTATGATTCTAAGATTCTAAAATAAACTTAAAGGTTTCTCAAAGACTTGAAGCAAGTATCCTTTATGCTTTCTTGAGGGACATGGGGGAAAGACGCCAAGAGAGAAAGAAAAACATTAATAAAACTAAGTAGGAACAAGAGATACAGCCACTTGGTATCTTACACCAGAGCTATGGCTACATAGTAAGGATAAAACACGGAAAAGAGACCGCATCATTCTAGGAGGTACATGACTAATCCCAATATATCATTCAGATAAATATTAGAGATACCTACTCTCAAAACAAAAGGCTATAAGAAACTTCTACAGTTCAGCATCATCTGCTATTCTTCAAACTTTTTCAATGTGTGTGCTTCTTTTTTTTTGGCATCCAGCAGGTTGGTTTCCTCTTCCTCCTCCTCCAAGACACAGAAACATCTCTTTGAAGGACTGAAGCTCTTTGAATATCAGTGCTAAACCCAGGCACATTTTTACTTTCCTTCAGATACTGCTGGATACAGGCTTTGGCATAATCCAAGATATCAGTTCTTTTCATTTTTAATCAGTGTTGATGATCTCACAGCAATTTATCCATTTTAATCAACACAGCTTGTAAGCAGTCAAAGTAGATTAAGCAGATGAAAGCCTGCTGGCTTACCAAAGCTTTGCAACAGTGATTGCTAAGGACAACACGAACCCCAAAGTATTTTAGGGATCAAATAATTTTATATCAGTGTTTTTGTGATAGCTACCAGGAAGGAGTTCATAGTGAGCACTTTATAAACTACCCTAAATGATTCTATGAGAAGAATCACCATAATTTATTTAAGAAAATAAGGAGAAATTTGAAAGAAACCACTTTGGTCAATGAGCCCGCTGCCTTGCTACTGCAGGAAGCAGAACAGACAGACAATCTCATTCATAAACTTTCTGAGCTTCATCTCAAGAGTAATAAAGCACCACAATCCTCCTCCCCTGCTCATAGAGAAATTATCCCTCTGCACCTCCCTGTCTAATTGGTATAAACCCTTTCAACTTCCAGCCTTCTCAAATTTGCCTATCCTGTCTACCAGATCAAAGGGTAGCTCTACACCTCCTCTCTCAGCGAATGCTAGAACTAACTCACCCTTCTTGAACATTAATGTCAAGACAGAGAGAACACGGGGCTATAAACTGAAGTGTGAGGAAATGGCAGATGAAACAGCATGAAATAGCAACAGATATCTACCAATCCATTGCTATCACCTTTCCTCTTGGCAGAAAGACTAGTTCGGGTTGGTTTTCTTTTCCAGGTTGGGGAAGATAAGGTGCTTGTTGTCAAATTTTATGGGAGTATTTGACTACAGTCACCCCTACTTTGCATTAGCCTATATTTGGGTTTTTGTAGCAGAAACTAGGTATTTTCACTATCGTACCGCTATTCAGGTTTGCTCCAGCAGTGCCTGAAATGGCTGAATTTTTTTCTGAGCAGTGACTATTATAGAGTATACACAACACAAGAAGATACAGCTGCTCTCTTGTGAAAAGAAAGCAGTACGAGAGAGACACGGGCTCAAGAAAGGAAGGCAGGAAGACTGAAAAATAAAAAGCTGGTCTTTTGGTTCATTCTGTGATAACTCTGTATCCTCAGAAGAAATATGTCATACTGCATTTGGAAAAGTGCTACAGACATGAATTTTTAGCAGAAAATACAGATTTGGATAATGTGTTGAGAGGAGATGGAGCTACAAACCTGACTACTCAGGAACCTTCTATCATTTGTGACAAGAAAGCACAGAAAAGCCTCAATCCAAATAAATGTTTAGGCTGTCTCACACTTGCCTCTCTGCTAGCCCTAAATACAAAACATGCCATCAGCTTAGAATTACTAAAAAAAATAAGGAACACTACAGATAGTGGAAAAGGAACAAAGAACAAACGCCTGGAACTTGCCTTTGTGTCAAGCTGTAAAGGTAGGCCTCTGTGAACCTCATAAGGTTCAACAAGGTCAAGTGCAAGGTCCTACGCATGGGTTGGGGCAACCTGTGGTCTCGATACAGGATGGGGGCTGACATGACTGAGAGCAGCCCTGCAGAGAAGGACTTGCGGGTGCTGGTCGATGAAAAGCTCGACATGAGCCAGCAATGTATGCTCACAGCCCAGAAGGCAAACCATATCCTGGGCGGCACCAAAAGAAGCGTAGCCAGCAGGGCGAGGGAGGGGATTCTCCCCCTCTGCTCTGCTCTTGTGAGACCCCACCTGGAGTATCATGTTCAGTTCTGGAACCCCCAACATAAGAAGGATATGGAACTGTTGGAACGGGTCCAGAGGAGGGCCACACAAAGATGACCAGAGGGATGGAGCACATCAGCTAGGAGGACAGGCTGAGAGAGTTGGGGTTGTTCAGCCTGGAGAAGAGAAGGCTCCAGGGAGACCTTATAGTGGCCTCCAAGTACCTGATGGGGGCTACAGGAAAGCTGGGAAGGGACTTCTTAAAAGGGCACGTAGTGATAGGATGAGGGGGAATGGCTTTAAATCAGAAGGGGGAAGATTTAGATTAGACATTAGGAAGAAATTCTTCACAGCGAGAGTGGCAAGATACTGGAACACGTTGCCCAGGGAAGCTGTGGCTGCCCCATCCCTGGAAGTGTTCAAGTTCAGGCTGGATGAGAGCCTTGAGCAGCCTGGTCTAGTGGGACAAGTCCCAGCCCATTATGGGGTAGTTGGAAGTAATTGATCTTTAAGGTCCCTTCCAACCCAAACCATTATATGATCCTACAATTTGAATCCTCTAGCCAACTTCAGTCCTCCTAACTCCACAAAGATATGAGTGGGGGGAAAAAAAATACAAACAGGCACAAGCATGACAAAGACTCCTGGTATGGAAAGACCTTTGGCTTGGAAAAACATGCAACCGAAGGCCAACATGAGAGCGCTGAAAAGACAACAAGTGGGAAATGGCTGTTCACTCCGCATAAGAACTTGCAGGCAACAGCTTGAGAGCAAACCAAAAGAGATACTATTTCATGCAACCCACAGCTTCACTGCAGACTCCTCAACTACAGCACACCATGAATGCCAAACACAGCTTTAAGAAAAGGACTGGACAAAGCAATAGGCAAAAAAACCCCATGTAAATGGCCAGTAATGAATTAATATGTCACTGTTTTTGCTCTACAGAAACACCTGATCATTGATAAAGACTGGCACATTTCCTGGGGAAAAAAAAAATCACCAGAAGCCTTCCTTGTTTTCATACTTGGCCTCTGCATGGCTGCTCCCAGTCTCAGGACACTGGACTAGAGAGGGCTCAGACCTCACCTGCAGTTCATATGCTCATGCCATTATCCAAAAGTTTGTTCCCTTTTTTCCTGATCATCAACAAGCAGATTAAAAACACCCCTGGATTTCACTGCTAATGACCATCTGCACAGGTTCTCTCACTGATCTCCCCATTCATTCTCCACAAACTGTGGGGCCCAAGTCTGGATACAGCTGAGCAGCTGGCCAGCACTAACGAGACTAAATTTCAGAAAATTGGCAACTGCAATTATTAAATTGCTAAATCTTTTAATACAGCCTCAGTGTTTAATCTCAGTACATTATCAGACATAACAAAAATCCCCAAGTCCCAAACAATTAAATATGCAACATGTTTCAATGCTTCTCTGTGAACAGCCTCAGCCTTTGAACCAAACCTGCAGGGTTTCTAAACACTTGACCTCTCTAAACAAATGTTTGAAATCATCACGTTCAAGTATTCCTGGAAAAAGAGCTTCGAAAGGTGCTGGGTACAAGTGAATCTGACCATAACACTAACATTAAAGGAAGGACCTGTATACCTAGGCTGTGGTCTAACTAGTAAAAGGCATATTTCCTGGGAGCTCTACATCCAAGCAGTATCTCTGCTTTCGTCATACTTATTTGTCTTTCTCCCAGCCTTTCGTTGTTAATTTTCTCCCCTTGTTTACATGTAGCTTTCACGCAAGTCATTACTTATCAAGAGTAAAGAATTAAACTAGCAGCTCCCACAGAACTCCTCCACTGTATTTGCACACAATAACCTGCACACTTGAATACAGACAGCTCATTAATTTAAGGTTCATGCTAACGGCAAGGCACCAATAGACATAATGAATGCACTTAAGAACTATAAAAGGTCTAGAAACTCCCCTTTGCCTAACGGGCACCGTATAGCATGGGCACATATTAATTCTCTTCACACTGCTGTTTTTGACTGAAACCAAAGGAAGTCTGTGATGAAACTGGACACATGATACACACATGCTGACTAAGAGCTGGGTCCCTTTATCATCTTTTCAACTACCCTGAATTAATTACCCAACAAGCTTGAGGATCAGTCTAACTCAATTCATGCGTACAGTTTTTAAACAGATAAGCAACAGTCCTACAGGATGCTGCTAGCGTCCTTTGGCATTCGCTGTTTGTTTCCCAAGTACTGGAGGCTGCAATATGGCAGTCTTTATAGCCAGAATGAACGCAGACTGAATTGTTACAAGAACTAGTGAATGCCTTTCATTAAAACTGACATATGAAGGATTAGCATTTCATCAAGATTTTCTTTTTTTTTTTTTCATAAAATCACTAGGTTGGAAAAGACCCCTTAGATCATCGAGTCCAATCATTCCTATCTGCCACTAATCCATGTCCCTGAGCACCTCATCTACCCATCTTTTAAATACTTCCAGGGATGGTGACACAACCGCCTCCCTGGGCAGCCTCTGCCAGTGCCCAATGACCCTCTCTGTGAAAAATTTCTTCCCAATATCCGTCTGAACCTCCCCTGGTGCAGCTTGAGGCCATTCCCCCTTGTCCTGTCCCCTGTCATTTGGGAGACCAGCACCCTCCTCTCTGCAATGTCCTTTCAGGCAGTTGTAGAAAGCAATAAGGTCTACCCTCAGCCTCCTCTTCTCAAGGCTAAATAACCCCAGTTCCCTCTCCAGCCCCCTCAACAGCTTCGTTGCTCTTCTCTGGACATGCTCCAGAGCCTCAACATCCTTCTTGTAGGGAGGGACCCAGAATGAAACACAGTATTCAAGGTGCGGCCTCACCAGTGCCGAGTACAGAGGGCAGAATAACCTCCCTGGACCTGCTGGTCACACCGTTTCTGATACAAGCCAAGATGCCGTTGGCCTTCTTGGCCACCTGGGCACACTGCTGGCTCATGTTCAGTCGGCTGTCAATCAACACCCAGAGGTCCTTCTCCTCCAGGCAGCTTTCTAGCCACTTCCCCTAGTCTGTAGCACTGCATAGGTTTGTTCTTTTAATAATACGCTTATGTGACTATTAATGCATCACTCTGAAAATTCCAATATTGATCCCCAGATATATCAACTGCACAGGAGCTTCCTCAGAAATATATTCAACTCTCCTGTGCAGACAGTTTTATGCAACAGAAGTTTCCTGACTAAAACTTAACCACAAAAAAACACACTTGCACAGAAAGAATCTTGAATCTAAAACATAACATAACCATCACAGAAGATGTCAGACAGGGAAAGCTTCCCAAGGAGACAGTGAAAGAAGAGAACAGGCTTCAATCTCTTCCTACAGCTCAATATTCAGTATCATTTTACTGTTGCTTAACAGTTTTAACCAAACCCTGAGTAAAGGCTAAAAGCAACACAAATCCTAAAAACAGCACATAAGCAGGAAGCCCAGAAATGCGAAGTCCCAAGCACTGTGACTTTCACTCATTCAAACTTTAGATCCCACCTTTGTCTTTCCATTATTCACTCTCTAGAGGCTGCAACTATAGTTGTAGTGAACCCGTCCATTCTCCAGTAAACAATCCTTTTCTTCACATTAACATAGAATCAGGAATATAAATTTATTTCGTTGTCGCACAGCTGAGAATCCAGTTTACCAAAATATCTCCCTGATACGCACTTTGCAGTATTTTTAGACACACTTTATTTTTCAACATATGATAGCTAAGCCATTAAAATGTCAGAATTTGGATGCTGCAGTTACATTTTACTTATTGTGGACAAATAACAGGCTTTCACACATTTCACAGTACTTAGTAAAATGACTCATGCTGCTTCATTTCAAGTAAAGTATTAGGAGTGGAAAACACACTAAATGAATAGAGAAGGACTTGTCAGCACTCGGGAGGAAAGAAATTGCAGGAAGGTTGTAGAAGAATTGCTGCAAACAAAAGGCTGCCATGCTAACCTGTTGGTGGATCCATTGTAGCAGTAGTTTGGAAGGAAATCATAATTGAGTTCCCAAAAGACATGAAGAGTGATTCTTCCATATGGGGCAGACACATTGTGATTGGCTTCTCTGAACATGGCATCAAAGCTGTCCAAGGTCATATATCTACTCAGAAGCTTGTGAGTCATTTTGTTTATCTCTATTAAGCCATCCAGCTCCTACAAAACACAACAGAAAAGAAAGTGGGCAGTGTGTTTAATAAAGTGAAGAAACTCAACAAAGCACATAAATAACCTTGGCCAAATAGAAGACTATAAAGAAGTCAAAATGAACAGCTGACTTCTCCCCTAAGCCCTAATGATAAGGGCTGAAAAGAATCAGTGTTCTTGGAACTGTTTGTAGCTATCTCCCACCAAGGCCTTCTGAAAGTTTAAGGGTATTCATTAAAATCCATCCACACTGCAGACTGGTCTCAAACACTGATCTGCGCCAACTTTTTTTCCATTGAGGAAAAGTTAAAACTTCAATATTTAAATGAGGTCAAACACAGGCCAAGAAGCATCTTCTGGATTTCCTGCTTTACAAGGTATCACAAAGTAATTTTTGCTCTATAGGGCAACTGGTGAACTAACTTTAATAGCAGTACTGGTAGGAATAATTTACATTTACCATAAAGCCTTCTGAAGATTTAGTCCATGGAAGAATGTGCTAAGATGCAATGAAAGACCTGCCTAGATATTTTAAAACATTGTGAAGGTATCCAGAAAATCACTGGCTGCAGACTACACAACTACAGATGAGCGTTGCCTTTCATAATGTTTCCCCTCTTGACAACAAATTTACATTATGGTTTCTGGCACTTTCATAAAGTATATTAAATGTAAAAGTAAATGTAAAAGTAAATCCATCTCTGACGTCAGACACTGAAAACACCAAACACGAGCACACTCTTTCACTCCAAAAAAACCCAAGCATTGATTTTAAAGAATGTTGCGCAAATGACCTAGTGAATGAACGTTCAGAAGCCTTGTTTGGCTGTGCATCAAACTACTGGTCATCTTCCCACACAGTGCTGTCAGATTTAATTGCTCCATGCTTCAGAGGATTTTCAGAACTGTGAGTAACAGTTACTTTAAGGAAAAGGAACCACTACGATTGTTATTACAGTATTAAGTCTAATTCAAGGGGAAAAAAGATGCTCAGTCTTTCAAAAATTATCTGCATTTAATTTACTTAGCTTGAAACACAGCAGAAATTACTGATGAGTTAAGCTATTAGTATCAGTTTCTCACTAAGGAAATCAAATAGTTTTCAGCAGAAATTTTTTTGCATAAAACAAAAGAAGCGGGAAAAAAAATAGGAGCTCGGTGCAGGGATGACACCTTAGCCCTTCCACCTTCTAACTCAAGAAAGAGTGAGAACCTGTGACCAAAAAAACCACATCATTAACCATTTCTGTCCACTTAGCCACTAAGAAAATCCTGCACATAATAAAGAAAAACTACATTCCAATAATTGAAAGGCTAGAACATCCAAGTGCAGAAAAGTCAAGAGGCTCTATGGTCTCGGTATTTGATTTATCTTCAGTAAAGAATGACATTAAATCAAGATATTAACTGCTTCACAAAATACCACTGGTAAAAAACTTATTGTGAAAAGCCCAATGGTAAATTTTCTCACATAACTTTTTATTTTTTATTCACTCCAGCAGAACTCAATGCGTTTGATACTTTTCTTGTTGACTGCATATTTACTTGTCAAATTAATGCCATCCGGAAATAGACTTAGGCTTTTTAACATTTTAATCATGAAAATAACTCAAAAAGACAACTCAATATTGCACAGATGCTCTTCTTCCACAGGCACAAGTCAGATCTCGTTCCTCCACGAAACAATTATTTTTGTCATGCTACAAAACCAAGCTGCCTCGGTAAATAAAGTCATTTTGACTCTACCAAGCACAAAGATGTCTTGTTTTGGTCTGCAATATACCTATAAGCATAGACAAGCAGTGACCATTTACAAAAACTTAAATCCCAAGAATTGGGTTGCAGCAGGTTTATTTTTTTCTAAGCAAAGGAAGAACAAGATTCTCAGTCTCAATAGGACTGGGACCTGCACAGTCCCCTATATGGCAGCATGCTCCAGAAATGCAGGCTAAGGCATGGGAAGAAAAAAATTGTAGCACATCAGAATTAATTAAGTCCACAATATACTATAATGGCAACAGAGGATTTGCTAGTTTAATTTATGATGTAGCTGGAGGTGACTAAAAGAATGCCTTTTGCAACACTAAACTGCCTCTCATTAAGAGGTTTTGTCAATCTAGACTTAGTAACAGACAAACTTCAACCACAGTATTGTATGACTTCACACTTACAGAAAATATACCATAAAACACAAGAAAGAAAAGTTTTGTTATTTGTAGAATCATACAATGTCCTCAATTCAAAGCAACTCACAAAGATCATCAAGTCCAACTGCTGTCCCTGCATGTGACAACCCCAAAATTCACACCACATGTCTAAGGGCGTTGTCCAAATCCTTCTGGAATATAGCCAGGCTTGGTGACACGACTACTGCCCTGGGGAGCCTGTTCCAGTGCTCCACCACCCTCTAAGCGAAGAATCTTTTCCTAATATCCAAACTAAAGCTCCCCAGCACATCTTCCTGTCATTGCCTTGGGTGCTATCATTGGTTGCCAGAGAGAAGAGATCAACGCCTGCTCCTCCTGTTAGTCATTCAGCCTCCTTTTTCAGCAGTGACTGGACAACTTTTTGTTTCTGCCATTAAAAAACAAAGATTTATAATGGGGGGGAAAGACTAGATGTTTACCATTCTCAATGCAAATAAAAGAAATAAAAATTAAATTAAATTAAACCAAAACAAAAGTAGCATCTAGATCCCAATTGCTGTGTTAGGGCTCTGACAAAACTGCAACACAACACTCACCACAATAGAAGTCAAATCCTCACTTTCAAATCGACCAATTGCCAGTTCCATTGACCTGTACATGGCTGCTGAAATTCGCTGAGTGATCAGTCGGTTCAGGTCTATTGATCTACCAAGAAGCTAAAGAAATAAAAATGCTATGAAGCTTTGAACGGAAAGTCAAATTACAAAACAAGCTGTACAAGGACTTTGAAACTCTGCAGATTAACAAACTCACACAGTGAACTTGTATTCCAATCACACAAAAAACAAAGCAGATGGATAAAATTTATAAATTCATGAACAAATGAGGTTAAAATGTTCGTCCCAATTCCCACAAAAAGAAGTAAAATCACATGTTGCATTTACATTTAAGTATTGATATCAGTATTCTATGCTTCCATGACATTGTGCTGACAACATATTGAAAATGGTGAAAGACATTACTAGGAAGACAACATCACCACATGTGACATTCCTACTTGGCTTGTGTTTGCTTAACTGCAACAGACATTTGCATTAAAACAGATTCTTAATATTATTTTCTTAATTTACTCCTTCATATGACAAAAAAGCTGCTCTGAAATGTCACTTATGCCACTTAGATGACAGAACGCAAAGCACAGAAAGAGTTTTACACACCTACATAAATCAACAGCATTGGAAAAGCGCCAAGCAACTCAAAAACAACAGAAAATTAGTTAACTCACTTGGACATGTCTTTGTTTCAGCAGTGTCTCATAGCGGTTGGACTGTAGCAGCTGAATGGTTGCCCCCTGATTCTTGCATTCTGAACGTAATCGTTTATCCAGAAGCAGGCTATTAAGAAAGGAAGAAAATGCTTGGAGTATATTAGACAGCAAAGCAGAGAAGAAAAGCATGAATAAGAGTGCTTACTACTGGAATAGCTACCTGCCAGCCATCGCCTTGTAGTACGCAAATATTTGGTCCGCCAGCTTGTAGACAAATTGGTCAAAACAAAGGTTTACCTTGGGGGGGGAAGAAAAAGTGCATTTAAGAAGACTTACAATTAAAAGAGGGGGGGCTTAGATAAGACCTCCCACTGTTTATCAGACATAATTTAAGAAGTACGACATCCGAATTTCCCAATAAAAAAGATGATGACATTCAGTCTTCAGCATTGACTTAAGGCATTTTGCAGAGGTCTAGAGTTCTTCTCACAACGTATTACCCAAACAGTTACCCATCATCTGTTTTTAATTCTCAGTTTCTTATAAGAAAGTATCCCATAATAACTCTAAGCTTGTAGCATAATTTTCACATTCAGGCACAGACAATTTTTCTCCAGTAGGTAAGGTTACTTTACCTCTGCCTCAATCTCATCGTAGAGGAACTGCTTCTTAAATTTAGTAAGTGCATAATGAGCACTGTCATTATAAAGGTCCAAAGAATACAGAACATACCTGAATGAAAAAGAATAAAGAAAACAGTTACATGTCTTTCGAAATTATGATTCTTTAGGATGGTGCAGTCAAGATGAAGCTAGTCAATATTGTAATCTACATGCAGTTCATGCAAACAGGGTTTTTGCTTGAGTTTATATATAAAGCCACACTTTCTCTTTTAAGAAAGTCTTTTATTAGTTCAAGAATTTGCATAGGAAAGTTTGCAGTCTGAAACTTGTTTTCTAGATGTAGTTTTCCATCAAAATGGAACTATGCTTTTACCACTGTACATTATGTTTGATATCTTTGAGGAGTAAGGAGAACTCACTCAGGGAACAACATATAAGGCTGGTGCGATGACACATGAAAGGCTTCTTATTTCAATTATTCACTTCAAAAGGAAAACTGAGAGTTTGGAAATTGGCAAATGTAAGAGGAAAACTGTATGAAGATTCAGAATACCTTCTCAGACTGCTTGTTAAAACCATTTAAAGCAGTAACATTATAATACGGAGTGACAATCATTAAGAATAACCATTCAGCTGAAGAGCACAAGTAGGTCTTACTCCATCATTGATGCCTCTTTGGTCTCCAAAATATGGTCTGTCAGAATCCAAGGCATGGACATCTCAATAGGAAACTGTATTCTTCTGCCCATTGTTAGCTCTAAGAAGAATTCCCTGAACCACAGCTGGGACAGATCACAGCATTGCTGCAGGGTTTCTTTCAGAATAAATAAGGAAGAATTACACTTCTTATAGAAACATATTACGAACAATACAGCTGTGATTCTGATGATGCAATGTGAAACAAAAAAAAGCAGCCATGACTCATTAGAGCTACCCATAGGCCAAATACGTAAACCAATTCAAAACAGAGCCCACGACTTTTTCAAAGAGTTTGGAACTCCATGTTGACCCCCAAAGAGGTGTTTTATTACAGGAATAAGTGTGGAAGTGGACCGGACTACCAGTCAAACATAAAAACGACATACATCAGTAAAGGGGGATTTCTAGTTTAATTTCTCAGGTGGGAGCTGAGAAAGCTGTACACTGAACTTGGGATGCAGCAGGTGAAGGAGATAAAATTGTACCAAATCCACCAGTACATCTTTCCCTCCAGAGGACTGAATCGCTCCACATTTTCCTCTGGATTAGATGGGCAGGAAATGACAGACACATGAAGGGGGGATTAAAACAAAAAGTTTCTAAGGCCACTGTCAAGGGCATGGAGGTGTGCTTCCCACCTCTCCAGAAAACACTCAGCACAAGCTTTCTTTTGCATAAGGCTTGAGAATTAAAACAGGAATTAACTTTTTACGTTAAGATCTCCTAAAGACCTTTTGAAATACTGTTCCCCAGAAGCATTATGACTGACAGTAACAGGCTCCCCCTTCTTTGAGGGTAAAGGAGTCCAGTAGCAAAACAAAAATGAAAGACAACACAGTATGGTGATGACAAAGACTAAATACATTCAATGTCAGTAGGTGAATACTTTAGGACAGCATGTTTCCGATTACAGTTAACTGAATAGTAAGAGTAGTGAAATGACATCAAATTTACCACAACAGAGAAGTTGTTTCCTCTGTACTTAAGACAAAAACAAAAAATCCCAAAAAACCCAAAACACAAAAACTACTTCCTTTTTAAAATTTCAATGTGTATTAGCTTATCTGTCCCTTGATTATATAAATATGTACATAAAAAAAATAAAAGGGAGGTAACAATATGAAATTTGACGCATTATAAATGAATGTATAACAAGTCAAAATAAAAATCCCACCACAATACTGAATACCAGGTCTCCGAAAAAGTTTGTACAGACCAAGGCTTTTGATAAATAAACCAAAGGTAAGTTGGCTTAGGCAATCGGAAACATTTTCCAGGTCGTGTTAGAGGTGTTAGGACATGCTAAGCTGGACACTGATCATCTACATATCTTACCACTGAAATTTATCAAATGAGTGTAGAAGAAAGACTCGCGATGGAATTTTTCTATGTCCAATATGGTGGGCCCCTCAAGGCTACTTCTCAAGGTTTTCTTGGAACCACTTTTGTCAGCAATGAGGGACTCTAACATAGTTCTCACCATGTAAAGCTGTATCATTAAAGGAAACAATTGTGGTGGAAGGGGGAGGGAAAAAGGAAAATACACACGGCACATTAGTCGAGCAACACTGAGAATTACTATCAGTAAGCGACCGCTCCCCTTCAAATTGAAAACTGGCACTGTGTGGGTAAAAGCCTTTCAGGCAAGAGGAACAGATGCAACGCTAGCCTACGCACCAGCACAAATGCCTACCCATGCCAAAGGGACCTCCACTGACACTTAGCAGCAGACCATTTGCAGTGGAACAGTTCACATCACTACAAAAAGAAAAAGTAATAAGTAATGTCTTACCACCAAAGTTTAAAAGAGGCGGATAGATGTAGGACTGCCTCAGAAACTTGTGTGTCACATGCAATAGCTTTTCCAGTCCCAGAGCCTTGAGCTGCTTCAACAGCTCAGCAGAGTTTAAGGACTCTGTCATAGTGCGAACCATGTAGAGCTAAAAACCAACAGACAGAGGCAGGCAGGGGAGAGAGAATCCGTTAATAAAAACACATGGGTAAATAAGGAACGGGAAACAGAAGCAGAGAAAACTTGTTAGTCTGTTAAAAATGAAGAGCAGCACAGTAAGCATGCAGAGAGGACACACAGAAAGGTTTCTTGGTTCAGAATAATCACTGCAATCTGGTGCTCCCTCAAGCAAAGCGAAAAGTTCCCATTCCTTTCAGAGGACCCTTAGAGAGCCACTAGCTTCTCAAATGATTTTGCAAAGATTTCCAAGTACTACCAAGTCACACGTAGCCATTTTAGAACTCCATGAAACGGAGAAAAAACTATCAAAAAAATCAATATATTTGACCTCCCTTCCTCCTGTCAGCCAAGACAGACAGGTGTGCCAGTCCAAGAGAAAAAAAAGCAGACAGAACCGTGTACTCAAGACAGCCCGTTGCAGCCAGTGAAACAAAGCCCTTAAACCTACCAAGCACAGCAGAAGCACAATGGCAATGATATTTAATTTTTTCCCCCAGAAAATAGAAATCAAAATATTTTTTTCCAATTCCCAAAGTAAAATCTTCATTAAACGCATCTTACCACTCCTTAAGCTACTTTTTATTACCCAAGATTATTATCCATACATGCTCTCTTCCCCACAGATTTCAGGTATTAAAAGATTGGTGCTCGGTACCTCATTTTCTCAGATGAGCTATGAATACCAGACCATATACTCTCCAAACAAATCCACAAAGAAATTAAAAAAGAGAATTATATGGAGATTACAAGAATGAGCATCTAGGTATGGGATTTCTACAACTGCCACAAAAAACGCTCCTGAAATACCTTTTGTTTTAGCAGCAGATTAAAGAGACTTTATGGAGCAGTTTTATCATTCATTACTGAACAGTAAGAGGAATGCTATCAGAAGTCAGATACTCCCATATTTTACAGGCAATCATTTATATTTTACACATATTTTAACATAGACATCTACTGAATAATGAGATTTAGAAACAAAAAAAATCCACAGCCATACCAGAGATGGGAGTCAGCCAATAAATGATTCAGATAGTTCAAAAACATCACTTAAAAAACATTAAGAGCTCAATGAGAAAATATTTCTTCCCAGAAAGTCAAATTAAAGAGATTGAACACTTGGAAAAATTATTCATCAGTGTAGAAAGTGACAGCAACCCAGACAGAGGATTTTGGTTGAGTATATATAATATTTTAAATATAAATCTGATCAGAGTAGATTTTTAGCATTCAAAAAAAACCAACCCAAACCCCACAATTTTTAAACAGTTCAAGCCAGAGAGAAACCATTTCATATGAGAACCACCAGACAGGAAAATACCTGAGTGCTGGAGGGTCCAACTGCACGCCTTGGGACTTTGATGTCAAAACCACTTTTGGGGTCCTTCTCTCCCCTTAGAGCTGGGTCATTGAACGGCTCATGACCCGCTTCCCAGTCACAAACTGTCTTTCTGATAGCCTGCAAAACACTGAACACAGATGACACTACATCAGACCAGAATGCACCCAAGTGCACTGATGAGAACATTTTATTTTTTAAAAGCACTTTTCCACAAGCACAGAAACTTTGCAGGAGCTCAAGGTAACTCAGCGTAACCGCAAGCAATTTCATCAACAGCTTCAAGAATGCCACATCCATGAAACGATGGCTTCGTGCTGTAGATCAAAGAAGATAGTCCAGAGCCCTTCTTCTCTGAGAGAAGAGAGCCAACCTCTGAAACTGCTTCATCAGAGACAAAAGTCACTTGTCAAGAATTCATCTCTGGGATCCTCAGCAAGCTCATCAAGCCATTTTGTTCTCCCAAACCACAGAAAGGAGATTAATCGATCAAAACAAAGCAGATTATTAACCAAACTAAGGAGAGAGAATTCTGGCTTGAAATTTAAAGAGGCAGCAGAATTCCTGTTTCATACAGAGCTCTAGAATTCAGCTGGAATTTATACAAACATCTTCATACTTCTAACTCCACAAAATGAACTGGACTTCAGACACTTGTCAGAAACACAGCCAGCCATATCCTGTCGCATGCTGAATGATCAACCAAATGTCTCTTCCAAGATTCAAGGAGGTATGAAAAAAATATCTTCCAATTTCATTAAACCCCTGGGACAAAAAGACTCTTCATGCAAACTTGAGGATTAAGTCATTTGTTTATTTCTGGCCTATGATGATATTGTGGCAGTCAGAGCATTTAGCAACAGCCTAATTAGTCAAAGACTTTCACCTCTAGGAGTTTTTCAATGAAATGTGGGAGAAAACAAATGGCAAACAAGTCAAGATTAAAAGCAAACGATTAGGAGGGAAAAAAAAAAAAAAAGGTCAGGAAACATCACCAGTCACTGTGGGCAGCTGGAGTACTTGAAAGAAAAGCGTAAGGCTAATAAAGCCAAGAGCAGCCAAAGCTGAGAAAAAAGGCAGGATGCTAAGAGGGCAGAGATAAGACGGTGGGGTGGGATGTAAACAGGATATAAGGAGAGAAAACACTGGAATAATAAGGAAGGTAGATAACAACTTTTTTTTTTTTTCCAAATAAAAATACTAGTCTTGCTTTCAATAGTACAGAGCTTATCTTTACTTAAAACAAAAATCAGCTACAGTGAACACAAGATTTCCTGTGGCAGTCCTGAGTGGCTCGAGATAGTCCGGACTCTTACTGTCGCTATACTGGCAGCCACGCATTTTTCACTTCAGAATTCTGCAATTTCAAATACATACTCAACCAAGCTAACTTTGAATACCAGACAGGCTAGTAGGGGAGTATAGACTTAAAGAGACAAAATTTGACAGCTGTGCAATTCTGCAATGAGTTTAGTAAGATCTGGGGGAAAAGAGGATAGAGAAGATAAAACCAAGAATGCTACCTCTGAATGACATTTTTCTTCTTTTTAATCGCTTGTCTTAACGGCTCTCTAAGTGTGACTTGGGCAAAGTCCTGAAGAGCTGCATAAATGGTATGGCGAATGGCATGATTGAAAACACTTTCCATCCTTCCCATCAGCACTTGAAGACCTTTGATCATGGCAATCACCTGCAAAAAAGAGCGTATTTTTCTTATTTTGTTTGCATAACTGTATAATTGCTAAAAAAAAACACTTTTTAAATTAAAAAAAAAGAGAAAAAGGGAATTAACAAGTTCCAAAAGATAAAGGATAGTTCTTCTGTGGTCCTCCTACATACTGAATAGAGGAAAACATGCCCTTTCAAAATCAACACAGGGCATGCTGTCTTTAGCATCAGGTATAGAAAATACTAATAGATAACATTCTTCTTTATATAGAATTAATCTTTGGAAAATCCCTGCAAAAAAGATTTATCTTACCTCAACCAAAGCAAACTTCTCCTCACTAGTATAATTGTATCTTGTTGCTCTTTCATACTCTTCCGCATTGTCAGGACAATCTTTATTAGAATATTTGTCCGTTGGGTGTACCAGCTTCCACGAATACTGCAGTCCACGCAGCAGACCAGGGAGAAAAAGAATGGGTGGAAAAAAGAACAAAAGGCCTGAGAAACACAAAGAACAGCTGGACACAAATAAGAAGCTTTAAGAAATACTTCAGTGTCTTCAAGAATATCTGACAAATAATATTTGGTACTATTCTCAAAACCCGCATAAATTCTGAAACTACTGTTTAGTGTAAATGCCAAACAATAATTTGCATAACAAATTTTTTTGCAAGTCAGTGATCCTGTATTAGCTCAAAAAATGCAATTCACACTCTGCAGGTAATGCATTTCAGGGTATTTTGTACTGAGCAAACACTAGTGTAGGAAAAAGTCTATTTTTCACTTCAAGAACAAGAAACAGAGAGACCTCAGCATAACAAAAAAATCCATCACACCCACACACAAAAAGAGGACCTTCCAAGTGGGCCAAACATTCATATTCAGAATATAGAAGACAATGGGAATACTACTTTTTTTTTTTTTTTTTTGGGGGGGGGGACAGGACATGTTTACTAGACTTAAAGGTGTGAAAACAGCTATATTATCTGTGACAATATCATCTGCTTAGCATGTATTTCTCTTAAATACTGCCTTTTCAGTCACTGCAAACACACCTCAAAATATTCCTAAGCAGTGTCAGGCCGATATAATATCCACCAGGGTACAACTAGTGAAAAATCCTAGTCACAAACACAATTTTCTGACAGTTTGAGTCCAGCAAATAGTTAGGTCTGGTTGACATTATCTTTGCATAAGTGTTAGATTACAGACCAATATAAATTTGCCTACTATAATGGATTAACGGTTGCACTGATTTACCTGTGGTGAAGAAGAGCATCACACCCTGCAAACTAAGTGCTACAAATAGGACACTGAGGAAATTACTAAACAAAGATGAAGTATTTGGGGGGCATTAAGTTGCCAGGATTAAGTTGGACATCAAATGTATGTTGAAACATCTTATCCAAACATGATGCTGAACGAATGCAGAAGACATGTAAATAAGCTGGATACTCCAAAACAAATTCTCAGTAAGAGGACAGGGAGAAGGTCTTACACAACACAAACACAAGACTAACACAAACTTACACAAGAAGTACTTAAGGGAACCCATACAAATAGGACAAGGAAAAGCAGTGCTAACAGGCAAAAAAACCTGCTGGGGCCCTTAAAGAAAGTTTGTTCTGAAACTGGGAGGATAAAAACAGAGCTAAGAATGAGACATTTTCTAAAGAGATATAGTAAAATGGAAAATTGTCACTGGGAAGAGAGAAACTGAACACAGTAATCTGCAATGACACAAATAAAGGGACTAAGTCTGGGCATTGCAGAGGCCAGAAATAGATGACAGCAGCCTCTCTTAAGAAGGAGAACAAGATTTTCATCATAAAATACACTTATGATTTAAATTGGAATAGAATAACAGGAAAAAGTATGACTCATCAAGTGGCTTCTAAGAGAGGCAGTTGAAAATACAGAAGAGAAAGAAAACTGGGTCTCTAACTATGCCAATTGTGACCGCACTAGATTCAGGCACTGCAAATGGCTTGATGCTCCCTCAGACATCAGAGGCAGAGGAGGAGCAAGTCTGGCTTCTCTCATACAACACACCATCTGTTTCAACTCTTCCTAGAACATGCTTTGGTACAAGTAAGACATGCAGCTTTTATCTAAGTGTCTGCAGTATAAGAAGGACTCCTGCATCCCTCTCTTCAATTTTTGCCTTAAGCAGTTTGTCATAGGAAACAAAACATCACTTTTTTAACTGGCACCTGGTTTTAAAATAAATTATTAAAATATAGAGAAACAACTCTGCAGGTTCTTTATTTCACCCCTCCTTCATCTCCTCTCAAATTTTCCTTTCCTCAAATTTACTTTCCTTTTGACAAAAAGCCTAATCTAAAGTCAATGGGAGCCTTTCCATACATCTTTGTGTCTTTGATTAAGACCTTACATGCTTCAATTTATTAAGCAATCATATCTAAACAGAGACAGTTGAAGCTGTTCCGTCATCTCCTCTGTGACTGTGTTGGTATGGGCATTTCTAGCAGAACATAATTTTAAACAACGTTTAGAGAAAAATAATGAAGTTCTAGTCTACAAAATATACATATCAAGAACAATAAAAACATCTGGTCAAGGCTCACAGGTGATCACCTATCCATTAAATATAACAAGTTAATGTACGGTTAGAGATTGCACGAGCTACTGCATCTTCAAAGCAGCAACATCACTCTTAGCCTCCAAGAACTTCATGTGCTTTCCTCCGAGAATGTGGTTTGGAGTGAAGGAAGAGAGGATTTAAGGGAACAAAACACAACATGCATTTTTCATTCTGTTATAGCAAAGCCTGTCCAACTTCACCAAGCCACTTCTATCTCATCTGGTTTTATCTCCCAGGTAACATACCACTTCCATGACATGTGCACTCCACTGGGAAAGAAGCTGCAGGCCTTGGAGAGAGAGATCAAAGAGCTTCCGATACTCCGCATCTGTCTTTTGAGCTTCCTGTCGACCAGATCCAGTCACTACCTAGAACATCATTAAACAAAAACACAAAACCCACATCAGAACATGCTGTATCCAGCATTCATAGAAAAATTTCTGCATAGATTTCTTTTAAGCCCTAAAACAGCATCAGGTACCAGCACCTACATTAATATCAGCTTGGTCTTCTAGAGATTGACATAGCCAAACTTCACAGATTCGGGTAAAGAAGAGGAAAGCACTGGTGATCCCTAATCACGAAAATCTTGTTGCAGACGAATTCAAGACATCAGTTACTTATATTATACATATATATACACGTTATGTATATTTTATGTATGTATGTATGTATGCATGTGTTTACATGTGCTTTTTTTTTTTAACTGATTTCCTAACTTCTAGTTTCATTTAAACTGTTATGAGGCATCCATTTGGATTAAGGGCTAGAAAACATATTCCAAGAAAGACATGCCAAAAGTTCTATGATATATATCCTAGATATATACACTCAGAGAGAGGCAGAAGAATACTGCAGCTTGTATGATGTATCATTATTATTTTCAATTTAAATAGAGCAAAAATATCACGTAAAGAATGGGTACTAGCCCTGCAGCCAGCTTTTTTTCCATTGAGGTGATCAAGCTTTACCACTTACCTAGCTTGAGGTTTACTGCTCTTCAGGTACTTAAAAGTAACTGTTAAACAGTGACGTGAAATTTGCACATATAGCTCTAATCCCACATACCTCACTGTTGCTGTAACGAGCCAGTTCTGATATGAAACGCATATGGTCTTCTCTGATTTGGATCATCTGCTCACATATATTGTACTGGGGACTGCTGCTGGAAGACGTGCATGTCCATCTGTTTCAGAAGACAAAAAAACCCACCTAAATCAGTTTAGGCAACAAACAATATAACTGATACTGCAAAGAAAGATCCACAGTGCATGACTTCTTTCAATTCTTCCTTCCTCTCTATTTGAGGCCTATCCTCTCTTCGTACCTCTACCTCTGACCTCGCACAATCCGCTATTGATGGGCTGCCCTTCTGAGTTCAAACAGCACTTCTTCCAAGTCTTAAAAAAGAAACAACCTTTTTTCTTTTCTGTTCTTTTTTTGTTTCTTAAAGGCTGCTGCTATAAAATACAACCCAGCATCTCTCTTCGGGAGCATACACTTAGGCACATGACCAAAAAGAAATGAAAGGCAGGGCAGAAGCATAGGTACAGACTGTAAGATACATCTAGATTCCTTCAGATTAGGTTTCATTATTCTTGTTTAACTGTGGAGAGCCTACTGTATGCTCCCAACTATTAAGAATGCATTATAAAATACTATTAATATGTTATCAAGAGAGACACAAAAGACATGCTACCAAGAATGTCACATTAAGTAGCCCCATATTTTTAGTAGCTCAGTAGGCCCACTGCTGTTGATTTTCTCTCAGCAATTACATGCAGGTTATGTGTTTTTTTCTGCAGGAATTAAAATGCAAAGCACTACATTCTAAATTCAGGTAACTGCATGGAGGGAAGGGTCTTGGAGGAGCATGGAAACATTCACTAAAACAAAGCAACAACCATAGACAGTGGAACCATTTATGTAACAAATTGCTGCATTTTCCAGCTGTTTTGCTGTGCTGCATACCTAGCCAAAAAAAAAGAGGGGGGAGACAAGCTAAATTGCTGCTCCATATACAATATACACATGCCTATTTACCCATGCACTACTACTGCTCACCTTGCTTAGTAAAATCCTTCATTTCTTTTAAAGAAAGTTTCATATTTAAAGGAAAAAATAAAAATTAGTGATAAGGTTCATTTCCTCCAACCCAGGCGATAAGAAATGTCACAGACATATGAATGAGCTCAACGGTATAGAAAGGACTTTAAACAGCTTGTTTATGTTGTATCAATTACGTGAATTACATTAATAGTGAAACACCCATACCAAAAAGCAGACCAAGGTGAAAATCCTATTAAAGTAATTACCACAGATCCACAAACAGATTATGAAAAGACTCCAAGGGTCTGACTTTCCCCAGCCCAGATGATCCCCTCTTTGTTTCCTTCTCCCTCTTACCTGGATTTATTTTCCTCATAATGGGCACTGGTCTTAATGTATCTTGCAAGTTCAATCTGCATGTCTCCAAACAGTGGGACAACCTGCAACTGCTGTACACAGGGGTAAGTTAGATTAGATAAATTATTAAACAACAATCTTAGTGAAAGGAAATCATTATTTACCTGTATTATAATCCAAAGTGATCTTTATTCTATTTCATTATATTTAAAATCTAAGTGGAATTACCTTTAAAATCAGATATTAAGATCATATCGTAACCAACCTTGAAGAACTTGTCTATCTTGGCTAAATTTATCCTTTTCTTTGCATCAAGCTTATAGATGTTACTGACACTTCCATCCATCAGGTACAATCCAAAGCCCATAACCTAAAAAAACAAAAATCAAACCTCTCCGTAAAAAGTCCTCAGGTAAACTGCTGCAGTCCTGAAACACCCACTCTCCATCAAACAGAATATATTTTCAAATACATATATTTCTGTAGTATTCTTTTACTATACATATATTAGTAGTTTCTACATTAACATTAGCCTGACCTTAAAATATGCTAATTGCTTGTATAAAGGTTTAGCATAGAAGAAAATCTCACTGAAACTAGAGTCCGGCTATTTTTAAACAGCCTTTTTTTCCACTTCCATTTTATTAATATTCTGTACGAGTAAACTGGTTGTAACAGAAGTTTAGATCTAACATCTCTGAGCATTGCTTTTTACGGCTTTCAGCACATCTCTGAATTGTACACAGAAGATGCTCAGAAGCATCTGAAAAAAAATCGAGTTATATTTTATCCAATTTATTCATTAACATATAGTTATAATTCAGCATTTACAATAGTAGGAGCTGAGCATGAGCCACTGTATTCTAAGCATGCATTTATTGAAAAGAAGGCCTAAATAAGAAAGACATGCCAGACACCCCCACAGACAGAATGCAAATGTTCTAGAGTTTGTGTATGGTCTCAAGAATCTTCAATTTTATCCTAATAAACAGAGCTCTTCAGAAGTTAAACACTGAAGTGAGTCAAAAATATTTGTCATGAGGCAAATTGTCGATTTTTACTCTACACCTTTTCTTCCACTGCAAGACATGCAGCTGATATCAACAAACTCCATATTGCCCAGTACGCTCTTATCTATGTACATATTCCAGCTAACTAAACTTACCAACTCTAATTTGAAGCTACTTCTTCCCTGAAATATTTGATACATGGCCTCACCTCCAAAAGCTTTTTATACAAACTTGATACATATCGAGAAATAAAGAACAGTAGTTCCTTTCTGCTGTCATTATACTTCATAGAAACACAACGGCATAGAATCGGTTTCCTAGCAAGGCTGAAGTTCAACTGTGTCAACTTCAATTTATGAAAAACAAAAATGGATTAGAAGCTTTCTAAATATATTTAGCACATAATATAATAAAAAGATACGGTGGGGAAATTTGAATTATCTCATTAATCTTAAATGAAAAAACCCAAAACCAATAAACAAGAATTCTAACATCCGTGTCTTGCCTGAACCACTCTTTTTTAATTTTGTAGCCAAAAGATACCTACTTTTAAAAGCATATGTTTCTCACTGGGTGTTAGATACATTTTGTTTTCATAGTAGTCCACACACAAATTCACAATATCTGCAAGCAGCTCTTCATAGCCAACAATTACCTCCAACTGCTGCTGTAAAGACTGGGAAAAAAAGAAGAAAAGGGTATTAGTTATAGTTACACTCCCTGGGGAACAGTAGTTACTACCAAACTGGAGGACTTTTACGTTAATGGTTTTGTAAAGCATTAGGTACTTTGCAAAAAGACAATTAAAGCTTACTTGTGTTATCTTGTTGTGGTTGGCAAGGAACATGGAAAGGTTCTGTGATTCTTGAATGGACTGAGGATCTGCCATTTTCCTCAGGAACTGAGCAGCTCTTTGAAAACAGAAGGAAAAAAAAAAAAAAAAACTATTTCCCTTCAACAGGACTGTTGTTAGCAAAACACCCCCATCCCCAAATCTGCCAGGGGAACTGTTCAGTTGTCAGCACATCTTTAAGTGTCAATAGAATGGCGTGTCATTTCCTGCTCATACAGGATTGTCAGTCTTAGTGCATCTCCCATCTCCAAGCTCCCGGATCACGCAGAAAGAGATCTTGGCAGATACGGCCAGTACTTTTTTTGCCAGAGCTTTATAAAAATGAGCTATCCAAGCACAAGCTATGGACTTAACAAAAATGTGTCAAGAACCTGTTTATTAAAAGACAAATGGAAGTTTTTTTGAGAAAACAGTTGAAAAGAAACGCAAAAGTCCACCACAAGAGAGATACTGACTTAATTTATCCCAAATGAACTAGTTTACAATCTCAAATCCCTACTGCACTCTAGTAAAAAGGCCTCATCCAACCCAAACCAAAAACCACTGAATATATCCCTCAACTGATGGGGGCAGCAGTGGCTCTACACACCTGAGCCACAAAACAACCCAAGAAAAGTCAGCCTCCCACAAAACAAAATTTGTCCTTCAGAAGCACACCTCCAAAGAAAGAAGAAAGGCAAACCAAGTAAGTTTGAGAGTTCTGCACAACAATAAGTACAAAAGGCAACTACTGCTTGAGGTAGAAGTTTAATCTAATGTATGTAGAAGCAGCATAGATAAAATTGGCTACTTATTACCTGAATGGTTTTCTTTATGAAAGACCACAGATGCTACAGCTGGCATAAAGATGGTTTTCCCCTGCTCTGACCACTATGTTCAAAAAATGATACTTGATACCATTTGGAAGCTTAAGCACAAAACTTGGCCACTGATATCCCAACATCCTCCCCGTTATACCTGTGGTCACAACAACTTTGAACAGCAAAGCTGAAATGTCTTAAGAACAAATGTAACAACTGTCAGCTACAAACGTGAAAAGTGGATGTATGGAATGGAACAAAACAGAACAGAACAGAAGTAGCACAAGTGACAAGAAAGCCACTTCCTCTCAAACTTAAAAACAAGGCATATTCATTATGTTTAGCGTACACCAAGACAAATTTTTGGCAGCTTGGTATTAAAAGGCAGGAGAACCTTTTGCATCTTGGAGAACTGCATAAAGAAAACAGATTTACTCAACCAACTAACTGCATTCAATGCGTCCCTAGGTTCAAGGTAAATCTGTCCCATGTATGACGGAACTGCTTTTGAGGAGAAAAATGTCAGAAAAAGGGCAACTGCTGCCATCTCGTGGGAGGCCTCATCCTGGCAGCAGAAATCCAGTTCCCGATGCTCCTCATCGCTTACCGCTTGTATGCTGAATGGTCGTTCTTCACACTGCATTTCATATTTTTCAACTCATCCAGTACGGCAAACATGTTGATGAATTTGCCCAGCGTGATCAGATATGCTTCAGACACAAAATCCTTCCTCCGCTCTGCGTGGCACAAGCGCCTCACCTCCCCACAAAATCGTTCAATTGCATTTCTCTAACAGCCAAAAAAAAAAAAAAAAACAGGGAGTAATGACATTTCCCAGAAAAAAGTTACACTATGTAAGCGGAGCTGGTCCAATGAAAAGTGTTGTTGAAACAGAAAAATGTTCCAAGCATGCGAGGCTAACAAGGCATCAGCACAGACTTTCCAGCTCCATCTCTGTGTACTTGCTGTGTGCTACAAGTGTTACAAGTGATTTTTGCCACAGAGCTTGCCTGGCACAAGGGGCAAGGTTATTTTTTGCGGATTAAGGTCACAAAAGTTTAAAATCCCTTTGAAATAAGTGATTTCACCTTCTTCATAAAGAAAATGTATATGCATCAAAAGGTAGATTATAGGTATATTCTCTCAAAAGAAAAAAACCCCACAGCACACGGATTTATAGCACTAAATGCCAACTGCAAAATCATTCTGCCTCGTGTTTATTTGAATGCTTATTTCCAAGCACACTTCAGGCCATTTAAGATGGCAATTACAAGTGTAAAAAGGAGAGCAACTTCCGAATGTAAAGAGGAATCTGTTCCGAGCTCAAAGCACTTATTTCCTTGAAAACAAGGAGGTTGTTTGTAGTCAGTAAGATCGTCAGTTGAGGAAGACAACAGGAAATATTACATTTCATTCAGTCTCCTCTTCCTGTGTGCTCCAGGGCTCGGGGCTCTAGCTGCTCTGGCTCCCTCCAAATAATGCCTGGAAACATCCTCACTCCATTGAACCAAATGGCAAGCTGCCAGCGTGGGAGGAGAAAGCAAGACAGACTGCTATTCATCAGCGTCCCTGTAGCTCGGGTGGCTGGCAGGTCACAACAACTGGCTTAGCTTGCCTCAATTATGAATTTCCATAGCAGAGCTGCACTTGCTGCTTTGGTGCCCAGATTCATGGATCCCCCATACCCTCAATGAATGGTTTCAGTGCTGAGAAGCTTTTACGTCAAACATACTTCTTTTTCCTTTCTTCCTAAAGTGCCAGAATTGTCCCCATGTGCTACATAGGGACAATATAGAGCTGTTGGAAAATGTTAATTTAGCTGAAGAGTTAGAGTTTAATTAAGTAAGACTAGAATTATAGGTTATGTAGATTGTATTTGGCAATTGATATGTATTGTATTTAGCCTTTAACTTCGTTGATCTTTATAGTTAAGTTTGTGCAGACTTCGTTTGTATCTGTAGACAGTGACAGTTTTCTCACAGACCACATATAACCTTCACAAGTATGATATTAGGGAGTGCTTAGAAAGAATGTACTAACAACCTTATCCGAGCAGAGCCTACGCTTTCACTAACAACCTTATCTGAACACAGTCTACATTTGTGAAGGCCAGAAGCATACCAAGGGCAGTTAACCGAAGATAAAGAAATGCAGGTGTCCACAAATGATGAGACAATTTTCGAATACATATGCATGAAAAATGATGTAACCTGTTGAATATACATTAGATTATGAAACACTTTAGGATTAAATTGCGGACGCGCCGGGATGGTCTCGGAACCTGATTTGGGTATACCCCAGGTTCCCGGGGCCTCGAAATAAAGCACCACATATAACCTACCTGGACTGGTTATGTGTCTGTCTCTACGCTAACAGTTTTGGCGACCACGAAGGGACTTCGTGGGCATTGCTGAGGCGGCCCGCATCGATCTCGCTCCAGCCGGCACCGAGTGATTCTCGGGGAGCTCCATCGACTGCAGCCGACCTCCGCTGCCCCCGACGGACCTGGGCTATCGGTAAGACACGGTGCTTTATCGGGAATGGTACCAACTTTGTCGGGTCATCTGCCTAATTGGGAATAGTGCTAAATTTTCCTACGGGTCCTGTGCCCAAATCGGAAAGGTACCATATTTTCTGAATCTGTCTGGTAAAAGCCTGCCTGTTAGACGCGGCGAAAGCTACGCTTGGTTGGGCTAGGGAGCTCCGGAGGAAAGCCTAGGCGCCGTCCGTAAGACAGCAGCGAAAGCTCTGCAGGCTCGGCATCAGTGATCTGTTCTGCATTCTCGGTATTAGTGATCTGTTCTGTATTTTCCAGTAATCTGTATTATTTGTTACCCGTATCATTCCTACTCTGTATTATTTGTTTTGCAGGTTCGGCAACAGTGTTCTGATCTTGTATTTTTCAGTAATCTGTATTATTTGTTACGTGGAAGTTCGTTTAGTTTGTTGTTTGGTACTGGTCTGGATTGTTATAAAATGCCACCGATACCTAAGTCATCACCGTTAGGGTGTATTCTGATGCATTGGAAAGAGGGGCAGTTTGGGCAAGAAATGCGGAAAAGGAAATTGGTTGAGTATTGTAATGTATGGTGGACACAGTATGATTTAGAGGGTCAGGTTCGTTGGCCTGAGAATGGAACTTTAGACTATAGTACCATCCTACAATTGATGCAGTTTTGTAGGCATGAGGGCAAATGGGATGAGATACCATATGTAGAACTGTTCCTTATTTTGAGAGGGAAAGAGGAGTGGAAGAAGGCGTGTGGGATAATGGTCGTTAGTACAAAATCGGATGAGCAGTGTAAGGGATGTGTGACTGAGAAGAAATGTATGAAATGTCTCGCAGTGGAAAATGTTTTGCAGCATAAGGAGGATGATGATTTTGATTCATTAGTGGCTCCGTCGGCCCCACTAGCCCCCAGAGATACTGGAGTAGAAGGTGATGGGGAGGATGAGGTAGAAATAGAAGAACAGGAGTATTCCACTACCCCAGTATCCCACCGAACACGGCAACGGGATATTCAAGTTAAACAGCAGGCACCCAGTGCTATATTAGCACCGCTTCGGCAGGGGGTTGGGCCAGAAGGACCCGTGTATGTTAAAGTACCTTTCACTCCAGAGATCTGATGCTCTGGAAACAATCTGCTGGAACTTATCGGGAGAACCCGAGTAAAGTGGCGAGTTGTAAAGATGATTCTGAAAACCCAAAATCCTGATTGGGATGATATACAGGTATTACTAGATACTCTAATGGACTCCACAGAGAAGGAAATGGTGTTGAGAACTGCCCGTGAGCGAGTTAGAGAAGACATTAGGCAGGGGATTGTCACAGGGACAGTTGATCAGAATTTTCCAACTGAAGATCCCATGTGGGATTGTAATACTGCGAGAGGAATGGGAAATCTGAGGAGATACCAGGAATGGATAGTTGTTGGAGTACAAAATGCTATGCCAAAAACAATTAATTGGTCGAAACTGTATAATGTCAGGCAAGAGAAAACAGAATCCCCGTCTGCGTTTTTGGAGCGGCTTAAAGAGGTGGCGAGGAAATACACAGATTTAGACGTAGAAACAGAGCAAGCTAAGGTGCAGCTGGCCCTGATTTTCTTAGGGCAGTCGCAGGATGATATTAGAAAGAAACTGCAAAAACTGGAGGGCGCGGAGCTGCGTAATTTGGATAGACTATTAGAGACTGCTTGGAAAGTGTACAATAACCGCGAAAGGGAGAGTTCTCAAAGGCAACAGCGACATCTACTGGCGGTGATGCAGGGCAGAGGCCAGCACAACCCTGCAGGTCGAGGTAGAGGAAGAGGCTCGATGCGCGGACGGGGAAGGGGGGCTGGATTTAATTGCTTGCCTAATGACTTAGGACCTAGGCTGAATAGATTAGGCATTAACCAATGTGCATATTGCAGGCAGGAGGGACATTGGAAGAATGCGTGCCCGTACAGAATGAGGCAGAGTTTGCAGCCGGGAAACCCATTTGGAAACACCGAAGTAGCCAAGGCAATGGTTTTGGGAGACTATGAGAATCAGAGCTGACTAGGATCAGGAAAGGATGAACCCCTAGTGAAAGTAAGACTAGGGGGGAAGGAGGTGCAATTTTTAGTAGATACTGGTGCAACATACTCGGTTTTAAATGATTTATGTGGACAGATAGGGAAAAAGACAACTACAATAGTGGGAGCCACAGGGAAAGAGGAAACCCGGCCATTCATGCAACCCCTAGAATTACGATTTGGGGGAAAGGAAATATGGCATGAATTTTTGTATATGCCTGATTGTCCAATCTCCCTGCTGGGACGGGATTTGTTATCTAAATTAAATGCGAGAATTGTCTTTGAGAATGGAGAATTGATTATGCAAGTTCCAGAATCGAAGTCAGGACAGATACTAGTGTTGAAGGAAAATCCAAAAGTTCAAATACCCAGAGAAGTAGAAGAGGCAGTGATCCCTACAGTATGGGAAACTGATATACCAGGGAAATCGAAAATGGCTCAACCGATAGTAGTAGAATTGAAGGAAGGAAAGAAACCAGTGCGAATAAAACAATATCCCATCAAATTAGAGGCCCGATATGGGATAGTGAAAATTATTGAAAAATTTTTAAAATTTGGAATATTAGAAGAATGTGAATCAGAATATAATACCCCAATTTTCCCAGTAAAGAAACCAAATGGAGAATATAGATTAGTACAGGACTTAAGGGCTATTAATGAAATCACGAAAGATATACACCCGGTAGTAGCTAACCCATACACATTGTTAACATCTGTGAAGGAGAAATACAAATGGTTTACAGTACTTGATTTAAAAGATGCCTTCTTCTGTATTCCTCTCGACAAAGATAGTAGGAAACTCTTCGCTTTTGAATGGGAGAACCCACATAATGGACGAAAAATGCAGTTAACATGGACAAGGCTTCCACAGGGATTCAAGAACAGTCCAACGCTTTTTGGGAACCAGCTGGCAAAAGAATTGGAATCATGGACAATGCAGGAGAAATTTCAGGTACCACGGTCACAATATCTTCTGCTACAATATGTGGATGATATTTTAATTGCAACAGAACACAAATCAGTATGTATCCAGGTGACAATTGGAATTTTAAACCAATTAGGCCTTAACGGGTACAAAGTCTCGAAAGAGAAAGCTCAAATTGCCTGCACAACTGTATTATATTTGGGTTGCGAAATAACACAGGGACAACGACGACTAGGAATGGATCGTATTAGAGCAATCTGTGCGATTCCAGAGCCTCAAAATTTACATGAATTAAGGACATTCTTGGGTATGGCAGGCTGGTGTAGGTTGTGGATACTGGATTATGGACTTATAGCAAAACCTCTGTATGAGGCACAGAAGTCACCAACTTTCATCTGGGAAGGACCTCAGAGGGAGGCCTTTAAGAAATTAAAAGAAGCCCTGACTAAGGCACCAGCATTAGCCCTGCCAGATTTAACTAAGGACTTCCAGTTGTTTGTCCATGAAAGGCAACGGCTGGCACTAGGGGTCTTGACACAGAAGTTAGGAAGCTGGAAACGACCAGTAGGGTACTTTTCTAAACAATTAGACCCTGTGAGTGCTGGCTGGCCATCATGTTTGAGAGCGGTAGCAGCAACGGTGACCCTGATACAAGAAGCCAGAAAACTGACTTTGGGGAAGCATATTGAGGTATATGTGCCTCATATGGTGTTAACAGTCCTAGAGCAAAAAGGGGGGTATTGGCTTTCCCCTAGCAGGATGATGAAATACCAGGCAGTACTGACCGAACAAGATGATGTAAGTTTAAAAACAACTAATTTGTTAAATCCAGCAGCCTTCTTAGGAGTACCTATGGAAGACGGCCCTTTGGAACATGACTGTGTGGAAGTTATCGAACACACTCATGCAACAAGGGCTGACTTAAAGGATACCCCACTTGAACAGCCTGATCAAGAACTTTTTACAGATGGAAGTAGTTATGTAGAAAACGGGACACGATACGCCGGATATGCGGTAACCACGCAAAATAGGGCAATAAAAGCAGAGGCTCTTCCTGTAGGAACTTCAGCACAGCTAGCAGAAATAATAGCTCTCACGAGAGCCTTGGAATTGAGCAGGGATCAACGAGTAAATATATGGACGGACTCAAAATATGCATTTGGAGTGGTTCATATACACGGAGCACTATGGAAAGAACGAGGACTCCTATCTTCACAAGGTACGAATATAAAATACCAAAAAGAAATTCTGAATTTGATAACTGCTGTACAGTTACCCAAACAGGTGGCGATCATGCACTGTAAGGCACATCAAGGAGGAGATTCCAAAATAGCTGAAGGAAATGCGTTAGCAGACCGGACAGCTCGACGGATTGCACGACAGGTATCAAATATGATGGCCTTAATACCCACGAAGGTAAGCCCTTTACAAAATTATTTAACACAGAAGCCGAAGTACTCGGAGGAGGACGAGAAATTAGCCAGATTACTGAAGGCCCAGTTGGGTTCAGATGGATGGTACCTAACTGCAACCGGACAAGTAATTGTACCAACAACTATTATGCGGACAGTTTTACAAACAGAACATCAGAAATGTCACTGGGGAGCAGAAGCTTTAGTGGCATATCTAAAGCGCAGCATAATCTCAACACGGATGTTAACAATGGCAAGGTCAATAAATTCAAAATGTGAAATCTGTTTGAGGAACAATCCGGTGGTTAGGAAAGGAGTAGAAATGGGACATATCAGAGTAGGTATGGAACCGGGTGATTATTGGCAAATTGATTTTGTAGAATTACCTAAAAGTCAAGGATACAGATATTTGTTAGTTGGGGTTGACACTTTTTCTGGGTGGCCGGAAGCCTGTCCTTGTCGCACCAACCAAGCTAAGGAGACAGTGAAATGGTTGCTGCGGGAGATTATTCCACGATTTGGGGTACCCCTAGGCCTATCTTCAGATAGGGGACCGCACTTCGTAGCAACTATAGTTCAAGAGGTAAGCAGAATGCTAGGAATCTCTTGGAATCTCCACACACCGTGGAGACCACAGTCAAGCGGGCAAGTAGAAAAGATGAATCAGACAATTAAGCGGCAGATCAGTAAAATATGTCAGGAGGCTAAAATTCAATGGCCACAGGCGTTACCAATAGCACTCCTAAGGATAAGAATTAAGCCAAGGAGTGGGATGACAGTAAGCCCTTATGAAATCCTTTTTGGGAAACCATATGAGGCGCCGCAACCAAATCTAAATGTGCATATAAAAGGGAATCAAGATGTATATAACTATGTACTGTCTCTCAGTAGAACTCTGACGCGACTACGAAGTGCCCTGATCTGGAACCGTCCGTTATCATTAGAAAATCCAGTACACGAAATTGAACCAGGAGACCAGGTCTACGTTCGAGATTGGAATGAAGAACCACTAAAAGAACGGTGGAATGGACCATACTTGGTACTACTAACAACATTTACTGCGGTAAAAGTAAAAGGAATAGACTCTTGGATTCATTATACCCGAGTGAAAAAGGTTCCTAGAAATTGGGAAGTAGAAACTCTTGGACCAACAAAACTGAGACTGAAAAGCAGATAAATGTCGTGTTTGG
The DNA here is from genome assembly GCF_017976375.1 of Cuculus canorus. Classification (NCBI taxonomy): domain Eukaryota; kingdom Metazoa; phylum Chordata; class Aves; order Cuculiformes; family Cuculidae; genus Cuculus; species Cuculus canorus. Next base: position 70,549,074 of record NC_071401.1, read on the forward strand.
TGTATAGTACCTTAATTGTAACCTGGTCTTTGACATCCCTAATGGTTATCACTTTTGTAAAGGTTCCGCAGAAAAAGGAAATGATGAAATCTGTCACTGGACAAAATGCCACTCTGTTTTGCAAGTTCAAAAACACTGTCCCGGGGAATTTAGAATTAGACAGGTATGGATGGAAATTAAAGGGAAAACAGAACTCTAGAGGCAAGGTATCAAATAAATTCTGTTTACGTAACCCCCTTCAGGATCATGGGATAAAGGCAGGACATTCATACTATCAGATTCCTCTGGACAGTGATATACTTATCTATTGCCTATTGGATGATCCACTACCTAGGGAGTTTGGATGGACAAGGAAAGGGAAGAAAGTCCCTAACGATAACAGGCATTTAACAGAATTAAGATCAGGAGGAATGTTAGTTCAGACTATTAAACAAGTAAATGAATCAGATATGGGAGCATATAGATGCCAATACCAAAATGAAACTGCTTCTGGATACAGTGAAATAAACATCACTAGAATTAGAGTAAAACGAGCAATAGAATCAACCCAACTACCCCAGGTAATGAATATACCTCGGGGTGATTCTGAAGAGAACCTGATAATTGGCTTAATCAAAGATTTTGCAAAAATACAGAATACTAGTAGAATTACAGCATGTTTACCCTTGCCGAAAACAGCAGGGGAACCAATAAAATGGGGAATATTGACCTTTCCATTCCCAAAGAATGTAGGGAACAATACAGTATGCAAACAAGAAACGAGAGTGTTACAGGTGAAACAAAAACAGTATATAAAGCAGCAATGGAAATGGCCAGGAAGGCGAGAGGATTGTTACAAATTACTAAACCATCAATTTGTCCAAATGGGTTCAATGTTTAGTTTTGGAGACGTGGGATGGTGTACATATGATGTGGTTAAAGAAATCATAGCCCCTCAGGAGAAGAAGGAGTGGGTATGCCGAGAAAAGGATGAGATAAACACAAAATGGGATTCTGTCTGGTCAACCAGCATCTTACAAAAATTCCAATATGGAGGTGACACACCTTGGTGTTTCAGATGGACAGGGAAACAGAGTGTCACAAATGATTTAGCATTACTGGCGACTAACAAGGTCAGTCGGGATGTCATTGAGAGTGTTTCATGGTGGAACTGCTCTAAGACTTTTGATTGTGACACAGACCCTAAACAAATCGCAATCCCTCCTGTAAGAATAGCTTTAATAACAGGATGTTCATGTCGAGATCTGAAAATTAACGGAAAAGTAATACCGATCCCAGAAACAGATTGCAGATACTCGACAATACATAGTATGGGTAACTTTGTATGGGCAGCTAACGATGGAACCTGGACTACCCACCTCCCAGTGACAGGACCAGTACGGGAAATAACTTTAGGCTTACCTACCCTATGCCCGATTTGGAAGCGATCCCCTTTTAAAGGTGGATTAGAAACCTTACAGATTCGAACTAAAAGAGACATAAACAATGATATTGAAGATATAGATGACACTTGGCAAGAACCTTCAACTGGAGTTAAAGTAGGCTGGGCGCTGGAATCTCTTTTTGCTCAGGTAGCTGCTTATCGTAATAGGGAAATGATTTATGATTTAATTGGACAAACTGAAAGACTAGCTAGAGTAACCAAGAAAGGATTCAGAGATCTAAATTTGCAATTGCAGGCCACAACCAAAATGACCTTGCAGAACAGGATGGCATTAGATATATTGCTACTAAAAGAACATGGAGTATGCGGGTACCTCAAAGACCGAACTGATCATTGCTGTGTACATATACCAAATGTAACTGCGGACATAGAATATGATATTTCACAACTCGGGAAAATAGAAAAGGAGGCTGAAAGAGAAAAGGAGGTAATTAGTCATAACTGGATCGGGGAACTGTTCAATGGATTAGGAATTCACCTTACTGGCTGGATTCAATCCCTGGCTGAAACACTATTTACCCTCCTGATTATCTTTCTCGCGATTTGTTTAGTATATCTGTGTATCCGAAAAGAAATTGTTCGTAGAAGCAATTGGACACATAGAATCATCAGAGCCATCACACGAGAATACCCTCAATACCCAACACTGCAGCCGGTTTACCAAGAAACAGCTGTGTAAATGAAAATACTTGCAGAAAGTGAAGTATTTTCAAAGGGGGGAAATGTTGGAAAATGTTAATTTAGCTGAAGAGTTAGAGTTTAATTAAGTAAGACTAGAATTATAGGTTATGTAGATTGTATTTGGCAATTGATATGTATTGTATTTAGCCTTTAACTTCGTTGATCTTTATAGTTAAGTTTGTGCAGACTTCGTTTGTATCTGTAGACAGTGACAGTTTTCTCACAGACCACATATAACCTTCACAAGTATGATATTAGGGAGTGCTTAGAAAGAATGTACTAACAACCTTATCCGAGCAGAGCCTACGCTTTCACTAACAACCTTATCTGAACACAGTCTACATTTGTGAAGGCCAGAAGCATACCAAGGGCAGTTAACCGAAGATAAAGAAATGCAGGTGTCCACAAATGATGAGACAATTTTCGAATACATATGCATGAAAAATGATGTAACCTGTTGAATATACATTAGATTATGAAACACTTTAGGATTAAATTGCGGACGCGCCGGGATGGTCTCGGAACCTGATTTGGGTATACCCCAGGTTCCCGGGGCCTCGAAATAAAGCACCACATATAACCTACCTGGACTGGTTATGTGTCTGTCTCTACGCTAACAGAGCTACCTTCAATTTCGTGCTGAAAGTCTTAATGGAGACTGCCTGAAATTTTTAAGATAGGCAGAAATTCTGCCCTTTTGAGAGATAATACGTTTGATTTTTTTTCAAAGTATAATGGTCAGGTTCCGTATCTGAGCACACAATAACAAGCATACAAAATAGTAATACAAAAACACAAGCCTACTAACAAACTTTGTCCCCATTCCTTTTACCTGAAAATACATAAAATTCATCAGTTTTGTGACTTCTGGCTCCAGAACTTCCACAGTTTTCTCATAAATTTCTACTCTGTTAGGCTGCTCGTTGCACTTAACCTGAGGACAGTTAAAGAGATCATTAAAATTGGAACTTTTCCTGATAAAGCCTCAGAAACTAAGATCCCTAGTAACAACTTCAAAAAAAGTATTATCATCCTAAAGAGACAAACTTAAGGCATAAATTGCCAGTTTTGGTAATTTTATGCCGGCTTTCTAAGATTAACTCTGCAGATTAAAAAAAAAATTAAAAAACTAAATTTTTTCTCTCTATTATCTCACAGCAAATAGTTTGGTTTTCAAACACCTCTGTTTGGTCCCAACAACATCCTTTCCACATTATTAAGCCACTCGTTGAAAGTCATGCACTAAAACAGGGATAAAACCAAAAATTAGAACAGATTACCTCTTTTCCACTCTATTTAAACCACAGAATAAGCCTTCCTTGCATTTCAGTAGAAAAAGAATTGCTTGCAAACGTCTTACAAGTAGGCAAGTGGTTATAATTTTGTTCAGTTTTCTGATGCATCTTAATATTCTTCCCACCCCTATGCAACCGTTCCCGAACACCTAAGGCTGCTTATGGACTTCTCATCTATTCAGAGTTTTAATTTGCGTACAGATCAATAAAACACTGCACAGCTCTGGCATTCAGAAAATGACTACCTAATATGTGTAGAAGCTTGAATCTTTAACCCGAATTATAATTATTACATGCTACGCCACCCGTTAAATCTGTTCTGAATTTCAGTATTAAGCTGGGGGGGGGCACTGTCTTGAATAAAATTAATTAAATAGAATCATAGAATGGTTTGGGTTGGAAGGAACCTTAGAGATCATCTAGTTCCAACCCCCAAATTTCCTTCAAACATATCTGACAATCAAAGATTTGCTTTCTAGAGCACTTACCCCTATACTATCCTTGGTTAACACAATACCTATGAGGCATTGCTATAGCTCCCTTGTCAAAAAAAAAGAGAGATCAACAGGTCCCCAAGTTCTATGAGACGCTACAGTATGCCTAGCTTGCTTATTTGGGAGTCAAAGTAGACTTCATTTCATAGCCCCTTGATAAAGCTATATTCCATGCAACTCCACACCAAAACAAGACAAAAGTTCACATGATGAATGACAGCTTAATTTTCATCCTTTACCTGAGGAATGGCTCTTGAGCAGCTTCTCCATGTGTATAACATGACTGCATATTCCTGCCCCTCTTCTAGCATTTCATTCTGTAAGGAAGAGACATTAGGCATGTAATACACAAGAGATAAATCCATTTGTGTTCCATCATTCCAAAACCTTGTCCAAACAAACCTATTTCTCTTATCAGAATGTAAGTGTACAAACACAAATATATTACAAACTAAATGATACATCATAATGTATGTATGTAAAATAATATTACCATAATCCATAGCCTCACCTGGAGTACTATATGTATTAGAGTTGACCAGCTACGGATGTACAGCTTGGCTACAATCCAACAGCCAAAAAAAGTTCATTCTTCTCAGTCATATGTTTTAGAACTCAACTTAATTCTGAGAGAATTCACGTCACAGTCTTCATATCACATAAGCCAACACACACATTAATCAATAATCGTTAATCAACAACTGCAACAATTACACCTACCTAATGACAGATATTCTTATTCCCCAGATCAGACTGTTTTTGTATGGTTCTTTCTTCCCAAAACTAAAGACACTGTGATCTATAAATAAAAATACTAATTTGAAGTGGGAGAGGTTGTGTTTGTTTTTCTTTTTAAACTCAGGTACTGGAAGTGGAATGGTCAAGGATGAGAGAGGCAGCATATGCAGAGCCATATCTTTTTTTTACACGTCAAAGGAGAGGGCCAACAACACTCAAACAATGAAAACTGGTTAAGGAGCCGCCAGGTAATTTAAGAGTAAATTGGTGTAAAGTTACATAATTTTCAGTATCATGTAATCAAGTGCTTAAACCTGCCCATTCCACTGTTTGTGAATTGGCTTCTAGTCATATTATTCCTCATTTTCCAAGAGTTCCATGAAATGATGACAAATTCAGTACAGACCACTGTTTGCAGCCTACAAGTATTTTTGTATTCCAAACCAGCAACACCATCAGCAAAGATGAATGGAGTTACTAGTAGGAAGACTATCCTGTATTGTGGAACTGCTAAAAGCCACATGACATCTTACACAAAAGCATGCCAATAAATCACTAACGTACACACTCCACATTGAGGAAGCCAATAAAACCCCTCCAACACCACTAAGCTGACAGAGAAGTAGTGGAAATTTGGGAGGATGGAAGGTAATTTTTCACTGACATTACAGCAATTACTTATCAATATAACCAACTCACCTAAGAATACTGGAAAAATTCACAATGAAATCGAGGGCGTTTAAGCAACACCAGTTGATCAAGGAGAAAGACCATTTTAAAATTATCAAGAAGTACACATACAAAAAAAAGAAAATCCACACACTTTTTCATCTCACCACCTCAAGGAAGCATTGTAGGTAACCCAGTTAGTGGTTTTCTGTGACCACGGTTTTTACACAGAAATGCAAGAAGACATGTTCCTCTTATTTATTCCAAGTTAACACAAAAGTATAGGTCTGAACACCTACTTACCATGCTAGAATGGACTGTAGCTTGCTCAATGTATCTCGCAATGCCAGTGACAAATGCATTTCTGTCTTCAAAATTAGTGTTGAAGTTTGGCTGCAGAGAAAGCAAAACACAGAATTTAATCCTTGGTATGGGAAAAAATTTTTATATATATTGCAAGTATAAACACACTTTGGTTTTGCTTATTTTTTGAAAAACACATATTCTTTTTCTTAACAGCAATGAGAAATGGAAAAAACTTTTTCCTATGATGACAACACACCTGGTAAAGCAGAGATGATGGTGGAGGTTCAATACATGGTTGCTGATCTGGCAATGGTAATTCTTCCAAGAGATCCACATTGGACAAGGCATCCTCCAGTGTTACTTGAGCAGTCATTTTGCACCTGGTTAAGAAATACATACATGCATGCATATAGATATGTACACATACAACTTTTCATGTTATTATTTACACAGAAAACAAGTGAGTAATATGAAAAGCAGGGAACTTATGTTGTGGGAAATGTGCAGTTTCCCTTCTACCATATCGGAAGGGAAACAGTCAAACTGAAACCCAGCTGGTTTTAGTATACAAGTTTGAAAAAGCCTTTTAGGACTAACATCCTCCTCGAGTTGAGAAATATTTCTCTTCCCCCACTGTTGCACACCAGAAATACACAAAAAAACAGTGGAAAGAATGACCTCTAAGGCACAGAAAAGAAAGGAAGACTACTATGTAATCTTCGCTTGTTAAACTAGAAGAGAAGGTATTCCATGGTCTGCTTCAATTACAAGAAACATTGAAAAATCCTGTAAGAAGCCCACATAAAAAACTTTCATATAAAGTTTAAGTTTTGAGCTGACAAGTCTTCAAACTCTTATCCACAGATACAACTGGCCAGCCTATCTTCAGGATACCTGGCTGCCAAGAAGTGTCAGCAGGCTCCAGTGTTTCATGTTCTAGGACATCCAGGCTGGCTTTGAGTAGTTAGTGATAGGCACCTTTGACTGCGGCCACTGCATGGGGATTTGACCCAAGAACAGCAACAAGAAGAAATTTTATGAAGAAAGTGTGGGGTGAAGAACAACCCAATCTGCTGCTTCTGTCGAATAATCTACTCATCCTCCTCAGCGGAGTAAAAAATTCATCTTTTTTTACGGGAATACATCTAATCAAGTTGCCTCTTTTACTTATAGAGCTTTGCAACTTATCTCCCCCTGCTTACCAGAGCAAAACCATGCACTTAACTGTAAAAGTAGCGCCTGAGTGCTGCCCCTGGCTCTAACCAAGAGGGCAGGAACAATACCTGAAGCACAACCACTCACATCCTGAGGAGCGGGGCCCCTCCTGGAACATCACCCCTGTAGAGCCATGCCACCCCTTCATTCAGGAGGAGAATGAGCAGATCTTGCTGCAGCTTTGCTGAAAAGCTCATCATGAAAGTGAACCAGGACAGTCTGCTGATCCCCCGACTAGCTGCACTCTTAGTGGCCTGACAGAAAAATCTCACTTTCTTTTACCTAATTATGGTTTCCTGGGGAAAGCCTCACAAAACCAAAAGCTTTACCTCCATGGAAAGGCTCTGCTTACAAAAAACACCAAAACTCAAAGCAAAGGGAAAGAAGCAGCCAGACATTATGAGCTATCTGCCTTCAGAGATCAGCCCTGCATCCCAAGCTATCAACACAAAGCTAATGTATCACGTATAGAAAGAGCATGCCAACAACTTTATACAACAACCACTGGAAAGGTCCATGGGCCTTCTGCTTCTTGTATCCCCAGCCCAAACCTTGCTTCAAGCCTAAGCATGTGAGTTTTTGTTAAAACAAATAAATAAACACTCATATTGTGCAATTTGCAATCCCTGCCAAAAACCAAAGAAGGACTGGACTAACAGGAGTGCTGGCTGTCAGACCTGTGCTGGGATGTTTGCCCAACACTTGCCTACACCCAGCTCAAGCTCCTTCACAAGAACCGCAGTTATTCTCAAATTAGAGACCAGTAAAAACCACAGTGTCCTCCCTTCGATAAATAAACAAATGACAAAAAAAAACCATGTCTGGGCAGAAGTCCTGCGAGGAGGTCAGACTCCCAACAATTTTACCCTAGAGGAAAGAGGAGAGAGTTGCTAAGAAGACAGAACATTTCAAATAAACAGTATTTCAACTTTTGGTCTGAGTACCTATAGATCAAGCTTTAGCTAAAAAAGGTAATATCACAACACATTACTTAGGTTAATTCAGCTGAGATGCTCCTTCCAACTTGAAACTTTTCCTCCTCCTAGCCTCACTAGCAAAGCAGAAACACCTGGCTGTAGGGCTGCTCTGGGAGCTGGTGGTGGCAGGGGGACCGATGAGCCCATAGCCCTCTTACCTGCTGCACCACCAGACAGGCCACAAAACACTGGCTCGACACAAGCACAACAGGGCATGCTACAAAAAAACGCTCCACACATGCTCCAGAGACCATAGCAAAAAATGTCTGCCTTCTCTGCGCTAAAAATTACTGTACCTATCCACATAAAAGGGAGCTGTCATCGAGCGTAAGAAAAGCATCAAAAGCCTCTCCACAATCCACACGCCTTTCTTCTCCTCTAAAAACACAGTGACTCAGGTCCCTGCTGCAGGAGAGAGCCTGGCATCCCCAAAAGCCAGACTCCTGAGTTATGTTTCCTCAACACTATAAACAAATATTTTGAAAACATGGCCTTTAATCCTCGTGTGTGCTGTTTCAGCAAGCAGCAATGGTTTGGACCTCAATATTTGCCATTGCACAGGAGTGATCCCCAGTATCAGCTTTCTGTTCTGTAACTAGCCTTTGTCTTGTTGCACATGATTGATGGAGATCACTCTCGCACGTGGCCCAACCCTGATAAAGGATGCTTGCTTTGTAAAACTCCAAAATGAGCCTTAGAGAGGTTTTTTTATTTGCCGACATTTTTGGTATCAAGACTATCAGACATTAGACTGTGGATTTTGGGGTGGGGTTAATACTGAGAAGTAACTGAAAAATAGAAACCAAAGCATAAGCAAAACCGAAATCCCATTTTGCTTATGCTGCCATCGATTTACTAGCATATGTACAAGAAACCCTCATCAGCAGGCCAGAAGCACAAGCTAAGAAACTAAAGCTTCCTGCTACCCTCTGATTGTGAAAAGAAATATGGGAAGACACATTTTTCCAAGCCTTTTGGCATGATTTCCCAGAGACAGATCAGCATTTTTTTGAACCAGGAAAACATTAGTAATTGGGCACAGACTGTTAGAAAAGCCTTCTTGATTTAAGGTCACTTGCTGACACTCTACTTTGTCATTTTGCCAAAAGTTATCCATGTGCCTGGCATTTTGCTGGCCAAGATCAAGGCTCCTGTTCCACAGTTTTTTACTCTAGTACCTCGCAAGACATGAAAGAGGAAGCAGCTCCTTCCTGCCCAGCTTTGGCACTTCGCAAAGGTTAGGAGGGTATGAATCACCCTTCCCTTCTTCTCTGCCCCATCAAGAGGCGAACAGCAGAGGTTTGAGAACTGAGGAGGCAGGGGGAACAGCCAAGAGCTCAGCCACACTCGTGCTGTGTTAGCTGAGAGACAATGTCCCACAGCCAGGTGACATCACCACACGGTTCTTGTCACCTCCTCACCTGATGTGGAAGCCCTGGGACCAGGAGGGAAAAGATCCCCCTTAAGGGATCTTTTACCCGGGGGAGGTTCTGCTTTGCTGCTGATATTGTTAGTAAAGCCAGCTCCAAAAGACAATGGCTGTTTCTAATATACAGCAATAAAGGGCAAAACCAGATTTTTTTCCCCCCACCTAAGCCTCAGAAAAATTAATTTCAGAAAAACAAAATTCCCAAGATACAAAATTAGATAGTTTTGCATCCTTAACAGTCATTCAGTATAAGCTCTTACAGGTAAAATTACTGGGCAGAGGACCCAATACAGAGTCCTTATTGACAGAGACAATAAGAAACTTCAAAGGTCTAGTTAAAAAATTCAGAAGCTGCCATCTCATTAGGTGTTTACCTAAATGACAATGTATTAAAACACGGTAGTCATACCGACAATTATAGTTATACTAGTAAATTTGCTCGAGCTGTGAGAAGTACTTTCTTACTAAATTCCTACAATGCAGTGTTTTCAGCTTCGTACCTACCTGAGATTTTCCAGGACTTTCTCAGGCAGAAGGCATGTAAGAACTACTTCTGAAATAATAATCTTTTCCTTTTTGTTATCTTTATATTATGGCCCATCATTACATCAGTAAAGTCAAAATGCACTCCAGTAGCACCTTTTCCTGGACCTACACAACTTAAAAGCCATTCATCACCCGACATCATCCCTCCAGGAGAGAGAATCACATTTGCCAGCATGTTGTTTTGCTAAATTTTGGTGTTGGATGTATGCTATAAAAACAGCTTTCCCAACAGGACACAGCAGCATCTGTGCTGATTCTCAGCTCCTTTTTCTGGATTTCAGGCACGAAAATCGCTGTCTCCTGCATACACAAGCTTCAGTCTTTCAGTGCCAAGTCCCAGCATGTCTAAGAATCAGGTATATCAATCATACATTAACTTTGAGTATGTTAGTGCAAGGCTCAAGTAACAAGTGATAGGACAAGAGGAAATGGCCTCAAGTTGTACCAGGGGAGGTTTAGACTGGATATTAGGAAGATGTTCTTTACTGAAAGAACAGTGAAGCATTGGAACAGGCTGCCCAGGGATGTGGTGGAGTCACCATCCCTGGAGGTGTTAAAAAATGTGTAAATGTGGCACTTCGGGACATGGTTTAGTAGGCACAGTGGTGTTGCATCAATAGTTGGACTTGATGGTCTTAGAGGTTTTTTCCAACCCTAATGATTCTATGAGCCTATGATTCTAAGCCCATTGGCTAACTTTAATTAAGACAGTCTTCTTTTTCTTCAGTTCTGAAGGAGACAAGCCCTGGCTGGGCCTGACCTGCTGAGAAGAACTTGTACTGCAGAGAAGCTGACTGAGCTGACGACATCACTTTAGGTCGACAGCAAAAACAAAACAGGGCACCAGAGCTTTAAAGTCTCCTTAGCATTGTTTATATTTTGATTTAACTTCAGAATTGGCTTATTATTGAAACATATTCAGACGAAAGATTTGCCAATCTTTTTTAAATATCATAATTCCATAGTGTTATTCACAGCCATGCAATGGTGTGGTACGCAGTGCCCTGCTCACAGCATTGCTCTCGCATTTAGAGGATAGGAGAGTCAACCCTAATGACAGAATCATACAGTGCTCCTATTTAGAGGATAGGAGGGTCAATCCTAATGACAGAATCATAGAATGGTTTGGGTTGGAACGGACTTCAAAGATAATCCAGTTCAAACTTTCCTGCCACGAGCAGGGACACCTTCCACTACATCAGGCTGTTCAAAGCCTCATCCAGCCTCACCTTGAACGCCTTCAGGGATGGGGCATCTATGACTTCTCTGGGCAACCTGTTCCAGTGCCTCACCAGTACCACAGTAAAAAAATTTCTTCCTAATGCCTAACCTAAATCACCCCTCTTTCAGTTTAAAACTGTTACCCCTCATCCTGTCACTACACTCCCTGATAAAGGGCACATCCTCAGCTTTTCTGTAGACCCCCTTTAACTACTGGAAGGCTGACAGACACCACCTTTCACACCTCCACCCTTACAGAATAATGTTGAAATCTTTGCAAAAGATCTGCCTTCTTAATTCCAAACATATCAGGAAATGTCCAGCATGTATCTCTGAAGCCTTGTTCTTTTAGGCCTCCTGAGGATTCAGACTATTTGGGGGGGAAAAAAAAAAAGGACAAGTGCAAATTATGGCAAAAATTCCTTTGGGAAAAAAAAAATACCCAGGAAAGTGACCAGAAGAAATAATAAAACAAACAAAAAAAGAACCAAACCCAAAAAAAAAAAAAAACAAAACCAGAAGAAGTTAAGGACTGAGAAAGCAAAGAGTAAAGAAAAGAGTATTAACTTTGGAAGCACCGTGAGAGAGAGGATCACTGCACTCAAGCTCCAAGTTAAAAAAATTCCCCCAAATTCCAGGGAATTTAAAGTTATTAAAAAGACACTGAGTTTTTAATATTTCTTCCAGTGGCAGAGTTAAGTAGGTCAGATTATTTATCAAAGAGAAGATCAAAAGACAACTCAAACAGTCTATAAAAGCTAAAACAGGAAAATGATGCTTGATGTTAGGAGATAGTTCTTACAAGTGTTCAGCAATGGCGCACACAATCCAACAGATGTAAGTCATACCTAACAACCAAGGTTAATAACAAATAAATATGGGTAAAACACATGAACTTACTCACTGTAGGCTTCTTGAGAACTTGTTATAAATGCAGAAATTAACACACAGTTCCTCTTTAGCCTCTGCCACAATCGCTTGGCCAAGACTTCCCCAAAAACGGCCTCTAATGGCCTTAAAAAATGCTCCAGCAGAGCTTTGCAAAGATGTTGATTCCAACAGAAAAAGTTCAACCTCAAATAACTGTGTTTGATAATATCTGCTTACAGAAGAAAAATAAAGCCCTTCACTAAAAAAATTAGGAGACTGAATTCCATGGTTGTGTTAGGCAAGATCAGGAGATGATGAGGATGGTATGTTATCACAAAACATTTAAAAAAAAAAAATCAAAAGGTATCTTCAGTATCTTGAGAATATACAGGGAAAGAATGAGAAGTAATTCCTTGGAGATGTAGAAGTTATATATGTTGTTTAAACTACTTGTAAACTGGCATTATGCCCTGGACTAAAACTGTCAAGTGACTGGTCCAAGAGAAAACAGACAAATAGTATAATTCAGTGCTTTGGTTAAAAAAAAAAAACAAAAAAAACCAAAAAAAAACCAAAAACCAGAAATCTTAAAAAAAAAAAAAGTAGACCATATCAATCTACAGTGAAAGTAACTTTTCGTCAGAAGACGCTGATTTAGATTATTACAAAGCAAGCAGAGGCATTCACTTTATGGCCATTCTTGATCTCCTTTTTGGAAAGAGGAGTAACAACGTTAAACTTCCCTTAAATAAACAAAATCATTAAAATCTAAACCCCACAGCTGAGAGAACTTTTTGTATCTGTCACTCAAAGATTCGACACACTGGGAACACCTGAGCACCCTCACCTGGAAGTCTCTAAGGATTTATCCTCACACAACTGTCAGAGCAGTAAGTCAGCAGTCTTCCCACTTGAAACATGGTGGGTTGCAGTGGGTAATGATCTGGACACAGATACTATTTCCAGGTGTTTTTTGCTGTCAGATTGTTACAGCCCATCTTCTGCCATACCGCTGCATACCAGAAATATCAGGCAACAGACACAACTAGGTCCATTTCTACCGTATATTCATCTCACAGAATCATACAGAATTGCTTTGGGTTGGAAGGGACGTTAAAGATCAAACAGTTCCAACCCCCCTGCCATGGGCAGGGACACGTCCCACAGGATCAGGCTGCTCAAAGCCTCATCCAACCTGGCCTTGCACACCCCAGGGACGGGGCAGCCACAACTTCCCTGGGCAACCTGTTCCAGTGCCTCACCACTCTCACGGTAAACAAAATTTTTCCTAATATCTAATCTAAATCTTCCCTCTCTCAGCTTAAAGCTGTTATCCCTTATCCTCCCCCTGCTCTCCCGGATAAACAGCCCAACCCCAGCTTTCCTGTAGCCTCCCTTTAAGGACTGGAAGGCTGCTATGAAGTCCCCCCAGAGCCTTCTCTCTTCCAGGCTGAACAAACCTAACTGGAGGATTAGCTGATGGCATGGCAAGGGAAAGATCTGAAGAGCGAGCAGGCAATGTCAAGGAGAGGGAACTCTTCTCCAACACTGATATCACACACGGAGGTGCAGCAGCCAACCTCACCACCCAGGGCACTCGAGCTGATAAGACAAGCAAAGGCTCACCGCATTTAGGCAACAGTTCAGCCATTCATGAACTGGGATTTCCTTTTATCATTAACCTCCAATCAAAACCAAAAAGTATGACAGAGACAATGACATGAAGGATCTGCGATTTTTTTTCAGCTCACCTTCAGCTGAATTACCAGAATGTACCCATTGTCTGAGAGTAAATCAAGTGTCTGGGCTGAGCTGGGTGCTGTTGGGTCCTCAAACTGCCCTGGTATGAAGGGCGGCAGCAAGCCAGTAGGAGCAGCTAAAAACTGACAGATGAAGTAACTTTCCTCCAGAGTTGAGCCACGCTGAATATCAGGGTGAGAAGAGCCAGACAAGTAACAGCACTGACTAACCTTCCTCTGTAATTAAGGAAAAGCAACAGGATACACATAGAAACGCAAGAGCCCAACTTTACACAAATGGTGCAAGTGCTTTTCCTGAAACAAGCTATAAAATGAAGTCTTCATTCAGATGCGAAAGAAAGGGTTGAGCATTGAAATTATCATAAATTCTTCATTTTTACAAACCATATAATTTAGACCACAGGGACTTGTTCTTTTCACCATTCTTGGACACTGATATCTTAAATACACATCTCAAAATAATATTTTCACTCATTTTACCAGGAGGTCCAAAAAACTTAACATTTCAAAGCATGTATCCATTCAAAATGCACTTCAAACAGCCTGAAACAGTTCAGGAAAAACATACCCAATGGCTACCATAACTGCAGGGCAAGTTCCCACCACCTGAGAGGAGCGGTTGGGCCCCTGGTGACAAAAGGCTGGCTCAGCAGTTCAGGGCCGCAGCTGGCAGCCACCATGCTCTGAGCTAGGATCAGCAAAGCCTGACCCACTGGAGCACAACTCCTCTCTCTTTCTCCACTGCAGGACAAGCTACCACACAATTTGATCAGCAACGTGCTAGTGCAACTGCATAAGTGGGGCAAGAAGAGATGCTGCAGCACACCCTGCCTCCAACTGCACAGAACGGGACACAGTTGCACCCAGTAAAACATAAGCTCTTAAAAATAGCATACATCCAACACCAATAAAACGTGTAAATATTAGCATAAGAATACAGACCAAGAAAGCAGAGGTGTTTGCAGACATTCAGGGAATTGTTTTTGGTAAGACCATGCTCTACACAACTCAAAAAGTTCTCAAACGCTGAAATTTTTAAGTGGAAAAAATTACTTCATATCCAAAAAAAATGGAGAAGCATCATGCCAAAGAGTGAGATAATTAAGGTGGAGTTTAAATGACTAAAAAAATTTCTGGATTACAGAAATTTTAGAATATTCTATGACTTTGCAGATGAGAACACTGTTCCATTTGACTAAAAACAGGCGTTGGGAAGCGATGCCTCATGCCTTTTTGCAGTCCAATGGAGACGCTTTTTCATTTTGCTTTTAAATAGATGCATTTCATCTCCAAGTGCTCATTTGTGTTCCCAGGCTCAAAATAAGACACGGAGGAAGTCTGTCTGCACTTTAAACAGCACTTCCTTTGACACTGCCCATCTTCTTTCTTAAGTCTGCAAAAGTATCTTTGACTTAAATTAAAACAAAATTTCAGGCCTGGTGTGGATGCTGAACACTACAACTGCTGCACAATCCATTAACTGAAATATGTATCCACATGAGTTGTTCTGTGTTTTATAAAAAGGCATACATAAATAAAGTAACAACAAAAGAGGGAGAAGAGAAGCATAGCCTTCAAAAAGGAGGAACAAAGGCAGTCCACAGTCCATGCACTGAACGAGAGAAATTAAAACACAGATAAACTTTAAAAGATGATTGAATGGCCTGCTGAACTGGGTTCTATGGGACCAAACTCCGTGAACTCCAAGGGAAATAATGACAACATTCCCACAGGAACAGGCTTAGTCTGCACAGGAGCAGAAGTTACATTTTATCCCTACAGTAACACAACATTTTCAGGTTTGTTCTGTTCTGTTGTGTCATTCTTCTTTGCTACTGGTTTGCAGAAAACCAATTAAGTCATTTTTCTATGAAGAAAAATTGATTCAATATTCTGTTTGCTGTTCCTACTCAAGTTAAACCATGAGACACTGATCATAAAAGGCCCTTGTGAAGGGAAGAGCTAACAAAAGGAACCGATTTTCTCTTCCAAGAAAAGCAAAGCAATTACTCTAATATTCACTTTTCTTTAAAACCCCCAAGATCTCTCTCAAAAATTCCCTTTTAGTTCTATTTTAATTAAACTTCAAAAGCCTCAGCTGTTAGACTGCATACCTATCTATTCAGACCAAGCAGAAAAAAATTTAAATGGACTGACAACTAAAGTGCTTCAGAGGACAGCAATGCACTGGATCTTCTCCATTCGCATGCTCTTTTTCTGTGCTCTGGACAGCACGATCCACATTTTTGCCAAAGGGATCAGCATAAGACGTTCCTTTTGGGACTACAGCTCCTCTCTGTTCCTAAGCAACAGATTTGCATAAACTGAAGGAGCAAAGAAAAATGCTTTTCACATCACTTACTGGCCTGCCTGATTAAAGTAAAAGACAGAATAAAGCAAACAGCAGCTGACAGCCCTTTGTGGAACAGATGTGACGTACTGTTAAGCTTTCAAATATACATCTGCGATTGGAATAAAAAAAGGCTCAATAGGTCCAAAAGAGAAAACAGGGATTCCAGCATGGAATTACCCCAGCCTAGACCACAGCAAGTCCCAGAAGAATGGAATTATCCCAGGCTAGACCACAGCAAGTCCCAGAAGAATGACTACATAATGGAAACAATTAATTTAGTATTAGACTCCTATGGGGCAGCATGGCTCACATTAACTCACATCAGAGGCACAGGGTGGGAAGCAGGCTTCCAAGAGCAGACACAGATTTGGGGGGAAATGTAGGGCTAAAGAGCAGAAAAACAAATTTTTTTTTATTTTTTTCCTGAAAACTTCAACTTCCCAAACTAAGGGCTCTTTGTGTTCAGCCATGTGTGAATTTTTCATGCAACCTTCTTCATTAAGGTGGTCTACATTGCTGTCCAGCTTATGTCCCCTGCAGGGAAACATCACAACAAGACAAGTAATTCCCATCTCTTTACAGATGCAATACCTACACTATGACTGTGCAACCAAGGGGGAAGCACTCAGCGATACACCAGTCTTATCACCTCAAAAAACAAATTCTGTGCAGTATCAGATACTATGGCAGCACCGTTAATGCAACCTAAAAGCCACATTTCCATGAGTCAGTACTGTTTCTCCCATAAGATAATCAAGGTCAGGAGGACACTGATGCTAACGATGCTGTCAGAGAGCCGACATGGCTCGCTGACACACCGACCACCAGCACTCAGATGACTATCGGTCACGCTTGCCAAATAACTATAGGTGTTTCCCTTCCAATGTCCTGGATGAATTCAAGTGCATTTCAAATGGCAGGAAGGCATAACTATCATCACAACAGGTTATGAATAGGAACTCTCAGGCTGTTTGGACAAAGCCTGCATCAAGACTGATGAACCACAGTAGGACAGAAGCGCCTTTCTCGACGCCTGCCACCAGGTGCGGGTCTGCTAGCTACTCCCTTGTAAAGCATCAGTACGAAAACTTGCCCACTATTAGAAAACATCATGTAACCCCAGCACTCCCATATCATAGGCTGGAGTCACTATACCCTTGCTAGCAAGTTAGCACAAGAGTGTTTATCTTTTTCTGCTGTCTTAACAGCCAACAGCAGCACATGGATGACCACATATTATTTCTCCAGCAGAAGCATCTGCAGTGAACAATGCAACAAGTAATCACCCTGCATTTCAACAGGCAAGCGGGCTAGTACTATGCACCTCTAGTATCATTCCACGTCTGTAAGCTTTGGAGGGAAGATGCGACATCTTCATGATAAACCATAGGGTCAAATGCCATCTCCACGCAGGAACATCAAGCGCAGTGTGATGCACCTTTCAAAAATTGGAAACTGATTCTGCTTGTTATCACTTGTTTTATTCGAGAATCCACTACAATGATAAGTAATTTGTAAAATTTGCTCCAAAGGCATCCCATGCATGTGAAGAAGGAAGGAGGAGCTGCCGCTGCAGTTTGGTCTGCAGCCTGCAACCCCCTCTGTGACAGCACTTGTGCTACAAGAATTCGGAGAGTGTTTTTGCTTGGTTTGTTTTATCTGTGTACCTAAGCCTGAAGACTTAGAGAAGAAAGAGATAAGTCAATAAAGAAAATGAAAAAAATAAAATACATTTTAAAAATAAAATAATAAAGAAAATCAAATATCTGCTATTGGTGGGGCTAGATGGCTGAGAGGGCTCGTGTTGGTTTACTAATTAATTCTCACAGAACTGAGTTAGCATTCTGAGTGAACATGAAAAAAAAGTATTAATGCTAAATGTATGTACTTACTAAAACTCCTTCTGCAATATTTGGCCTCTCTTCAGGCTAGAATGAAGTTAAAAATTTAATTGTCTCATTCTAGGTTAGGCATGCTGAGGTCTGTTTTGCTATACTTAATTTTCTCACCCTTTAGCGCTCCCCAACACTCTACCTCTGAGTAGCATCTACTGCAACTTACATTTTGTTTGTCCTTCAAATTCCAGTTCTTTCTTTATCTTTTCTTGACTAGCTCTCTCCTCTTCTCTTTTTCATGTTCTTTTCCTCCCACCCAGTTCACTTCCCTCCTCCTCTGTTGTTTAATGTTCTCTTCTGGTTTTGCTGCTTTGGCCATTTTGCTGTGCTAACCTCCTGCAGCTGTCCTCAGCACGCATTTCTTCCATACTTCTGTTTACGATTCTTCCTGCTGCTGCACAGGCATGTTAGGAAGCAACGCTGCACAACACTGCTTTTGGCAAGATTAATGTTTAGCACTGAAGCACGGCCCTTATGGCACTTTCAGCAGTTGTGGAAAGCGCTCTGGTTTCTTAGCAAGTAATGTAAGGATTCTGTGAAAAACAGGGAGGGACACAGCAAAAGCAAGAACTACCCTAGGAAGAAGGGCAGAAACGATGTGTGTAGGGAGTAACCCTTCACTGCTCAAACACAGCACCTTTCATCCTGCAGAACGGCTACCGTCACTGACTGCTTATGCTCATGCCTATTCCATATGGGTTGAGTTGGTTGTCCTTTGTATTTGGGGGGAAGGGGACAGCTGCTGTTACTTTAATCAAAAAGAGCACTCCTGGGTGCATACGCTGAAAGGGGCAGTGGATGGCAGGCTCAGCACCAATCACATCACAGGAGAGGCAGATGAGCCACAGAGATCAAGAGAAAGTCAGTCTGGAGTCTTTCATTTCAATCTAAGCAATGAGGCAAGCCCTCAGCCCTAGAGAAACTGCTTATTTAAGCACGTGAGTTCCTGAACTATACTTTCATTTCACAAGACTGTGGAGAAATAAGGAAGAAAACGTTGTCTCCCCAGGGGAGGGGAGAATAGCACTCTCTTCCTGATCCCACTTCCAGGCGTGGTTGCTCCAGGGTCAGCCTCCCTGCTTCTTGGAGCCCACCCAGCCACAGATCCTCACTGTGGGGAGGCCGCCAGCCATGGCACCCTTGGGGGCAGCTGCCCAGGTCAGGGCAGCCCCCTAAGTCTCCCTTTCCCCACAGCTCCACATTATGCATCCCACTCCATCTTACAGCATATGCCTCCAGCGACATGAGAGACTAATTATATCCAGCCAGTTTTTTCAGTACAAAACTGCAGGTGAAACTCTGGCTTCAGCAATGACGACTTATAAGTTGAAAAAACTGAACAAAGGCTTCAATAAAAATGCCTTCTTCAAACGGGACTGTGTGCTTTCATTCCCACTCCTGCCCTCTCCGTGAAAGCATTTACTAAAATCAGCAATACGACTCCCTCAGCTTTCTTTGAGTTGGTGGAAGGAGGGGGGAAATAAATGTATGTTTCTTTATGGACATGGATCTGTTAGAGTGAATCCAGAGAAGGACCACAAAAACGATCAAAAGGCTGGAGCGTCTCCCATACCAGGACAGGCTGAGAGAGTTGGGCTTGTTCAGCCTGGAGAAGGGGAGGCTCCAGGAACATTTTATAGCGACCTTCTAGTACTTAAAGGGGGCCTACAGGAAAGATGGGAAGGGGCTTTGTATCAGGGAGTGCAATGATAGGATAAGGGTAAAAGACTTTAAGGTGAAAGAGGGGAGATTTTGAGTAGACATTAGGAAAAAATTTTTTACTGTGAGGGTGTTGAGACACTGGCACAGGTTGCCCAGGGAAGCTGTGGCT
Organism: Cuculus canorus; assembly: GCF_017976375.1. Classification (NCBI taxonomy): domain Eukaryota; kingdom Metazoa; phylum Chordata; class Aves; order Cuculiformes; family Cuculidae; genus Cuculus; species Cuculus canorus. The sequence continues at coordinate 70,568,798 of NC_071401.1, forward strand.
GCCCCATCCCTGGAGGTGTTCCAGGCCAGGTTGGATGGGGCCTTGGGCAGCCTGATCCAGTGGGAGGTGTCCCTGCCCATGGCAGGGAGGGTGGAACTGGATGATCTTTAAGGTCCCTTCTAACCCTTACTATTCTATGATTTATCTGAAAAATAAGTTGGAAGATATTTTGGGCAAACTGCTACCATTCGTGCTTAAAAGTAGCTTTTTTTTTTTTAATATCTAACAGTACAAAAGTAACGTACCATTTTGCAAAATTACAGTGTTTTTAAAAAACAAGATACAGAAGCTGCTAAAAAAAAAAGTATGACCAAGTGCATTTCATGAAGGAGGGGGGAGAAGTTATAATTTAAAACTCTCTTAAAAAAAACTAAGGAAATACTACAGTGGAGGAGAAAACGAAAATAAGCAAATAGGTTTTAGTGTCTTAAGCTTTCTTTTACCTCTAAATGAGCTCATCATCTGTAACATTTTATACTTGCATTTTGATACAATACATGAAAATATGCAGTTAGGGAAAATTCATCAAAACATTACTTCTGATATCACCTGATTAGCATCCACATCTACCTTAAGCAATGTAGCAAGACAGTTTATCCAAACTTTACCTTCAGACTGCACGATTTGGCACACTCTCCTTATCAATTTAATGTATGTCAGTAAACCCACTCAAAATAATTAGAGCTACACTACTTTCAAGATTATAAATCAAGTTCAAGTCTATAACATTTTTATCTCCTTCCAACTAAGTGTTCATGTCCCTATCAGAATTAAGGTCTTTTTAAATAACATACGGCAACACCATATTTTTCATCTAGACCTTGGAAACAAATCTCTTGCATACCTGTACTGCATAAAGCTAAGCATCTCTGAAAGCTCCTTGTAGCATTCACAAAGCTGGAATCACTACTTAGCATGGCAACAATCGAGACTCATGTCCCAGCACAAAACCACAGAACTAGTTCTGAATTCTGTTTTCTTCCAAAATCAAAAGTATTGTTTAATTCATTTTTTCTTTTACTTAATATTCTATTCTTTCCTAAAAACATTATTGAGACTCAACCCTGCTAATCATTCATAGAGTGTCTTCTAAGCACAAGTCTACACATTGTCTGAAGACTTAAAATGCCTTTTGATGGAGGAAGAATGGCATTTTTTACTCCAAATGAGTAATTCTCGGTTTTAAGAAGATGCTTGGTCAATCTACTAACTCCTGACCAACATTCCTGAAAAGCTGACCTGCAGAAACCAGCCAGAGGCTTGCTAAGACACTGTTAAACTGAGAAAAATTCCCAACATCTGGTCTCCAAGCATAGAGAAATCACGCAATTTCACTCCACGACTAACTGCTTTGTAAACTGGGGAATGAAGGGCATCAGAGCCCGCCACCCTGTCGTTTATCTCTAATGAGAGCAAAAGCAGAAGCATCAGCTCATCGTGTGACAGTGTGACCCAACTCTTTTAAAATAAGAAAAGCTTTATTAGAGTTCACAGGCAGAACCTCCCCTCCTGGGAGGTTCATTCACTTTAAGCTGTGTCTATGATGCCAGAGCACCTGTCCCAGCGGCATACATACAGAACCACAGAGAAACCCCCCAACTGAAGGACCACCCTGTTCACTTTTACTTCTCTCAGGTTACCGAGAAGCATTCAATGGGGACCTTGCAGCGTGACTTGGTGGGTTGCCAACCTGCACCTGGCAGACCACAGCCAACTGAGTTCCACGCAGGGAGCGCCCAGCAAGCAGCTGTATTTGGCTATATAGGGATTTCTACCCTGAGAACCCTCTCTTGAGTTGACACCACGAGATGGATGCTCCACTGCGGTCCCCCACAGCAGGAGCAGATGTCTGTCAGGATGAAAAAGCTACAGAAGACGTGGGGAAGCATTGCACATCACAAGCATTGCTCCTAGCCATCCCCAAGACCACCACCACCTCCCAGATGGGGAAGCTCAGAGAACCAGGGTCCCTCCCCCCAGATGGATCTGTTCTCAACTCTGCAGCCCACAACCTTAAATCACCTCCCCTACAATGGTGTTTCTTTAGAAAGGCTACACACACCTATAAATTCACTTACTGTCCCTGCTGACCATCAGTCTGAGGGGAGGGGGGGTTTCTACTGAGGTGACAAGTGTCTGACGATTATTTGTGCCATACCCATTTTCACCACCACTCTATTTTTCCCAGTTAGGAGACAGAGACTGACGCACACCCCCAAAAAACACTCGGCTGTCTGAAGACAGGATTTTCTCCACAACACACACATTTAAGAATGCACATGTATTTACACACATAATAGAGGTAGAGAGCAAACAATACATACTGTCAGGGAAAATCTTTTAAGTCCTCTAAAGAAAACAAGCTTCAGGGTTTCTTTTTGGCTGGTGTGTTTGAGAGATAAGAAACAGTTACCTAGATTAGTTACAACATCTTTCAAGCCAAGCGATAGAACAATTATCTGCTATTTTGCACCCTCCGCCTTCCTGTAGCAAGTCTCATCGATGCATCATACATTAATTTTACCACTAGACAGGCAGGTGATGTGGATTAACTTAATTATACTTAAAACAAGCAAATCAATACGCTCTCTCAATTACAAGGATTATGCAGAAAAGAGTACCCAAGTCCTACAAATGTCAGCATCTGAGGGCAGATGTAGAGTAAAGAAGAATCCTAACCTACTGTTCATAGCTTAAAATATAAAGTACATTACTAAATTCACAGCAGTTTTTTGTAGGTATACAGTTACATTTCATAATTCTGAAGTGCTCTTCTCTCATGTTACAGTGTCAGAGCTGCATACACAGCACAAAAGGAAAAAAAAAAGGCCAATTGTTATGTATTCAAATAACAATGTAGCCAAAAACTAACAAAATGTCCTCCCAGAGGCCCCTTGTAACAAGGTATATGCTCTAAATATCAATAGTTTCCAAATCTGTCATATTTACTGCTCGCCCTCTGTGCAATCTAACTAAGAGCACGTCCCAGTGGAAGCTCGGGACTGTTTAAATGAGTCACCTTCCCAAGCACATGGGTGGATCCATCCCAAACCCTTCACCCGCCATTCACGCTCCGTGGAGCTCCTGCAGCATCACTAGGTAAACAAGTACTTAATTTGGTTCAAGAATAATTGCTTGTTAAGTTGGGGGTTGCCATAGTAGCTACAGCTATTTAAAATATATATAAACAATAAATATTCAGAAACTCGCTCCGTCACTGTTACAAGAGGAACTAGCTCAATCATATGGCTGACTTCTGATTCACTATAGTATAACACGCCACCTGACGTTAAAGTTCACTTCACTTGCTGGAGCAGTAAAGTAACCACAAGATCTTTTCCCTGAGAAAGCAGCACAACGACTGTAAAATAGGACTGTCTTGATGCACACCTAAAAAATGGAAATTATGTGTGGAAATCAAGCTAAAATTAATTGTTTCTTGTACAGCACCGCAAGCAATTCCAGCAGCTTTCAGGTCAAAGGACGAATAAAATAGAAACCAAGAAAAGAAGCTTTGTGGTGATCCTTTTATTCCAACTTTGCAGACTAAATCCAACCACACTGAAGCATCCACTTCAGCCTAAATTCATTGGAAATCTTCGAGAAACAAAATTAAAAATAAAAAAAAAAATCAGATGATTCTGAGAGTTATGACAAGATAGTGAAACCTACCCTCGGGAATGAGCCAGCTTCCAAGGCACTTCTGTCTCACAGAATGAATAAACAAAGCACTAACTAAAACTTAAAGGAGTATACCAGACATGCTTCTAAGATAAAACGCATAGCTGGAACAGACATCTGTTAAATAATTAATTACGCTTTAAAGTCTGCAACAGGTCAAGAGAACTTCTGGGTTCAAGCCCAGGAGCCAATTTCCACCTAAGACAAATCAAAGAAACAAGACCCCTGTTAATGAACACTTTGGGTATTGCATGCACATCACTAATAGACCTTTTGTAAGTCACACATTCAGGAGTTAAGATCTAAAAAGCCTGGATATTTTGTGGAACATCCCCTTTCTCATAATGTTGCTTTGTTTTTTTTGTTTAAACAACTTCTAGGATTCAGCTCCATCCAATATTTTGAGATCTATTAAGCAATAAGTTTTAAGTGCTGAACATGTTTTCAACACCACTCCACTGTCCTCATCATGACCCTCAACAGGAACTGACCCAAACCAAGGTCTGCAAACAAAACATACAATCTTACTCATCTTTAGCAGGGCAGCTGGCAAGAGGGGATGTCTTGTTTATATTTCTAAAATTCAGAGGTTTCATGTTCTCAAAATACACTAATAAACGAGGGGTGGCAATCTGAAAGCCATCAATTGAGGTATTCCATCAACCACATTGTCCTTTTAAAAAAATTAGTCTAAGCTGCTGCAGAGAAAGACTACTCTACATTTCTCAGAGGGCAAGTCGAGCAAGCTTTGACAATACTGGGACTAAGCCTTCCTGCTGTATCCTAGTGCTGTACAGGCTGCTTCCGAATTCCTCCTCCTCCTTCCTGGCAGCTACAGAGACACTGGCTGCCTACACCAGCCAGACTTCACAGACCAGTTGTCTGAGAATGCTTAAAGAGCCTTTTACATTAAATTAGGAGAGGCTCCATGTTTAAAAAGCCAAAAAGTGTTTATAAAAGGTAGAAAAAGAACTTGGATAAAGTGAAGAACGAGAACAAGGAAGCAAGGACTAACAACACATTTTCAAGCCTATAGCTCAGAGATACTCTGTCTGAGCATAAAACAGTTTGCGTAAGTGCAATTAATATAAACTGTAATGCAATTCTGGGATTATTAGAAGTTCCTCTTTGAAAGACAAGTTAACGAGCAACACTGCATGTGTACATGTTCAGTAAGTTTCCCGTAATAAAGTTATGGCAAATAAGCAACTGGAATGCAATAAGGAGTGGGGTAGCTCATTCGCCTCAGCTTTCTATCTCCCACAGTTTATAGCAAAATGTGGTATGACCTTCTAATTAGGAGAAATTCCTCCAGACAGCTTTCTTACCCCTTTAACGCAGCTCTCCAGCCACCACTCCAGGCAGACTGGCTACCTCCCACAGTGTCATCTCCCTCCCTGGCACAAACATCCATTTGCATGTTTAAATGCTACTCAAACATGTCATCAAACGGCACAGGAATAAAAAACTAAGGCAATGAGAGCCTACTGAAAGGCAAAGATTATTGGCAGAGTTGCCAACGAACTAGAGGAACACTCACACAAATGAGGTGCGTGTCTGCTTTCACTTTCAGGTACAAGAGGGATGGAGTACAGGTTCATCCACTCAGGGAGTTTTGTACTTACGTTGCTGCCCTCACCACAGCATCCTTATTTTAACTGGATAAAACTCAACTTCTGCAAGAAGTAAGTTCCTTTATGCCCTTAGACAGATGCTAGACCCTCTCCTTCATCTGAAAAGCGGGACAAACTTGCACCAGGTCTATTCACTTTTCTTTTTTCCCATCTAACCCACTTCTCAGCAGCCTAGGGAGCGGAACTCCAACCACATTTGTGTTACAGTCGCATGGGCTATGTGTGAAACAGAACAATTTCAGACCCCATGCCCAGAAAAAAAAGAAACCAAAAGCTATATAAGTAAAAAACCCTGAGGCTTCACCCACTGCTGGGTCCCACCTGGTGGAGAAGTCACCTGCCTGCTGCCAACAAATGCCCAAACCTTCCCTTTCCCTTCCTCTTTCCTTCTCTTCCCTTTCCCTTCTTCTCTCCCCCTTCCTTTCCCCTTTCCTCTCCCTTCTTTCTCTTCCCTTCTCCTTCCTCTTTCCTTTCCCTTCTTCTTCCCCTTATCTTCCCTTCTCCTTCCCCTTTCCTGATGCTTTCCTTCTCTCTCTCCCCTCCTCTCCCCTCCCTTCTCTCCTTCTTTTCCCTCCTCTTTCTCCTTCCCCTCTCTCTCTCCTTCCTTTCCCTTCCATTCTCTCTCTCCTTCCTCCCCTTGTCTCTCCTTCCTCCCCTTCTCTCCCCTCTCCCATTCCCTCCCATTCCTTTCCCCTCTTCCCTTCTCTCCCCTCTCCTCTTCTCTCCCCTCTACCCTTCCCTCCCATTCCTTTCCCCTCTCCCATTCCTTTCCCCTCTCCCCTTCTCTCCCCTCTCCCCTTCCTTTCCCCTCTCCCCTTCCCTTTTCCCCTCTCTCCCCGCCTCTCCCCGTGGCGGCGCGGCTCCAGCGCGCTCAGAGGCGGCGGCTCGGCGGCTGCGGGGCCGGTGAAGCGCTGCTCACCCGCTGTCCGCCCGCTGCCGGGAGCGGGGAGGAGCCGGTCTGCCTGTCGGTCTGTCCGCCCGGAGGCTCCCAGGGTCGCTCGATCCCCGCGGCTCCGCTCCTGGGCCGCGCCGGGCGGGGAGTTTCCTGTCTGAGTCACTTCGACCGGGAAACACCCTTCCTGCCGCTCCAGCTCCTCCTCCTCCCGCCTCATCCCGAACCCGACGCCCCTTCCTCCTCCCGGGGAGGCGCCGCGGGCCTGGAATCCTCAGGGATGGAAAAGACACCCGAGATCATCGAGTCTAACCATCAACACGCTGACAACGTGCCCGCTGAATCGTGTCCCAAAGCCACACATCTACGCACCCATGAACAGATATCGCTAAGAGTGCTTCGGAAATCGAGAATCAAAGAATCATTACGGTTGGAAAAGCCCTCTAACATAACCCAGTCCAACCGTCAGCCCCACACCACCGTGCCCAAGAAACCATGTCCCAAAGTGTCACGTCTACATGGTTTTTTAACACCTCCAGGGATGGTGACACCACTGCTCCCCTGGGCACCTTCTGCCAGTGCTTGACCGCTCCTTCAGCAAAGAAATTTGTCTTAATATCCAATCTAAACCTCCCCCGGCACAACTTGAGGTCATTGCCTCTCATCCTATCCCTTGTTACTTGGGAGAAGAAACCAATACCCACCTCTCTATAACCTCCTTTCAGAGAGCTGCAGAGCACAAGAAGTCCTCCTTTTCTCCAGAGTAAGCAAGCCCAGTTCCCGCAGCTGCTCCTCGTAACACTCGTGCTCCAGACCCTTCACCAGCCTCGTTGCCGCCCTCTTTCCTTTTAACGAAAACCACCTTTGCTGTGCCCCGTGCACAGGGAAATCCGTATGGAAGAAGCTAAATCCACCCAAAAGATCCTGCGCCCTGCCGATCACCAGGAAAGCCCCCGCAAGGAAACGCAGCGCCCGGGGTTGGCAGCAACAGGGCACTCGCTTGTTTCCACTTCACAGTTCCGGCAGGATGGTGTAGGAAAGGGCCCAGCAGTAAGGATGGGGACCTAACCTTAAAGAAGCAAAAGGTATCCTGCGGGAAACCTCCTGAAATGTCCCTTAGAGGGTGCTCGTGGACGGCTGTTTCGTATCTGAAACGCAACCGTGTAGAAAAAAACAAGGACGGCTCTTTTCCACTGTCTGTTGACAATATCCCACGTTTATTTTTTCTGTAAAATACAACATGTATGTACTTGCTTAGTTTGAACTTTGCTTACCTTTTCCACGTAATGTTCTCCCATTTCAAATTCTGTTTATTTTTTTTTCAAGATTCATCTAGTGAACTCGACGCTGCACTACAAAATTAAACTGTCAGCTCTTTCTCACTGAAGTCTGTCAAGATTGTTCTTTCCATCCACTCGTTTATGGCAGACAGAATCCACAAAGCCACTACAGGTAGGGATTACGGTCAGCTGAGAGTATGGGAGCTTCCAAACAATTTTGATTGGCTTGTATTTGGCCGCTTTAAATTGCATCTAACATTTTATTCACTCTCGAAAACCCTCTCTAATCGTTAGCAAACTCCAAAGCACTGCTGTAGCAAGCAATTTTAGGTCTCTGTTTTCAACAGCTGCTAGTGGGACACTGAGCTATTAATGCTTTTTGTGCTGAGAACAGAATAATTAGCCCTTTATTTCATCTATTGTCTTTCTCAAACAAGTTCCCACAGTATTAAGTCGCCTTTTTGTAATGCTATCTATAAGAAAGCCTTTGCAAAGTGGGGATAAGTTGCTAAACCCCCTAATTCTCGTTATTTCAAGTACTCTCTAATCCAATTATTGCATTCATTCCATATCATTAAAAATTCCCACAGCTTGGAAGAAGTTAGGCATCATTTTAAAACATTGTTACCTTTTCATCTTATCACAGACACATCTTCACAGTTGTATTTTACCCAGTGTTGCAATAGGCTTTTCTATGAAACAATTTATTTTTTGAGGATGTGGCTGATTATTCTTCTGTTTGTATATATCTATAGATATTTTAAGTACTTCAAGTACATGCAGTAAATGAATTAATCTCACTCATCACAGCTCCTTTTCAGCCTAGCTTTCAAACCCAGCTCAGTCAAAACGGTAAAACACAATCAGAGATGTATGTTTCAGTTTCTAAAATGACAGCTGATAACTGTTCAAATGCAATCCATCCCACACCCTTTGCCACAAACCCTGGTTGGGGTAACGAGGTCACTGAATAACTCACCTTCATAATGCAGGATTGGTGGTGTTTCCTTGTCCTGGGTGGCTGCAAATTCACAGCTGTGGCTTAATGCAGCCACTTGGTCTACATCAGCAGAGAGACCTCTGTTGTCAAGCTCCAGTGAAGCAGCAAGGACACAGAACACGCTCTGAGCCAAGACAAAAGCTGCCAGCGAGACCTGATCAACAGCATCTTTCCCCTGGATGGATGAGTCTTCCTGGTGCTCCCATGCGAGCCTGCCACTGCAGCTCCCATACTTGCCGAAAGCCACCTGGTAGCAGGAGCAGCCACTTTGCATGAGAGTAACATAATGCCAACCAGCACCATACTGTCCTAGCAATAACAGCTTAAGGATTGGCTTATGCCTCAGGTTTTGCTATGCTCCTTCTAAAGTAGGCTCTGAGTGGGCAAAGGAGCTAATTCCCTGCTGCTGGAGCAATCTGCGTGTTATCAACATTCCCATACTCAGGTTTATAGCTACCCATAAGGTCAGAGAAAAATATTGATGATAATAGGTAGCTAGTCACAATTTGTGTTGCTTTTGTATTATTGGAATTAGAAGGCAATTACATTTAACCATCTGTTTGTCTGTGTTCTCACACAACAAGTGTGAGGCATGCTTAGCAGAACCAACCGCTTTAAGAGCCCACATCACACCATCCCAGCTGTCCAATTTAATTCTGTGAATGCCCTCATGAGTACCCACCCTTTCCACTTCTGTGTGATTTAAGTACTGCAGTGACAGTACTTGATTAAAGGAATTCAGCAGGTCTCCATGCCCTGCCTCTCCCTCTACCGTATCTACCCCTCTTAACTATCCTTTGCCACAGTGAATGAGGGCCTCCTGGGACTAGTTAGATATTATCTACACATTCCTGATCAAGCCATTAACTGATCTCCTGTTCACTGGAAGTTAGATGTGTTTTTCATGAGTCCAATGTCTGGACTCAGGATCTCAAGCAGCGCATTCTTAGGTGGTACCTGATATTTAACCCATAACTGTCAACAATATTCAGTGACAGATTGAGGGAGGTGATTCTTGTCCTCTACTCTGCTCTGATGAGACCTCATGTGGAGTACTGCATGACATTTTGGAGACCTCTGCACAGGAAGGACATGGATCTGTCAGAGCAAGTCCAGAGGGACACAAAGACAATCAGGGGGCTGAAGCACCTCCCGTTCCAGGACAGGCTGAGAGAACTGGGCTTCTTTAGCCTACAGTAGAGAAGCATCCAGGGAGATCTTATAGCAGACTTCCAATACTTCAAGGGGGTCTACGGAAAAGATGGGGAGGAGCTCTTTATCAGAGATCGCAGTGATAGGATAAGGAGTAATGCTTTTAAACTGAAAGAGGGGAGATTTAGATTAGGTCTTGAAAGAATTTTTTTTACTATGAGGGCGGTGAGACACTGGGACAGGTTGTCCAGAGAAGCTGTGGATGTCCCATCCCTGGAGGTGTTCAAGGCAAGGCTGGATGAGGCTTTGAGCAACCCGATCACGTGGAAGGTGTGCCTGCCTGTGGCAGGGGGGTTGGAACTGGATGATCTTTAAGGTCCCTTCCAACTCAAACCACTCTATGATTCAACAATTCTATGATATCTGTAACACTAACATACCACGCTCCTGCCTATTTATGTACCCTATGCCTAAACCAGATGAAAATCTAATAATAAGGGAGTAACAAGCTTAATGCAACTGCCTGGAAAACAGATAAAGCTGATAAACATATAAAATTTGAAGCAACTTAGAAGAAGCTTAGTTTTGTTAGCAGAGGCCTTGAAAGCTGAAAAGGAGGAGCCAGCATGCAGAGTTCTACTGATAAGAAGACAGGAATGTAGACATCAGTGGTCTTGAGCGAAAACCGGCTGAATTCTACTTTGCAGTTCGGAGGAATGCCAAGAGTCCAGAGAGCCTGCGCTCGGGGTTAAAAAAAGCTTATCCTGAGGAAGACGTCTGACTTCATCCCTGAGACCCCAGCCCACGACCACCAGGAGGCACTGTGCAGGCACAATACCGGAGAGATCCTTCCAGAACTAGTTGTAATACGGGGAAAGGTTATGAATATGTAGTAGGTGCTTATAATTACGCATGTCTTTACACTATAAGTAGCTGGGGTTTGGGTTATACATTACACGAGTTGGGCAGAGCTTATCTCCCTCATGCCTGTCAACGGAAAAAAAACCCACATACCTGCTTTATAACTCATTCTGGGTTACAGGCTTTGATTCTGCAAAACAAAGCAGACATTACATTAGACACCAGCATCCACAAGTCTACTTCCTGAATTCCAGCTACTGTAACTTTATTTTTAATTTATTTCTTGAACTTTATAGTATTTACCCAAAGTCAATGAAAACAGCCCACAAAAGAATTTAATTCCACAGCAATCTAAGGGCTTCAACAGGAACCTTGTGGTCCTGCCACGCACTGTCTGCTATGCCTAAAACAGTGATGTTTTGCACCTTTCCACTCAACTATTTTAGCAATTAAGCTTAACAGCTAACTAATAATTTCATTTTTTTTTACTCGCTGAGTCCACAGAGATCTCTTCACTCTCAGAAAGGAGAAAGGGAAGCACAGGAAGGACATGGTTCTGTTAGAGCAAGCCCAGAGGGCCACAAAGACAATCTAAGGCCAAGAGGAAACTGTTACAACCTGACACAAAGTATTCATGAAGACACAATGGAAAATGGTTGCAATGACACCAACAATAGGACATCATGCAAAATTAGTGTCTTGCGGAAACAAGCTCTATAACCCAATATGAGTTCTAAAGCAGGTGTGTTTATTCGCTGACAGGTACAAGGGGGATAAGCTCCACCCAACTCGCACACTGCACTGCTTAACAAACAGCTACTTATAAATATGCATATCTTTACACTATAAGTGCCTACTACATATTCATAATCTTTCCCCGCTTCGTATTATAATTAGTTCTGGAAGGATCTTTTCAGCTTTGCGCCTGCGCAGTACCTCCTGGTTGTCATGGGCTGGGGTCTCAGGGATGAAGTAACTCCTCTTCCTCAAGTGAACTCTCCCTGAACTCAGTCTGTGGGCAGATGCAGTCCCCTTCTGGTCGCTTTCCAAACCACAAGGTAGGATAAAACCAGTTTTTGCTCGAAACTGCTGATGTTCACATTCCAGCTTCTTCTTATCAGCAAAAGTTGTCTTACCAGCTTTCAAGGCCCCTACTAACAGGCAGTGTGAATTGCAATGAACTAAGCTTTTTCCCTTATATGGTGCGGTTTACAATAAAATAAGCTTCTTCTAAATTTCTTCCCCTATATCTTATATGTTTACCTATCGGTAGAAAGAAAGAAAATAGGTAATTGTCTATAAATCAGTTAAAAAATTAAATCCAACCTATGGCAACATACCAGCCACCTCTCCGTACTCTAAAGAACAAGGCAAGATTTTTCACACAAGAAGTAAACACAGACTTCATTTTGTGTCAGAGGTGGCAAATGCTTAAAGCATAGCAAGGCTACAAAAAGATAACACGCATCCTCAGCACGTGTAGCAAACCCATGGTTTCAGTTCTCGAGAGGAGGCAGGCTCCACAGCACCTGAGAGAGTGTAAGCAGAAGAGACAGAGCAGAAAGCAGCACCTGTCTCAGAGGTCTCAATGAGCAGCCTGCTCAGAAAGCGAGACCCTGCTCATGGCAGGAAGCCTGGCCAGCTTATGGTAGAGTTGTAAACTCCTACCATCCCTATAGCCTAGCGCTCCCTGCTTCACAAGGCCTTATGCCTACACTTACCTTTATCTCCAGGAAAAGCCATATTCCTATCCCAGAGAGCACATGTGCCCCCAAAAGCACGTGCCCCCAAAAGCACAGCTGCCAGCAGCAATCGTGCTGCACATTCATGAACACCCACTAGCACATGACAACATGTGCAGCTCTCAGGTTCCAACTTCCCTCCTATGCTGAATGCCACTACCTCAAATGGATTTGAGTAAGCAAGGTTTCCTAGTTCTGTTTCCCAGCTCCCTGAAATGCTAGACAAACTTTCTGTTGCTAACTTAGAGGGATTTAACACTTCAGCTGTAAAATGGGCCCATGTCTCCCTTACTCCACTTTCCAAGAATGCTGCACGCTGTGCTGCCAACCGTGCCAGAGAGTCCACACAACTCCCTGACAGGCATAAACAAGCCTTAGATCCCCTCTTGATCCTGTTATCAACTAAATTCATTTTGCTCATGCAAGAAGCCAGTACAGAAACCAGGGCACGTACGTTAGGCAATTCATTCCCCCCACTCTTTGTCCCAGCCCTGCCCCTCTAATGCTGGGAACTTCATCAGTTACCTACACTCCAAGACCTGTGATCCCCCTCCAGCCTTCCCAGCAATGCAAGTGCAGCAACAATGCACAGTGAAATAAATACAAATTGTATTGCCAAGGAAAGTTTTTTTTCTATAAGTGTGCAACAGAGCATAGGAGAAAAGCTAGAAATCCCTAAAGTTAAGATTAAAAAGCACATCAGAGGGATTATTTTCTGTATTTTTAACCAGCCTGCAATTTAGAGATGCTAATTTTATCCATGTTACCATCATGGAAACCATGAAATTAACAACAGGTTGCTAACTTTTTTTTTTTATATCAATAGCTTGACACAAACAAAGGTCCTCAAGAACCTAGGGGTTATTAAAACTAAAACAACATGAAACCATTAGAGAATTTACTAAATATAAAAAGTATCAAATGTGGCTTAGAGATTATAGAAGCCCACAGGAAAAGAGAAGGAAGAAGAGCGCTGAGCTAGACAGATAAAAGTTGCAGCATGGAAGCCCTTATGAGAGAACACACTCAGAAGCTAATGAGAACAACTTAAGGTAGAAATGAAGTGCAAATGAAACTGTGACAGCATCTAAAAATGCAGCACATTATTTTCCAACATTTTTGGACATCAGACATATCTTACAGTGCATTATTATAATCTTCTCTAATACCATGTAACCAAAGCCTTACTTTTAAGCACCCAAATCCATGCTTGCTGTTCCACCCATACCAGTGCTGCTTTTTAAAGCCATTCTCCCTTGTACAGCATTTAAGAACTTATCCTCATGTTACAAAAATCCAAGCAGGCTTTCTTGTGCCTTAGAATAAAATAGAAGAATATGGCTGAGACCAGCATCTAAACAGTTTTCTCTCTTTCTAGTTTCAAGTTCTCTAGGATCAGAAAAATCTGCCTGTGACTATAAACCAGACTGTTTCTTCTCCTTCAATAATTCATTAAAATCTCTTCCCCATAATAAAAAATTATTTTTCTTAAACCATATAATAACTATCTCATATATTATGCTTTTTAGATCAGACACATTTAGAGAAAAACAGACGTCTCTTCTCATTTAAACACAGACCAGCCTTTTGGCCTTACAAAAGCAATAGCCATGAGCTCAGGAGAGATCAACTAATTAAAAAAAAATTTCGTGACATTAAAATCTGCCACCTAGTGGGCTTTGTTAAAAATATGATTTTAAATTGGAAGATACATCCTTAGAAGCTTAAAAAGTTCCATTTCTACATGCTTAGTTTATTTTTTTGCTTTCCTTTGGCTAGACTTGAAAATTAAAAAAAAAAAATTACCACATCAGAACTCCCTAAAATCTACACACAAGTGCAATAAATCAGGCCTTGTACTTCTAACATCTCTGCAATTGCTTACTTGATATTCCAGAAGCGCAAGTAAAGCATACTCAGATGCTAAGTCTCCTCCATCAAAGAGGAGGATTGTCCAAAACGAAAGATTCAAATTAATTCAGAGTTAACTGATAAAAATGGTAATTTGGAAACAGAGTAAAAATAAAAAGTGTTGTTAAGAAAATTTGAGCAAATAAATAACTAAAATATACCCCAAACCTCACTAGAAACTTTCTTTTTTTTCTCCAACAAGTAAAAAGACATTTTAACTTCACTGCCAGGAGACTCAAGAAAAGGTCCTGGCGGTATCACAGGGCAGGTACGCAGAAAAAAAGGACTTATTTTTCTGTATCTAAAGAAAGAGGAAGAGATGCCATAAAATGAACTCATTCAAAGGAATACATTAGCTGAGTATTACTGACACACAAAAAGCTAAGCATATAGAGGATATCCCTGGCTAGAATTAGCCAACATTGCGCCAGTTAGATTTTCCACTGTGCTCTTGTGACGACAGAAAAGCAAACAAATATTGGAAGCTAGCTGAAAAACAGCACACAGGCATCACCTACATCCTTGTTGTATGCAAGGTTAATTCCTAAGCAGGAAATCAGGTCAAACAGCAAATCCTTTCACTTGCACAGACTCTTTCAAATGTAAGCAGTAAAATTTTTGAAGGGATTTACTAGGAATTATTGTTTCAACAACATGAAGGATTGAAGGATTTTTTTTCCTCATATCTACCTAATATTATCCAAGGTAAGTTGATGAAAAGCAGTACTTTCAGTGGAGGTAACTGCCATACTGAAAAAAAGAACTAAAGCAATTGCTTGTTTGATTTTTAAAAGCACAGAGTACATATATATACTCAAAAGAAATACATATACTCAAAAGTAATGAACCAATGCATACAAGTGACAAACTTCCTAGTACAGGTGTGTCTTCTAAAACTACGAATATGTTATTCAGGTTTACTCTGAATGAGCAAGAAACATTTAATAAAAAACAAACACTGTCTCTGCATGTAATAAATAACGGCAACTCAAATGAGAACCAGTCACGGTAAACTGGAAATACAAATTACTTTTGTTATTAGGCATCCACCTATCAAAAAAACATCCACTCGGGAAACTATGTCATGTGGTCGCAGAGGATAATACAAACAATGTTCTCTAAAGTAAAACTTCCACTCAGTCAAACAAAAAAGAACATGCTACCTGGTAGCAGAAAAGTTCCTGGTGTTACACTTCAAAAAAACCCAAACATTTTATGGTTGTAATTTGGAAGAACTTTTTGAGATCTTCTGTTCAAGCAAGAGCCCAAACATTCATTTTCATGTAAAGTAATTGCTAGTTCATAGCTGAATAGTTTTATGTGAGCCACACAGTCTCACACTTGTTAGCAATATACCTCATTTACCTTGCAGAAACAGCCCTCAAACTTTAAGTTAACCAACGTTATTTCAGCAGAAACACACACACAATGGTGAAATTCCAAATATTAATTATTTTATTTATTCAAATAAATAAAGAGGAAAATGGCTATGATTGATTTTCTCTTTTTAAATGGTGGGGTACCAATACCAGAATTACAGAGCAGCTTCCACAGGGAGAAGACAGGGCAAGTCATCTTGTGCAGAACACATTCCACGTTTACTTCTCTACAAATGTATCCTCCTGTATATGGCACTAGGTTGTAATAAGAGATTACCTATTAGATGTAAGGTTTGTTTGCAAAAGGCTTAGAAGAATGGGCAAGTCATATCTGACCACCTCTGTAACATCAACAATCCAACAGTTAAAATTAATATATTACACACTGTGTTCTTGATCCTTCTTGAACGGACAAGAGTTATCACTGAAATTAGTAAGCATTTTATCATTTAACATAAAACAATATCAGTATTTTATGGTCTACAATAAGCCATTTGGATAAGTTGATCCTGTATTTTTTTCATCAGCTTATTGTAAGTCATAACTGTTCCCAAAGAGTTCTTAAGAACCATTAGATGAATACCTCAGCCTTTTTTTTCAAAGGAAAAAAGGCAAAAAAATAATTGCAACCAACCTTTTAAATACTAAGAATTGAGTCACACCACTCCACAGTGCCCTATGACCTATTTACAGATGCAAAATTAATGAAAAAAGTAAATCAGCAATTATTCATAATTTTTTAAAAATCCTTTTTACAGCATGAAGTACATTTTATGCATCTTCAAGTAAGATTGTTTACACAGGATGAATTTTACACTGTACATTTTTTTGATGTTGAAGTATATAAATACAGAGAAAAATATTGCCACAACCAATACACTTAAATACCTGTACATTATTTACATTCTAAAATATTTTACACAGCTCTAAACCATCAGCATCATTTAAGCTATACACATTCCAAAAACCAGAGTGTAAAATGCTTACAGTTTTTAACATGGGATTTTCAATTTAAATGCTACTTTCAGTTCTTTAGTACTTCAACGGGTTCAGGTATTAACTTTGTTCCATGCCAGCCATCAGTGACAAAGCTAAAGATTCCACTGCAAATGAAACCATGAAAAAGTAGTTAATATTTGCACTTGCAGCAGACTGCAAGTAGTTATTGCAGTATTCAGTTCTGTGGTTTAAAAGGAAGTTATCAGTTTATCTTTTTAATTACAACACTTTTGGAATTAAGATGGTTAACAAGTTTCATGAATCTCTGACAGCTTAGTATTTTAACACTTTCATCATCAGTTATCCTTTAGTTATTTCAGGTGGGAAGAACTGGTAAGAAATTGGCTCCTTTGTTTAATTCTCACAGACAATTCTTGCAGATAAGATCCTGTAGATTGAGGAGCAGTGATGTCAGATATCACCTCTTTTAGCAAACCATTACGATACACTTCTCCATCCCTGCTAATCCCATTCAGCAGGTGCCCCTTTAACTCCAACTGGCAGTGATTAGTAATTTAAGCTAATATCGAGCTGCAAGCAGAGGCACAGAAATGCCATCTTCCACCATTTCTGCTACCAAGGAAGTAACTTCTAACATATGGGCAGAGCCAAGAGCTCGATAAATTTTCAGCTGAGGCACAGTTATATCTCTTCGATGTATCTCACAGCTGTCATCCAACAACAAAACAAATGCTTTTCTATGCCCTCCAGACTTTAGTTTCAGTCATTCAGAAAACTGCTTGTCACTTGCTTAGGTACATCAGCATCCCTTCATCAAGAGAAAAAAAACCTGTCTAGATGGCCAGGCCCAAAGAGTGGTGGTAAATGGAGTTAAAACCAGCTGGAGGCTGGTCACAAGTGGTGTCCCCAGGGCTTGGTGCTGGGTCCAGCCCTATTCAGTATCTTTATCAACTACCTGGATGAGAGGATGGAATGCACCTTTAGCAAGTTTGCAGACGACACTAAAATGGGAGGAAGTTTCAATCTGCTGGAAGGTAGGAAGGCTCTACAGAGGGATCCAAACAGGCTGGACCGATGGGCTGAGGCCTGCACTTGGGACACAACAACCTCATGCAGCGCTACAGGCTTGGGGAAAAATGGCTAGAAAGCTGCCCGGCAGAGAAAGACCTGAGGGTGTTGGTCAAGAGACGACAGAACATGAGCCAGCAGTGTGCCTAGGTGGCCAAGAAAGCCAATAGCATCTCGGCTTGTATCAGAAATAGTGTGGCCAGCAGGACCAGGGAAGTGATTCACTCCCTGTATTCTGCACTAGTGAGGCCACACCTCCAATACTGTGTTCAGTTTTGGGCTCCTCACTATAAGAATGACATTAAGGTCCTGGAGCACGTCCAGAGAAGAGCAACGAAGCTTCTGAGGAGGCTGAAGCACAAGTCTTATGAGGAGCGGTTGAGGGAACTGCGGTTGTTTAGCCTTGAGAAGAGGAGGCTGAGGGGAGACCTTACTGCTTTCTACAACTACCTGAAAGGAGGTTGTGGAGAGGAGGGAGCTGGCCTCTTCTCCCAAGTGATAGGACAAGAAGGAATGGCCTCAAGCTGCGACAAGGGAAGCTTAGGTTCGACACTAAGAAAAATTTCTTCACAGAAACAGTTATCAGGCACTGGCACAGGCTGCCTAGGGAGGTGGTTGAGTCACCATCCCCAGAGGTGTTTAAAAGGCAGGTAGATGAGGTGCTTAGGGACATGATTTAGTAATAGACAGGTACAGTTGTAGTTGATTATCTCTAAGATCTTTTCCAACCTAATGATTCTATCATTCTATGATTCAGTAAGGCAAAGACAGTTGTCAAGAAAAAAGGGATGGCATAAATACTCTAAAATAAAAAGTAAGGCTTCATGGCTCCCTGTAAATAACTCACAAAATGAGATTCTTTAAGACATACTGGCAAACATTAAGGCAGATTAAAACCTAACTACATTTCTAGCAAAGCTTGCGTCCCAGTAGGTGCAGCTATGTGAGAACCCTCATGTACTTACAGTGAGGAAAAGAGCCTCGACAGACAGCTTTGTTGAGAACAGTTACAAGAAACATGTGACAGTTCTTAAAATCAGATTCCATCTTCTCCATGGATTCCATCCTACAAAAGATTTCAACAGAGTAGCCACTGTGTTATCTTCAAAATATGACCAAAACTTCACAGTAAATGACAAAAGTACTCTTTGCATGGCATTCCTGCTTGAACAATATTTCAGTTATGCCTGCGTATATCACATCTAGAAAACAGAGGCAATTTTGACAGGAGCACCTGAGCACTATCACAATGGCGTTAAATAATTTCATCATCATCTCAGAAATCTCTGCAGTAACTAGGAGGAACTATGTGGTTCTAACTTACAACTGTTATTCCTACGTAGCTTTGTATTTCAAGACACCCATTCCTTGTCCCTATTGCTTCAAAGCTCCTTGGGGTAAACCTACACTGCCAAATAAAACAGGGACACCCACACTTCTTTACTATCAGCCAGCTGTCAAATCTCACTTAAGGCTGTGCCAGACAGTGCTCACCCAAGCAGAGAGAAGATGTAGTTCACAATAGTCATGCGTTTCCTTTTTCCCCTCTCCCAAGAGGATATGTGTGATGCTACATCAGCTATGACTTTTTCCTGCCACATCCAAGAGCACACGACCACATGCCCTGAGTTTCAGTCTTTATCAGAAGTCTTCACAAAATATTTCTCACACTGCAAGTTGGAAATGCACTCCAAATACAGCAACTTCCTAATGCCCCAGGACAGCAGGATCCACATTCTAGGCAACATGTGTGCCGAAGAGAATCAGGTGCTGGTTGACAGCAGGCTCAACAGGTGTCAGCAGTGGGTCCTGCCAGCCAGAGAGCAAACCACACCCCAAGGTGCATCAAACACAGCACAACCAGCCAGTCAAAAGAGGGGATTATCCTGCTATATTCAACACTGGTACAGCCTTGTCTTGAGCACTCTGTGCAGTTCTGAGCTCCACCATTTAAGAAGCATGTTAAAAGTACGTGAATGTGTCCAGAGGACGACAAAACTGGCGAAGGGGCTGGAAGGCATGTACTGTGAGGAACAGCTATGGACTTTCGGCTTGTCTCATTTGGAGAGAAGGAGGCTAAGGGGTGACCTCATTGCTCTCTACAGCTTCCTGAGGAGGCAAAGTGGAGAAGGAGGTGCTGATTTCTCCTCCCTTGTACACAGTGATAGGACACATGGGAATGGTTCAAAACTATGCAGGGGAGGTTTAGACTGGACGTTAGGAAGCATTTCTTTACTGAGAGGGTGGTCAAACCCTGGAACAGGCTTCCTAAAGAGGTGATCGATGCCCCAAGCCTGCCATTGTTTATGAGGCATTTCAACAAAGACCTTGATTTTTTTTGGTCAGCCCTGAAATGGTCAAGTAGTTAGACTAAATGATCATTGTAGGTCCTTTCCAACCGAACTAGTCTATTCTATTCTAAAAAAAATAAATCAGACCTTATCCTTAGTCTAGTGTAAGGGATGACTTACAGAAAAACAACTGATTCACAGACCAATGCATTAATCTTATCTTGGAAATTACACGTGGGTTTCTAACTTTAATCATGGCATTTAAGGAAGCACACAGCCTTTTGAAAAATCCCAACTGTAACACCCATCTCAGTTCATTTCTACAGAAAAGGTATTATAGGAAAGTGCAGACCAAAAATAACTTCAGATTTTACCATTAATATAAGATCTGAGTATTTGAACTAAATTAAACATTCTGCATGAAAATCTTAACTCCAAGTAAATGGCAGAACCTTCACTGACTTTAACAGCTCAACCTTTCTACCACAAATTTTTTACAAAGGCTTTGCCATTTATCATAGAATACCAGGTTGGAAGGGACCTCAGGCTTCATCTGGTCCAACCTTTTAAGTGATACGTAGTTTAAAAGAGATGCTAGTCTAAGAAAACTAAGGTTTACAGGTTAGATTTAGATAATCTTTTTTTTAAGAAAACAAAAAAGTGGCCTCCATTCTAGAAGGCCATATACTAAATAATAATACTTTTCATAAAGCAATTAATGAATGTCAGCATTTACCTGCCTACAATTTTAAATCATAGTCAGGAAACCTGATCATAAACCAAACCCGTGAACCTCTCATTTTACCATTATGAACAAAAACGAAGGAAAAGAAAACCTTCTTTGTTGCTACGCTCTATAATCTTTTCAAACACTTGAAGGTTACAGATTGGTCACCTCTTTAATTAGCAACTACTGGACATAGGTTGACACAAGTGCATGAAACTTGTCCAGTTCATTCTAAAAGAAATCCCACTTCCGCTAAGAAACAGGAATTAGCCTCTGGCATCTGCTGTTATAAACAGAATAAAGTCCTGTTATTTCACAGAAAATATACCTCAAAATTGTATTCTGAGCTGTGAAATTATGACCGTGTAGAGTTTTAGGTATGTATACTTACTTCCAAGCCCCCAAACCAGCTTGCCACCGGTCTGCAAACATCAATACTAAATTTAACACTTTCATTATAGCTTCTTTCACAAAGCTCACCTAAAATAATTAAAAGGAATAAGAGTCAGAAATTCAGTGTTAAGCATAATAACTTTCATAATATTAAGTTGCAATACAAGGTATCTTGTGCCATTTAATCTTATCTGTAGAAACAATCTCCTTAGTACAATGTGATTCTTCCATATTTAAGATGCGTTTCATATTTGCTCTCTAATTCATTTCATGGCTGATAATCTCAATGAGAACTAAGGACAGACAAGATGTGGGATAAAAGCTATAATGTTATTTACCTTCCCTGTTTCCTGCTATACCAGTATGTATAATCCTCATTTACATTATCAAGCCTCAATTTACTCAAGTCCTCCCATCTCTTAGAAAGAAATGAGTCACATAAAATCCAATGTAAATAATTCAATTTTATTCTCTCTCCTTGAAAGAACTGAGATGAGACTTGCAAGGGAAACTGGATCTCAAAGTTAACTCCGGAAAAGCTACCTTTTCCTCAAGAGTACCTCCAAATTACTTAGTATGTATTAACTGCCAAACAGACAGCCTACTTAGTACTGAACTACTTACTTGTCCTGTTAAACTCAATATATCAAATAAGCCAATTTTTTTACCCACCTTTTCTCTCAATAGGCAGCGATCATGGATTGTAGACAGATATCTGTAATGAATCTTTATCAACTGATCTAAATCCTTGGCGTCTTCTACCTGATGCTGAAACTCCAAGCCTGTACTGTGAAGAATCTTAAAAAGAAACCCAGAATTATTGATTCCATATTGCACACAATTTCTTATGGCTCTCTTCCAATATTCATATACATCTAAAGAGCCTAAAATTGCCTGATCCATTCACTCTTCTCTCTCAAATTTTAGGCTCACCCTCCAAGTTACCATCAAATACAGCAACAAAATCAAGCTTTTCTCATAACTGCATGACATTCTTCACGTAAGTAGGGATATTGCCATTGCACAAGGACAGGCAGACTATCCCCAAAGGAACTAATTTTGAGCATGTTAATTGTACTAAAGGTAAAAAATGTCAGTATTAGGCAGATAATGAATCACCAGGCATTGCCTCTACATTTGATAAGCCATGAATACACTTTTGGATCTGTGTACTACAGATTCTTAGGAAGGATCCATTTAAATAACATGCCTGTAGTAAAACTTGTATAAGCTTAACAGGTCTTAAAGAGAACAACAACCTACAGAAACCTATTTTTACATGGCTGTGCTTCAGTCATCTAGCACTGGGAAGAACTAATAATATCCAAAGATCAATCATATGCCCAAAGAACTTCTAAAGCATTTTTAGAATTACTCATTTAAAACTGCCAAGTTAAAGCCAAAATACATTTATTTCAAAATTAGTCCAGTGTCCTTTCTGCAATACAAGATTTTTTTTTAATGTTTTAAATGAAAATTAGTACTGCATCTCCAGCTATAAGTTCTTAATCTAAATGAAACTGTGATATAACACAAACCCTAGTCATGATGTAATTGTGCAGGCTGTTAACAAAATGCATAAGTTTCACTCTTAAGAGGAACATGCGATGTATTTGTTGTTTTATGTTTTCCGTTTGGGGTCCAAATAGAGGAAGCATTCCTTGTTCTAATAAAGTTCCTTCCTTCACTTGTGGATTTTCTGCAGCACAGACTAGTTCTAAAAAGAAAAGGCAAGAGTATTATATTGAAATGCCTATGAAAGCAAATTGTATCTAAAGTTTCACTTAAAATTGAAATTTGTTATTTTTATTCTGCACACAATACTGATGTAGGATTTTTATTGCAACGCAGACTGTTATTGAAGTGTAGCAACAATACACTGAATAGTTTGAGAGCATACATACAACGCAGTTTGACAAATACCCTAGGAAATGCTATTTAAAAGCTAAAGATTATGTGAAAGGATTTTTTAAAATCTACATCAAAAACAAATGTGTAAACTAGCTCCACAAAGGGGAAGACTCAAACACAAAGCCATATCCATAGAGTTTAAACCACAGAAAAATACAAATCTAATTAACTAATGTATAGAGATGAACTCGTCAACCTTCCAGTTTATTTTTCTAGTACATGAAGTGCATATCCACTTTAAATGGGACAGGAAGAGTATAAGCATTAACCTGGTGAAGGAGACATGTAAGAGATCTCTTTCTACAACCTCCAAATATTTATATTGTAGCTAAAAGTACATATTACAAACTGTACCGCTTGCTGTTTCAATCTCAATTACAGTATTTTTTTCATCTTGTTTTCATAACTTGTTTCAAGATATTACTCATAAAAACTTGGACTACATACAATGCAAAACATTAGGGTGTAACACACAGACCTTTCAACAGCAACCTCTGAAGAATGAAAGTACTAAGTTTCCAATACAACTAACTAGACTTGAATCAAAGAGACTAAGGGAATGCATGAATAAACAGCGTTGTCCCTTGAGGCTGAAACGAACTGAAAAGCATGCCCTGCTTAATATATCTGATTTGTGAAGCTAAAGGGATTAGTACTTTATAGAATGAATAAAAATTCTGACTGATTTATACTACATACTGCAGAAAGCAGCAGACTATTTATATCCTTAGACCACATAAGTTTTCAGAGTATCTTTCATTGAAGAAGTTTCTTACCATCAAATCGTAAAACATCTAGACTATACTTGGCCCACTTGATTTGCAGTAAGAGCAGAAAAACTTGATTGTAAATTTTTTGGCACTCTAAGCTTATAACTATATCCACAGGCCAAGGAACCTAAGAAGAGGATAATCAAGACAGGAAAGGTAAGTCATTTCAAAGCAACATTTCAAATCTGTTTGAAAGAACTACAGCAATATTAACTCACTACCTTGTAACTCAATGTCAAACCATCTAAGGTGTGGACTGGGAGTTTCTTCTTTGCTGTATCAACACTTTCAAATGATATAGACAACCTATGCAAGGAAACAAGTGATTTAATTGGCGATAATCTGTTTTAAAATAGTGGATAGATTTATTTTACTTCTTATTGCTAAATACCAACTGTCTAATTTAATGTGAAGCAAATGCGTAGAAGAGATGACAACCACTTAAAACTTTATCAAAACAGATTCTTGTAATGAGTACACAATAATTAGTATTACGCTATGCAAGTACATTAGTACAGGCAAGTGTAACTAAATGCTATTTTCTAGGCTTTTGCATTTTACCTTGAACTGTCCTCTGGATAGCGCTGCCCAACTGCTTCTTGAAGTTGAACATTTAAGAAAGCAACATTCTGCCATGTTTCCTTCTCTCTAATTTTGTCAAAAATAGATGTATAGAAGTCATACATGGTATCTCCAGCTTCAAGTAAGAAAAAGTTTCTCATTGCCTGCAAATATTCCACAAGCCTGAACAGGGAAAACACATATAACAGTTCCTCAGTCCTAATCATACAAGTACAACCAAACACAATTGTTATAGAAACAAAAATCTTAAAACTCTTCACTACAAGAACTCAGTAATGAACACAAACTTAATGAAGTCCATAGTAAAGCCTTTGCTTAACAGCTTTCACATATGTTCAAATAAAACAAAATAACCACGTCATTTTTTTGTGTAAGCTTGAACAGCTCTATTAACTTCAGCAGAAGCGCTCGTGGCGTTCAGTTGTCTTACAGGTTAGGCAATTACCATAAATAGCTTAGAGTTTGGAAATCCTGTCCCTCTCCCTCAACAGAATTTATGGAAGGAGATGCAATTTCAGGGTGAGTTCTGTCTAAGAGAAGACTTGAATATGGAGCTCTGGAAAATTATTATTTGGACTTTACTTTTCTTATAAAGTACGAAGAATGCTAAGGCTATGACTCTCCTAAGAACCATAACTATAAATACATTAAGTATTCCAGGATGATTAAAAGCATGACCATTTATGACCACCTGAAAGGACATTTTACTATAAGCAATATAAAAATAATCACACGATATACTTTTGTCTACTATACTTTTTATACTATCATAACTGAATCTCATATTAAACTGATATATTCTGGTTTCCTACTCTTTGTCTTCTGGTTTCAAACGACAACACTATTAAAAGTACAGCTTGAAATAATTTCCCCGTTGAACATCCACTGAAGCCAAAAGATAGCTTCGCTGCTGGTTTAAATTAGACCAAGTCTTCACCCAGGATTCTACCGTGTTAGATACCTCCTTTCCTCCTTAAGGACTTTCTCGTTATTATCAAATTGGAGTAGAAACACAATGTAAAATTCCTGCTTTTAAGCGTGTGACATAACACTGGTAACTAATACAAAAGTTAATAAAAAACAAATCTACTTTCTTACCTATAATCCTTCTTTAAAGTTTTCATTAGATTACCACAGCATTCCAAGTATTGCTTGTCTATGTGCGGATAAAGGCAAGACCTTAATGTCAGTTCAAAAGTCTGGCAGGTCACTGATTCTGAGGATCTATCCACACAAACATCTCCACCAGTGAACTTCTCGTGATAATCACTCTGTTCCAAATATAATCTTAAAAGAAAACAAGCTGCTCAGGGAAGAAGGTTCATAATTCATACAATATATAAAGCAAAAAAAGTCATACTTTCAAAGATTTTAATCAAAATTGGATCCTCTGTTTCAAGTATACAGTGCAAAAGTAATCATAGAATCACTAGCCCTTCGAGATCATAAAGTCCAACCATATCTGTCCACTACTAAACCATATCCCTAAGCACTTCATCTTGGGGGGCCCAAAACTGGACTGAACTATTCAAGATATGACCTCACCAATGCCGAATACATGGGCACAATCACTTTCCTGGTCCTGTTGGCCATGCTGT
This sequence comes from Cuculus canorus, assembly GCF_017976375.1. Classification (NCBI taxonomy): domain Eukaryota; kingdom Metazoa; phylum Chordata; class Aves; order Cuculiformes; family Cuculidae; genus Cuculus; species Cuculus canorus. The sequence continues at coordinate 70,594,630 of NC_071401.1, forward strand.
TTCTCATACAAGCCAAGATGCTATTGGCCTTCTTGGACACACGAACACGCTGCTGGCTCATATTCAGCATCTGTCAACCAATACCCCTAGGTTTTTCTCTGCCAGACAGCCTTCTGGCCACTCTTCCCCAAGCCTGTAACGCTGCACTGGGTTGTTGTGTCCCAAGTGCAGGACTTTGCATTCGGCCTTGTTAAATCTTGTTGTCTCAGCCCATCAATTCAGTCTGTTCAGATCCCTTTGTAGAGCCTCCCTACCCTGAAGCAGATCAACATTTCCTCCCAGCTTAGTGTCATCTACAAAATTGCTAAGGGTATGTACAATCCCTTCATCCATATAAAAGCTCTTTCATAATTACAGCACAGATTAAGTCTATTAAGTGGTCCTTTATACTGTTTTTGTGTGACCAGGCATAAAAATATCAAAAAGGATGGCATACTGTAATCACATAATTGCTCAAGAAATAATACTGAAAAAAAACCATCAACACTACACAGCTTAATAAACAAATTCATTATCATTGGAAACTTAAAACCTATAGTATGCCTATACAGCAGTTAGATGGAACATCCCAGGAAAGAAAAATAAATTGAAGAAATAAAGTAAAACTTTAAACAACGAAAAGAAGCAAAACACAACAACAACAAAACAAAAAACGCAAAACAACCAAAAAGCACCACACACATGGAAAACTGGAGTAAGGCACCTTAAGTATGGAGTCCCTTATATACTATCTGTAATATCACATCATGAGAAGAGAGTATCTGCAGTCTACACCTGGTAAGTCCAATTATTTTGTCACAAAAATTATCAAGTTATTATAATTTGTAAAATGCAACTTTTGCTAGCTGAAACCATTGTAAGAAGCAGCCCAGCTCATAGCAGTGGGCGCCTTGATAAACTGGATGAGTCAGACATTGAATTAATCTATCCATTTTGACAAACAGAATATTCCCAATTAACAAGGGAAATAACAGTCTTACCTACTATTAATTATGATTTCTCTAAAAAAAAAAAACCACAAAAACCTCCTCCTAGGACCAAAATAAAAACACGTAAATTGCCAACTAGTATTTAAGAAAAAATTAAGTAGCCATTTATTCTTTGTAATCACAAATTAACTACAATTCTCAGTCTGTCTTTCCTGCTCATTTCCAAGACATTCATAACCTCTATGACCTCCTTCATTACAAAGAAAGAATTTCTACTGAATTAACATGAATTTTGGAAGGCTTTTAAAGTTAAATTATTTCGGCACAGTACAACTGAAGCTGCATTCTTCAAAGAGAAACTTCGTCCAAGTCAATGACATTGTGTACAAGTTCCAAGCAAACACATTTAAAAGTTTAGATTTTACAAGTGCTCACTCTTAAAACAGTTATTTGCTAAAAGCCTGTTATTTTAAAGACTACTCCCACTTTGTACATTAACAGATGTGAGTAGCAGATTCTTTACTGCTTCTAATTGTTCCTCTTCAACTAAGCACAAGGGTGGTGTTTACTTAGCTTCTGTTGCTGATTATTGGTGCTCCTCTTTATTTTGCACTTGCCTGTTTTCAGCAGCAACAACAATAAGAATTTGGCCTATCAAATGTCACCAAGCAGAACATTGCTCTCAACAACACAGCAGGAAGATCATTCATTTACCTGGCAAAATTAATAGCTAGCAGTGCGTCATGGACATCATCCAGTTCCAAGTGTCTTTCCGCTATAGACTGCATCTTTATTAGGCTTTGCTTTGTGGCCTGCTGTTCTGTAATAATATCTGGAACCGACTCTTCCCCATGCCGCAGGCGAGACTGCACCGATTCCAAGAACAGTGTATATAAACTCTTTCGTTCAGCATCTAAATTGGGCAACGTATTACATGGTAAGATTTTATTCTATGAGAAAACACCTGAACTACAAGAAGTCCTCTGCAGTCCGATGTTCATTTGCTAAGTTTTGACATACTAAATTTAGGCCATTATTCAGGAAAATACTCAAATACATATTTAAGTAAATATTGCTAAAACATTCAGACTTGTCCAACACCTGAAGCTAGGAATACATTTAGATGGATTGCTGAACGGGTATCTGAAATACAAAGTATTTCTGAGACTGTTAGAGAACTTTCTCCTTCAGCTGCAAAGGCAATTGATTCTTAGCACCTGAAACAAGCCTACAGTATTCAGTAGAAGAGCTTGTATTCTCACACATAGGAAAGTAAATCTAAAAAAATCTCCAAAATAACTTAACTATTTCTACATCCAAACATCAAGAAACAGCAAAACAAAAGCATTTGTTTCAAAACCAAAAAAGTTACACTGATGTACCGTTTTTCAATCACTCAAGATAAATATCCCAGATATCCAAATATCTCTCATCTAATTATTAGTAAGCTTTTTTCAAAAATAAAAGCTCCACATTGTATTTCAGAATTATCTGACCGCTCAGTAATGAAAAATAACTACTTATTAAAAGACAACAGCTTTATTACTTGAACATACAAGCTGTTTTCATTAGTTTCATAACAAAAATGTTTTGCAAGCGCATGAGAGCAAGCTTAATTAGAATTTAACACAATAAAAAGCAAAGAGAACACTCAATCTTAACACGCTTAGCCCTTGTCACCTCTTTGCACTGGAAGAGTGTTTTCAATCAGACTTGAAGTAACCAACCATGATACTGACATTCAACACGGAGTGTTGTATTATTCCAAAGCCATGGAAACACTACTACAAAAAAATGCACCCACACTGTCAAGATATCCCAAGGTATGATGGTCCACAAGCTGACATCTCACCTCTTGACGCAGCCTGCTGCGGAGAGCCATCTTTGCACTGAAGATTCTTCAACAGCTGCATGGATTTTCCAGCCATGATGATTTGCTTTAGGACAGGTTTCAGAAAAGAGACCATAGTATGTTGCCTGCTTGAAGGGGCCTGATCACTGCCAGAACTAGCACTGGCATTGTCACTCATCTTCTCTTCATTCTCCGTCTTTTCTGATACACTGTATAATGTGTAGGTAGCATACCAAAAATCTCGATGATTAACTGGAACGTTTTTGTTTCTGCAAAGAAATAAAAAATTGATGAATTATGTCCCTTTCCAAAAGACAAAACTTCATTAGTAGACGATGCATACTGACTTTCCTCCATGCTTTGCTTTTCTCTTAGAACAGTCAAGAAGCACTTTCAAAACTATATAAATAAGTTCATTCATACCACAATCTAGACTCTTTTAGAAATGACAGCATTAGCAGGATAAAGAATAAATTCACAGGAGATCAAACAACTGTATAACCACCAAAATCCCAAACCAAGGCAAATAGATCAAATTATAATTAAGTTATAATTATCTATAATTAAAATTTAATTTTAATTAAATTTGTCCAGGAAGTTAAAGAAGTTAACTATTCATGGTGACATGCATCCTTAATAACAAAATAATTAGTGACTGACTTGCAGATTTCTATTTCTATTCTATCAAATATTTGCTTCACCCACAATGAAGCTAATATTACCCGGAAAACCGAACAATTCTAGAGTAGGTGACACTCAATCCCTAGCTCACTTTGCTTTTCTGTGTTGTTTACATAAGATACGTAGTTTGGTCTTTGAAGTCAGAAAATAACCCGAATTAGATAATTAACATGAAGCACATATATAAATAAAAGTTGAAATCACCACTGTTGGCAGCATTAAAACACAACTACAGAACCACAGAAACAAACGTCAAATAGGATATAATAAGGATGTTAAAGGTCTCAGCTACTAAGGATTTATTACAGTAGTACTAAAACTGCTCTCTTACTTCGTGCCCACGCTGACCTACTTTAACAGACAAAGGTTTGATTAAGTTTTGCAGATGGGGGAAACTGACTAGTAATTATGAGTCAAAATTCTAATTTCTATATTCACTTTCCACTTCAAGCTGTCAAAAAGGAACCAGCCAAACACAGCATACAAATGGAAGAAAAATAAACAGCTCAAATAATGCTTAGGATATGTGCGTGGAAATTCAAGATATCATATTGGCTTGTAGTACAGGTCAGAAGAAATGAGTATTTTAATGCTAAATAGCATTTGATTTACAACAACTACAGATTAACAGAAGAATTAAAAAGCAACTTCCGTAATTTTTGCAAATGTCTTGGTTTTGAAGAATTGTTAACTGATTTTAAAAGAGTTAACACACTCAGAGTCAGACTGCCAATTATTTATTACGCTTGGAAAAAATAAATTAATTGATTTCTCTTCCAGAACAATATCTGGTAGAGCTCCATATCGAATGCAATATTCCTAATGGTAAATTTGAGACAAGTTATAAAAGTCTGATTAAGAAATTAATTCTAATTAAGTAGAATAACAAACATGAAAATCCACTTTTATTGTTACCCTTTGCTTCCTATGTTCTACATCAGGTTTTATATTTGTACTTGCACAGCATTATGTATGTCCAGTATCAGCATCCCTACCTCTGAATGATAAATTCCTTTGCAGGATCAAACAAGTTACCATGGACTATCCACTCATCCACAGTCTGCAAGTACGGCCTCACAGTTTCAACCCAGAGAGAGAACAGAAGGGATACCTGGATTTAAAGGGGGGAGGTAAAAAGTGCCCGAATGTTTTTATGCTAAGCATTAGAAGCAACACAGCAAAGCCAAACCTCCTAATTGCACAATCATAGTTTCTAAGGTATAAATAATTACACTGAAGGATTTTTAAAGATGAAATGTCACACTAAAAATCACAGCTTCAGTAGTTTTTAAAAATTACAGCTTCAGTAGTGTTAATGGAAACCTGCACTGTGCATGCTTCCCTGTGCTACTTCTGTCATCACAGTTGGACCCAAACAACAGTTTTCATTGCTTTTTGCTCTAACGTTTATTAAACAGCAAGGAATAGTCAAAAAATACTGTAGTTCTGTAACACAGAAAACAGGAAAACAAAAGGACATAATGATGTCTACTATATTTTTGGTAGTATAATCAACAAGTTACTGTAAAACCCCAAGCCCCTGCATTTCAGCATTAAATGAATCATGCAGCTGTAGAAACAGGAGGGAAAGCTATTACAAAGCGCTCTCATAACAACTCCCTGATCTCTAATTCCGCCATAGTTCCGCCACCCAGTCCTAAAACCACACTGCTGCTGATCTCCTCATAAATCTGATTTTGTCCAGGTTGAGTGGACTCATGTCAGAAAACAGTAATGCATTATGGATATCAAATCTGTCCTCAATCCTCAGCAGATGAAGGCTAGTCTATTCATCAACATAAAGAAATTTAAGTTATTCCACTGTGTCAGTCTATTAAAGAAAGAATGATTTCCTCTACCGTTTGTTCAGAGGCTTCTCCAACGCTGTCATATTCAAGAATAGCTTTGTAGAGAGTATTAAGTAGATGAGATGCTCGTACAACATTTCTAGTGTCAGGTGGCACTTCTGCTACTCCTGTGCTGAAAACTTTGTGAAGTACCTTCAGCTGTGCCAGTCGGGGAGACAATTTATCTACTACTATGGAAAGTGTGACTGTTTTATCTGGAAAAAAAACCCCAAAGGCGTATAAAAGTAATATCCAACAGAAAATCAAGTTTTGTCAATGTTATTAATGAGGTTTTAAAAAGCAACATGGCATCTTTCCGTTTCAAAATGCATCTGCATAATGTTTTTCATGTTTCCCTCTTATAAATATTTCCCTCTTATAAATATTTCCTTGCGTGCCCATCCCTTAGTGTAAAATTTCCCTTGCACTGTACCTTTGTTTATTATGCATTTTTCAATTTCAGTAAGTTCTTCTTTAAAGCTAATGAAATATTTATACAAGGCCCACATAAAAGCTTGGTAGGTTCTGAAAGGGGCTTCAGTAGTTTTCTTTGGAGTGGAAACTGTTCCATGCATTATACTTTCTGGGCTGTGTCCCATCACTTCATCAATAAACTTCTGTAGTCTAAACACAACTTGACCATATGCTGCTATCTGTTCCAGTACAGATCTCAGGCAATTCTAGAAGGAAAAAAAGCTTTTTAGAATCATCTAATAAAATTTCATGTTTTGTGAAGCCTAAAAACAAAATCACAAGGTATTTACATGAATTAAAATAGAATACAATTCTGCTATCTCTATTGCTTCATCGCATTCTCAGTTAATTTACTGTGAGGGTGGTGAAGCACTGGAACAGGCTGCCCAGAGAAATCACGGAAGCCCCATTCCTGGAGGTGTTCCAAGGCCAGGCTGGATGAGGCTTTTAGCAACTTGGTCTAATGTAAGGTGTCCCGGCCCATGGCAAGGGGCAGGTTGGAACTAGCTTATCTTTCTAAACCACTCTGTAATTCTATGACTGTCAGATACAGGAAGAGCCCATTCAGTTTCATTAAGTCAGACGTTATTAGTCAAAATACGACTGTGTAAAAGTGACTTTTTCCACAGGCAGTTTAATTTCCAATTTCCCAGAATGCTGTCTTCCAGACAGAATACATTCCAGCTGAGATTCAGAAACAACTTACATGGGTTAAGTGAGTCACAGTAATATCATTCCGCACAGCCACTTTTCCATCATTCAGCTGAAATATAAAAAGCTTTTTCACTCCTGAAAGCAGCCTTGAAAAGAAACAAAGAGAGTAGTAGTTTTTCCCCCTTAACAGACATAATTATGATAAAAGAACTAGCTCTGTCTTGCCTAAAAGCTCTTTTCATCAAATAAAAGGGGACTACAGATCAATTACTATGCTATTGGTACTTTAAGTTGTTGCTAGAATACAAACAATAAAACACTGGCATCAAGTAAACAGCTCTTGAAGTTCCTTTCCAGTTGAGCTTATTTCTGGCTATAGGATAACTGAGACCTACTTTCTAAAGTTCATCACTGAATTAAAAATCCATAAGGACAAGGATACGAACAAATTGGTTCCTCTTTACAGTTAAGACTTGTATGCATTGATTCTTCAAGTAGTAATAAACCAGTTTGTTCTTTGTGAATGGTTCATCCACATAAATAGCATCTTTATTATCAGCAATGGTGCAGCTAAAAGCTCAGTAATAATTCTTTCTTCAGACACAACTTCAAAGACAAATCTCTCATTCCCCTGAGAGAAATACTAGATGCTAAAATGCAAGCTTTGTGATGTTGTTCTTACCAAAGAGTTTCCCGTATAACCTGGGTTTCAGTGACTAGTGTTCTCTCTTCCGGCACATATAAAGGATCACTGGTGTACAAGTGGTGGTCCCTTAGAAAAATAAAGGAAATTAAAACAATGTAAGGGCTGAAATAACAGCTGAAATACCTGTAAGTAAGAATAAAGGAAGAATCTTAAGGCTTGGTTTTGTTCTAGTTGTACCTGTGTAGATTCAATGTTCATGGGGGCATTCTAAATGTATAGACAAAGGTAGAGTTCATTTTCATATTCTTGAGAAGTACACCATGGAAAGCATTAAAAGATCATCTAATCCTACACAGAAAGACAAGCAATTAAGTAACAATTATCTGAAGTAATTAATTTGCATTGCTTAGGGTTTTAATGGGTTTTTATTTTGAATTCTTGATTCTTGATTATTTTATTATTTCTCATTCAACGCTCTGAAAATTCATACTTTCTGTTAAAAATACTGAGATAAAAAGTAAAATATCAATTTCTCCAACTCATACAAGAAAATTCACACTATAGCCCAGAAGTTTACTTAAGAGAAAGTTCTTAGGTGGCTGTGAAAGTTTCTGTTTCTTACGATGCTGCATTACACAATTCTCTGTAATCCTCCCACAGAATTTTTCACATTTTAGCAAAGCACAGAATGATTATTCGCATTTGCTGTATTTTAACTCAACACTACAGCAGCAAAATTCATGTAATGATGTTCAACATTCAAAAATCCAACTTAAGTAATACTGGTCATATCTCATACATATAATACATGTGTTAACAGCAACAAACATAAATAGTGTTGCTTTATGATGTTGATTTCCTAATATTCACTGTAAATTTTGCTTCATAACTGGTTAGCTAACAAACTGATGCTAAAAGAAATTTAAACTCCTTGATTAAAAAAAAAAACATCATTAAATTAAGGAATCGAAGACAAATCTACTGATTTGTATTACTGTAGTACATCAGATTTGGGGACAGAGGGAAGAATTAAGGTTGTTTGGTTTTTTTCCTTAAATAGAACTTCATTTTCATTTCTTTCCAAAACAACAGCAGATCACAACAATATACAGTTTTATGTTCTTTCCCCCCACAAAATCTGTTTCAGACTAACTTTATAAGGCAAGTATCAAAACTAAACAAGAAGTTAAAACTTTTAGTTCCTCAGAGACCTTTCTGAGGGTCAACCTAAACAAAATTAAACAATAAGATTTGCTCCTTTGAAAAACGAAAACGCTCTCTCTGATATGACAAACATAACAGAAACCAAGTAAAAAGTTAATAATCTATCAATTAACAGAAAAAAGTAGCTCATTTGATCATTTTATTAATTCTGTTTTTAACTATATCGGTAATAACCATACTACCTTTATGCTTCTACAGTAAAGATGCTTAATAAAGTCATTACTTAGCATTATATGCCAGTAAGGAACACGTAAGCAATACTGTTTTCTTACCAGACTGCAGCAAGGTTGGAATGCAAGTGCAAACTATGTGAAAAACGAGGAGCTCTTCCGGTCCAGTACTGAGGAACTACATGCTGCTCCAGCCAGCTGCGAGCATCAGGTTCACCAACTGTGAAAACACGTGACAGATGGTGAGGTGTTTTTATTTATTCAGGAAATGCTTGTAAAACACAGGAAAAAGTTACTAAGAAGCCTATCCGCTCAGCTGCAGAATCACAGAGCTTTTCAAAGAAGTTACGATTCACAACTATTTGCACTTTACTGCACTCACATACATGATACTATCTTGCACAATTAAATTGACAAAGAAATGCCTCATGTCCTACAAGTCGCAGGAGTCTTAAAAAAACAACTTGGAGATTTACGTAGTTTCCAGCTCTTCCTCAGAAAATGTGGTTCCATCGCAGGCAATTCTCAAATGACATATACAAAACCAGCTGACTTTAAAAAATGAACTGCCAATTATCACCAATCTTGCCACTACATTCCTTTTTGCCACGCATTTAGTAGATTTTACCTAAAAGTGTTTTTTCTTAAATGTGCTTATCAAGAAGACTTTAACTAATCCCAGAGAGACACCTACTGCTTATACAACATAAGAATATATGCAGTCTTCTTATACAAGGTATTCTGTATCCTACAATATTCTATGCAAAAATATAGTTACAGTTAATAGTCCCTGAAGCTATTGAAGCCACTAGTGTTTTAATTACACAAAACTTTCTCAGAAATGTTTCATACCCAGAACTGAGTCATAGAATCATAGAATAGTTAGGATTGGAATGGGCCTTAAATATCATCTGGTTCCAACCCCCTTGCCATGGGCACGGACATCTCACTAAATCAGGCTGCCCAAGGCCCCATCCAACCTGGCCTTGAACACCTCCACGGATAGGGCAGCCACAACCTCCCTGGGCAACCTGTCCCAGTGTCTTACCACTCTCACAGTGAAGAAATTCTTCTTAACGCCTAGTCTAAATCTGCCCCTCTCCAGTTTATACTCGTTCCCCCTGGTCCTATCCCCACAAACCTTTATGAATAGCCCCTCTCCAGCTTTCTTGTAGGCCCCCTTCAGGTACTGGAAGGTCGCTACAGTCAACTGTGTCCGTGTCAACCAAATTTTGTTTCAATATTCTGATACTCAATAATAAAATTTTACATTATATCTACACAACTACACACTAAACCTAAGTTTTTATTTCTGTATTGGAATATCCACATGTTATTTCCACAGAAATAAAGAGAAGTCTTCCACACCAGCAGCAACAAAAATCATCCATTCCACAGTGCTTCTTTAGTGTTAAAAATAATAAAAGAAAAGCAGTAGTGAACAATAAAACTACAATTATAGGTCAAAACCACAATACCTCACTAAAGAATCACAAATAAAGCTGCACTGGAACAGGTTGGTCAGGGACACTGTGGATGCCCCATCCCTGAAGGTGTTCAAGGCCAGGCTGGATGGGGCCTTGGGCACCCTGATCTAGCGGGATGTCCCTGCCCATGGCAGGGGGGTTGGAACTAGATGATCTTTGAAGTCCCTTCCAACACAAACTATTCTATGATTCTTTGAATAGCCTACTAAATTTTCCAAGAAGTTAGAAGAATTGTAGCTTAGATGTCAATAGTATGTTAAAAGAATTATAGCTTACTCCGACCTTTCCAGGAAACATTAGGTACTGTTTTCTTATTTGGATCCTGGTCTTCTAAAGGTGTCCTGTCTACTTGAATACCCGAGTCCTCCCTACTCAAAGGCTGAGTGTCTTCCTCCTCTTCACTTTCTCCAGACCAATCCTATTAAGTGCAACAAAACCAGTACACTTTAGCGCAACATAGCAGACAGATCTATATTCACTTCCTATTCAAGCCAAACAAACTATTCTTTCTTCTCCTATAAAGTAAATTCAGGACACCAAGACTAACATAAACCAGTCTCTGGTAGACGGTTAAGTCATACATAACATTAATAACCAGACAAATGAGACAACTGGTAAAGATCACAGAACTACAGCAACTTCTGACTCAGAGCAGGCAGGGGTCAGCAGAAGGAGCCAGTTTACTTGCAGGACAATCAAAACATGGTGAAAACAAAAGCATCTGTATTACTATTACTCTGCTTCTATCTGTGTGTATTTCATGGCATTAAGAAGCAACATATTAGGGAATCCTGCAAGAATCAACACAAAGAGCACACAAACTAGGACAACTCAATTAGGTCTCCAAGGTACTTCAAATTGGTTTACACAGTCTGGTTACTTACTGGTGTATCTATGCCTGGGCCAAAGTAAATTTCTTCTCCTTCCATTAGGTACTTTCCCCAATCAAACTCTTCTTCCTTTTCTAAGAGAATTATAAATACAAAAATAGTAAGCATCACATAATTCTGACTTTCTTTTCCTCTAAAAACATTTTTAAAGTTAAAACTCCTTTGTTACTCTAAAACAAAAGGCATTCTCTTCCATTTCAGGTTACACCACTGTTCCTTTAACAAGGTTATACACTTTGGACATGACATGTAAATTGTGATGCACTGACCATGTATATTTTTTATTTACTAATTCTCACTTTTGTTGCTCATACACTCAAAATAAGCAACACGGTGTGCCATCAGCACATTTATCTGTATTATGTTACACTACTCTACACTTCAATCCTGGAAAAACATGCAAGAATGCAACATACCAATTATTGTGACAAGTCCCATTTAGCTCGGTGGAAACATTAAAAATGTATACTTTACATATGCACAAGGATCCTGGACCATAACAACATAAAGCAAGACCCATCTTACTCTCCAAAAGAGACATCACATATCCATGATGTGATGTGTAATACTTTAAAAATAACAATCACACTTACAATATATTATATCTTAAACATGAAGCTTACTCAACTGTAATTAGTGCTGTTTGAGATAACTTCTTCATATTCACATTCCTGGAATGGGCTGAAAGTGCATTCAAAACACCGCCGAGGGAATGTGCAGAGATCATTCAAAAAGGAATCTTAAGATGCAAGATTTTCTTTAGGTTAGTCTGAAATATTCTTCTTGCAGCCTATGATACAACACCATAAACAAATGGGGGATGGCATTCACCCAAACTTAAGCACAAGCCTTGTTTTTAGGCACCGAGCAAAACAGCCCTACTTGAGAAAGCAGGCAGCTGGGACCTCCCTCTGGAAACCTTCAAAGGTATTTCCCTCTCCTTGACTACATAACAAACGCAGGAATTTACATCAGCAAAGCTGTTTCAGCAGCCCTCTTGTTGAGGGGCAAGACAGAGACTGAGGATAGAAGCCCGCTGTCTGCCTTTTAGCATGTAAGCACTGCTGAACAGGTGGTGAACACTGGTAAAGTGATAGCGGTACAAGTCAAGAAGAGCTTCCAAGGTGCTTTGGTAGGTGGAAAGCTTAATTAGATCATGTAACATAAATGGGGGTAGGAACGATTTGCAGGCTACTTTAAATGCATAAATAAAAAAAAAAAAAAATCAATAAAGCATCTTGAAATGAATGAAAAAAATGAAATGGAGAGGAAAAACGTCCTTATCAGCTTGTGTTAATGGACTGTACTTTCATTAGCAATATAAAATTCTTGTAAACTTACCCACTTCTTTGACTCTTCGTTCTTCCACATAGGTGGTGTTGGATGGAGAATCAGACAAACACAACAGAAGAGACAGTATGGCATAGTGTGTATCTGTCTTTAAAACACATTAAAAAAAAAAAAAAGCAACTCAGTAAGTGGTCTAAAAGGTTCTGGTTAAGAACAAACTCAGCCTATTATCTACAGGAACGTTCCCCATTAGTGTCCATTCCCTAGTCCTGAACTACAAAAATTGCATCTGCAAGGTGATACTCAGTTCTCTCTTGTCTACTAATTAGCCAATCAATATACAAATACTTCAAAACTAGCCAGAGCATAAGATGCCTCTCATTGAGCTGATAATCCCGGAATATTGAAAAGAGATAAGAGAAACCCTGAAGTACAGATAAAGGAGAAACCCAATAGAGGACAAAGGATAACAGACAGCTATGTTAGCATGGATGAGGTGAAAGGACACCACTGTTAGCGAACAGGCCTGCAGGAAACCAAGTCTTAAGTTCCCTTATTCGTATGGCTGATGATTGCACACAAAGGGTAAAATTAATTTAGATAAAACACCTTGCTAAAATTGTTATATTTTAATATCAGGTTCACATTATCTTCCTTTGTCCAAAAATCTACACAAAGCTTTAAGAATCCATCTTTAACTCCAATATCGCACTAATGAGGTTGTGAAACAGAGGTCTTCACTTGGGTTAGAATACTGTGCCAACACAACGGTATGCTGCAGAGATTTGTGTTATGGTCTATTCCCCAATATCTGCTTACAGCACAACTACTTCTTACTAAGGAAAGGTTTTCCTCTGGTCTGATTCTAGCTTTCCAAAGTTCTTCAGCAGACCATTTCATGTCCAGACACATGGGGATTCTGCTATATACATCCTATATACTTTGACACATACATACACACACTTAGAAAGCTGTTTTGGAATGAGATACACTTGTATTTAAAAAGAAATAGTTTCTGATAAAGCAGCATCATCCTCCTCTAGTATGGATGGAATTGAATATGTTCCTACTGAACATTACTGACCATACAACAGTTTGCCAAAGAACTCCAACAGGTCATTGACAGATTCACACAGGTAAGCCGCTGTTTCACTTACCGGTCATAAAACTCACAAATACTGTCTTCCCAGTTACATGCCACTGCTAAAAACTAAATGCAGTTTATCTTCCAAACTATGAGATATTATCTACCTCCAGCTACACTCCAGTCACAATTTCAGAAGGGAAAAAGGGAAAAAAAAAGGACTCTTGAAATGCTGGGATAGTTGCAACATCCAAGTGTTAAGTGCTTTCTTGGCCTTTTGTTTTGGTTGGTTTGTGTTTAATTTTATTTGACTTGAAACAAGCACAACTAAAGGTACTTCTTCAAAATCTAAATAGGACAGCATAATAACTGAAGATATGTGTAAGCTATTGGGGGTCCCAGGGTTTTCCCCAGAAATTAGAGAAAACCTAAAACAGTGCAATAAAAGGTAAATGTCAGTTTGATAAGAAGCAAAAATCAGGCTACAACTCAGAACACACAGCCCTATTAAAGGATATCGTTATATAGAACGCAATCTCTTAAATTACAAGCTTAAGGGTTCCTGCTGTTGGTAAACTTAAGTTTTCAAAGATCAAATTCATTATTAAACTGCCATACTGGAAAGAGTCTGAGACAACTTTCACCATATCCATCCAGTCCCTATCATAAACTGAATTGATATCAAAAGTGAAACATATCAAAATTGATATCAAAAGTGAAACATATACATGGTCTCAATAATGGAGCTGCAGTGCAAGAGCATTCAATTTAGACACACTAAAATAAAAATGCCCAGAAGCATTACTTACAGAAAAAAATGAGGAAATTAAAAGAATACTACAAATCCACAACCTGAACAGTAACTGCAAAGCTCACTTCTAAGTCATGTGAAATTTCCAACACAACATGACAACCGAAGTGCCCATCATCAGTACAAAGACAAGGGTGCTGGAAAAAAAGAACAGGAAAATTGCAGCCTACATACCTTTGTTTCTTCAATACTTGGGAGGGGCGAGTTCAGAAATTTTTCTGTTAGTCTTTTCCAGCTTGCAGCTTTTCCAAGGTCAGAATGAACTACCAATTTTTCATGTATTCTAATAACAAAAAAAGTATCAAAAATGCTTCCTAAAATTAACTAATGCATTATTAATCCATAAGCATAAAACTTACCCTTCAATCGTCCTCTGCACTTTGTGGCTGTTCACATCAAGAAAACGGTGAAATCTGTGTAAGAAATCTGTATTAGAATATATTTAAAAAGGAAGCTTAAGTAAGGAAGAAAATAAAGTTGATTTACATATATGAGGAAAACACTACTAGTTTAATAACGGATGCTTAGTTAAGCAACAGCATTAAGCATCAACAAAATTTAATCTCAGTATCCCTTATCTCAAAAAGAATTAACTGCAATTGACCTTAAAGATGGAAAAATGGAATCCAGGTTACAATTAAGCAGGACTTTAAGCTGAATGGAAAATTACTACTGCATCAGCAAACTAAGCAATTTAAGTACACTGTCAGTTAAGTCAAATGGAACAAGGGGATCAAGAGCTGCCTCGTCAAAGGCATCTGTGTTAAATGCACAAAAAATGTCTGGGACTTGCATCACAAGCAAAACATATACCCACATGGAAAGGCCTCTAAATCCAAACAAAGCTCCTTTATAAATAGTAAAGGAGAGTGCCTAAAAGAAAAGAGAGCTTGATCAAAATAAAGAAAGATACACCACCAAAGGTAGCACATGTAGGGACAAAATAAGAACTCATGAAAGGCAAGACTGACTTTGCAGAAGAAATTACAATATGAATAAGGTTCTTCAGTCGTGTAGAGAAGCAAACACAGAACAGGATACAAGAGCAGTGAACATAAGGTCAAGATGCTCTATACATAGGCCCTCAAAGCCAACCTTATATTTTGCCTCGGCTTCCAGCAACAATGGTACAGAATACAGGGGTAAAATTGTCATGAGCACAGACAGAAATGAAAACTGCTGATCGGAATCAGGCACAAAAGTTAAGCTAAAGAGACTGAATGTGGAAAGACAATCTAAAATCACCTCAATGTTAAAGTAACGAACTAGAAAATGAAAACATAAGGCAGGTAGCAAGGATTTTTAATAAGTATCACTAAAGGATGAAGATACACCCATATTAATGAAAAGAAAAAATTACTTTGTTAACTATAGGCTTAGCCTGATTTCAGTCATTTAACATTAACTAGGTAGTTGACATTTAGGTTAAGAAAATACAGTTTATCTCACTTATTACAGCACATTAGCTTACATAGCAAACCATTAGTTCAAATGGAAAATGGTGAGAAGTAGAAGAACTGGAGGATTTAAAACAACAGACAACTACAACAACAGAAAAACAAAACATGGATCTGCACTAAAAAGAAAAATTAAGCTGAAGGGAAGCCATTAGTGAAATTCCTTTAGTGTACCACTTTAATTAAGGCTTTAATTAATGACTCTTAACACACACATGGCTGGAAAATACAGTATTAGTCAATCTCAGACTGACGTTCCACACACATTTCTTAAGCAGCAATTTTAGCCTAAAACACTTCCTTTTCCCCAACCTCCCTGTCAAAGCAGTTTGTGGTCAACTCTGTATCACTTCTACTCCTTTCCTGCCATGTTGTTTTAAACCAAAAAAAAGCCCAATCCAACAACTCTCCAGTCTCAAAGAGCACACAGCTACATAAGCAACTGCATCATCAAAACAGAGGGAGAGATTCCACAAGAGATGGACGACAGGGCACATTTACCTGCCTCAAGCCACGCTGCTACCATTCCCAATCTGCAGATTCAGGGTAATGACTGCTACAAGTACCTATTTTGATAGAGCTCAAACCCAAGAAATGCAATCCTACAATGCATTACACAAAATATTTCTGGCAAATACAAAAAACAGGCAGACAACAGTTAGAAATACCATATTCCCACATTCCAAATGAAAACAACTAGCCTCCTCAAAATTCAGTTGATCTTGTCAAAACACCAGCTCTTCCACACCTCACCTTTGCTGTGGACTCACTGCTATGTAGTTATTAAACAGTCTTACTTCAGCCTATTAGTAGTTAGAATTCACAGCCTGACTTGATGTAATGCAATTATGTAATTGCTCACCCCCCCAAACTGATTTAAACAGCATAAAAAAAAATGTAAGTGGCATTGATTTTACATGGATTAGGTATTTGCTGCAAGAAGTTAAGCAAGTACAGAAGGCTCCAAAGAGACAGCTGGTGACAGGATGGGAAATTGGAAACAGAGCACGTAAAACTTCGCAGCAGATGCCACAATGATAACTGTGATAACTTAAACAGCAGTATGTAAAACTTTAGTAAGGACACATTAGAGAGTGGTGCAATAGAATTAAAGGGATACAGTTAACATACACTACAGGTTAACAAAGCTCATGTTTATGACAAGCTCAAATAAGACCAAAGACATTAGCTTCAGCAGATTGATAACCTTTTCTAGAAGCAGTACAGTATTCTCAGTCAGAAGCTTTATAGAATCACAGAAAGTTTTGGGTTGCTGGGGACATTACAGGCCATCCAGTTCCAATCCCCTACCACGAGCAGGGACATCTTCTACTACATCAAGTTGCTCAACGCCTCATCTAACCTGGCCTTGAACATCTCCAGGGATGGGGCATTCATGACTTCTCTAAGGCAACCTCTTCCACTGCCTCACCACCCTTGATTAGTGGAGTTCTCAACTATTGAGTTATCTCGAACAGGTGGAGTTTTCTTCATTTGCTGGTTACAAATAACGATTATTTCTGGACTTCCCCCCAACAGACAACATTGTGGCTGGCTAAATGAAGACGCTGAAAGGTACTTTTGTACGGATCAGGAGAAAAGCCCTACAAGATGGAGATTTAAGAGTGATGGAGTCCTCCTACTTGTCTTATTTCTGTTTTGCCAAGAGTTTTAACTCTAAATTGATGGAATAACACCCACCAGCCCTCTGGCCAGGACTGGCAAACAGCCCCCAGTGCTACCCAGACACTCTGCCCAGAGGGATAGGTGGGACATGGCTCCATGCTAGCGATACAAAAAATGCCAGCAAATAAACTCTATAATTCATTTTGAAGTTTCAGAAGTGTCCTTTATCAGGCCTAGGCAACATGAGGGGATGATCTCCATCAACCACGTGTAGCAAAACCAAGAGCTGGTTACAAAACAGATTTCCCACTTACATGCATATGGATAATTTTTCCCAGAAATCTTATGCATATTCCATTACTTCCAAAGGACTAATTTTAATGTTATTATGAACTTCACAACAGTCAAATCTCTTGCTAATTTGGAGCTTTGGAGCCAGCTCTGCCTGGCCTTGCATTTGAATCACAGAATTGCTAAGTTGGAAAAGACCTCTGAGATGAAGTCCAACCGTATCTGTCCGCTACTAAACCATATCCCTAACCACTTCATCTACTCATCTTTTAAATGCTTCCAGGGATGGTAACTCCACCACCTCCCTGGGCAGCCTGTGCCAATGCCCGGTAACCCTTGCGGTGAAATTTTTCCTAGTGTCCAATCTGAACCTCCCCTGCTGCAGCTTGAGACCATCCCACCGAGATGCAGAAAAGACTGCAAACAGGTGATGGCAGAAGAAGACGCCTCCGTTCAACACAGGTCATAGCGAACAGACGACGTTACCATCTTCAAGGAATGAACAGTGGAAAAACACTGTCTAAAAGAGAACATGCTATCAAAGAGACATTCTAACTTTCAAAAATAGAATTGCATAGATGAAACCTAACTCTACTCGAGCTTAAATCAAAAATACTCCACTTCTTATAAGAGGAACCGCTTCCTGTGCCACCAGGACCGCCTCCATTCCCGGGCAGCGGGGGTCTGCGGCTGCCAGGCGGGCTCACTCCACGCCGCAGACCCAGTGCTGGGTGTGAGGGTGGAAGGGGCCCCGCTCGCTCTGCCGCAGCTTCTGACGGGCACCGTGGGGCTTTCCAACCTCCCGGGCGCTGACCTGAAGTTAGACCAAGCGAAATTCAGCGCCATTTGGAAGCGGCCACCGCCCAGCTCCTCCTCCTCGTCGTCCTCCTCCTCAGCCAGGCCGGTCACGCGGTGCACCAGGGCGCGGACGGCCCGGTCCAGCTCCTGCTCGAAGCGGCTGCGGTGGCCAGGGGAGGCGAGTGCCTGCGCCGCCATCGCCGCGGAGGAGGGAACGGTGCCTGACGGAAACGGCAGCGAGCGCAGATCCCGCGAGAGTTCTCCTCCCGGGCAGCCGCCGCAGCAGATCTCGCGAGATTTCATCGCCCAGGCAGCCGCCACAGCCGTCTCAGATCTCGCGAGATTTTTCCACCACGGAGCCCCCCGAGCCGAAGATCTCGCGAGACTTCCCCGCGACCGCTCGCGAGAGCTTGGCCCTGCACAGGGTTTCGGGGCTGGGGGGGGGTGGTGCGTGCGCATGCGCGGGGTGGGAAGTTGGAGGGAGGGGGAGCAGCGGGGAGAAAGGGGGAGCAGCCAGAGTGGAGGGGGAGTAGCTGGGGAGAAGAGGGAAGAGTTAAGAGTCGCGGGGAAAGAGGTGCAACCGGGATGAAGGGGTGCTGCCCGGGGGAAGGGGATGCAGTGGGGGAGGGAGAGGGAGCAGCCGTGGTTAAGAGGGGAGCAGCAAGAGAGAAGGGAACAGCCCAGGGGGAAAGTGGTGCAGCTGGGAGAAAGAGGGAGCAGCCAGGGGTGAAGGGGGACCCGTGGGGGGAGGGAAAGGGATGCAGTGGGGAGGAAGGGGGAGCAGCAAGAGAGAAGGATGCAGCAAAAGAGAAAGGGAAACAGGTGGGGGGGGAAGGAGGTGCAGCCGGGATGAAGGGGGAGTGGCCCAGGTGGTGCATCGGGGAGAAAGGGAGCAGCTATGGGGAAGAGAGGGAGCAGCAAGAGAGGAGGGTAAACAGCCCTGGGGAAGCGGGAGCAGCCGAGGGAAAGTAGAGGAACAGGCTGGGGGGAAAGGGGTGCAGCAAGGAGAAAGGGAGAGCAGCCGCGTGTGAAGGGGGATCAGTGGAGGAAGGGAAGGGGAAGCAGCAAGAGAGAAGGGGAACAGCTGGGGGGGAAGCGTGTGCAGCCGGGATGAAGGGGGAACAGCAGAGGAGAAGGGGATGCAGCGGGAAGAACGAGGGAGCAGCCATGGGGAAGAGGGGGAGCAGCTGGAGGGAAAGAGGTGCAGCCGGGATGAAGGGGGAGCAGCCCAGGGGGAAGGGAATGCAGCAGGGAGGAAGGGGAGCAGCTGTGGCCAAGGGGGAACAGCTGGGGGGAAAGTGGGTGCAGCTGGGATGAAGGAGAATTGGCAGGGGGAAAGGGGTGCAGTGGGGAGAAAGAGGGAGCAGCCATGGAGGAGGGGCAAGGAAGAGGGAGCAGCTGGGGGTGAAGAGGAACCAGTGGAGGCGGAAGAGGCAGAGTGGCTGGTGAAGAGGGGGAACAGCCATGAGGAAGGGGGAGCAGCGGGGAGGAAAGGGGTGCAGCCAGAGGGAAGAGGGAGCAGTGAGGGTGAAGGGGAAGCAGGCAGGGGAAAGGGGGTGATGGTGGCTGCGTCCCGCTCAGTGGTGGGAGGGGGCCTGATCCTTCTTTCACCAGCCCTCCAGCTCCACTTCTGCAGCGTCTCCTTGTCATGGAAGTGTCACTTGTCTTTGGAAACATCCCCATGAAGGGATGATTACCTGGGATGAGTAATTAGCTATTAGTAGGCATCCAAATAAGAGCCTGAGGCTAACTGCCTTGCAGAGTTCTTTTTGGCAACCTGAAGTACAATACCTGTCTTGATGGGAGGATGCTCCACCAGTCAGGTTTTCCCAAGGACTGTGCTCCACAGTGCAGCAGCCACCTGGTGACCATTTTCGGATGTACTTGGTGCTGATGAGACCACACCTCCAATACTGTGTTCGGTTTTGGGCCCCTAAGTGCAAGAGGGATATCGAGGTGCTGGATCATGTCCAGAGAAGGGCAACAAAGCTGGTGAAGGGTCTGTAGCGCAAGGCTTGTGAAGAGCAGCTGAGGGAACTGGGGTTATTTAGCCTGGAGAGAGGAGGCTGAGGGCAGACCCTATCATTCTCTGCAGCTTCTTGAAAGGAGGTTGTAGCGAGGTGGGTGTTGGTCTCTTCTCCCAAGTTATAAGTGATAGGATGAAAGGGAATGGTCTTAAGTTGGGCCAGGGCATGTTTGGATTGGATATTGGGAAACATTACATCATGGAAAGGATTGTTGGGCATTGGCATAGGCTGCCCAGGGAAGCAGTTGAATCACCATCTTTGGAAGTATTTAAAAGATGGGTGGATGTGGCACTTGGGGACATGGTTTAGTGGTGGACAGTTTTAGGTTTATACCTGATCTTGATGATCTTTAAGGCCATTTCCAATCTAAATGATTCTATGATATTGCTGAAACCACCCTGCACCAAAAGGCCCAGCTGCTTCACGGCTCTTCTGAGGCAGCTGGGCATGTTCCTCCTTCACTGAACCTCTGCTTTTGCAGAGCTGGGTAAAGCACCATTAGTGGATACTCAGTATGCAGGACGCAAGCACCCATGCCAGGAGTGGAGTGAGAAACCAGTTTTGTCCTAGCTCCATGTCAAACATTGGCTGTTAGCACACTGAGCTACGTAAAATGCTTCTATGTCTCCATATAGTTTTATAGAGTAGCAAGGACAACAGCCTGGCAGTGAGCTTCCTTCTAGAAATAAACTAAATGAATCAGTGGGAAATGTTGTTATTGACCAATTCCTGCAAGTCTGCTTTGCTGCAGTTGTCATATCCATCATTGCTCAGCTTTTGTCTTGCTTAATGTCATCAACAAATATTGGACTGTAGTCTACCCTGCCAAAATTTTTTATTCCTCTTCTCCATTAGAACACTTAAATTGGCACAATGAAAGGAGTAGCTAATGGATCAGGAGGAGCAGTAGAAAGAAGGCCTGAGAAATGTCCTTTATAATTTAAAATATATTTGATGTACCAACATAGTGTGAAAAATTATGTAAAAATATAGTAGTAAAATTTCATAATCAAAATAATAATAAAATAACCTTTAAATTCTTATAAGTTACAGTGCGTTAAGAAACACTAGTACATTTTTTACCCAGGTAGGTTAAATCCTGCTTTAGGGTTCACAGATGCAGAACCGAAAGGAAGCGATGACCTCAGTGCACCTGCAGGTAGGGTGCTCAGCATGAACATGAGCTTAGAGGGGCTCTGCTCCAGGGCCTTTCTTGTAAAACCTTAACTTAGTAGACATTCAAGGAATAAGTCTGTAAAACTTTAGTGGTGTTCCTACATCTAAAGTAGCAAGCGTGTACAATACCAGGGTAGATTAGCAGCAGTCTTTTTTACTCTCTAGTTGACTTTGCTAAGCAATGCTTTGAACCATGATTTATTGTTCTAGATGTTAATGAAAGGTCTACGCAGTCAGTAGACACTGCAGTGGTATGTAAAGTAGTAATTAATAGTTGGAATACTGTGAATTACATTTAAACAAAATAATTAGATAATTGGGCTTCGAGTGTTCTTTAAACAATGTAACTGTGGTTCTTGCTTGACTCCTCTATATTAAGGCATACCTATGCTATCACTTCAGTTGCTGTTCAGAGAGGAAGTTCCAGGCTTTGCAGCGTGACAGGAGCATGCATATGTCACCTGTGACCTTTGTAGTATGACAGGAGCATGGCAGCCACCCATTTCAGCATCCCATCAGAAAAAAATCTAAGGGATTTTTGCAATGAGAAGGATTCCAGATTTTAACAGCTGTGTCATGGCAAGGCAAGTACCAAGAAACATGGGCTTTAATGACAGTGCTGTCCAAAAGGTTTCCTGCTTCCCAGCTCTCCTGTACAAGTCTGTTTCCCCTCCCACCACACCCTCAGCTGTGCTGTTTGTGGAGCAACACAGTGAACCATGTCAGGGAATTGATCCAGCTTTAAAATAGTGTTGTGTCTCTTTTGCTCGGAGTTTTAACCCAGGTCAATTCACTGATCCTTGGAGGCATTAAGCGAGGGAAGAACCACACGCCCTGAAGCCCCCCAGGCAATGAAAGTACACATTCCGTGTCCAGTGAATCAGAAATGTGTGGCTGGTTTTCAAAACAGGATATAAGGGCTGAGACAAATGTATAACATCTGTGCTGCCTCAGTCGTAAAAGGCTTTAATGCTACAAATATTTTCCCTCATCATAAGCCTCATTTCTATTTTTGTTTCGCCAATTTACAGAAGCAGGGCTTGGTATTTGATTTCATCTAGAGGAAGGAGCACTGGGCAGGGAGAAGGCACAAAGGCCCTCTCTGAAAGTAGATTCAAAATAGTTTTTAAATCAAATTTAAAGCTAGGAAGCTTAATAGTTTATATATTCCTTGAGTTTCATGTGTTAACCGTCACTTCCTACCCAGCTGTCTGGCCGGGTCACACTCCTATGAATTAGATGTATTTCAGCTAAGATCTCCCTTGTTCATAGGATTAGGTCATATCTGGGATGTGTGTCCCTCTCTGTAATGTCATATAGAATGTTTTGGGTTGGAAGGGACCTTAAAATGATCCAGTTCCAGCCCCCCTGCCATGGGGAGGGACACCTTGCACTAGACCAGGTTGCTCAAAGGCCCTACCTGGCCTTGAAGACTTCCTGGAATGAGACATCCATTACTCCTCTGGACGACTTCTTCCAATGCCTTGCCACCCCCACAGTAAAAAATTTCTTCCTAATGTCTAATCTAAATCTGCCTTCTTTCAGCTTAAAACTGTTACTCCTCAGCCTATCTCTGCACTCCCTGATAAGGGGTCCCTCCCCAGCTTTCCTGTAGGCCCCCTTTTAAGTACTGGAAGGCTGCTATAAGGTCTCCTGGAGTCTCTCTTCTCTAGGCTAAACAAGCCAAATTTTCTCAGCTTCTTCTCATAAGGGAGTCGCTCCAGCCCTCTGATCATCTTCGTGGCCCTCCTCAGGACTTCTTCTAACAGATCCATGTCCTTCCTGTGCTAAGGACTCAAGAACTGAATGGAGTACTCCAGGTGAGGTCTCATGAAAGCAGAGCAGACAGCAGAATCACCCCCTCAACTGCTGGTTGCATTTCGTTTGTTGCAACCCAGGATATGGTTGGCTTTCTGGGCTGCAAGCGTACATTGTTGACTCATGTTGAGCTTCTCATCCACCAACACCTCCAAGTCTTTCTCTTCAGGGCTACTCTCGATGCCTTCTCCGTCCGGCTTGTATTTGTGCTTGGGATTGCCCCTACCCAGGTGAATGCCTGTGTCCAGTCATGTATTGAGGAAGGAATTACAATGCAAACCTTTTGCTCAGCTCTGTGTCCTTTAGAGAAACTTCTCTGAGCAGGCTGTGTCTCCCCTTCTTCTCACTTCAGTTAATGAGATGACTTGTCAAGTAGGATTCAAAGGCAGAAGAAACGCATGAGGTGAAACGTCAGGCTGCACTCTACTATTAGACAAGCCAGCTATGTGAGGTTCACACGTCATGCATGAGACTGGTCAGGTTTCCCATTGGCTTCATCAGTCACCTCTGTTAACACTAAAGCACAGGATAAATCCCACAGGACTGATGGAGAGTATATTTAAAATACTGTGTTTAAAGAAGTACTGAAGATTGTAAGTTTTTGTCATTTTCAGTGTATTTATACAAATATTTTTGTAATAATTAGCTGCAGTGGGATACAGAAAACTGTTAGCTATCATAAATACGTTGTAGCTATATGTCACTTTACCACTAACTTTAGTATACGTGAGACTCATGTGAGTGCTGAGCTACCAGCAAAGAGTAAGACCTATCTTTATGGTTGTGCAAAAATCAGTCCAGGTGACTGAATACCAGAGGAGACTGTAAGGTCATGATTTACACCAGAAGTTACGCAAAAATACCTCTGAAAAGCAACAGGAAGATGATGCACCTGATCTTTATCCTTAACAGGAAGGAGGTAATCTGATAACTTTCTACTACAATAGTTTCTGAAGAGCACTCTAATTTCTTACTCTTAATTCTTCATCTGCTAGAGTTTCACAACTGAATATAATGTAGGGCAAATTTCAAAAGCTGCTGTAACTG
The DNA here is from genome assembly GCF_017976375.1 of Cuculus canorus. Taxonomy (NCBI): domain Eukaryota; kingdom Metazoa; phylum Chordata; class Aves; order Cuculiformes; family Cuculidae; genus Cuculus; species Cuculus canorus. Next base: position 70,618,909 of record NC_071401.1, read on the forward strand.
GCTTTAAATCTGCAATTTATAGTGGTTTGTGCTTCCTGTTGGTTTAATGTATGTTTAAATGAACATTCCAGGGCCTTACTTAAAGTATCATTAATTGCAGATCCAACAGATTTTTCTGTGAGATAAAGTATCATTAATTGCAGATCCAACAGATTTTTCTGTGAGACCAATAAATATTTGATGTAGTCCTAAAGGAAAAAGAGGATAGAGGAGTGCAGATAAAGAAATCGTAAGGATACTAAGCTGACTAACTGAAAAGAAGACAGTAGGACAGCAGGGGTAATTTGAGGAGTTTCCTATTGTATTAAAGTCTTGCTTAAAAATCAGGATTTAATGTGCAGTTACGTTTCCACTCGAGTGTGTTACAGGGTGAAACAATGCATACTGCTAGTCTTCTAATTACATTGTTATGATCAGCTTCAGCAAAGATCACTGTACAGGTCTGATGCACCTAAAATATTATTTTGAGAACAGAGTAGAATATTAAATAAAATTCTATGTGTAATTTTTTTCTTACACATCTTGGAGGACAGGGTGGGCCAGCAGTCACCCTTCAGGTAAGCATATTGCTGAAACCTTGTAGACTGGTAAAGGTTTCTTCAAAAATCAACAAAAACCCCACAAACCTGTACGACATGATGTGTAAGGAAAGATATAGAAAGCAGATACTGGGTTTACTGGAGACTTTAAGGGATGCAGCCACCATGCTAAAGAAATGAAAACAAGAGCTGGGCAAGAGACTTAAAAAATAACCCTTTTTTAAAAACAAAGAACAGGCAAGACGTGTGTTTTTTACATAGATTGTTACAGATTAAATAACAGAAGGTAACTGACTGTGGGGTTTAGATCAGGTTTATATTATCCATCCCTTCAAGGCAGTAGTGATAGCACTGTAATACTTTGTGCTGTTTGTCTTCATGTAAGACACAGTCACATAATGCAGAAATCATGTTGTATTGCAGGTGCTATCTCCCTGTTGACAGCAAATTGTTAAGAGTATTGAGATATTTGTAGCATTACTGAATAGTCACACTTCAACAGTCAAGCTGTAGCTTAGTGAAACTGTATCCGTGGAAAGCCTCTTTGCTAAAATAATGATTCTTTACTCTGAACTATTATTTGGATATAATGCATTTTTTTCAGTATTATAATTCCGAAAGATCAGTGGCATTGCCCTGAGCCCCAGGTTTTCTTACCTGTTTGTGGATTAGACTGAGGAATTGTTCTTTGGGAACTGGGCTTGACCTTCATGAATGCTAACACGTTTCAGTTTGTGGAGCCTATCACCACCATTTATGTTCTGATTCTACTTTCTTCACTTCTCCCACCTAGTAAAGCCTTCAGACTTTCTTAGACAGTTTTACATGTGCTGGGTTTTTTTTGCTAAAAAAAATATGGTATTATGGTACTAATGAGCACTCCCTGTCCTTTTTGAATCAAGTGAGCAGTAGTGGTGCTGGTATCAAAACATGTCTCACTCACCTGATCCCGATTCTCTACTGCCTTCTACTTCCTGCAGCCATGCAAAGGGGAACAAAATACTACAAGGTCCCATTGAATGGCCCTCAGAAGTTTCCAAGTTGTGCTGTTTGGAAAACACCTCTTTAAAGCTCTCCAGAAGGGCCTACTTAGTTTTCGATTATTTCCACACATTATGCTTAGGTGAATCTGCTACTATCCCCTGGATGTACAGGTAATCAGCAAATCTAAAATTATTTCAAGTGGCTTGTCTATTGGCTGGAGAGGTTTCCCATTCTGAGCAGTGACAACTTTGGTATTCTTTTAAGGGCATTTCTTTTTATTCAGCTGAGTAATGGAATTGCAATGTGTATCTGGTGCTCCAGTGGTGGTGGTAGGGCTTGAATCTGATTTCCAGTCATAGAATAGGAGACATAGTGTAAGGATGTCACTCAGGAGTAAATGAAGTATGACAAATTAATTTAGGCTTGTCCTTGAGCAAAAAATTTCTGATGAGCGCATAGTAAATTATATAATTGCTATGTAATGGGCTAAATTGTGAAAAAGCTTTGTTTATGAGATGACTGATAATTTAATGATTACAAGCTGGATTAAAACAAGTTGAAATAATTGGAAGTAACCTTAATTTTTCATTTGAGAGTATTGCAAGAAATCTTCAGGTTCATTTATCTGAGTGGAAGCACAGATTAAGGCAGCCTTCTTACCCAAAACACTGGTAGTGACAGCTGCTCAGTTTCTCAGGAACCACCATGGGCTTTGCTAAGAATTGTTTTGATGCAGTGGCATCTGGGAGGATGAGAGATAGTCCAGATGGTGAAAGAGGCAGGAAGACCTCAGAGCAGTCTAAACAAACATAGCAGTATGATCCTGAGAACAGATATTTGTAGGGTGCTTGGTGACAAGGAGCTTGGTGATGAAAACTATGTCAATTTGTCAGATTCTCTGTGTGGTCAAAAATCAGAACTCTGTACATTCTTTTTAGTACAAGGAACCATGCTGGAGATGAGACTCCTTCATAATTTTTCCTTTTAAAATCAACTAATCTGCACCAACTCCCACACTTATATACTGCACTAACATTTTGCATTAGTGGAGAGGAAACCGATGCCTGCATGCAATTTAGTCCTACAACTTGTGCAGATACCACGGCACTATAGAAAAAGGAGTATTTGCATTAGATCATGATTGCAGTTTTACAGACAAATTAGCATGTGCAAATTAGCATGCCTTACAACATAGCTGTTTTACACATTTTGCTGGTCTTAGCAAATACATACCTTTGGAGATGTTAACAAGCATAAATTATATAAATTACAAAGGTTTTACTAGACTTTTTATCCAGGTGATGTGGGAACTAGGAATCTTTATCCCTTTTATCTGTGACTGAGGTACCACAAGTCTTTCAGCTTGGGGAGGGGAGAGGGTGGGTGATGTTTATCCAGTTACTTATATCATTTTCCTTAGACTTATGGGGCTAACCAGAGTTTACCCATCATGAACTCGCACACCATTCCCAAAAAGGCACAGACGAGGAAGGATTTAGGAATGGGTAATAGTGTTTTTTTTAGCGGGTCATTCCCAAGTGATAAACCTCAGGTAGCTCTGTTGCCAGTGAGGCTATAATATTTGCATCCTCACCCAACACCTCTATGCTCAGAGGATATCACATTGCACAAAACAATTCTCACTGCTGAAAGAAATACAGGGAGCCACAAGATCAGCTTAGTCCGAAGAATGTGATGGCCTTTTGCCAAAACAACGACGAAAGCCAGATCCTGAAAAGTTCTGTAGACTACATCAGTAGTGAAACTTACAGAATGTGAGATTAATGAGGGAAACTGGTAAAATATTGGGTAAAATAGAGAGCTTTTAATATCCTTAAAGTTACTCTATCAGGTGGTCCAGTTTGAGCAAATTATATATCGGAACAAAAATCACTGTTGTCCACTTTCGGAACTTCTGTGACAGAAATCTGTAGCACTCTCTCAGTGCTGTTTGGAATAGAGAAAGCTCTGACTCAGGGAGAACTCCTCAGTGAAAGAACTACTACAGTTTATTTCTAGATCAGGAAAAAACAGCAACTGTACAGCATTGAAAACTTCTTTTAAACACAGAAAAGGTGAAGGTTCTTGTTATAACCTGCTGCAGCGTGTGTTCCTTGACATCTTTAGGGATGATACCTAGTGCTTAGGTAGCAATTTTAATGCAAAATAACGATATTTTGTGTAACGTCTTGGGCATGTTTGGACTGGATCTGAGTCTAATAAAAATGGAGAATGATTACGCCAAATTTTGCTATGTGAATACGCTGTTGGTTCTTGGAGCTCTACTTACAGATACGTAACATGCCATAAAACTCTCCAGCATGTTCTGCAAAAAAACATTTATGGAAAATTTAACAACTATAGGCAAAGGTACATATCCTGTTGGCTGGCAAACACGGTCATAACACTACCACATAACTGGAAGCTCATTTAAATGGAGAGGGCCAATAGACATCTCTCCAGTAGTGCACCAGTAAAAAACGGAAACAAAGTTTCAGCTACAATGGGGCAGCTGCTTCAGTTTAGTTAACAGTAGCTGCAATAAGCAAACCATGCAAGAAACATGAGAGAACTACTTTTAAAGTGAGGAGAATAACAGCAATAAAAAAACAGTTTAGGAGGAAGCAGCAGAAGAAAGAAGACCAAAGCAAGCTTCACAAGTGCAAAACAGGTAAAGAGACATGCCACCGCCAAAGAGTATGCTGAGCTTACCACTTTACAATGGTCTTACATAGAAAAGTGCTTCAGGTGCAGAGACATACCAGCTGGTTTCATGCATGTCTTACCAGCCTGAGAAGCAGAGACTATGAATGTAGCTACACTACTTTTGGCACCAATGTCCAGAGCCAACATAAACACTTTCTAATGACCCTGAATGCAAGTAAATAATCTGAACCTGTCAGATTCTAATAGATTTCTTCACTTAGCTTACACAGATGTTTCTAGACCACACTCTGGCTGCGGCTGAGGAACATGATGCTATAAGGAGCCAAGTAATACAACACTGAGGTTGTTCTTCATTAAGCTGACACACATAATTCAGTGATACCCTTCCTCTTCTGGAGTGTCTCCACAAGGACTAAGACACTGAGCTCTGCACAGAAGCTTATGTACTGGTAGGACTTTACTAGCTTCAATGCAAGCTGTAGTCACAGAGCATGGCACCTGCCACTGATAACTTGTACAGAATCAGAAGTGTGATGCATATCGCTCTAACTGCAGTATTATTTCTGCAGTAGTAGCTGTGATGAAGGTAACTATAGTAAGTAGCTGGATTTCTTTGGATTATTTCTATTATTCTGGATGCCCCAATCTGTCAAAAATATTACTCAGTGCAAAATAAATTTGTTCTTCTATAAAATAAATCAAAGTGTATTGCTATATGAATTACAAAACACCTGGATGCATAGAGAAGTATTACAGGAAGAAAACAGTTTTACTTATCTGCATAGGCAACAAACAATCTTCCTATATTAAGAACATCCCAGAAATACATGCTTTCAGTGCAGACCTCATAATTTTTGGTGAGGGGACATGAAAAACACTAGGGTAACTAATAAAAAGATTGACTTATTCTGACATAAATGCTCCTAGGAAATCCTCAGAGAAGGACCTTCTTACAACATCAAGAATTCTAACTAGGACAAGCCCACATCAGCTTCAAGCATAGCAAAACGATTGACGGACACATTTAGGACACCATCAACATGACTTCCATAACAAGTGATAATATGGATGCCATCTGGAAATCACAGAAAGGGAGTTGGATGTAGATGAGCTTCTGTCAAAGTTGATCTCTATTTTTTCCTGCTTTTTTTCATGCAAGTTCCTGACTGTGATTATTTTTATATAAAATTATTTTTATATAAAAATTCTCTTCCTCATACATAGTCTTAGCATACTTATATTTCTGGAAGTCCTGAGAGTTAAGGGTTATTGATAAGTTGATGCTAACAGAGGGCCAACCAGGCCAGCCTGGACTCTCCAAAGTGAGGTGGCAGATCACAAGCTAATGCTATCCGAGACACGTTTCACAAACTGAGAAGTCATAAATTAATACCCTATTTAAAAATGAAGTGCCATGACCGTAGGATACAGGATGTCTCCAGAAGTGCATTTAATATTCACCTGAATTGCCGATGTGCAGAGGAATTTGTTGGCAGAGATTTGCTGTAAACAGCAGGTTGTAGCAGGGAAGATAGTGCCAGGACATACAGCTTGTCAAGGGAATTGGCTCCTGGCTCCAACCAGCCACAGACATGTCTCAGCAGCTCCTAGCTGAACAAAACACAGAGAGGACTTAGGTAATCACTCCAAACAGATATCCAATAAAGTTTGTGGTTGCTCTGCTTCTTTTTGTTCGTTTTCTCAATCTACTTGCTGGTTTCTTAATTTATTCTACTTGTCATCTGGCAAAGGGCACCTGGTTTGGAAAACACTTTCAATGTGACCTGGCAGTAGCTCAGTTGGTCTTTCTTCAGGGGAGAGCAATATAACAAACTCCCACTAAATTGCACCTATGGTATTAAGTCACACATGCTTAAATTAGAGTCTGTCCTGCAGCCTTCTGGAAGAAAGTAGTGCAAGGAGGAGAAGCTGTGAAAGAAGAGGAAGAGTTGCTTTCTAAGCAACTCAAACTAGGAGAGAAGCAAGCCTAATACTCACTAAATAAAACATGAAATGTCAAAAAAAGAAAAAAAAATAGGAGGAGAAGAGGTGGAAAGTGAAAAACTGTAACAAAAAAAACCCAAGAAAATCCATCAGCAATGCCGTGAAGTTGTTGACCAAGAAGCAGATGGCAATAAATTGAGACAGCTTCCCAGAATCGTGGAACTAAGATAAGAAAGCTCAACACTGAGAAAGATGATATGATATCTTTGGGCAGATGTAACTTTTTTTCCAGGTTATTAGGAAGCTGAAGAAGTTCTGATGAGAAAAGGTGAACTTAGTCACCTTAGTTTTTAACCAAATGCTTGAATTGTATTCTTGTGTCCATAACACAATGAAGTTAATACTATAATAACACAAACAAGCAGACAAGATGGGAGAAGCTGAGGAGGGCTTCGCTTTGCTGAAGATGGATCTCCAGAGTAAATCAGCAGTAACCCAGCTCAGCACTGCACAGGCTGAAACATCTGTCTCTCATATTGTATCTGCTCTCCATGTAGGTAGGAGTCAGAGAGAGCCTGCCTCGGGGCAGGAAGAGGACCTTGCATCTTCGGTCTAAGGGTGTGAACTCACTGGGACACAGAGTCAAAAACACTGGAAGCTTCCTCACATGCAGAAGAAATAACATAGAAAGATATCTGGGAAGGAGAGAGCAGATTCTTAGGGAAGACTGCTGGAAAGCAATTACTCAGTTAAGTGCACAAGCTAGGTCTGGGATGGGAATTTCACTCAGTGTATTTAGCAAATTAAGTTATTTCAAGGAAATACAAGTAGAAACAGAATGCTCTTATTTAAAGGGTGGCAGAAAAGAAAGAAGCACTGGACTCCGTTCTTCATCAGTTAGAAAATGGTGACTTGGCTGGAAGTGGCAAGTGAATTATTGGAAGTATGCCTGAGTGCAAGTAGGAAAGGACATGCCTGAAGTGTGATAGTATCCCATTTCCTCTTTGCCCATCAAGAGATTTCTTGTATTGTGCTGTACTTGTCCTGCTTGATCTGCACAGTCAATATGCAAAGGCCATTTTGATTTCTTTAAGGACTCCTAGTAAGCAAACACTGGATCTGAAGATGTATGGGGAAAGTCTGCCTTCATCACTTAGTTGGAATTTCAATACACTTATAAGATGTGAACTAATTCAGACAAGGCAATGTATATTTGACCCTGACTTCATGGCTGAAGTTTTCAAGCTCAGCAGCAAGGAGGAAGACCACAAAGAGTGTACAGAGCTGTGTCGGGAGACTTTAAAAGGCAAATACAAAGATACGAAAAGAGGCTAAATCTGCTAATTCAACATTCCCAGTACAGACATCTGCTTTGGCATTAGGCTCTCTTTGTAGTCAATGGAGAGCAACAGATGTTTTTGGGCATGACTCACACCATTTGAATACTGATATTTGTACTAGAGCAAACAATCTGCACCTTGAATTTGATGCTTTCTCTCCACTGATGGTAAAGAGTAGGCACGGTGATCAGCTCAGCTGTAAACACTTCCAACATAGACATATAAAATCAAGTCAGAAGAAGTGGTTGTTGGACCAGATGACCTCCAGAGATCCCTTCCAGGCTCAACCATCCCGTGATTCTGCGAAGCCTAGGCAAGTGGTCAACATGTAAAATTGGAGCAGCCAAAGGTAGCTGCCCCTCAAGGCATGTACCCAAACTAGCTGTAAACCCAGTCCTTCTCAGCATTTGAAACAATAACAGGACAGTCATGAGGGGTCAGTGATACTGTCACTCCATTTATTCGTCTGGGTAAAAAAATGCAAGCTTTGGCAAGACAGTGCATACAGAAGCTCATTAAGAGCTGACAGGAAAGCGAAGGAAAAGTTACTGAAGTGTCAGTCCTATTACAGACAGTCTTTCTTAAGATATCAATTTGTGTGCTATCAGTCGTTGTCAAGAATAGACAGATGTGATGCTGTTGCCCTTGGGACTTCAATAAACAACTTTTTACATGATTAAAGTTAGCCAGTTACTAAATAATCATTTTTTTATCCCTATGTGACTGGAACAACAGATGTGGAACTGATGTCCGAGCTGCTAAGGAGTATAAAGTGCTTTGGACTGGAGGGAATAAACATGCAGCTGCCGTATGAAAAAGGAAAGAAGAAGGCCTGCAACAAAAATGGCATGTTTCTGAAGAGACTCTGATGGCCAAAGAGGCAACTAACTTGGAAAAGGTCAGCTTATTTGCCTGAACATCTCATTATGCTGCTAATTTCTGGAAGTAGATCAACTCAAAGGAGTAAATGTAGTCATCTCCAAGCCATTTATGAGTCAGAGATTAAAGTGGGTTGGTAGGGTGTGAAGAAGTACGGAGGTGTTAAGGAAAAGAAAGTGCTCCTTTGTGACTGCTGTCACATACAGTACCTAACTGTCCATAGGTTGATTGCATTACAGAGGGGATATAATACCCTTTATAATCATCACATGATTTATTTTTCGGTTTTCTTTAGTTTTGTGGTTTAACACAGTTGGCTAAGCCTTCCAGGAGCTCCTTGATCTATGATGGACATAATTCCCACCCCAAAAAAACCACTTTAAAATGTCGTCCATACTTTTCATGAATTTGAAAAACAAAAATCAGAAGTAATCTTTCTCCTACGTCCAAGACATGGTTAAATACTGGTCAGATGGACATCCATAGCAGCTTTCTTGGACTTACAGATGCTCAGGAAAAAAGCAAGAGTTTATATTGCTTTATATGCCCTTTTATTTTTCAACACTTTCAGTCCTGAGGATTTTATCAGTAAACTCAAGGAAAGTATGTAGGGAATAAAGAATCTGTTTCCCTAATTCCTCCACATAACCAAATGCACCTACCATACTCGAGAGCTATTAGCCCTCTCTGGGCTGCGAGGCAAGGTATGCGTTCATGTCCAGAACACAGTTTTCCTTCTTGTCATTAGCATTTCTTTCGAAGTCATATCCAAAAAATGTACATTTACTATGCAAATAAATTTTGTTAACCAAGCCAGGAATGTGGCTAAGAGGAAACTGAGGAGAGAAGGAGAAGGAGAAGGAGAAGGAGAAGGAGAAGGAGAAGGAGAAGGAGAAGGAGGAAAAACAAAAGGTCAAAATTCTTGGTAACTATTGAAAATGCCCCTTACTCCAAAACAGATAGAGGGAGAAAGATGCATGCATTACTTTGGCATTGGTAATTTTATATTCAACCTCTTTATTGTTTTCCTCATATATTCAGTTCATGAGGGATCTGTCTCTCTGCTTTGGTATCCAGTTTTAAACCAGATAATCATGAAGGTAATACTCACATCCTTCACTATGCTAAATGAGGAAAGCCAACTTATGTGGTAAGCTAGTTGATGATCTAACATTATTTAGCTGGTTTTCCATCTTGTCCCAAAGCATATTGCCATGTTTGGTCATTTATCTCCTTTTGGGATTTGCTATAATGCTGTCAGCACTTGCATGTGTTATAGATGCCAGACCCCCTCTATGTATTGTAAGCATCCCAGCCTTTTTCAGCTTCTGAAACTACGGCCGGAATCCTTCTCCCCTGAATTACTGTGGACTCCCTCCTGGGCCAGCAGAGACATCCGCTTCCATCTTCTTGGCTGAGTTCAGATTTAACACTCCATCCCCTCACTTCTAAACATGACTCTTTCTTTTAATTTTTACTCCTTGCTTTCTGTGCTGGCTGAAGTTCCTTGAATCTACTGATACCCATCACTTCTTAAACAAAATAAAGTGATGGTGAATACCTTAAATGGAGTGCTCCTACACTTGACCCTCAGTGAATCCTGCAAAGGTTAGCCCACATGACTGTCACAAATGTAGCTGCCGCTGCAGAAGCCTGGAAAGGCTGGCCCCATGACCCATTTTAAACACACAATCACTGATTCATCGTAGAAAACTCATTACCGACATTCATTTTTTTTAAGAACTGCTGAGCAGCGTATAACAGCATATCTTCAAATTAAATCCAGTTCAATAAATAGCACAAAATTAAATCATTCAATGTCTGGTCTGCCTTGAGCTATACTTAAGCCCTGTGCATGATTAACAGATTAGAATGCAAAAAAAAGCAGCTTAATCTGTCCACTGCAGAGATACTTTTATTCCCCTGTGCTGCAAATTGTTTTATCTCTGGGTACTACACCAGTCAAGCTCTGCCTGTAGGTCCCAGCAGATGGTATGCCTACAGGAGCACTGAATTTCCAATTTGCCCTGAAACCTGGTTATTTACGTTGTGCTTTTAAGGATAATACAGTTTTTAATTCTTGCAAAGAGCTACATATTTGTCCTTATTACATTTATTACAGTAGTATTCCCAGTCAAGATCAAAACAAACGCTGAGAGGATCAGACATGGGAAATGACTGGTCCCAGGCCATGCAGTAATTCACTATAAAAGAAAAAGTGATGGCATCCAGGTACCCTGAATCCTGCTTCAATGCCTTTTCTGTAAAAGCACACTGTCTGGTGTGTGGCTGTCATTCACCCTTTGAATTAGCACTTTATACTAGGACATTTAAATCCTATATGTTCCTCACTAGGAACATAAGTTAATTAACAAATTCACCATTCCTAACCTTTATTTTCCTAAACAGACCCTGTTTTCGACAAGGCTGCTTAGCTGTATGACTACTGAACTTAAAATAAAAGTACCTATAGTAGGCTAATATGAGGCTCAATCCAGCAGAACATAAACTGAGTTTTTCCAGTGCAGCAGGAGCATGTTTCACTTTCAGCAGAAACAGAGGTGAGAGCGCTCAGCGATTTGCATGAAGCCATTATGCTGTTACAATATTACATACACTATGTATAGCACTGGTGAAAAAAGAATATCAGGCAAACATTGAGACTGTGCGCAGGTGCCCGGAATATCACTGCACGGGCTTTGGCACCTAAATAACCAGGGCATCACTAGCATCATTTCATTTCATAACTGCAGCTGACAGAAGTATAGGGGCATATCAGAATAAGAATGAGACACACTGGCATATTCATATATTTTTAAACATGGAAAAAAAATATCCCTCTGCTGTACCAGGTGATGCTCTGCAGTCTGCTCTGGTACCCATCCTCATTTATGTCAGTCACTTCCATTAGACGTTTTCTGTCGAAGTGCTCGAACAAATTAGAAAGCTGCTGGCACAGGGGATTTTTCAAATTGAGCAGTGCGATTTTAATTTAATGATTCTTTTAAATGACCAACGTAACACACTCAAGCCCCTCTGTGGGATTATGAGCTACACAGCCAAGTCAGACTGTGCCTCGGGTACAAAATCCCAGTGGTGATCTGCCTGCGCCAGCTGCAAAAGCAGTGTGGGCTAAGGAGTGGGGTGATGGTACGTGAGCTGCAGCTGCTAAGGCACAGGCTTATAAGAAGAGAAAAGCTGGCCTAGGAATAGGTTTATATATCAAATGGTTTCCTTTTGGTAAGCTTCCATGCAGTTTCCCTCTATTGAGCTTTCAGAAATTAGTCAGGTGATCCATGACCCAGTTTGAAACAGGAAAGTTACCCCACCTGCTATGTTACCAAGAGCAAGGATAGCCATCTGGTTTTATGTAATATTAGTAAAAGCAGTTCTTAGTTGTATTTTTCCAAAGAATTAATGTTTGAGCAGCTGGCTTTGTTGTGATAGAGGTTTTTTTTTCTAACAGTAATTTCTGTAGTGACATCTACTAAAACAATGGCAACATGTTTTTAAGACCATTCAGTGTGATAAAGCTGTGTTGAGAATTGAAAAACCTGTTTGTATATGTCATGCTATTTTTCTGCAGAAAGACATCAGAATAACACAATCTTTAATGCCAAGAATGGTGAGCGCTTTTTAAGTTGCTTACTTAAAAATAACTGCATGTTCAGTAACCTACTTCAAATTCAAGGGGCCATGAGTCTCACAGCTGATTGATCTGTGAATCTTGACGTGTGTGAAATTCCTAAAAAAAAAAATTGAGATTTGGATACTTGAGGAAAGGCTGACTTTCCAGACTCTCCAAAACAGATAACCACAGGAAAAGAAAACATCCTAAAGTCAGCAGCTAAGCCCCTCAGAGGCTCCCTGGTTCCCTTCGAACTAGCAAGAAAGGCTGTGCCAGAAAATAGTGCCTCATTTCAAGGTCAAGGTGGATGGGGTTCTGAGCAACTTGATATAGCTGAAGATATCCCTGCTTACTGCAGGAGGTTGGACTAGATGACCTTTAAGCGTCCTTTCCAACCCAAACCATATTTCTTGGATGTCATATGATGAGCTTCTTGCCTGCAGTTCCAGACTCTATCCTTCCAGAGCCCTGAGGTCTGGGGAAACAGAGTAGCCGAGCCTCCAGCTTTACTCCAACTTTTACTTTCACTTGTTTATTATTATTGCTGAAGGGACATCCGCTCCTCCATTCTTTTACTTTTTTTGTTCTAATGCTGCGACAAGGGAAGTGACAGCTTTGCACAGGCCACATGTAAGAGTCTTATATGCAGGCCAGCAAACAGCAGCAGCCAAAGAGACACAGCCAAAGAGACCAGCAGTAAGGCCTCAAAGTCTCAGCATCTTTTAGACGTGTCGAGTTTGCTGTGAACACACAGCTCTCCTGCAATCAGTCTGCATATGTCCAGCAAGCAGTAGCCCAACTAACCTTTTAAGTCTGTCCATGATGCCTGAACAGGCAATGGTGTTGACCATCAGAAGTTCGAAGAGTGCAGAAGCTCAGAGTACATGAACATCACTCCAGCCAGGGCTGCAGGGAGGTCCTAAACTGCACAGAGTGATTTTTGGAGTTGAATGCTGTAGCGTTGGGAGAGGAGAAAAAAAGCTGTTGGTAAGGCCAATGGCAGGAGAGTGGAGGTGAGAAATTTTTCCCTAGATTTAACATGATGCTAAATAATTTCATTAAGAGAGGTTCTGAACTGTTCTACGCACCTAAAAACCTAGAGATTTGAGACTGTCTTGTGCTCTTGTTTAATTTAGGATTAAGAGTCCTACTGAAACTAATTTCCTAATGTTTGTACTACAAAGGCTCTGTGACAGTAATGTAAGAATAACAGGAATGATCCCATCAGCATAACAAAAACCAAAATAAGCTCTATGACTGGTTCTGAATTCAGGATTTAAAAAAGAATAATTCTGCTTTTCTGCTCGGCTACATTTTATATTTATTCAGTAAAATTCTCCAGTATTTTTTTAGAGTTTATATAAGGAAAAGCAATCTTGGTATTAATAGAATGATTTTAATAGTGAATTTACTGCACTGAACATAGCATAATAAAAAAATAAATCAAGACCTGACTTTAATTTAATTGCTTTTATTGCAACTTGGTATTATATTATATCGTGTAGCTTTGGCAACAGCTTTTCTTGATTTAATTTCATTGTATTCCAATGTCTAAACACAGCTTTCTACATCAGAAATACATACTGAATCACTTTTCTGTCAATAGGTAACACAGGTAATGTGAGTACACCACTCTATTAAAGTGAAACTAGCTGTTCATGTTGATAAGCTTACGACTCCTGCGGCCACATGCAGTTGCCTTCCAAGTGTGTTGTTTCTGGACCGATGCAGGCTGACACAAAAAGGGATAGTCTGAAGAGCAGAGAGAGTTGATACAGGCAGGAGAACTGCAAGGTGAAGACAGGAAACACCCTTTCTGATTTTAAGTAATTGGTTTGGTTTATTATAAAAGCTATGTTATTCAAAGAGAGAATGAGAAAAATCTTTTTATTCCTAAACTGCAAAATTATGCATCTTAAAATGATAATAGACAGCAGTCTAGTTTGCTTGACAAATTAATTGGGATCGAAATATTAACCACATGCTCTTTCATTTGGTCTTGGATTTTCCCAAACTAAACCAGAAAAACCTATTTTGAATTTTAAAATCCTTTTACACTTCTAATTTCCTGTAAATACTGCATAAGATGTTTTGGATTGCAGTGGAAACCTGTGTATTTTTTCAGCTGAGAAGCTATCCACTTACTTACTGATTGTTCATGAAAGTACTGGTGACTGAAGAACGCCCATCATTTAAAAACTTGAGACATACCACTATAATCTATTAAACATGTAAAACTGTTTTAATTTTCTTGAGTATCTTCTTATTCAATGACAGCAGAAATTGAGGGAGAGAGCATGCAGCAAAGCCACAGTTTGGTGTCAACGCCAGTTTTACTTTCATCATGAGTCAGTCAGAATCATCGCTAATTAAATGAGAAAAGATGTTAAACGCTTTCTATTTGAGCACATTATTGGGCAGAAGGAATTGTGGTCGAGGCAGTAAAATTCCATCTTGCAACTTGTAGGGCTGGAATTCAGATCACAGAGAGCTCTTCTGTGGGCAATGGAGAGAAGGAAAACAGGCGTCCTAACACAACCACAGATACTTTTAATTACTTTAATTGTTTTTACAGGAGCGCTTTAGAGAGAAACTTGATTGTTTTTAGGACTCCCACAGGATAAAGATAAATTAATCAAGTAAATAGACACAGAGCATCTTAGATCCCAGCCAAAACATTTAAGCAAACTGTCCTATTTTACTTCCCCGCACAATAATTGTCAGGCTTCCTCCAAGGAAGAGGGATGGCAGTGAACACTCCCTCAGCAATCCTTAGGCATCGTCTTACCCCTTGAAGTCAATAAAGACAAACTGCTGTGAAAAATGGTGATTTAGATTTCCCTACAAAATCCTTTCGGTCAGTATTGTAAAGTATGGTACATCAAAGCCCGAGGTACCCTTGGATGGAGAGTTCATGCTGTAAATTGGGGGGGGGGGGGAAATAGTTTTATAAGAACAACAAAATGGATTAAGAATGAGGGAACTGAGAGTTTCCCAAAGTACCTGGCATGGATGGGTTGACTGATATCCTCGACGACTCTCAGCAAGTGAGGACAACAGGGCCCAGGACAGATGGAAGAGGGACTGTTTTACCAGTAGTCTTGCAGTGTTTTCAGGAGGTGTTTCCCAATGAGAAGTTGAAGAGGAAATCACAAAAAAAAAATCCCCAAAGGGTAGAACCACCAAGCATGGCAATTTGTCAAAACAAGATGTAAAATAGGGGCTTCCTTCCTTTTCACTCTAGTATTACACCAAATGCGAGCAGCTTTCTGTAGCTCCCGCCTGGGCAGCTGCTTCAGCCTCAGTTGGGGCAATGTTTTTCCCTGGAGGCTGGGCAACGGAACCATCCAGCAAGGGAATAAACAACAACAAAAAAAAGCCTGTCAGTAAGAGGAATGGAGGCAGTGAAAGAAGAACAAAAGAAAAAACATCAAACAAGAAAAATACATCAGAGGAGATTACAGTAAAGTTTCCTGTAAGCAGAGCAAATGTCTAGGGAGTTCACATGCATACTCTGGTCTTGGCTGATGAATCTCTTGGCCAGCAAGATGGACCAATTTGATTTCACTCATTCAGTCCCATCATCCATAGTGCCTACATGTTCTTCTCCATATAATCAAGTCTAGCAGCTAATAAATGATGTGGGAAGTCTGTCTGGACATAGGATAATTCCAGGAGGTGTAGAGATCAGGTCTTCCCAGAATGCTTCTACAGTCAGCCTGAGGGTGACAAGTGGAATAAGTGGGAATTTATTCTGGGAGATGAATATGGCAGGGGGGTTAGAACTATATGATCTTTAAGGTCCCTTCCAACCCAAATTACTCTATGATTCTATGATTCTATAATTCTATGAATCTATATAGGGAGTATTTCAGAAATTGTGCTGAGATCAGCTTGAAGTTTGCAGGCTGCATTTAAATATTTTCTGTTTGAGCTGCGTGGTTGAAATTAATTTGCACAGCAGCTCTGCAATTGTATGTAACAACATTTTTGTTGTTGTTCATCTGGAACATTAGTCATCTCTCATTTGTAAATCAGCTTTTATATCCTGTAATGACCTTCTACTGTGTGGTTTCCTTCTGTTCACCCACTTGTTTAATGAGTTAGTGGGTTTTCTATTAACTTTTCTAATAGGGGTTGTAAGAGTGACGCTACTGTGAGAGCAGAAAAGCAGATGATTTCTGTGCTAAAGCTTTAGTAAACGTTGTGCGACAATTTTCACAGTTATATAGCACCTAAAATTGCATTAAATTGTCTTCTTAGCTAAAGCAGTAAAGAGCCTGATACATTTGCATGCCAAAAATCACCCTGAGTAAAATTAAGCAGTCCTCCCTTCATAGAAAACTTGCGTAAGCATTTTGCCCTCATCACTTGTTTTCTGCCAGGGCACTGATACCTAATGCATCCTTTACTTCTTATTCCCACTTAAGTTCAGTCCTGACAGTGAGAAGTGCAGGTAGCGGGTGCCTGTCCTAGGACTGCAAGACTTCAGCCACCCTGCTCTTGTTCTGCAGCTTTGAGAAGTGAATCTCTCTTACGTCTGACAACCACAAACCTGACAGAGTGAGTAGGAGTAAAATACCCATGATAGCTGATGTGCACGTCAGTGCAGATGTCTCTGTTACAGAGATTCTCTGACATGCATGAGTCTGCACACACGTGGGCATGCGTGTGGGTCCTACCAGGAAATCTTCTGTTGTCCTCAGAGAGAGAGAACACAGCTTTTTTGCTTCCAGTTTTTAGTGTAATAAACTATATGCAGCCGAAGTTTATTTTAAACCATAACCATGACGATTTCCTTTTAAAACTGTCGATATCTAACAGCTTACAATCAACTCAGTTGGGCTCTGCTTTGGCTGGACGTGCCTATACTCACAAAAGACCTCTACTTAGGAGCCACAAAATGAAATGATGGCACCATAAACTTAAGCAGGGTTGTCCTGCAGAGCCTAAGGAAGGGTGGTTAGCCAGTGTGCAAGTTCTTTGTCGATAAAGGTTGAAGGCAAATCAAAATGGTTTTCATATAGTGTTTTAGGCATGCGGATGCATAACAAAATAAGTGGTGTGTCGCAGCTGCATAGTTATGCTATGGTCCCTTTGGCCAGGTTTTGTAAACCTTGTAGTGAAGGCCCAAAGCAAGAGCCTACTATTTTTAAAGCTACTGCACTCATTAGACAGCTGGAAAAAAGGAATTGTGGCCTGCTGACTACCATTCATGTTGGGCAACTCCAATTAACAGCATAACAGACTGAAGGAAGACTTCCTCATTAATAAGGAGTAATGATAGCCAGGGAGCTAAACTGGTTCCCAGTGGTTCCAGGACTCAGGAGTTTCCCTGAATCACTACCTTTTTGCCTGCTAACATTTTCCTCATAAAAGTTCGATTATCTGGCACAAGCATATTACAAGAATAAATTTAAAGTGAATCCCACATTCTAGCATCTGTCTTTCTCTCATACAGGCACAGTAATTCTTCCTGGAAATCATTTACAGCAGAAATTCTGAATTTACAAAATGTTTTTTAGAAAACTTGATGGGACAAATTTATAAAGTAGGTGCAGGGGCTGAGCCCTCGCCAGTATGGATTTGTACATAAGGCTGAAATGAATAAAAAGGCAGATTCTCAGTCCAAAAATTATATTCTGTGCATGAGAGTGTTGCCATATGAAGGCACGGTAAAGTGTAATGTTTTGTTACAATGGCTGTCAGAGGTTTTTTTAGGGGTGAAAAAAATAATCCCCAGTTAAAACTGGGTCTCGAATTTTCTAGTTCATTTTTTCGCTTGAGTGAACTGTAAAAGATTTAGTTCCCTAATTACACCAACACAATGGCTTAACTTGTTGAGTTGCGAAAGCTTGCTGTTATTCTTAATCAGCATCTCTAATTCAGCAACAGTGAGTCTGTGACAATGAGAGAAAGCAGAAGATTCACGGTTTCTGCCATTACAAACAATTATTTCCCACACGTTTTAGTGTTCAGGCACTTCTTGTATTTGAAGCTGTGAGACCCCAAACACATTACCATCAGAATAATTCTTCTTCGGCAGCTACTGTAAATTGCTAGGCAGCAGGACACTCGATGGAGGTGCTGGCTATTCATGTAGTCTAAACCCTGTTCTGGGTTGTGAGATGACTGTCTCACTGCTAATGGGATAACAGAGCACACTCTGCAGGGGAAAGGCTTAAAGACTTCAAATTAGAATCATCCTTGGCATAACTTAGAAATACTCAAGTTACATTAGCATTCAGTTGGATCACAAAATAGATGTTTTCTTCTTTTATTGTTAATGATTTATCTGAGTTTCCACTGTTAGAATTTATTTTTTTTCCTCTGAACTTCCTCTCAAGCCTCAACAAATTCATATAACTGCTTTGCTCCATCTTCTACTTCCCTCATTTTCTTGTTGCATTTCCTAGCGGCTTTTTTCTATCACCTTCAGTGACAGCATTAACTTCTTTTCTTAGAGGAAGTTAGAGTAGCTCACAAGATCACTGTCGACATAAAAGTGACCACGTTTTGGAAAACTAGAGAAGCCAGCCAAGACCACAGACAATCCCCTCTGACACTTACAGTGTTGGGCATGTAGAACATTAGTAAGAGGTTTGTCCTTTTAAAACAGAAGTGGAAGTGGAATGTACCTCTTGGCAGCCTCAGAACTCCCCTAGCTGGGTATCTGTCAGGCTGCTCCAGCTGGTTCAGGGATGCTGGACTGTGCAATCAAGCACCCCTTAGCCCAAAAGCAGGCTGCAGTGCTGGATTTTGCTTCATCTGAACACTTCCCTATCTCATGCTTTGTACCTGGCTCTTATGTCAGGCAGTGATGATCAGCAGTGTGCCTAACTTCACAGTTAACTTCACCATTCGAGAAATCTGGGAGTGAGAACTGAGGAACATGCCTCCTCCCTTTCAACTCCACACAGCCCCCAATCTCAACTGCCAGCTCCCTTCAGCCTGAAGGGGCATCAAGGGGCTTCACACCTTGCCGCTGCCCCTGCTCTTTTGCACAGAGTCAATGGGTGGTATGATC
This sequence comes from Cuculus canorus, assembly GCF_017976375.1. Classification (NCBI taxonomy): domain Eukaryota; kingdom Metazoa; phylum Chordata; class Aves; order Cuculiformes; family Cuculidae; genus Cuculus; species Cuculus canorus. The sequence goes on from NC_071401.1 coordinate 70,637,917, forward strand.
TGCACAGTGATTACTTGGTTATATTAACTAAAGCTTGAAGCTGTACACCAGCCTTCTCTTGAATCAGCCCACAAGACCAGAGGTCTGAATTTGTTCCAGTTTAACTAGCAGAAGGAGTACACAGACCAAGACAGTCGTGAACACCAGTTTTCCTGCCCCATTTCTTTGTCTTTCTTGCAGGTGCTGAAGAGTAACATCAAAAGTATGTGCAGAAGTACCACCTCCTGCATATGGGTCTCCATCTGAAGCCCCTTCCACCCAGCTGCTCACCAGCCCCTGTGTTTCCTCTTCTTTTGTCCAACTTTCCACTTTCTTCATACCCTCTAAGTTTCCATCAAGAGTCTCAAAATTTCTGTGATATTTTTTGACCTTTTGCAGGCTCTCAGTCCCTCTTCCTCTTTGGGGGAAACTCCACTGCAGAAAATCCCTTCCACGCTGGCTGCCTCGCCTGTACTGGCTTCTCCATTCCAGTGTTCTCAACATGTCCCTTCTAAAATATGAGCTACTAAGACTGGTCTCATATGTGAAACATGTGGTATTGCACATGTTGAAACATCTGATGACAAAGCAACTTCAAAAATAAAAATATTGTCCTGGTTTGTTTGCTTCTTGAAGCTTTTTAAGCTGCCATTAACCACGGACTTCCTTTTGGCTGAAGGCTGTGAGTGACAATACGTGCAGAGCGCTCATTAACAGCCAGGATGTTTGAGGGTGGTGCTCCCCGTGCAAAGCGTATTTAATTTTATCAGCTAATCAAGCTATTTTTAATCATAAAGTGCTCTTTGAAAATGACAAGAGCATTCAAGAGCTGAAAGATGGCTAGATATAGAGGCAACTATTTCTATTTTGAAACCTCTGCTGAGAAGATAAAAATGATTCTGAGGCTGAAACACAGCGTTCCAGCATTTACTGTCTCTCTTGTCAGCAGAAGTGCCGTGGGAGACTGAAGAGCAAAAATTAAGTTAAAGAGATAATACACAGGAAGCCAATGTTATGTTAGATTAAAAACAGCCAGTAGTTTCAGTGACAAGTTTGGAAAGTAGAAAGGAAATACTGCTATACTAAACTATGCAGAACATGTTATGCCTATATTCTATTTTTTCCCCTTCTTTATATAATTAACATGAAGCACAGAATTATCAAGAAAAGGCAGGAGCTTGATGCCAAATGGGCAGGTTGCTTCACACATCAACAAAGAAGAACCTCTCTCGGGTACCGAACTGTCCTGCTCTTGGAAGGAGATGCAGAAGATCATCTGTATATGTAAATGTTCATAGAAAAAGCCTAAATCGGGGAAAATCACTCCCCTTATCTGTACCAAAGAGAGAACAAGTCAATAGAGAGCTGAAAAGTGAGAAAAGCAAAAGCCAATCTCTTCTCAGCTCTATTCAGACCAGCAATCCAATCGCCAACACTCAAACTGGGTACTTCTCCTGACCCCAGGAAAGACAGAGATTGGTGATTTCAAGCAGAGCTCAGGCACCCACTGGGTGGCAGAATGAATACTGGTTTGCTGGAATCTCATGCCAAAAAAAGCCCTCTCCCCAAACAAACAAAGTAAGCACTTAGAGCCTAATCCTCTTTCAGTAGAGGAACTGTTGTGAAGGTGCAGAACAAAACATTTTTTGTGTTTTCTTCTTAGTAAAGACAGCCTGTGGTAAAGTGATTTGCTTCTTTCACTTTTTCCAGAACACTTGCCATAGAAGTTTGTAGCTCTATTGTCTGAAAAAAAATCAGCGTAGCAAATACGTAACTGTTTTTCTGATTTCTCTTTTGTCTGGCAGACCGTCTTACTCAGTGAGATGCTTCATTATTTTCAAGACAGCTTTAATTTAGTTAAGCAGTTTTCAGACCTTGATTTTAGTTTTTAGACAAGTACATATCATAGAAACAAATAAAAATTAGTTTAAAGTAACATCTACTGCACTGTGACTCCTTTGTCAGTGATGGTGCTGATGCTACTGTCAACTCAGTATTTCATTTTATCTTACAAAGGGGAAACCCCAGCAGCTCAGAGTTCTCCATTCTCAGGATCCCATCTTGGCAAATACTCTAAAATTACTATTTTGCAAGATGATATAGAAGTCATAGAACATCTTGAGTTGGACTCATAAAGACCATCAAGTCCCACTCCCTGCTCTTCGCAGGACTACCTAAAACTAAACCATATGACTAAAAGCATGATCCAGATGCTCCTTCACCTTTGACAGGCTTGGTGCCCAGACCACATCCCTGGGGAGCCTGTTCCAGTGACCAACCATCCTCCCAGAGAAGAACCTTTTCCCAATGTCCAGTCTGGACTTCCCTTGAAGTAGCTTCAGTCCATTTCCTCATGTCCTATCGCTGGTCAGCTACACTGGAGATACCTCTTCAAAATGTTAGGTGTGCGTGTTTTTGTGACAAGCCTGTGACCTGGCTTTGGCAAGTGCGTTTTCATTCTGTTGTCCTCCTTTACTTGCTTAAGGGTCTGGATGAAATCATAATCTTTACAGAGCCAGAGCCGAAACTCAGGCTGGTGGTATCTTGCTGTTTAAAAAGCCCAAAGCCACAATGAATATGTATGCAAGTGCAGAATTTCCTTTCCGATGCCATCATGTCTATAGTCTCTGCTGAGGAGCCTATGAGTCTTGCTTGGCACCATCTCCTCAACCCAGCATGCTACAAACTGCAGGAAACCCAGTCTTTAACACTCACTTAACAGAGCTCAAGTGAAGTGTTAGCAGGCAGACTGCTGGCTCACCACCTGGACAGAAGAGAAGATGCTTTTTCTCTCAACAATGCTTTGTGCTCCTCATGTGTTGCCCAATAATGTGAAATAAGTGTTTAATACCTAAACATCCAGGCAGAAAAATGTGCAGCGGCTGCAGATTCTGTATCTATACATTTATACTATAAAAGGAATGTTTTTAGAACCTGCGTAGCCAGTGGGTCATTTTCTGTGCCTCGCTGTATGTGAGGTTGTGTCATGCGCCTTACTACAAGTCAATACATACCTCATAGACTCTTCTGGGAGACAAAACATCACACGCAGAGGGTGAGAATCACGTTATCCTCACTGAATTTCACTCTGCACGCAATATTAAAATATTGCTAATACTAGTCCTTAAGACAGGGTCATTGCTCTGCTGCCAGATGGATGCCCTAACCAGGAACAGGGGATCATGGTCCGTCTCCTTCTATAAGCATGTTCCAAGGTCAGGCAGGGGCTGGGCTGGAGATTTTGAGGCTGTAAATTTGAATTTAAAAACCCAAAGTCAACTTCTTGTTGACTCTCCATGCCACAAAAGATTTATTTAAGCTAATCTTAGATGTCTAAAAAAAAAATAAAGTCTAAGTGAGAGCTGGTAATGCTACGCTCCCACTGCAGTTAATAAAGAGAAGGGTTATCAGAAGGCTATCGGATATCCAAGACGGGCTGGGCATCCTTCTGTGGGTGCCCATTTCTTCCTACCAACTGCAAGGAGTGACCAACTCAGACAGACACAGAACTTTTGGATGCAGAAACTGGAGCAGTGCGTAATGACAGAGATGCCCTTATCCCATCAGCTGGCACGTACAGACAAAAGCATGGCTGAGAAATCCTGCAGTTCTCTCTACAGCGCCGAACTGCAGCGCTTCTGAAACTCACTGCAGATTTTAATAGCTGTAATCCATCCTAAAAACACATTTCATAGAATCATAGAATGGGTTGGATTGGAAAGGACCTTAAAGATCATCCAGTTCCAATCCCCCGGCCATGGGCAGGGACACCTCCCACCAGACCAGGCTGTTCAAAGCCTTATCCAACCTGGCCTTGAACCCCTCCCGGGAGGCGGCATTTCCACCTCTTTTCCTTACAGAAGCGTGGTCTTTCCCTGGAGATCCAAACCCTTCTCCTCGGGACAGCCTGAGCGGCTCGGTACCTGTCCTTGCAAACACACCTCCTTCGCCGCGCATCCTATCCCGGGCGGGGGAGATTCCCGAGGTGCCCAGCCCGCCCCTCCGGCCCTGCCCGTGGCGAGGGAGGGAGAGAGGGAGAGAGGGAGGCCGAGCGAGGGGCGGCTCGGGAGCTCCCGCCTCGCGGCAGCGGGACCAGAGTCTCCCGCATCCCGCATCTCGCATCCCGCATCCCGGCGGCAGCGGCTCCGGGCGGTGAGGGCAGGTGCGCAGCGAGGAACAGGAGAAGGAGGAAGAAGGGGAGAAGAAGGAGGAAGAGGGGGGAGAAGGAGGAAGAGGGGAAGAGGGGAAGAAGGACGAAGAGGAGGAGAAGGAGGAAGAGGGGGAGAAGGAGGAAGAAGAAGAGGAGGAGGAGGAGAAAGAGGGGGAAGAGGAGAAGCGGAGGAAGAGGGGAAGGAGAAGGAGAAGGAGAAGGAGAAGGAGAAGAGGAGGAGGAGGAGAAGGAGAAGGAGAAGGAGAAGGAGAAGAGGAGGAGGAGGAGAAGGAGAAGGAGAAGGAGAAGGAGAAGGAGAAGGAGGAGGAGGAGGAGGAGGAGAAGGAGAAGGAGGAGGAGGAGGACGAGGACGAGGCAGACAGTGAGGAAGAGAAAAAGGAGGAGGAAGAGAAGGAGGAGGAGAAGGAGAGAGGAAGAGGAGAAGAAGCGGGGGAGGGGGGAAGAGGAGAAGGGGAGGAAGAGGAGGAGGCGGCGGCGGGGCGGCAGCCCGAGCCCGGCGTGCCCGTGGGCGTGCTCCCCGGCGGGAGGACCGCCCGCCGCCGCCGCCGCTAACTTTGCTGCTTGGGAAGAGCCGCCTTCCATCAGCCGGAGGGCTCGGCGGCGCGGAGCCTCCGCCGCACCCCGCGATGAAGGGCCAGCGGCGGCGGTGGCGGTGGCGGGGCGAGCACCGTCGCTTCGCCGCCGTGCTGGTGCTGTACACGCTGCTGCTGCTGCTGCTCGTGCCCTACGCGCTGGACCACGGCGCCGGGCGGGCGAAGGACGAGCCGGAGCCGCTGCTGCGGCGCTGCCCCAGCCTGGAGGAGGCGCTGAGCGAGTGGGGCTGGGAGCAGCAGCAGCCGCCGCCGGACGAGGAGGACGACGAGAACGAGGAGGACGAGGGCGGCGGGGCGGCGGGGAACGGCAGCGCGGCGGCGGGGAAGCGGCACATCTACCTGCACGCTACCTGGCGCACGGGCTCCTCGTTCCTGGGGGAGCTCTTCAACCAGCACCCCGACGTCTTCTACCTCTACGAGCCCATGTGGCACCTGTGGCAAGCCCTCTACCCCGGGGACGCGCTCAGCCTGCAGGGCGCTCTGCGCGACATGCTCCGCGCCCTCTTCCGATGCGACTTCTCGGTGCTGCACCTCTACGCCGCCCCGCCGGCCCCCCGCGACCCGCTGGCCCCCGCCCCGCCCGCCGCGGCCAACCTGACCACGGCCAGCATCTTCGGCTGGAGGACCAACAAGGTGATCTGCTCGGCGCCGCTCTGCCCCGCCGCCCCGCGGCCCCGCGACCACATCGGCCTCGTCGACGGCGCCGCCTGCGAGGAATCGTGCCCTCCGCGGGCGCTGCGGGAGCTGGAGGCCGAGTGCCGCAAGTACCCGGTGGTGGTCATCAAGGACGTGCGGCTGCTGGAGCTCAGCGCCCTGATGCCGCTGCTGCGCGAGCCGGGGCTCAACCTGCGGGTGGTGCAGCTCTTCCGCGACCCCCGCGCCGTCCACAACTCGCGCCTGAAGGCGAGGCAGGCGCTGCTGCGGGAGAGCATCCAGGTGCTGCGCAGCCGCCACCGCGCCGAGCCGCGGGGCCGCCAGCAGCAGCAGCAGCAGCTCCTGCTGCCGCCCGGGCTGCGGGGATCGGCGCCGCAGCACCGCGCCGAGTTCTTCCTCGGCGGCGCTTTGGAGGTCATCTGCCAAGCGTGGCTCCGCGACCTGCTGCTGGCCCGCCGCTCACCGCCCTGGCTCCGCCGCCGCTACACCCAGCTGCGCTACGAGGACCTGGTGCGGGAGCCCCGCGCCCAGCTGCGCCGCCTGCTGCGCTTCGCCGGGCTGGCCGTGCCACCCGCTTTGGAAACCTTCGTGCTCAACATGACCCGCGGCGCCGCCTACTCCTCCGACCGGCCCTTCCTCATCTCCGCCCGCGACGCCCGGGAGGCCATCCACGCCTGGAGGGAGCGCCTCAGCCGCCAGCAGGTGCGGCAGGTGGAGGCTGCCTGCGGCGAAGCCATGAGCATCCTCGCCTACCCGCTCGGCGGCGACGCCCGCTAGCCCCGCTGAGATCTCGCCCCGGGGAATGGGAATGGCCCGAAGGCTCTGCCCGGTCCCAGCTGCAGGACGGGAGCCCAAAGGCTCGGTTCTGCCCAGTCCCGGCTGCAGGATGGGACCCCAAAGGCTCGGTTCTGCCCAGTCCCGGCTGCAGGACGGGAGCCCAAAGGCTCGGTTCTGCCCAGTCCCGACTGCGGGACAGGAGCTTGAAGGCTCTTCCCAGTCCCGGCTGCAGGATGGCGGCTGTCGAGCAGAGCCAAGCGCGGGGAGCCACAACGGGCACGGCAAGCGGCTCGCCACTCGCCTGGGCAGGAGAAAAGCTGCCTCATCTCAGGTACAGATGGGTCTGCGAGGTCCAGACCCTGCCGTCGGCTTCCCGAGGCTGTGTTTCCTCCAGGGATCGTGGCCACGATGCTGTAGAGGGCACGGGGGGTGTTGTGTGTTGAAGAGAAGGTGTCCTCTGCGCACAGCATCAATCTCAGAGCCCTTTTGACGTGAAACTGAGATGACATGCAAAGCATGAGTGTTCTTCCCAAAAAAAAACCTCATCAAAAATTGAAAATTCACCTCTCGGCAAGGAAGTAGAGGGTGTTGCTGTGAAAGCATCGCCTTTCCCGAGCGCTGGAGCACGCTCGGCTCTGTCGTATCGCTGCTGAAACAAGGGGCTTCTGTGAAGTTCGCTGTGGAGGTCAGTTGAGGCCTGGAAAGACAGTGCCAAATGTGGCAGAGGACTTGGATCGCCTGGTCCTGGCCCAGTGGGTCTACGGGAATGGGCTCTGCCCATGTAGGCGGATGATATGCCAGGGAGGGGGACATCGGCCAAGGGAAGGGGAACCCTGTCCGACTCCATCCATTGTTTGGAGCGGTGGGATAAGCGGTTGTGGGGAAGGGGTAAGGTGTTTGTGGCAGGAATCTTTGCTTTTCTAAAGAAATATGTATGTCTTTATAAAGTAGAATATTTTTAATATATTGATATAGTTAGGTGGTGACACTCATGGGAAATACAGGTGACTAACATATTTCTTGGGGACACACGTAGGGGTAACTGTGACTGGAAGGGGAACGCTCGCTATTTCCGTTTTGTTTTCTCAGCCAGATGAGAGAATCACTTTTCTTCCCTTGCTTCCGGGCTGACACATTGTGCTGTGCACAGGGTCCTCCTGGTCACATCCCTTCGAACAATAACATCCTCTCAGCTGGCAGCTCCTGGACAAAAGCAAATGTTTCCCGGTGAAGCTAAGACAAATTAATCACAAGGCTCCCAAATAAAAGCTTGCAAATTTTTTTTTTTTTAAAGAAAAACTTAAGTTTCACTTTGGATTTTAAAATTACATTTTCCTGTAGAAATCCTGGAACTTGTATGAGACGGATGTGCATGTGAGTGTGCATGTGCAAGCACCTTTTTTTTTTTTTTTTTACTATATATCTTAATTTGAGGATAGAAGGTCGAGTTGGAATTTAGGGATGCAGTACTGCAACTTGTCAGAGATGTTTTTGAGTTACAGTCTGTCAGGGTTTAAATGGCCCCACGCAACTAATCAGGGTTATAGGGATGCTTACGTGCAGTGCTCAAACACAAACTGAGAACATGTACTTCAAACTGAGGATAACCTAGGATCAGGAAGAAAGCTGTATTTATATTAAGTACTGGAAATAAAGGCAGTTGAAAGGCGTTATTTTATCTTGGAGGAAATGTTTGAATGGCACTGTAGGTTTTTGTGTTCTGAATATTGTGCCATAAAGCATATCAGTACTGAGGATGAACCTTCATCTATTTTAGCGCTTTTCCTTCTTTGACCCTCCCACCTGAGAGTACATTGGCACAAGAAGCAGGTTTCTCTCATTATCTGACAGGAAAATGTAGTCATAGAAGTGGTTTTGAGTAAATGTGTCCATTTCACGGTAGCATGCTTCACACGGTTCTGCATCCTTTGGTTTCTGCTTGGAGTAAGAACTATAGGGGGTTGTTTTGTGCTAGAACAACCCTTTCTTATTATCTAAGGGGTATTTGTGTATTCTCTCACATGCACTGTGAGAGAAAAATTTGTCTCTGGGTATTCTAGTGGTATTTATTAATGCTATTTGTATAGACGGACAATACCTGTATTAATGCCTTGAAAACCTGTGTTAGGTAACCTATTTTGGAGAGCTTCTTTGGGAATACACCCAGCCTGGCTTGTACTCACAGGTTTGGGAAGAAAATAAGATTTTTTTTTTGCATGCCAAAAGACAATACGGTACTTATTTTCTTATGTTGGTGGGAGATTAAAATCCAGTATATCTTGTTGATTTCTTTTTAGCAAGTTGTGGTCATGGTTTTGCACAGTGCAACTGTTAAGCATTCCTTTCACCTTGACTGGGAATCATGGGATCATAGAATAGTTTGGGTTGGAAGGGACCTTAAAGATCATCTAGTTCCAAACCCCCTGCCGTGGGCAGGGACACGTCAGGCTAGATCAGGGAATATCATCTTGCTGTGAATGTCTTTCGTAAGAGGTTTTTAGAAATCCATGCTTCCAGTTTTCCTTCTACTAATTCACCATGATGAAGAAAGATGCATTGCCATCTAGCTTGATTTCATGCTTATAGCTGGGAAGAAATCCACTAATTGCAAATTATTTTGTATTTTCTGAAACAGTTTCTGTGTTTGACATAGATGCATTTTCTCTATCAAGACTTATTTCTCTCAACACAAGTTGTTCATTAAGAAAATTCATCTTTAGTAGTGATTAATTTGATTTTTTTTTATCACCCCAAGCTATCTTTGTAGGGTTTTTTTTCTATACTGTGAAAAGGGCTCTTTTGGGCACAATGCACAAAGTACAGCAAATGCAATTTTGCATTCAGGGCACTGGAGTTTATTAGAAGTCTCTTTAAAACAATCCATAGGGAATATCCAAAGCTGAAAAAGGAGTAAGTAGACCAGAGCTGAGATCTTGGAGCAGCATGTGCAAAAGCTTGGATGACAGTTGTTTAATGACTGATGTGCAATGTCTGTGTTGAAATCACCAGAAGGCTTTCTAAAATTCCCCTGCCTAAGGAGGACAGCTAAGGCTCAACAACAAATGCATCCCATTTTTCTCTTCAAGGAGTTTTGATGGTGTTCGAAAGCATTGATCAGGATGCTTACACCATGTATATGTTGGCGTTGAGGCTCATGCCTTGAAGAAAAAAGAAATGTGTTTAATTTGTGTGACCAACACTGTCAAATGTCAGTGTTGGTGATTAACCTGAAGGAACTGAAACAGGTCTGATCAGTGTGCCTAGTGTGGAGTTTCACTGGCAGAGGTCTTTGGAGGTATGCAGAACTTACTGGGAGCAGGACACCCATCGTTAAACTGCAGTTTGAGAGCAGCTGGACATTTACGGCTCAGCCACCAGTTTTTTTACTGTACTGGGCTCAACTGAGATATTGAAGTAGTCTGAGTTTTTGGTAAATTATATAGAAAATGCAACCGTAACTCCATCTTTTGGAGCAGAGGATGGCGTGATAAGCAAGGGAGCAATAAACGCCTTTTAGACCCAAGATGAACTTGGCAGGCTTAGAATCTGAGAGCAGGACCGAGCCACAGAATTTTAGTAGTTTTTTGGAAAAATACCTACTTGTGGTACGTTACAGGTAATACACTAACAACTTTAATATATTAAAAAGTCATAGTGGGAAATGTGAACAAAACTGTCAAATGTTCACAAGACTTACTTCTGTCAGCTGTTTTTACTTAACTTCTGGTCATCATGTGTCTGCCTCAAGGGAGGTAGAAACTTGAGTACTGTAATTGTACGTAAAAGGCTATGGTATTTCCACGCTGGAATTGTTAATTGCTCTCTTATGACATGATATCTGTATCTGAATTGTTGCTTTTGGGAAGAAAACTGTAGTGACATACTTGTGAAAAATGCTGAAAGTCCAGGTCCAAGAAATATTTAGGCCTTTCCTTACTTTTACTCCCTAGAACATTACTGCTCGAGTCCTTGTAAGTATTTGCATACTTCAAACATAGTAGAAATAGTTTAGTAGCTCCCTCAGGTGCAATATCTGTCAAGAGTGTTAGAGTGGTCATGGAGTTACTTATTTAACAATTTCAATATTGCACAGGTCATTTTCATGTGTGTATCCCCCTCCATGAACCTGTGCATCAAATTCTGAGTTTCTACATTAAGTTATCAATATCACAACTTTCAGTAAGCCTGATGATAAAAAAAAATGCAGAATTTCCGCATTTACTGTGGTGATGCAATTAAACAACATTTCAGTGAAGAACTGAGCTTCTGAAACACTAAGAGCCAGCAAGCTGGACAGCATGCTCTGTTCCTTTCTTGAACACGACGAGTTGCTGCTGAGACTCCCTGGTGGCATCTGGAGTACAGGGACAGTAGGAATGGTACATGTCATTCCTCAGAATTACCCTGCGATCCGTGCAGCAGTTGGGACTACTTTAGATGTTATTTTGCCATTCCCATTTAACTTGACATGATGTCTACCACTGTGGAGAAGGATATGGGAAAAATACGATTGCCAAAGCAAATCTTGCACTAGTAGAAGTTTTCAACACCTCACTGGGTATGTGAGTGAAGGGTTGGGGTCCAGATTTGTTCTTCTCTTGGCTGTGGTTTTAAAAGACGAATGTTAAATCCAAACTTGTTGAGGTGGTGGGATTCAATGCCTAAGGGACTTGTTGCTGATGCATATCTCTGGCAGCCTTGCCTCTGGACAACAGGCTGGAGGCTCATTAACATTTTGATAGTTAAGAGTCTTGTCTGGGTATTGAGTACTGGGAAATTCTTGCTTCCAGCACTGAGGCATTAAGCTCTGCTGCTAATCTACAGCACCTGCAGCACCATTGCTTGGTGTTGGTAAATGGGAATCACATCTTTCCCTGGTGCTTCCAAATTTCTTGCACTGTTTCTGATTGTCCAACTTCGCCAAACTTCAACTGTGCATAAGCTGAAACTTTTCATCTTGGGCTTAAGGTTCAAGTCTCGTGTGGGAACTTCAGTCAAAACAGTGCCTGTCCTTTTGAACCCAGGATTAGGATGTGGTGATCTTTTGCCTATGTCCAAATACTCTCGAAGACATTTCTTTGCAATTGTCACTTCAGTGCTTTGGGATAGGAAATCCAGTTCAGGTAGGGGAAATTACCTCTGCGTAGAGGATGCCGCCTGTGTTTTGGTTTTGCCTCTGCCATCCATTCTGATTTGGCAAAATGTACTGAAGTTTGTTAAAAAACCAGATAGCATGTGCTCAGTAAAAGTGGTTTTGGTACGTGTGTGTATAACTCTTTATTTTGAACCAAATAAAATCTGCATTGGTTTTATCTTCAGTGAGCATGCTCAAACGTCTTTTTTCCCATAGAAAAGCTCAGTGTGGTGTAAGACATACAGCAGTGGGAATCAAAGCCGTGTAACTGCAGTGGTGGCTGCTGTGCTGGGGCTGAGTAGGGAGGATTCTGCCTTTCCTGCACTCTCACTGTTGCCACCTTCTTTAGCACCTCTTTCCCTCTTGCTAGTAGTCCTAAGGAAGACTCCCAAATCAGTGTTAAGCTTTCCAGTCATTAAACAATGGAAAGGACTATAGGTGAGAGGGAGAAGACATTGATGAAGGATGGGATAAACATGAGGGGAACTGCCTTTGAGTTGCAGAGAGTGGTATTTGTTGGGCAAAGGGTTTTGGTACAAGAGGGATGAGGGACTGGGATTTGATGAAGAAGGGCAGCTGGTAGCTGTTACTGCTTTAATCGGAAAAGGCAGCTAGGAGAATGTGGGAGGAAGGGATGTGGACACAACAAACTGGGAGAAGTAGAGACCAAGAGCTGGGCTGCAGTGAGGTGCTGGGAATTACTCTGAGAGCATTGTTCAGAGGAGATCAAGGGAGAGAGCCCAGAGGGATGGAGAGCGGGATGAGGCTGAATTGTAGTGGGAAAACTGGTAGCTCTTCGAAGGTAGGTCTTCTTGCTTCTCTGTTCAAATGGCTGTGTAGACAACTGGTGGCGGACAAGCCCCTCCGGTGGAGTGCTGGTCTGCAGAGCAACGGCAGCTTGTCTTCTGCTATCCCTTTCTAAGCCCATGAAAACACTTATCTCCTGCAAACCAGCCTCTGCTCTTCCCCTCCAAATTAGGAATAACTGCCTCCACTCTCCTAGCAGCATGGGGCAGGTGGTGGGTGGCAGGCATAGGACGAAGTACTCTCCTGCAAAACTGAAGTTGTGAAGCTTAAGCTTGTAAAAACAAGTCTTTCTCCACCTCCCGAAACTGTCAGTCTCAGCTTGTGAGGACAAGGGATAATGTGAGAGCTGTCCCACCCAGCTGCCTTTGCCTGAGGTGCATTTGGGAGTGCCTTTGCAGTCCCTTCTGGTGACATTACCACCAGCAGCCAAAACAGAGGAGTCTGGAGGAGATCCTTGTCCATGTCCTTGGTTCAAGTGACAGATGTTTACCTGCTGGTTTTAAAACTACTGGTTCTAGCGGTGACTCACATGTGTAGCACTGGCATCTATTGTTTTCAGAATAGCCTTTTTTAAAAATCCCAGGAAACGTCTTGTATGTGCACACCATTACAGAGACATTTAATGTCCATCCTGCAACGTCAAGCACTGAAGAAAATCTGCTGCCTCCCCTTTCATGCTTCTTGACAGTCATCTGTCATAAGTGGATGGGTTTTCTCTTCTACAGCTACAGCACTTAGCCAATGCACAAGGTTAGACCCATCTGGGGCAGGAATGGAATGTGCATGTGAGCTTTGCCTGGTCTGTGGCAGAAGTCAGAAGATGCACAGGAATTCGGTAGGAGACTGAAGGAGAGGAAAGGATGGGGGCAGTGTCTCATGGCTGAGGTATTCAAAAGCTCTCAGAGGAACTGGACTCAATCCCTGGCGCCAGACTATCAGTGAGATGCTGAACAAATAAGTTAGCTTTTCTGAAGAGGCCAAGTCTGTATCAGGCTGCCAGAAGCTGAGTGACACGTTTGGTATGCTGGAGTTGGATTTGCAGAACTGTTGAAGCAGCAGTTGGTGTGCAGGGGTGCCTGGTTGCAGAGCACCAGTGGCTTATGGGGTGATCCTGAACCCCTGAGCAAGGTGGCTGTGAAAAGGGCAGATGTAAGGTGGCATTAATGTGTTCTTTCTCCTAGATGCCCAAGTCCCAAAGGGATGAATTCTCATTTTTAGTAGATACGGAGAAATGTCAAGTAAAATAAAAGCCGTCTGTCTTGCAGAAGATCAAGCTGTGTGGTTTATTTAGCCTTAAAGTCAAGGTTGAAAGAGGACAACAGTGCACAGCAACGTGAGCAGCAGTGTCGGAGAGAGGTAATCAAGCTATGGACAATACTGGCATAAGAACAGATTTTTGTACATGAGCAATGAATCACTTCAGCCTGGGAGCTGAAAAAAGGGTTTTTTCAATCATGGTAACAGCATGGCATGAAGGGAAGGAAAAAAGATAGCTCTTTTTAAAAGCTCCATTAATCTAGAAATAGAAAGGAACTGATATGGTAGACGACCCCACGTTGTGGCAAGATATGAAGCTGTGTGGTCCAGGAGCCCTGTGATCCATGGAAAGTTCTGTACAGTGCATGAAGTCTCCTGAAAAATAAAAGGTACAAAAAGACCCATGGTCTGGTTTAAATATGCTTTGTGCATTTTGTTTGTGCTCTGTGAAAAGAAGGCAATGCTGACCTTCACGGAGATGTTGTAAAATTTGTTCTGGAGCACTCTGCAGTAGGTTAATGTCTCATAACATTTCCTAGGAGGAAGTCTGGTAATTTTGTCTTTGCCAACTTTGAATAAAATATCTTAGAGCTATAAAGTCAAGAGGAGAACAAACCCCACACCATTAACTCAGAAATTTTTGTCCTGTTTTTGTTGAGGTTTTTCTTTTTTTTGGAAGATGGGTCCTAAGGGCAAAAGGAAGGTGGTTTGTGTTTCTGTGAGCAAAAGCTGTGTGGTTTCTTGCAATAGGTAGAAATCCCAGGTGTGTAGGCAGGTGTAAGGTGTGGGGGCCATCCAACCCCAGCAGCAACCTACCCATGGAGGAGCTGTCTTTAGTTTTGCCATAGACCTGTGAAGTGATTATCATTTTGTTTATTTATACACAGGCACAGGACAGTACGAGTTTCAAGTGTGCTTTAGATAGCATTTAAAGTGCAGCAAAGATGGAAATGCACTTGTTAGAATAATGGGAAAGGGCTGCAGGAGATCAGCCTAAATACAGCAGAGGCCTCTCTGATGGAACTTTTGAAAAATCTTTCCTTGGGTTTTCGCAGTCATTTCAGCTGCTGCTTGAGAAGGAGTGACTTCTCTAACAATTAGTGATACCTAACTTTATCTTAAATGCATTGAAAGATGGTAGGATAGGACATTTGTCTCCTGCCCCAAGTTGTTCTTAAAATCATAGAATCATAGAATTGTTAAGGTAGGAAAAGACCTCTAAGATAATCAAGTCTACCTGTCAGCCTAACACCACTGTACTTTCTAAGCCATGCCCTGAAGTGCCACATCTACACACTTCTTTAGCACCTCCAGGGATGGAAACTTGACCACTTCCCTGGACAGCCTGTTCCAATGCTTCACCACTCTTTTGGTAAAGAATTTTTTTCTAATAGCCAATCTAAACCTCCCCCGGCACAAATTGAGGCCATCTCCTCTCATCCTATTGTTTGTTAGTTGGGAGAAGAGACCAACACTCACCTCGCAACAACCTCCTTTCAGGTAGTTGTAGAGAGTGATAAGGTCTTCCCTCAGCCTCCTCGTCTCCAGACTAAACCACTCAGTTCCCTCAGCCGCACCACACAAGACTGGTGCTTCAAACCCTAAGGATGAAGACTTCCTATCCTCCAGCAGTTGTTTACTCCAATATGTCAGTACACCCACTGTTAAAAAGCACTCTCTGCCACCTATTTGAATCATTAATTCAGTCTAAGCCTGTTACTTTTCTTACTGGCTGCAGAAAACAGCCTGCTGCTGTTTCTTCGTGCTAGCGTGGTCTTGTCACAAGCCTGTAATTATGATTCTTTTTTACCCAACAACGGAACCCTTAATCAGCCTGCAAGCCTGTTAGTTTCCAATTCAGGCCTCATTTTAGCAATTCTTGCTTTGATAAAGTACTTTTGGTTTGTTCATCTTTTCATATTGAGTAACTTCCGCACTCCACCTGACTCAAGGCCCAGAACTACTCCCTGTGCTGCCTTAATATTACCAGATCAGGTCACCAGATAAATATTTTAATTATTTAGTTTCTGGCATGAAGAGGTGCTTTTTTTGTGTACCTGAAAGTCAGTCTTGGCTGCTCACAGAGGGATTTTGTCCAAGATGTGGAAATTGATATAAAGCAGGACCCAGCCTTGAGCTGCTTATTTCCGATCAAGTGAAGGGCTGCTGGTTATACTGTGCAGCAAACGAGGAGGAAATTCAATATGAATTTCATTTCGCACCTTTAATTGTAAATTGGAAACCATATCTCCCTATTGATACTCAGTAAATGCTTAGTAAAACATTTGTTAATTGGCTCTTCTAAGAACTTACAAGTAAAGCAGTTACATTCAGATTGGAGGTAACTAGCCAATATTTCTTAAACTTTGTTCTTTAATGGGAAAGGAGATAAAATCTTGGCAAGTAATGTAAGTTAGGTGTAGCTGCCTTGATACTTCTGTACTGGAAAGTGGCCATCCTGCTGCTTCTAGCTCTCCGCTGTAGGTTAACATGGGGCTTGTAAATGGGAAATGCTAACCTTGAAGGAAACAGCTAGTCAGCTATTTTAAAACTGAATAAACTCAGCTTATTTCTAAACCAAGGTTTGGATTGCTTGGAGCTGTCAAAGCATGTCCAGTCATGCTTGTCCCTATGGCTCCTCGGATTCCTGCCGGGAGGAAAACCAGCTGTGAGACAAGGGCATTTCCAAGGGCTGTCCGTGGAGCACTCCTCAGCGGGTGGAGGCAGAGTGAAACAAGCTATGGAGCAGGTGGGTGATGGTCCAGTCCTCGTGGTAAAAACTCCCACCCTTCTGAAGAGTTAGGCTGTCTTTAATAAAGTTTATTTTAAAAATCTTTACTATTGCCTGGGAGTGGAAGGTATGAGGGTAAGTGGGAGAGAAGTCTCTTGTGATCTGTTAGAGAACAGCTAGAATAATTTTGAGGTAGACATTTAATTAATGCAACTTTTTCATCTTCTAATGATGCTTTGATCTGGGGAATGCAGCAGCAGTATAGGGCCCTATAGAATGATTCCCTAGACATAGTTCTGAATGTCTGCAGGGCTTTATCCAAGCTCCACCCATAAAATATTCATTCCCTATTTAGTGGTTTTAAAACAGTAAAGGTAGAAACTATTATATCTAGGGAAGGTGATATTTATTCCTTAAACTAAACCAGCTGTCATACCAGAAGCAGTAATTTGAATACCTGTAATGGCATAAGTATAATTAATGCAGAGCAGAGTTTACATCCTCTGGACACTCAGGTTTTGGAATAACTGCCAGAAGGCAAAATTAGGGTGATTATTGTGACAAAGTGCTTTCATACATGTATAGTATTACTGCTCAAATAAAATGTGAACTTCTAAAAGAAAAACAGTGCACATCCATCTTTGAAAATCTCTTTGGATAAAGGCCCAGCATGGACCACCTTCCTTTGCAGAAGCATTTTTTTTTTCTTATTGTTGCCTCTACCCCACACAGCTGTGGTACCTTTGTTGAAGCATGCACCTATTGATAGGTTTTAGTAACCTGACTAGTTTTGTTTACACTTGGTGGTATTCCCTTCTCCTCCCTTTTAAATACCGATAGCCAGGGTCAATCCTATTTTGTCCTGTTTATTTTTACAGTAGGGTTTTACCAATGTGGGTGTTACTCACACCTGACCAGACTATCTCCTATGGTCCATTAGACAAAACCTGCACCTACACACCCTGGGCTCTCCTCCCTTTCACTGCCTTCAGCTTCTCAGCGCTACTGCTTCTCTAGGGTTTAAACCCAAATTCTTACTGTTGGCTGAAAAGCCCAACCCCCAGGTGCATGGTGTTGAAATCCCACTTTTCTGATAACCCAGGTAGCATTTGGTTTCTCTTGGTCTGGATAGTGAGGGACCCAGGTGGGAACAGGGAGCTGGAGTTTCACATCGAACCCTGCAGACCCAGCAGGCCTGATGCCAGGAACAGTGGAGTGCACTAGGAAAGCTCTGCCTCCCAGTGAGTGCAGCTCCTGTCCAGTGTTTTAAAACCCACCATCACCATATAAAACAACCTCACCAGTATAATAGGGCAGAAGGAATTTTCTGTACAGGATGAATAGCGTACAGAGAGAGGAAGGTTGTACCTAGGCATGAATAAGAGCTCTCTCTCCTTGTTTTAGTATAAAGACTAAAAGCATTGCTGGAAAGATGAGATTGGAGTTACTACAGAAATACAGGCACATTTCAGTACTGCAGAGGTATTGAAAGTGTCATGCCATAACCAAAGTTTCTGATTTTAGCTAGGGCATGTGGTTAATAAATAATCCTTTCTAGAATAAAGTGAGTTTTCAAAATCATAGAATAGTTTGGGTTGGAAGGGACCTTTAAGGTCATCTAGTTCCAATCCCTCTGCCATGGCCAGGGACACGTCCCTCTAGGCTGCCTAAGACCCCATCCAGCCTGGCTTTGAACCCCTCCAGGGATGGGGCATCCACAACTTCCCTGGACAACCCGTTCCAGTGCCTCACCACTCTCAAAGTGAAGAAATTCTTCCTTATGTCAAACCTAAATCTGCCCCTCTGCAGTTTATACCCATTGCCCCTAGTCCTGTCACTACAAGCCTTTGTGAAAAGTCCCTCCCCAGGTTTCTTGTAGCCCCTTTCTGGTACTAGAAGGTTGCTATAAGGTCCCCTCAGAGGCTTCTCTTCTCCAGGCTGAACAACCCAAACTCTCTCAGCCTGCCCTCATATGGGAGGTGCTCCAGCCCTCTGATCATCGTTGTAGCCCTCCTCTGGATCTGTTCCAACAGTTTCATATCCTTCTTATGTTGAGGATTCCAGAACTGGACACAATACTCCAGATGAGGGCTCACAAGAGAGGAATAGAGGGGCAGAATCCCCTCCCTCGCCCTGCTGGCCACGCTTCTTTTGATGCAGCCCAGGGTACGGTTGGCCTTCTGGGCTGTGAGCGCACATTGCCGGCTCATGTCAAGCTTCTCATCGACCAGCACCCCCAAGCCCTTCCCTGCAGGGCTGCTCTCAATCACATCATCCCCCATCCTGCACTGAAACTGCGGATTGCCCTGACCAGGTGTGGGACCTTTCACTTGGCCTTGTTGAACCTCACGAGGGTCTCACAGTCCCACTTCTCCAGCCTGTCCAGGTCGCTCTGGATGACATCTCGTCCTTCCACTGTAGTCTTACCAGCTCAGGTTATGCTTCCCTCTTTGTGATTGTATGTAAACACATAGTAAGTAAATGCTATTTCTTGTCCCATAACAAGAAAGCAGATTTGGTTTTCTTTAAGATTTTTAATGATTTGATTTGATGATTTTATTTCATTAATCAGATGGCTCAGAACACAGTGTATTTAGAAAAAGCATTTGAAACATTACACTACACAAAACTGAATGTAAGCTGTTACTTTTTTTTTAAATTCTGAAAGCAGGGAAAGGCTCCTTACTTCAATTGTGTTGTAGAAATCAAATTGTCTTGGAGCATGGATTAGTTTAGCAGGAATAGTTTTGACTTGACAAACTCACTCTTAGTTGGGGAAAATAGGGAGCAAATGGATTAACAAAATGTAGTTGCTTTAAGAATATCAAACTCTGTCATCTCATAGGTGTGTTAGTCTTGGAACACAAGCTGTGTTAGCTAGACTAACACTTAAATATAATCAATAAAGGATGTTTAAGAATACATAGAATAGCTGGGGGAAAGAAAGAGTGTGCAGAACATGTGTAGCTCTTCAAGCACAGTTTAATTCTGATTACCAGCTCCTATAATTATTTACACTCCTCCCTTGCTTGATCCAGTTCAAATACTTATCTGATGTTAGTATACTTAAAATTTACTGAGTACCCTTAGAAAAGCTTATTTTTAGAAGGATGCTCCTTCATATTTGAGGAAAGTGTATTGCAAAAGCAAAACAAGAATAGCTTATTTGAATTGAACCAAAAACTCACACTGAAAACAAGATTAAAAGCATCAATTCTTGGGCGTCCCAAACAAAGGGGCTCTGTAGTTGTAGGCAGGAAATAGCTGTAATTTTCTTAGATTTCAGTTTTCCTAGATAAGACTTGGTTATGGTGAAGAGTCCCATTCTCATTTAAATAACAGTTCTGAACTTCATAACCCACTTCATTATTGCTTTGGACAGTACTAATGAGTGCCTTCTGTGCTGGAACCCCAAGTCCCCATTCCGGGGTCTGAACAAGAACAGCGGAGGGGCTGACACAAGGCATCTGATTCCAGCATTCATCCATCTTATTACAAAACTCAGAGTTAGGTCACTGTGTGTATGAAGGGAAAACCCTCACAGCAGTGGTACCTGACTCAGGCTAGCAGCACACCCTTAGGGAACGCAAGGCAACAGAACACATCCTTAGTCCTCCCTCACTTCCTCAGCTGTCTGGGGAGCGCCTAAGGTAGGCAGAGGCCAAACCTGGATTGTGTCGGTGCCACTGGTCTAGTCAGGACCACAAACTTTAGAACCTGGTGATAATTCTTCCGAACGTGCAGCCTGTGACAACAAGTTTCACTGTTTGCTTAGGGTTACAACATTGTCTTTGGTCTTGGTTTACTCCATGTCTGCCAGTGCCCTCTCACTTGTTTCAGTAATGTGTGAATCACTGTTCCCTGTTGCCATACCATTTTTAATTTTACAAATATCAGGTCTCACCTTGCCGTCTCTTGTACTCAGCTGAACCAACCCAAGTGTTTTTTTATCACATGAAATTTGCATTGTCCTTCTGCTTCTCTTTTTGCCCTGCTCTGTGCCTTTTCAGTTTTTTTTTCACGTCCTTTCAAACATAAAGCTACATTTTACTGTCAACTTTGGATTCCATAATCATGGGTAAGTGAGCATCCTACATGGCTTTCACTTTCCTACTCACTCCCTTCTCCAGATCCAGCAGCACAAATCTCTGGATGACACTGCTAGCAACTTCTCTCCATTGTGACAACTGGTGAAAAGAAACAGGACCAAGAATACATGGTTGTAAACTAATCCTGACAGTTGCTGTAGAAAGATGAGTTTCAGACAGCAAGAGCTAAGACTAACGGACTTTTCAGATATCTTCTTATAAACAAAGTATACCATCCTTGTCTGCGTGATCATTCACTTTTTCTAAGAATAGACTTAATAGTAACTCCTCTCTTATCACAGCAATATTGACATAAATCTATCTTTTATTGCTGCATATAATGGCATTTGCTTTTAGGTGTAGCTTGCAGCCCTTGCCAAAATAAAAAAGGTTATCAGAGCAACTGCTGGATGCTCCCAGCTGGGAATCACTAATTGTGTTTTAAGGAAGGGAACTTCAAATCAATTCTGTACTGTGAAAAATGGGCCGAGTTGCTACCTTTGCCTTGAGGAAAGACTTGCCAGTATCAGCCCTTTTCACTTCTGAGGTGAAATACGGAGTTTATATGAATGTGCCAAGACACAGTCAGTTTTACACCATAATTTATCAAATAAGAACAGGTGACATTTCTGACTCGATGACTTGTTCTAGTACAGCTACCAGCATAAATCCATGTGAAACACTGAACTCCACAAAAGCTAGCAACACTATGTGCCTCCTACTCCAAGATCTACGTGAAGGGAGTACTAAGAAAAACAGAAAGATAAGCCCATTGCTGACCTACAATGGCATCTCCATGTTCATACCCAACCTGAAACTTGTTAGCAGAGCTGGAGCTCGAAGCAGCACAAGAGTTTCTTCTCTTGAGAAAGGAATGCGTGGGTGAGCACACTCAAACAAAGCTGAAATTACTGTAATATCTTGTCCACACAATCGAATATTTAGCTAAGTATGTACACAAATCAGCCAGCAGCAGAAAGCCCAGCAGGTGTTTCTATTCCCTCTTCCACTACTACTGTCCCAAAACCATGGAGAGCTTTCACAATAATTTGCTTTTTCTCTCTTCCCCACCCACTGTTGTAGTTAAACAATAATCCCTTGCCATTTAACCTCATTAGGATACTGAGCTCCCAAAGTGGGGCTCAGAGCGCCTGCACCCCATTGTTACACTAAATGCTGAAGGCCAAAACCCCAAACCACGACACTGTGAAGAAATGCTGTTTCTTTAAATCCTCACAGCTAAACCGCAAGTATTGGAAAGATGGTTGTTGCTGTAGCTATCAACACTATGAAGAGGAATATCATATGTCACTTCTACGAACCTCTGCTTACCGTGATTACTTGGGCATTGTCAAAGGCATTTGGTGCAGTAGCACCCAATTTCTTTCACACAGGCGATAAACACTGTCTCTAGGAAGGATAGGTCTTAATATACTAATATATTATGATCCTCCCTGACACAGCGCTTAGCCCACCCCTAGCTTGAACCTGCCATACCACACAGGCTTTAGGTGCTTTGATAACAAGGGAACAGAAGTTACCAAAAGGTTTGGACAGACCACCTAATGCAGCAGTCTCAGTCAGGACAGCATGACATGCTTTGAATACCTAGCACATTTTTATGTTTGAAGTAACCTTATGCCACCTCCTGCAACTTTACTGATGTGTTTGTATCTTAAGTGACACGAGGGTAAGAGTTCTGAGAACAGAAGACCAATGGAAATCAGGTTAAATGCTTCTTCTGATTTTGTGCTTTATGAACAGATTAGAACTAATACATAGAAAACCAGGAATGCATATCCTAGAACTGCAAAGCAACAGCACCACAGTCTGTCTGCCTTAAAGGAAGGATGTGCATCTGGGACATTCTTAGATGGCTTACTTTCTCCACCAAAACCAATTTTAGGTCATATGCCTTCCTTTACTTCTGATATCCCACATTAAAAATCAGGCAAGCTTACCTCAAATGATCCATTGTTCTGGAAGCCGTTATTGCACAATGACTATTACAAAATAGCTGTGACAATCCAGAAGAGTATCTCCTGGTATTCTGTTTTCTGGTATTAATCTGTTTCAGCATCAAGACATTCAGCCAGGCAACTTAGGACTGCAATTCAGTATCAGACAGTGGAGGATAACCTCCTTGATTAAACTAAAATCTGGAAATAAAATTCATGAATATGTTTTTAACACAGAACTGCACGACCTACTTCTCCCTGACTCTGTAATAACAACTTCAGAGACTTTACTAGTTACAAAATAAATCCAATCTATTTCTCATAGCCTAAAGTTAAGTATTTTAACATTGCAGCAAAACCCTTTCAAGCTGAGCAGTCACTTTCTCTGAGGGAATGCAAATCTGTTTTTTTCCAAATAAAAGTGAGAAAGTGACCTTTAATTGCAGTATTTCAAATTATTGCCATCTAATTAACAAAACTGGCATAAGCTGTCAATGTAGCATAGCTTTAATACTGTGCTTTGGCACAAAAATTAAGTCTGACTATTCTACTCCCCCTCCCCTTTTTAAAAATACATATAGAATATGTTTACATAGGATGCTTTCAAGTTCCAAATGGTTAAAAAACCACAGGAAACTAGGGACATCAGAGAAGTAATGAAAAAAAACATTATGCTAACAAAAGCTAGAACTAACCCAAACATTTTTAATTACCCTAAAAGAAAGATAGCTGTTCCTTTGCATGCACCAAAATAAATCCTTTGTAGGTCTGGAATACTGTACGTGAACCTGAGAGGGACACTGCCTTTATCCACACCAGCATAACCAGGTATTCAAAAAGCCAGAGCTTCTCTCCTGCCCTGCAGACACCTTTCTACATCACCAAGTTCCCTGATATAGGCAGTTCACGCAACCCACAAAGTCTTTTATCCTGGTATAATCACTACAAGTCATCTCTCCCTGTTCAGTTTCGGTCCCTAGACAAACCCAAAGGCATTTTGGTCTGAGAGTCCACACAGGGTGGTACAAAACAGATTATGGTCAAGAGAGTGACATAGGATAAAGGCGTAGTGGATAAAGCATCCAAGGCCGATAAGTCACTTCATTACCTGAACCAATTGTAGCATTTAATCAGTTTGTCACAACTGTTTAATTTCCATAGCAAAAGTATAAATTGCAAGTAGCAAATGAAGATTTCACTTGAGGCTAAAACACAGATTCAAATATGATTGGCCAGGCATTTACATCCCATTTGTATGTATGTATGCATTGTAAGGCACTTCCATATTTATCAGACAAATGTTACCCTAGAACTGCTTTCAGAATTACTTAAGATTTTAGATTCCAGACAATATAGTAGTGATGTGACATTACTTTTTTTTTTTAAAAAAAAAGATGTTCAAAGTTACTTGCCTCGCTCTGGAGTAAAAGCAAATCTGTGCTTCCCTGTGAAAGCCTTTGATTTTGTGATCAGTTAGGACAGGATAGTTTAGTTTTGCACTATCCCATGGCCCTTGTTTTAGGCTGATATGCAAAAGCCTACAAGACTTCTCAGCATTTAGGACTGTAAGATTAAGAGTAGCCATTGTCTACAATGCTGTTCCCACTGTAAAGCTGCCTGTTTAAGCCATTTCCTGGCTTTGTAATTCACTATTTCCTCCACACTTTGCCTCTCTTTCACTTTGCAGGCTTTCTACTGGAAGTTATTTTTTTCAGAAGGGCACTCCCAAATATCCCAGGCCAAGAAGCACCTGTGGTTTCTCACTGTGCAATATTAAACTTTCCTTCCAAAATCTGGGAAGTGAGACCCTCCTTCTGCACTGCAAATAAGGCTTGCATGGGCTGCTTCTTACAAAGAGCATTTTTCAAGACAGGGACATTCAAAATGTTTTTTCTCTTAGGAATGTGATCAAGCTATTCAGCAGTGCTGTCCTACTTTCTGTGACTCTGATTATGACTGACATTGTACATAACCAGTTTGAGGTATTTACTGTCTGCTTTCCTGCTGTATGGTCTGTGCCTCCTGGTAACAGATTATCCTCCCTTACTTCTAAGTTTCAGCAGGTCATGAGTTCAGTATTTTGGAGAGGAATACTCCCTGCTGATGCATCTGTAAGTTCTCTGGTTTCTCCCCTAGAAAGGTCCTCCCTCCATCTTAAAGAAAAACACATGAAATTGAGGCTTCTGAGTATTCAAATTCCATTCCCAGACTTGTGCAGAAGCAGAGACCATGTCTGCCAAGGCTGAGGTCAAGCATGTTATTCCTGTTAGCTCCTTCAAACAAAGTTAAAAGGAACACTAAACCTTTCTTTGAAAGCCGTGTGGAGCATATTAGTTTCTAGGGTTCTACTGTTCAGAATTAGACTCAAAGAAGCTCCTCTGACCAATTATGTCTGAGGAGAGAGAGCAATTCAAGTTAAATTGAAATTATATAAGGAGGATCATGTTTTCTATGCCAATCTACAAATTGTCTCACTGATTATAAAGATTGAAATCACGGGATCTGGCATCCTTGTTACTATGAGCTGCTCAAGCTATCTTTTAAGGTTGCAAGATTACTTACTAGGAGGACTTTCCCCCCACCCCAGGAGTAAAATGTAGCAGCTACCATTTAGTAAAGAAATCATTTTAACCTTTGCTATGTATTTACTTCAGGGTACACTCTTTGGAAGTTCAGACAAAAATGTTTAGATTTTTTTTCCCAGCACTTAATATTTCTGCAGTTGTTTCCCCAAGGGCACTTCCTTCAGTGTGAAAGAAAAATAATAATATTTTTGGTCTTTTTATAGGCCAAAAAAAATTGCAACCTTGGAATAGGGTGAAACTTGACCAAGTACCAAGTATGTGATACTTTACCCTTGTTCAGTCTTTATCAGAAAAGGTAGCTTACACTGTTCCCTTCCTCTGCATAGCAGACATGTAACACACAGCACAAACACACTTGTCATAGCATTCCTCCTTTCTGATAACTTGAGATGAGAATGAGAGGTTCTGCTGAAGCCAAAGGAAGCAGCACTTGGAATACCCCTCAAAAAGTACACTGAAAAATCCAGTGTTAGCGGCTGCTATGGCACTACTCTTAACAGTCACAGGATCTGCTCGTACCTACTCCACTGTAACTGATAAACTGCCTTTGATATCTTGGAAGCTAGGAGAATTTGCTTTGCTAGACAAAACGTGCAGCATTATACAAGTGACTCAAAACGCAATCCTGAATTAACTATAGTGCACAAAGCATAAAAACGCCGTTTTTCTACATTATTTTTTTGTCTTCTTCTAAATTTTGTAAGTGAAAATATAATTTCCCACTCAAACACTGCAGAGGAATATGCAAGAAGGTTTAGATAATTTCCTAATCTGTTTAAAATGCAAGGTTTATGTCCTGCTTGTGGATTGCTGTGGCCTTTATCATGGGAAAAGGAAAGACCTGTTTGCATGAGAATTCAAGTACGCACAAACAGTCTTGCCCTACTGTCAGTATTAGCTTCTACGAAGCACTGAAAGGGGGCCAGGGACTTCATTTGGCCCATCCCCAGGGCATGAACTTAGCCAATTCCTTGGTAACTTCAGGTGAAGATTTTTAGCAGTAAGTTGTTGATGCAGCAAGCAAAAAAAAGATTACCAGGACAAATCACTCAGTCCCAAGTACAAAGTCCCAAGTACAACATCCCGTGCAAGCATAACAATACTTTTTTCAGTGTAGACCACCACCTTGCAAGTTTTCTTCTGCAATTTGAAGAGGACACCAACATGTCGTGATGGCTGTTCATTACAATCTTAAGCTGTGTTTTCTACTCAAAACTTCACACTAAGGTTATAAGAAATGACATATGTGCTGCATGGTTCGGTCGAGTTCTTGCCAGGATCTTACTGGAAAGGCATTGAAAGTATTAAACTATTCTTTCAAATGGATATACGCACGCGCACACACGCAAATCTATTAGTAACAGAAATATGCAATGTTTCAGGAGAAGCAGATGTTTTGTTGTTTTTTTTTCCCCCACTTTTTCAGTGAAGTAGTTCCTTGGGAATTTTATGTAAGGATTGGTGTCAATAGTAAGAAGATGGCAAGACGTTTTAGCTTACCTTTTGATGACAGTGAAATCCAATTTTGGAAGAAGATTAAAAGCAGTTAAAAAATCAAATAATAAAATCTGTTGCTGTAATGCAAGAATAAAAGTTAAGCTTGTGTATATGGGCCTTTCCAGACTATGGTAGATAAGTATTTTAAGTAATTTTTTAATATACAGTTAGATTATTACATTCCTCACCTCTCACCAATGATTCACCTACTTTGTCCGCTCATTCACAATCACATTTTGGACTTACTGGAAAACTACATTCAATTCTATATTTTTGCTATAGGAATTATGAACACAGACAGAGAAGCATCTGCACTAGGACTGTTTATTAATGCTTTCAAAAGATTCAGTCTTCCTGAGGAAGCCAATGAAACAGGATTTCTACTTCCAGGACCTGTACATGATCATTTTCCCCAAAACCAAATCTCTCCCTGCATACAGCTCTGGTTTTCAGCCAAAGCGAATTGGTAAACTTCAGCTTCAAGCTACATGTAACAGTTTGCCTCACTGTATTTAATTCATTTATTTTGGCTAAGTTTCACCATCTCTGCCCAAAATTTGGTTCATATGACTCAGCTAATAAATTGATTGCTGTAGAAGTTTCAAGTCCTCAACTCAGCATGGACAGCATAGCTCCTAAAGACTTGTCCAAAATCAATGAAATTGGTTTTTTAACTTAGGAAGAAACTACCTTTTTTTTTCTTTTTTTAATTTTTTTTTTTTAAAGTGCTGGCAGCAGAAAAACAAACCATGTAAACAGTATAAATAGCATGGACCATCGCTGTCTGCTTTGTCTTCCTTGAAAGCAGAGAAGAACTGAAAAGGAGTTGTTCTGCTCAGAGATCTTCATCAGGGTTTGTTACTCTTCACCTTTTAAGAACAGAGCTCAAGCTGTAACGCCCTTCCAGTTTCTCCACAAAAAAAAAAAGCTTCTGGCTGCCTCATGTCTCTTTTCTTAATAATGTTAGACAGTCACTACAGATCAGTGCCCTTTACAAATTCACCTTGGAGGGACAGACAAGGAGGTAGATCGCTCACTAGAGAACACATGTGAAAGAAAGCAGACTAGGCGATATGACTTAAATGTTTCTCTGCAGCAATAAGTTCTCATACCGAAGTTAGCCCATTAAGTTTAATAGTTAAAGAAAAACAGAGTGGATATTTACTCACACACAGTTTTATAAGAGGAACAACTGAAATGGCAGCAAGAAAAACACACTTTTTAGACAAACTGATATTACATCACGTTAGTGGGCCACAGAACTCTTTAAAAAAATAAACATTTTGAGATGTGAGAGTGAAATCACATTTTAGCATGCTTTAAATAGCTGAACTGCTCTGAAGTTTTCAGCTATTGGCAAAGACTGATATCTCCTTAGTTGGAAATTAAAAAGCATTTAGCAATAAGTTAAAGCTAGCCTACATGTAAGTGGGCTAAATACTAGGCAAAGATTTTTTTCCCTTTTCACATTTAGGATGATGCTACAGTTCATCACTTCTGTAGCGCGTATGTTGTTGTGCAATGCCCCACTGAAGTTTCACATCTGCTCTGTGAAAAAGAACAAGAGTAAACACCTTTCTTTTAGGATAGTCACAAATGGTAAAGCCAGTAGTATTTGTTTATCAGTTTAATTAGATGTTTGCTGTTTATCACACACGAGAACTGGAAGCAGAGTCCATGGATTCTTCTGAGCAATATGAAACCTCATGGTTCCATGCAAGACCAATACTGTGCCTCTCTCTCTCTTACTTCCCTCTCCTCCTCTTAACTGCTGGTTTCCTCCAGCCCCAGATATCTGTCCAACATCTTCATCTGATTTTAAGAACCGTAAGGGAGAGAAAGTTTTACCTCATGACTTCTACCCAAGAAAGCCCAGCTCTGGGCTTGTGTTGGTTCAGGTATGTCTTAGACCACAGAGAGCTGGATGGTTTTCTTTTGAGGCACTAGAAGTTAGGCTAATAGTAATAGTCAAGTTGCCCAAAGCTAAAGGGACAAATAGCTCTCATTGCCTTCCTATTTAAACACATGGCCAGTGAAGAAATCTTTCACTTTTTTCCCTGATATACATTAAGTACAGCTTGCAGTAACAGATTCCCCACAGTGTCTTGCATTCATGCACCTGGCATCCTAACGCAGACCGCCCCGTTTTACTTCATAGTTTCCTCAACCTCACAAGAGAAGTTAACAATGGATCTTTTCGCACTCAGATACACACACATCCTTTTTTATCTCATCATAATTATCGTGTTTATAGTTCTTCTTCCACATTCTCAAGCTAAGCCAAGACAAGCTCAGTTCTATGACAATGTTTTCATGTACCTCTCTCCAGAGAGAGCTGCTGCAGCTGAACAAGACAATTGCAGCACAGTAGTTATACTTGGATTCATTATGCAGTTGAAAAGAGGAGAATGACCAGCTTTCTCATTTGTCAGTTTTCAGACACTTAGAAAACCCCACTGTCAGCATCTTGAGTAAAAGCGAGGTGACATCTTCAGACCTTAGTAAAACCACTTACACAAGTTAACTTGTTTAAATAAACATTCCCACCTCAAGTGACACAGGGGCCTGCAGTCTTCCTTCATCCATCCACAGAGCAAGAGTTATTTTTACTGAGTCAGTAATCATGCATTGTCTTCCAGAGGAAATACTAGTCGGGTACCCCTGCTTGTAATTTCATGATCTGCTACTCCCAAATCACGTTCCAGTGCTTCCTCTGAACTACTTTTTGTTCTCCTGCCATCAAGGCTAGTGGTAGCTGTATGGGGGCCAGAAGAACCATTTGCAGTTATTGTTGTATCACCATATGTCACAGTAAGGTCACCATCATTCAAAATAAAATCGGAATCCTCTTCTCTAAGCTGTTCTTGATTCTGGAAAAAAAAGAAGAAAAAACATCTCTGTGCAGTGCACAACATCTGGTCTTTGCCAAGAAGGTAACTGAACAGAACTGAACTGAACAACACGTCAATACAAAAGCTGTAAGCAGTAAAGTTCCACCTTAAGAAATGTTAAAAATAACCTTGAACCTAGTGTTTGCAAATCAGCTTATGGCTCTGCGTATAACTACTGCTTTTGTGGAGAGATGAGGGGGAGCTGAATCCAAGAACCAGATTACAAAACAGCTAACTAGGAATTTATTATGACTAAAAGTGTACCAGAAATATGGGAGAGATGAGCAGTATGTACTGGTTTTTGCATGACGATTTAGAAGGCAGTACAGGAAAAAAGACTGGAGACACAATTAAGTCACCCCAGATACAAAGTCAAAGTTGCATCTGTTGCTGATTGGTCAAGTTTATTAGTAAAAGACTCATACAAACCGGTAATAACTCATTAGGCCCAAATTCTTTATATTCAAGGTTTCCTCAACAATTTTTTTGTTAGAGATAAAATACTAACCACACACTTTAGAACTATCTACTTACTCTTATCTGGTACTAAATAGAGAATTACATGACCTCGTTCTTAGGAAAGCTCCTGAACCATAGAAGTATAAAAGACATACAAGAAAGTGCTTGCTTCATACTTTTGTAACTAGTTCTGATGTATTTTCTTTTCAAAATCATTTCAGAAAGTGGCTCACAAAACCCTGCGAATTTATTTTGGCAGAGATGGAATGCAATATATGGTCGGAGACTAGAAACTGCTCAAGTGTAAACAAAACACTATTTCTTTACACAGCGTAATATTGTACAATGTTTCACTGCTGTTTAACATGCCTTGGTTAAAGACAAACCAGCTGAATTGGTCAGAAAATGGGGCTTCCTCATATCTGAGGAAAATTCTCTCAGTACTATAAGCTTGCTTTCTTGCAACCAAAACCAATTTTTTCCCCGTGTGAATTGCTCCACACTGCTTAGCAAGAGTTGAAATGTAAGTGTGTGAATTGGTGGTCTCCTCAGTAGGCTGGACATCGATCAGGCTACATTCTCAAAATACATCATTTTCATCAGGCGACATGAGATAGGATATCCATGATCAGCCTGATCCGAAAGTCCTAGCCGTACTGCAGCACAGAAGTTCAGGGCACTTGAGATTGAAAAAGCTGATTAACCTGTCCACAATGAAAAATGCAGTGCCTGGCTAAATAAAGCTTCCTGGGAAAGCTTCCTGTCATTATTTCAGAATAATAATCAGCCAAAATAAAGCAGCAGAAGCCTCTAGATGATACAGAATATTTAACTAATAAGGACTGGAAGAGGTGTCAGGAATTTACCAAAACCCGTGAAAGAAATGGTGCAGTTCAGTGTCAGGTGCAAGACAAGCTCTACTTAGAATGAATGCTAATTTCTCAGAACCTTCGCGGCATCCAAATTTATCATCGCTTATTAGAGACAGGGTTACTGTGATATAGAGCACTGTTCTCAAAGAGCATACACGTTTCTCCTCAGAAGGCTCCAAGGAGACCTTATAGCGACCTTCCAGTACCTGAAAGGGGCTACAAGAAACCTAGGGAGGGACTGTTCATAAAGGCTTGTAGTGATAGGACAAGGGGGAATGGATATAAACTGGAAAAGGGAAGATTTAGACTAGATATAAGGAAGAATTTCTTCATGATGAGAGTGGTGAGGCACTGGCACAGGTTGCCGTGGGAAGCTGTGGATGCCCCATCCCTGGAGGTGTTCAAGGCCAGGCTGGATGGGGCCTTTGACAGCCTGGTCTAGTGGGAGGTGTCCCTGCCCTCGGCAGGGGGGTTGGAACTGGATGATCTTTAAGGTCCCTTCCACCCCGAACTATTCTATGATTCTATGATTTAAGGACACTTGCTTTCTTTGATTGCAAAGAAAACACTGAACTACTGTCACTATCTTAAAAAGAAAGAAGCAGAAATTAAAAGGTTGAGGTATAACTGGCAGAAACAGCCTTTACAAGCTTTCCATTGGAAAAAAGCCAAAGTCTGAGGGACAAGACCAAGAGGATTAAAAAAAAGATACACAAAATAACTGTCTGTTTAAGAAAATCTGATATCTCTATATACTCTGTTTTTGAAGAAGAGACATTCAAATAAAGATGAAAAGCAGAAAACCAAGTAAGGGGTGGGCAGTTTGACTATTGACTCGTTATGTTTTAAGAAGTCCAAGCAGCAGAGCAGCTCTATCACAATTGCTTTTCATGGTGCTTGCCCTTGGAGAAGCACCAATGAGGGGACGGCCGTGCTGACAATGCACTAGGAGGTATTGTGATACCAGGGCCACATGTGAACCAGCTGCAGCAAGCTCCCAAAGCACCTCCTATCTCCACAATGCTACTTAACAGCGAATCCTTGCAGCCACCTATCAGATAAGAAACTGATAAGAACACACACTACACTTGAACTTCTCCAAGAGGCTGAAAAGCTCTTAGAAGCACGATACTGAAAGAAGAGGGCTGTAGGCTTTATATTACATGCAAGTCCTAACTCAGGCTTTGCTGGTTTGTCCTAGGCTATACTTACAAGTACATAAACATGATCAGTTCCAGAGAAAACACACAGCTTTCTCTCAACACCATGAACAAACATTGCCCTGTACAAGCCAAGTTCCACTTATTTATTTCACTTCTGAACAGCAGTGCAAGCAGCAGGCAATTAATTCCATGTATTTCCCTAGAGAATATCCATGAGCAATCTCATGTAGTTTACAGTTTTGCTGTGTTTGCAAGCAAAGGGGATGGGTGAATAAACCTACTGTGTTTCATGCAGCATGAACAATTCTTACAAGGAAGACAGGAAACGTATCCAAGTAGGTCCCTAGAGACTTGAAATTCTTCCAAGAATAACCCTAAACTGGCCTCTGCAATCCCCTACAGTTCTGTAGGCATAGCTTCAATTCACTCAAGAAACGTAGGTCTGAACTTCACTACTTAAACTAACAAACCAGAACAGCTAAATACCTAAATCCAAAACTCTACGAAAGACTGACTTTTGCTTTGACATGCTGACCCAGAGGAAGCTCACAGCAGCATTCTGTCCCACTTGTGGTAAAATTTGCTCATGCTCCTAAAAATGTATGCTGGAGACATTAAAACAGCTAAAACTTTTGTAGACTGACAGCTTACAAAGCCAGTCTTTACTGCCTCCCCATAACAGTGCAAAAAGAAGCCCACGCAAAGTACACCACACATACAAAGCACTGGTAGTCACCATGTACGCCACTGAACACAACAGAAGCATCATGGACGACAACTTGCTTCAGAAGTTACTTATCTTGTGGGTCCAAACCAAAAGCATCAAGTAGTACACATGGAAAATATATTACAACTTAAATCTTGTGCTCCACTTACAGTTTCTCTATTTCTCAGCTGATTTCAAATTCATCAAGGAAACTAAACAATTTCCGCTATGAAGACAGAAGCACTAAGAAAAGGGACAGAGGAGGCGTGGCTAAACAGTTTTCTTACAAACTTTGAGAGTTACCTCCTCCAAGACTCATAGACTGCAAATGAGGTCTCTTTACTGGGTTTGCATATTTATTCAATTATCTCTACTTTCATAACAAGTTGTTCCAGTGAATATGGTGGAAGAACTAAACTTTCAAGAAAGAAAATGGACAGGAGTGTGTGTAGGGCAGAAAACAACACTGAACAAACACGCAAAAAAAAAAAAAGGATAAATCCCCAAGACTGCTTCATCAGGAAGAGCAGGTGATAACGGAGTTGCTTCCTCCAAATGGGAAAAAATGGTTGATGACAAAAAATTACTAAAGTTTTCAATGGACATGTGAAAAGGGAAGAGAAAGTCACCTACATCAGTTTGGGATAAATTAGAAAGCCCTGCCAAATGGATATGCACTGAAGGTAACACCAGGAAAGAAAAATAGCAGTGAATTTTAGATAACGGTAATTTTAAACACTAACTACAGTAGCCCTTCATGATCTCAAGCTCTAACTTGGATTCTGTTTGGGTGGGAAAACACTTAATGATGAGTGTAATGGCACGGTTTTTAAGGAGTTGGAGAACAGCAGCACAGAATAGTAACAACAGCTCTGGAAAAATCCACTGTACCTTACCTCTTTATGCTGACTCAGAACCTTACAAGTATGCCATGCAAATTCAAGCTTAAAGGACATAGTCTATACTTCAGAATAGCCTGTATATGGACTATGTAATAAGGTTATTTGATTTTCAGACTTTAAACCTCCCCTTTAGCATCTAATTAAAAAGATATTCTCCTACTCACGGAAGTGAAAATGAATTCTAAATAAGGCTGGAATAAAGCCAGGGAAATAAAAGACATCAAAAGCTGAAAACAATACACAAATATACAGTCAGTACAGCTACATACTATGCATGCTTTCTTCCCTATGTAGCTGTCATAACTGGTCAGACATGCACCTGAATGAGGTCTAGGAGTTGCTACTTCCTTGAAACACATTTTCCAGCTATGTTACATTCTGTTGACTATTTACAGACTTTTAGACTTTTTTGTTTAATTTGAAGTCTTCAGTCTTTAATTCTCTCAGATGTACCATTCAATTTTCCTAGAAATATCTCACAAAAGCACAACTATTCCAAGCAGTTTCTGTCCCCACAAAGACACGGCCCAGTTGCTTCGCCTGCACTTAACAGGAAGGCAAAAGATTCCACAGCTTTTTAGCCAGTAATAAAATGATACAGTCAGTATCATAGCAAAGCCCACTATGCAAAGAAATGAAATGCAATAGGGCAATGCAGAGTATGGAAACCTTAAAAAGAAACTAGAAATAAAATCTCAAAATTATTCTTCCCTAAGACTGATGCAGCAATGCACCAAAATGGGAACAAGAAGAGAGAATACAATGTGAAAGTTCCTCACTATACACCTTAAAGAAGTATGCTGCCTTATAAGCATTTTTAATGAAGTTAACTTTCCAAGAGGGAGTGCACGTGTGCATCACAGAACCAGTCCAATACCTTTGCATGTACAGTAGTAGTTAGAATGAGGAATAAAGAGAGAAAAAAGGGCCCAACTGTTGGACAAAATGAAAGCCAAAGCTGGCATGTTCCTTCTGCTTAGATTCTCAGTTACTGGATAACTAATCTTAGTAGATCATACACAGACAAACGGGCAACACATAAGTAGGCTAATTGGTCTGATGGATGCCTTCCAGCCTAGATCTATTTTAAGATCTCCAGTGGCATTGCAATGATCAGAACAAGGCCATTTTCTTGCATTACTAATAGCTCCAGATGGGCAGCAGATATTTCCAGTTACTTTGAAATTGCACTATCAGGTAAAAAATGGTAATGATAACAGAAACAAATGCAGAGAAGTATTCTAAAGTTGCAAGTGGAATTCTTAACTCTCTAGGAAAGGATTAACAAAAATCTGGTCCAAGACTACCTCAACAAAGCAGAGATTTTACCATTCCAGAGGACTTGCAAATTTCAGTGAACCCACATAGTTTTATTTACAAGAAGCTCATAAGAAGTTGTAGATTTCAGAAGCATTAGACAGGTAGGAATGACATGTATCAGGATCCTGCCAGAGTAGTAAGAGAATGAATCACTAATTATTGTAAGACATAGCGGTAAAGACAGAACAGTGACCTGCTAGACTGAGATAAATAACTAACTACTGGTTTCTGAAATGTGACCTCAAAATTCACAGTGGGAACAATAAAGGAAGCTCTACCAGATTTTTTTATGGCATAGGTAAATGTGTCTGTGTCTTCTCTGAAGGACACCTCAACCTTAGCAGTAATAGCAAAAGAATCTTGTCCAGAAGTGTTGAAAAGGGAATTAACATTTTGAAGTCATTCACTGAACAGGTTTATTGACTAGGCCTGCAATTTTATAATATCCTTAAATGTTATTTTTTTAATGCATTATTTGAACAGTAAGATTATCTCTGATTTCTACTAACAGGAGCTGTTGCCTCAGGGAAGAGTATCTTCAATCTTTTCTGCCTAGGGCAAAATGGCATTTTCTTGCAGTATGTATAATAATCATACTAACCTTATGCCTAAAAAGAAAAAAAACCTGCTTTGCCTAAATTAAATATATAAAAAGCAAAACACAGAACTATAAAGTCATTCTACTTACATCATAAACTTGAGGACTTGTCAGACAGCGAGCTATCAGGCCACACCAGCTGGGTAGAGTTGTGGTTAACGGAGGGCCACTGTGAGTGAGAATTGGCTTCAAATAACTTAAATAGTTAAGGAAAACACATCAGTGCTCAAAAATCACTATTAAAAATAAAAAGACAATTGTACATAAATGTGGTTCTGCCTTTGATCTATGTGCTGCTCAATTATTGTCTATAAAACATCCATTGCAAATAAATGCATTTTTAAACAAATACATGAAAAACATCTTCCTGCAACATTTTTCCCTTGATTCTTTTAAGAGCAGTTTCTTTACCTACACATTTACCACAAGGGAACCTCTCTTCCAAGTTTCAAGTAGTTGCAATGTTTCCAGCTTTTGGACTCTCTGGAGCCAAAATCAGCAAGCAGAGGTACAAGTGCTGTAATGTTAATACATCCAAGGGTATTTCTGCTCTGCGGATGCAAGCACGGTGTTGAGGTTGCAAGCTAGAGGCAATGTGGCTCAACACAGAGAAATAAATACATACTGACCATCCAACGTCCTCCAAGCAATGCAGCCACCTGAACTTATCCACTGCTAGCTGGTCATTGAGCCACAGAGATGCAACCAGAGATCTTACTCTGATAAGGCTGAAAGACATCTCTGCAGTGCACATGTAGATGTCACACAGCCTGAGAAAGGCAAAGGGAAAACTGTATGGCAAGAACCAAGAACAGTGTGGAGGGAAAGCATCTGCTCAGGTAATGCTACCTAGATTACTTTGAGGGGCCAGGGGGCTGGGAATGGAAGGTGTCTCCACACGTCTTTTCATAGGTCTGTCCCCAGGTAAGTACATACTTGTTCACGCTAGTACTCCAGACTGATGATATGCCAGAGAAAATGCTCAGGAGTCAAAAAAGGTGTCCCTGCTACAGAGCAGGATGCTGATCTTGACCGGTACAAGAACAGAGCTCACGAGGAGAGCGCTAAGACTTTCCAACATTGTCTGAAAGCAGGACCACAGGGTTTCAAGTTGAGGGTTTTTTGGTTTTTTTTTTGATGTTGGGTTTTTTTGAGTTGTTTTTTACTGTTTTCTGTTTTAAGTCAGTCTGATTATTTCAAAAGTAAATATATATTGCAGGTAGTCTAGTTACTTTTTTAGGTCTCTAGGCACAGAGAGAATCAAGTCCATTTGTGAATATAACACTTCCCCCGATTCTCTCAATAGATCAAGGTGCTTAGGGGAAAGAGAGGGTTAAAAAATGGGCTGTTGTAGCAGAGATGTATCCTTCCGTTTAGCAGAGCCAGGCATAGCATGTTTACTTGAGCATATAACAGCATGATTATGCCAGTGTAGAGTTATGTTTCCTCCTTCCCTCCTCCAGTAACAGTGCGGCTACACCCAGTCCTGGAAAGAAAACACTTCCCACTCACACTAACCTATCAGCCTCTGCGTTGCCCTGCGGCAGACAGGCACATAGCAACTCAGTCATAATAAAACAAATCCACTAAAAGACATCTGATACTTCATCGAAGTTGCTGTTTCCCTCATGTTTCCCTCATGTTTAACAATCGTGGGTGAACCTAAGGAACAGCCCATGACATTAAATGAACTCTGCATTCCGCAGGAATATAGTTCCTGGTTATCCGTCTGCGTAATGTTCTGTGGATAATAGCCAGCATCAGAGCACACTGCCAAGTGCGTCTTATTCACATCTTTTTCAAGTTAAATTCCCTTACAAAGAGTGAACTTTGAGGCAATCTGCCTTTTTACTCACAAACCAAGTCAATGCATCAGCAAAACATATTTTGACATCTAGCCATAGGTATAGAGGTGACAATTCCAAGGATCATCCCTTATGCGAAGTTTAAATTCACCCAGCTGTTAATCCGAATACCTCCTTGCAACAGAAGAAGCAGAATTTTACCTCTAAGATACAGGATCCTCTGCATGTCAAAGCTCCCTTGGCACAAACTTCACAAACACCTTCCCTAAAGACTGCTAGTCACCACTGAAAAAGCAAGTACACTATCAGCATCTTTTAAGTTTCTGTGAAACAGCTAATTAAGCTGCAATTTTCACCTCTTACTCCCCCTGCTTTTGCTGCAGCTGCTGGGGACTGCGCTTGTGCTAACATCAGCCTAGGGGAAGTCGGCATTGCCAGTAACTCCTTTTTTCATGGAGCACAACCCTTTTGTAAAGGCAGGGGAAAAATGATAGTTTTGCTTCCTTCTTAAAAAGACAAGAAAGCAGCCAGCCACAGCCAGACTCTCCTGTGCTCTTACCAGAGAAATTTTTGATTGTTTGCTTTTAAATAACAAGAAATGACCTCAATATACTTTGACATCAGCCACTACAACTGAAAGGGTTAACTTGAAATTACTAACATTTATGAATATTTAAACTAGCGCATACACTCCCTTCTGGGCTTTGCCCCAATATTACTGTGTCTGAAAGCATCAGTCGAACAGATTTTATCCTAAACAGGCAAGTGCTATTATAATCTAACCGCTTTCAACACTACATCTGTGTTTCCCTGGGTGGGAAATCTTGATGCACAAGCCACGAAATGAAACTCCTGTGCTCCAGTCAGGCCAGCAATCTCTCATTAACCAGTGGCCAAGAACCCCAGTGAAAAACCTCACTTCTCAGATGTAAGCTGCAACAAGATCAAGGCTCTGTCACAGGTATTTACATGTATTTAATTGCCTCAGAAAATCCTAGGAATCAGGAACTCAAACTCCTTTGAATTTCAAGGTATAAGTGACTTGCCACGGCCACAAGATTATCTTTGCCATTTTCCACTGAGTAAGTGTAAGCTGTTAAGGAGGGGCACCTGTATGCTACGCTGATTAAGTATATGCTAAGTAGATTAAAAAACCCACAAGCATGAAAGACAGGACAGCTACACAAAAATTGCTCAGAAGCTTAAATAAAGCTATCCAAATAGTATAAAAGCTTCAAAAAGTACATACAGTACTAAATACACACAAGGACACGCTCTGTTTAACCCCACTAGGAAGTTGTGGATATACTGAAGTCAACAGCCTGGTTCACAGGTAGATTTTTCAGTCCAGAATTTCCTGTATCCAAGATGGGTTTCCAAAGAGGACTTCATCAGAAAAGCAGATGGCTCTTCAGAGCAATGAGTGTGGGCTTAGCCAAGCAGAATGAACTGGAGAACTAATTTGTGCTATGAGCATCAGTGAAAATGAGAATGGATTAATGGAACAAATCAGAGATCTGAAATAGTTAATTGGCTGTCTTCTTGTTTAGGAAGGAACTTCAGCTCCTAGAAATGACTGGTTTTTGTCCTCAAGCAAGTGTGACATACCATGCATTAGAGAAAGGCAGGGTCCGTCTTCTTAGTGAGTGAGTTCAAGCTTTGGTTCTGTGCCTTGAACCTGTCAAATACTTGATCTTTCTCCTGTTTGATTGTCTCAAGTGCTTAAGGCTACATATAGGTACATGGAAGAGAAAAGTGAATATTTCATGCCTTCAAGCTTAGCTGTGTTTTCAAAAGGATACTTATGGTCAAAGCTATACCAGAGCCTGAAGAGCCAAGCACTTTCCTGTTTTGTCCTGTTCCTTCTTTCAGAGTCTGGGCCGTCCTAAAAAGAAGATAAAAACATATTCAATTATTTCAGGAAAAAAGAAAGTCCAACACTGACAAATAGCCTCATTGATGTCTCATCTCCATTCTTCTCCCCAAGTAAATGAACTGGAATAATCCAGACCGATCCCCATTCATTGCTTGGTTGGCTTCCTTAACTCTACATCTATTTGAGGTTCTTTCCTTAAGTCTGTTTCCTCCATGGAAGAACAAGAGAATTTACCATATCTAATAAACTCTCACAAATCCGATGAAAATTATCACATTTAAAAGAACATGCTTAAATCACAATTGAAGGAAGTCATGCAAAATTCTAAGTGGTAGATCGAGCTCAGATACCTCTGACAGTGCTAACTGTATTAAATACAATCCCTTTACTGGCTGTGCTGCAAGTCATGACACCAGCTGGTCTGCAGCTGCATTTGTTTTTACTTTTCTTACTGTTTTGGGTTGGCTTTTTATTTTTTTGGCCAGAGGCCAAACTTAAACACAGGAAAACAGATGAAGTGAGAACGCCTTGCATGAATCATCTTCCAAACTACTGGAAAAGAACAAGACGGGATTGCCTTGTTTACTTCTGATCTGCAAAAATCCATGATACACCAAGAGTACATTAGTACATTTTCAAGCCCAGATGATATATTTTCTTTAACTGACATACTGCTAATCTTAGCCTGGTGAAAGGAAGAGGAATCGAAAGGGAACTGACTAAAGGAGTCTATTAGGAATGCAATGCATAGCTAAAGAGGGAAACAAATGGATAAGTGCTCTATGTTTACGTGGGAAAAAAGCAAACAAGTTATTTCCACCCAGACACTGAATGAGGACAAAATACCCACGCTCTGTTTCTTGTTAAAGAAATTCCTCAAATACTGACAAGCTCAGCCTGAACTGGCCAAAGCCATCTTACCATGATACCACTTCCTAACCTTAGTTTCGTGCAATAAAACTGTGGCTTTCATTGTAGGTGTTTGAGGCCAGGCCTTCTGGTTGCTTCCAGACAGCTACAAAATCAAGTTCATCCTTTTTGGCACCTAAACCCACCATTTGAGAGTCTATTTTGTGTGCTGACACAGGCTTCTACAAAGAACACTGAGATGCCTAATGCAGTTTCTGCAATGAGAGATGCTTCCTGAGCAAGTAACTCTTATCTGTACAACCTGGGACGAAAAAAAAGCAGGCAAGGAAGGAGAAACACCAATAAGAAAAGCTGATCCCAAACACAACAAGTATCCTAGGCATGTCTGTGACCTGCCTGCACACCAGCATCATAGTTTACAAAGCAGAGTTCACATACTTGCACCCTAAGCATCTTATGGGTCCAAAGTCATACATCTTTTCTGCCATTTGACTTCCTCTAGCAGCTTCTACATAAGCGAGCACTTGTGCTGCTGAACAATTAGTGTCAAGCAGTATTCTGGGAGAGTGTAAACCAAGGTCTGGGCAGAGGAAGCTCTCAGTTAAGCCTCAGGAAATGTTGGGCTATGTTTTGTTTCCAGACCTTTTACTCCTCCTGTGAATTCACTCAGTTTATAGATAGGAAACCTGAAATTTCTGCTATGAAGAACGTTCTTTCGATGGTCTTGTTTGCCACTAGGATATTGCAGGGGAAAAATAGTCAGCTCTTGGGTTGCTACTGATAGAAAGGAAATATCATAGAAAGCTGCACTACAGATTCACAGAACAGTTTGCTGAATGTGAATGGCAATTTTCCAGTGCTTTTTTTTGCCTCATACAGGTGGTAGGTAGTACAGGCAAGATTCAGATGGCTTGTGATAGGGTATACGGGAGCTGAGACAGGATTAGCAAAATTAATCTCTGATTCCAAGCAAGTCCAAGGGCCAAAATTTGGTATCAATTATTGAACAGAAGCCAAGAGGATTATCTCTGTGTCAGTCTTGGGGAGGACTGTTTATGGTATAGCCTGTTAAAAGCAACCATGTTGGGTGGGTGGGAGAAGAGGAAAGCACATTGTTAAATAGAGTGTATTAGTAGATTGGGAAGGTTTTGATGCTTTATATGTATGCATACACAAAAATTTGTACGCTGCAGCCTTACACCCCATACCACGGAATGTTTTTCAGTGGGCATTATTTGAATATTATAATGCAAAATGCATTACTGACTTGCCAGCTAGGAGAGAAAGGTTTTATCCATTCGCATAGCTTCTGCAGTTCTTGATCGTCTTAGCTATAAAATAAGATCAGCCTAATAGAGAAGTTATGTAATTACTTACTCCTTGTAAGACTTGAAAGCTGTCATTAGTAGGTGGAGGATCCTGATCTGGGTCAACCCCAACCCTACAGAAACAGCAGGAAAACAAAGCAAGTGGTGTTACTGAGGGTTACAAATGCTGTAAGTTTGGCAGAATGCATTTTAAAAGCACTTTAAGCACCCAGCAAAGCTGCATTCAGAGAGGTTATAAGAGAGAGGTTATTCAGAGAGGTCCATTATTCCCCTGCAGTTACATGGCTAGAAAAAAAGTTTTGTACTTGAGCAGCAACTACCAGTAGATAAAAGCTTTCAATCCATCCTGACATCAACTTTAACTGCTTACCTTTGATGCCAATTTTTTAGGGCACTGGCAAATACTATTTTTGGCTTAAAAGATGAACTGTGGGTGACACCCTCTTCAGCGGAGAACATCCCTCGTGTCCAGACGCAATAAACCAGAGACTACGGATAAGCCCAGCCTAAATATTCGACACAGCAAATAACATAGCCGCCACAAAGGCCTGAGAACGTCTCAAATTAAAAAAAGCTCAACAACCCCAAGTTTTAATGCAATGAGTGAAGCAACAAAAATACCTTATAAAGACTCATAACATTAATTTGCTGCCAGTTTCATTCACCTAACACAGAACAGCCACAGTGGATTAACAACAGGTCTGTCCAGTTCAGCCTCCCACCTGAGGGAGGGAGGGTCTGTATAATGAGATAATGGATGATTATAGAATAATAAGAAACCGTCTACTTGCTTTTGCAGTTAGAAAGCATCCTTTCACATAGCGCTCCCATTGAGGATGGGTATTTAATACTTGCAAATATGTTCAGGTTTTTCTGGTCTGGTTTGGGGGTGGCTATTTGTTAAGATTAGACTTGTCTGTTTTAAATCCTATTCATGCCT
The DNA here is from genome assembly GCF_017976375.1 of Cuculus canorus. NCBI lineage: Eukaryota > Metazoa > Chordata > Aves > Cuculiformes > Cuculidae > Cuculus > Cuculus canorus. Next base: position 70,679,878 of record NC_071401.1, read on the forward strand.
TAATCGCTGTACTCTCTTGTAGAATCTAGACCTTCAACCTCAAATGTTGCATAAGACTAAGTCTCAAACACTTTATGTTTAAATCCTACCATGTTTCAAAATAAGTGTAGGAAAATGCACACAGTAACAAAACCATATTGCCTGAAATGGGTAACTTCATTTCCCCTCTCTTGGAAGGGACTAAGCTGGTTTACTGCAATTTCTTTGTTACCTAGACTTTGTGTCTGCTACTTCTAGCCACAGTATTTATGCCACATGCCTGTGGATCATCAGAAACCAACAGAACCTTGTGGTAAGACCATATAATTTGCGTGTCCTGGGGACAACACTTGCATAAGGTAGGTAGTGTTCCAGGCGTGTTTTGCCTTCAAGCACAGAAGATGGTATGGATTAAACTAAAAGGGAACAGCTTCAAATAACTCCCAGGGCAGCCCCTTCTAATGGAACAACAAAAGAAGAAAATTAAGCATTGAATTGAAGCTTTAAGTCATCCTTGTGGATTCACAGCCAATCCAAATCCTCATATGACAACATAGTTCAGGGAAAATACAGAAGGCCACTCTTAGACAGCTTGCAGTAGCCTCACATAGGGCTAGCACTGACCCAGTCATCTACCTAGATTTTGTCCCAAGTCTTTTTTCTTTCTCCATCCCTTCCTTTTTCCATATACAGAGTCATCTTAACGGCTAGGCACATTTTGCCTGGGAATTCATTGCCCAGGTGCAAGACTAAAAAGCTTCACCAGTTTAAGGGAACACTGGACAGACAGACTGGGTACTAGATTGAAACAAATACTAAAATAAAATGCCACACAAGAGCTCTGAAGGGTTACAAAGGCTTAGATGTTACGGCTTAGGCTACCACTAAGCAGTGAAGACACGCTAAGAAGGGTTTTCTGCAGGCAAACTAGTTACCTAATGAAGCCTCATGCAGAAAGCTGACAAACAACATCAGGAAACCCACTCAGTATGGTGCTGTATATAATATAGCGCATTCCTTTTATGTGTACTTCCAAAGAAAAAGATTTGTGGCTTTCTGAACTTCAGCTGCCCATTGTGGCAGTTCAATGCACCAGGCACTACTACACTCAAGTTAGCTGAGCAACTGGCAACATCAACAGGGAGTTCAAGAAGCTCATTCCAGAAGACGAACATAGCTTGCATTCCCTAAATAGCTTTAACTGACTGACCTACCCATCCACTTCACAGTAGGTAAGAAATCAAACAATTCAGAATGCTCAGATTTTACTTGACTTTCAAGGTAGCACATTCCTTTGGGGGGGCCTGTGGAGAAGGTGGATTTTAACTGCCCTTAGGCATGGGAAGGAGGCTTAGTGGAGGGTGAAAGCAAGATGAACATACAGTTCAGCAAAAAGTCATGGCACATCGTAGGCCAGGTGTTTGGGTTCACTGATGTCATGAAGAGGAAAAGAACATCTTTCTGTATTAAAATGGTTCAGCTCTTAGAAAAAAATTCTTACCACAGACATCACTTAATATTTGGATGTCCCTGCCCATGGGAAGGGGGGTTGAAATGAGATGATCTTTAAGGTCCCTTCCAACCCCAACTATTCTATGATTCTATTGAAATATTACACAGATTCAAACTTGAAGGTTTTTAAAGGCTTTCAAAGTTCTTCTTTGGAGGAATTTATATTTTGAGTATTTCTAATTAATTCCTTTTTTTATAAATCACCTTCTTTGTGTTTCAAAGTGTATCCTCCAGTTCACAGATTAACATAAAACAAATTATTATTTTGAATTCCACAAATACTTTATCTTTCAGCCACCATACTGTGTGCCTTATCCTCTAGAGTGAACTGTACATAAAACTCTTTTTGTTTTTAACTAGCAAGTCTGCCTGCTTTAAGTTTCAAGGTGTACACGTGCCGGTCTCATGACAAGTGTCATATTTATTTGCAGGCCCTGCTCACAAATTTCTAAGAAAGTCTCATCTTTATCACCTGAAACAAAACACAAACAAATAGTAAAGTGTCTCCCAACCTCCTTTACAGGGAATAGGAGAACAGAAAACATTGAGTTACTTAATCCTTTTTTAACTACTTCTATAACTTAAAGTACAGGGAGACCTGTTGGCATGTATGTCTCCAACTTAATTTTTTTCTGGTCGTAAAAAGAAAACATCCATCTCATACCCTTAAATACACTTAAAAAGCCTCCTGTAACTTAAACGTGCTGTAAAGGTCAATGCCAGTTTTGATTTATTTAACCAGTTTTTAAATTAAGAAAAATTGTTCCTGGATTGGTTTACACAGACACCCCCTCAGAGATCCGTGGCAGAGAGGAGAGCCTCACTAAAAATTGTGGCGCTTTGCTCAAATCCTCTACCAGAAAGGCAGACGAGCAAGCTCTGGCTGAACACAGTGTTTTGTTGAAGAGGCACAGTCTACATAACAGGGACGTGGAGGGGCACGTCGGCTGCAGGACAGCCAAAGCCAGGGCAGCACAGATGCCAGAAGCATCTTTGTTTCCCACTCCACACTTTCTGAAAGCCTGTTGCAGCAGTTGTGTGTGGATTCCTGGGGGAATACAGTAGTAATTCAGCGAAGTAACTCTTAAAAAGCAGATGTCAGATGAAGAATGAGCAGTCTTTCAGCTGTAACAATGCACATATATCCCAAAACAGTGTGCTCAAAAATCCATCTATTAGGTTGGTGCAAAAATAATTACCATTTTTGTCACTGTAAAAACTGTGATGCTTATTTTGGATCAAACTTTTATTTAATTGTATTCATGTAGTATACAATTTTGAAGTGCTAAATTTGTTCTACTTATCTATGCTAATGGCTTTGCTCTCACTGCTTGTTCTTTTTTATAATACGCTGTCAAATTAAAGATGGGAAAAAAAGGAAATCTGAGCAATTTTGTTGTACGAGTTCAAAATGGGACATAAAGTGGCAAAATTGCTAACAATAGCAACAAAGCATTTGGCCAGGGGGTTATCAACAAACATACAGCATGACACTGCTTCCAAAATTTTTGTAATGGAAGTAAGAGCCTTGAAGATAAGAAAGGTTATGCACATCTTTCTGTGGTAGATGACAAACAATTGAGAGACAGTGTTGAAGCAGAACCACAGAAAACAACTTAAGAGGTTGCAGAAGAACTAAACATTGACCTTTCAACAGTTGTTCAACACTTGCACCAAATCGGAAAATCTAAAAAGCTCAACAAACGAGTGCTGAATGAAAAATAAAGAAAATTCACCATTATGCAATGATGATTCTTTTGTACCACAAAAACAATCCATGTCTTGATTATATTGTGACATGTGACAAAAAATGGATTCTATACGACAACTGATGACGTTCCACACAGTAGCTGGACTAAGGTGAAGCACGGAAACACTCCCCCAAATCAAAGACTTTTGGTGGACAACAAGTGGAATCATCCACTACAACTCCTTGACTCCTCACAAAAACCATCACAGCAGAGAAGTATTGCCAGGAAATTGACAAAATGCACCAACAACTGTGATGTTTACTTCCAACACTTGTCAATCAAAAAAGGACCAATTCTTCTCCATGGCAACATCCAACTGCACATCTTGTAAATGACTCTGCAGAAGCTACACAAATCAGCTATTAAACTCTACCTCACCCAGCTTATTTTATTCTCCAGAACTCTCTCCCAATTACTACCACATTTTCAAGCATCTCGACAACTTCCTATACAAAAAGGTTTTCCACAACCAAGCAGCTCAAAACACCTTAAAAGAATTTGTTGGTTCCAGGATTCCAGAATTCTGTGCTACTAGAATAAACTAGGTTCTTGTTGGCAAAAAATGTGTAGATTCTAACTTATTTCTAACTTATTTCTAACTTATTTCAATCAGTAAGTTTTATTCTAAGCTGAGATCCACTGCTTTAAAGTTGATAGTTAAAAGCTACAATGATTTTTGCACCATTCTAGTATTCCTCCCATTGGCATCAATTCAGTGTTTGATAGACACCTTAACGCTTCTGTGCAGACAGTTACAAGCAATATTTAGTGTAGAAAGTTCAAATAACTTTTATTTCTGCCTTGAGAAGTTTACTGGAATTTGCAGACAAGAATATGCTATAGTAAAACTTCATCCAATTTAAGTATAGTTCTTCACTCCTCCCTAGTTAAAAAAATTTTTTTGTTTTCAAGGCATAAACAGCTTTACATGCTTTCAGAGCTGTGTAACAGCAAAAGGACTACCAGTGAGTTCCTAACATCTAATACCAAAGCATCATGTTTCTGCTCTTAACTGACTCCTGACCTTCTTGGTCCTTATTCTACAGCTGCCATTCCAGCATCACACACAGGAGAGCAGATACTCAGAGCTGATGCCTCAAGTGCTAAGCCTACGTATAATTCAGTAATTTAAGCATGGTGGTAGAAAATGGTTGACACACAAAATGTAGGATGCAAAGTGGAAGCTAAATGTATGGAAAAATGGTAAAAAAAGCAGATAGAACTACTTCACGTTCTCCAGTATGTAATTTTAAGAATCATTAGCACTTTAAGAAATCTGATGACATCAGATTTCTTCTGATGCTTCGGAAACCTTACCAAGACCCTGCAACACATAGATGACAAGCTACCAATGGAGCAGATTTTATTACAGTCTAGCATATGCAATTACTGTGGCAACAGCCAAGAATCACTCCAATGGATAATACTTCTCAGATTTTCTGCACAAGCTACTGTACTGCATCTCTGGCAAATTTAGTAGTTTGCTGTGAACCTCTAAGTGCAACAGGATACAGGAGAAACTTACCATTGCTCCATCCCAAAGAGTTTTCTTTACATAAATATCCTGTACATATTTCTGTGGACAGATACACACACACATATATATACACACAGACAAATACATATTCCCTATAGATGCCAGTTACAGATTTTTTCCCCATCTCTTCCCATCTCTATTTGTGTATGATTTCTAAAAACCATCAACCAGAGAATACTAGGATTCTGGTTTATCTTCACCCTTATTAGCATCTTCCTATAAAGCAATGTGATAACCCTCAGCTTTTCAAATACATCCCTGAAGAGGCTGGGCTAAATCATCTATGAAATTCCTTTCAAGCTGAATAGTTGTATGAAATAACCTCGAAGAATTCTTAAGAATACCTGTGTGATTAAGGATCATAGGATCATACCCAAGATTTCTCAGCATTCAAGGCTTCCCAGGCCAGAGATGCTAGTTTTGCTTTATTAATTACCCATGCACAGTGTTAAAGGAAGCAGTGCTTTGTGGGTTTTTTTTTAAGCTGAAGACATGATCTGTGATCCACACTCTTCCAGCTCAGAAGAGAACAGACTCAGAATTGAGAAACATCTATAGCATTCTGCAGAGGAGAAGCAGCAGCATGGCATAGTATAGAAAAAAGAGCACACACTGTTATAAAGATGAAGAGAGCCAAGCACCAAGTTAATTTGGTATGAAGGAAAGCACAATGTCACCTGGAATACAGCCAGCAGCTTTCACTCATCTCTTCCACCGATGGAACACGGTCACCAACTCTGGTACAGTACAAGAATGCAATGTGAGTAACAAAATGCTCATGAGATGGTAGGTTTACAGAACACCCTAGTGAAACAAAATAAATCAACAAAAAAACCCTATCCAATTTAAAAACAGAAAAAAAAAAGACAAAGCATACAAGAATATGAATGGCAGAAAACTGACAAAGTGACAAAACCAATAAAAATTAACAACAGCAGCACTTTGTGATCGAGATGTCCAGGAACATTCTTCAGTTGTTTAGATTCAGGCGGGCAAAACACCTGTATTCATGACAGGCTACCTCCCCCAGAAAGTGAGATTCAATAGCTCTCAAGAGAGCTGCTTCACAGAGACAGAATTGACCTAGGACATATCCTACCACTTTGGACCTGCACGTGGTCTAAATGAGACGAAGGTGTTAGAAAAAGTCATGACAGGAAACTACCTATATACACGGGAGGCCATCAATACCACCTAGTTTCAGAGCAGTCTGATACAAGTGGCAATACGTACTAAATCACTCAGTTTAACTAACAATTGACTCACCATCTTTAACATAATTAATGTCCAGTCATAGCAGAGTGTGCCTGTACTCCTTGATTTGCCTTTTTCAACTGTACTTAAAAGAAGAAAAACCCAAGTGCAAGCATGTTTGTTTTCTAGTACTTTCCATGTAAAATCTTTAGCGGTGGGTTTCTTTCCTCCTTTTTTTCCATGAAGGCGTAACTACATGAACTATATACTGCTTATGTGAAATAAAAGTCCAGATGATCAGAAATCCACAGAAGCCACTTTACAAAGAGCAGGTGTACACAATCTGATTTCAGGCTCACATCTTGACCAACCAAATATTTAAGGCCATAGCTCATACTACAAAGAGCATGCACTCATCCAACTCTCAAACATCGAGGCAAACGCCAGACTTTGTATAGATTTGTTTTGGATTCTTGGCTGAATAGCTCTCTCCCATATCGACATACACTCCAGGTCAGAGTGCTCTGCTACAAAAGGCCAACACTGAGACAGCTCTGCATATTACAGCAAAAAATAAAATTAAAACCTGCCCAATAACTTCCCATCTATGATTTCTTTCTCTTTGCTGTATATTTGCCAAGTTAATATACTGAAGTTTTCCCAGATGTCTATAATAAGTGCAGCATTTTGGGAAAATCTGAGCTATTTTGGGAGAGTACAATTGTTTCTCAGAAGATGGCTGAGAGAAAAGACAATTCCTATTGTCTTTTTTTTTTTAAAAAAAAAAAAAAAAAAAGAAAACTCAATCACTAAAAAAACTAAACCAACCAGACCTGGAACTAGGGAAAATAGTTTCAGGTTGGTTTTAGGGTACCTTTGGGTATTCTTTTACTTGACCCAACCAAGATGATGACTCCTGAAACTGCCTGCTGAGGTTTGCCAGAACTTGGCAATTAAACCCATATCACCCATGTTCTGTAGGTATATCTCAATTCAGCTCCTACAGGGTCTGGGTCTTCTCCACACTTTCTCTCTGGTGTGAATTGCTATGTTTCAGAGCACAAAACAAAGATAAGGAAACACCTCCTGTGCTTATTTCCAGACATCCAAAAGAGGAGACAATCTCTTTCGTACCAAGGGAAAGACCCAGAGGGGAAAGGTTGGAGGTTTGGAGGCTGCACTGCACCTCCATTAAGAGAGATTCAAGAATTATAAGAAACGAGAGATTGGGAAAGGAGAAGGTAGACAGGAGAAACTAGATAGGAAAAGATGACTGAAGAAAACAGTGCAGAAAAAGCTATGGTGAAAGGAAAAAACCCACAGCAGAAGACAAAGGACAGTGCCTGTGTCTGCATCTGCCCTTCAAAGGCAGCACAGAGCAGCTAGAACGCTCTGGAGTTATAGAATAATGGAAACAGACTGCAAAAATAGAAGGACGTGATCTCATATCAGACATCACCTCACATACACCAGTCCCAAAGATAATGTAAGGCTGAACTGCAGCATCAACACTCTCCCCCTGCCATCTCAGCACACCAATGTGTGGTATTTGACAAACGCACATTTTATCATTGGACCACCCTGGGTAAGAAAACACAGTAGAACCTGAGACTGCCACTAAGCTGTCGGTTTTACCACCATTCCACATACGTAGGTAGTTCATATAGTTGCTGCTTGAGAGTTAGTGTTTCCAGATTTCTTTTCCAGTTTGCTCATTTAAAGAGAGGGAAAAAAAAAAATCACTAGATAAAAAGCTCTTTAAAAGATTTTATTTGTGAAGTCAAACATAAGGCAGTAAATATCTAAGTTGACATTGTGCGACCTTTAATTTTCTGGCAGAAAGGTATTTGAAATATTTTAAATTGAAAGAAACAATGCTCACATTTAAGATTTACAAACAGCTTACTAAGTATAGCTGAAATTACTACATTAAAATAAACACGAACTTCCTCATTGAAGTAGTTTATGAAGGATTCAAGGAAGGCACTAATCTACATGTTGCTTCATTCAACATGAAAAGAACCAGGTCAATAACCTCTAACGAAAAAAATAGAAAAAACATTTTGCAATACAAAAGCTACGAGTTCCCTTTTTTCCTGTGACAGATAAATAAGTTGGCTACTTTTCTAAAAAGAGGAACTTTGCCAGTGGTTTTGATTTACAGGGCTCTTGAATTTGCTGAAATTGTTAAAACTTCAGGCAGGAAACCGTTTCTTTGTTTTAATCTCAAAGGATAAGACTGTATTTTTAACACCCAATTCATGCTATAGTTTCTAAGAAACAAAAAATAGTCCACTGCTGGAGAAACATAACTGTTTACCACTCGCATACTTGAATATGTTTCACTGACAGACAGCCAAGAAATTCAAACACATGACAACATGGCTCTAACTCCAGTTTCCAATGTTAATTTTTAACTTGCTCAGCATCAAATGGCAGAAACCAAAAGCATCTAAAGATCCCATTATGTTTTACTTGAATTTTTGTGTCATCACGTCAATCTCCCAAACAGCTAAGCAGTAAACCAAAGTTAAGTCTCTGCTACAAACCACAGGTCCTCTGCTTTAACTGTCCATTTAAGTTTCATCAGTGGACCCTGGTACACTGGTAACATAACCCATCTGGAACGCTATCTGCTCTTCTGATTACTTGAGATGTTTAGAACAGAGCAAGAGGAGGCAGAGGACATTTTTGCCTATTTTTCTCCTTATACTTCTTTCTACTTTACCAAAATTTAATTTTCATGTTAGTCTCTCCCTTCTTGACCTACCTTTAATGTATTTCACATCATGAAAGAGAAGGGACCACCAGAAGTGGAGAACAAAGCATGCATTCCAATTGCCATTTAATTAATGGTACAGCCAGAGGCACGTGCCTCTGCCTTTTGGACACAGCAAAGTGATTCTGGATCCTTGCACAGATGTGGCCCTGTGTATGCACACAACCACCTCCCTCTGAATGTAGTGGCATCAAGCCAAGCTTAAAGTCTTGGCTGGAGTAAGCTCTCTGCTATTGTTCTACTTAAATAGTGCAGCCAAAACTTTAAGTAAGGCCCTTTGGTGGTAGTCTGTCGTGGCTCTTCTGACCTGCCTAGTACAAGACATACACCCACAGTTCCTTAGCTCAGCCCATCACAGCCCAAATGAACTGTTGAATGGAACACACAGAAACCCCAGTTGATGGGCAGACCAGCACTCACAGGATTACAGTAATGTCACTCTGCTACACAATGACCAGGCAAGCTAAACCACCCAATGGGTCAAGTCAGCTTGGTCTGCTCTTTGTTAAAGCAGGTCCTTGTCTTCTCACCTCCACAATGCTGCACAGCCAGTTACTTCACAAGGACTTTGTAATGACTGACTGGCTTTCCATCTTTTCTTCCATGAAGGCCAAAGTCAACCATGACATAACTGTTGCAATCCTCCTATGAGAGTTGGCCTTTTAGGACTCCTCACAAATCCTGACAGTTAAGTCCAAGACACACTGCTAAATAATCCTGTATGGGAGCACTATTTATTCTCACACATTTGCAGTCTAACATAATAGACAAACGCCAGGACTCAGAAAGCATCCCAGAGCACCTCAGGGGCAAGTTCCCTATTGCATGGCCTCAGGACTGCATCAGCCCTGTACGCTGTGCTGCTGAGCAAGGCAATGGAACGGCATTTCATCTCCATCTTGTCCTGCCTATTTCATCCACTGGCTAGACAGAGAAAAATCAGCATATATGTAAAATTCGGTAGGAAACTAAGCCGTCTGACCTTACAGATTTAAGAAAGGAATAGGACTTCTTGCTTTCCAGCAGAAAGGGCTCTGTCACAACACAGGGTTCTTCACCAGCAGCTTCCAATTCCCCATCAGCTGCACACGGCTGCCACCTCCTGGCACAAAGCTGACTTCATGCGGTCTCAAAAAGTCATGTCCCCACCATCAGCAGAGCAGTGCCTTGTCAAGGCAGCGGTAGCAGTTCTCTAAAACACTTCCGATGTAGAGTTCCTTTGTTTACATTATATCCTTCCATTAAAAGGGAAGTTAACCATTTATTTTGCATCCACTAAGCCCCAAAAAAATTGCATTTAAAAATTACTACTTACTAGCAAGGGTGGGTAAATCTCAAAACTCCACTACAATTAAACACGCAAAGCTATGGTTCAATCAACTGCCTTTTGGCAGCTGCTCTTCTAGGAATGGTATCACAGCCTTTCCAGTTGTTCTGCCTTGTTGGCCACATTAATATTTTCACAAGAATAGTCTACCTGATGGGCAAGCCTGGAATGGATACTGCATTAGCCCTGTTTCCCTTCAGGGGATACCCATCAGCCAGGCTCATGGAGTATCATTATCGAACTAGATTAGTCCTGCTATATGACTAAGTGCATCTTCTTCAAAGTTCCTACAAACTGCTTCCCAGGCTCAATGGTGAAGGGGAAAAAAAGAAGGAAACAAAAAAAAGCTGCTACCTCAGAACTAGTTTCTAGTTCGCCAGGAGTTGGGCCACGTACTGGAATCCAGTCCTACCGTACTGCTGACAAGTGAAGGAGTGCTGAGGCAAAAGTATTGGTTGACTGCACTTATAACCTGCCTTCTGATACAGAGTTCCTCCTCACTCAGTTGTTCAGCAGCACATCCTGTCCCTTGCTGGATGATAAGGTTTGAAGGAAATATCCAACCATGCTCCCTCAACAAAAAAAAAAAAAAGATGCAGACAGCAGGGCAGAAGACTCGAAATGCCAACACCTATAAGAGAGCTGCAAGAGTCAGTTTTGTTGAGCTAGTTGCAGTCATACTTCAGAAGATGCTTTGGAACACACTCAAGTGGAGGGCAGATAGCTCTCACATTGGCTATCACAGAAGCTGCAGGCAGATCTTGGCAGACTTCACTCAGCCATTGTGAGCAGATTGCAAGAAGGGTTCTTACCTGCATGCTACTGGCCAGAACCTATTCCAGGTATCTGGTTAAAGGCATTATACAGCTCTCATATAGGAAGAGAAACCAGTCAGGCTGGGCTTAGAAATACTGTTACGATGTGGTATCTCATGATCATTAATGACACAATTGCACTGGAATTAGTTTTGTTGTTGACTTAACACCAGGTGTTGCATAACCTGTTTTTAGCAACTTTAGAGATCCTGCCTACATGGAAGTGACGCCTCTTTCTGGAGTGCAAGTCAAACATCTGAAACTTGCATTGAAAGACAATTTTGTTTGGCACCAAAAAAGGAAACTGGTTTCCCAATGTTTGCTGTTAGACACAGCTGAGATACTGTAAATCACTCACTGCAATGCCTGTCTAGGGCTGAAGCACACTACCTTCAATAAAAACATTTCTGGGAGTCCTATCCATCTTCTTTTTCCCCCAACACAGAAAGCATCTTCTGCCTATTGCCACAAGTAGTTCACTTAAGTTTTCCAAAACCAGCACCAGTCCCTAAGAATAGGCAGTTCTTCAAAAGACCAAACCTATTTTTATTTAAGATTTTCTTGTGATAGAATAGGAAAAAACAATAGGAGACAAATTCTGGTTAGCACAATTAGAAAGCAAGACAAGGTAAGCTTTCAAGTACTGAAAAGCACCAATAATTTACATATGAAAAACACTGAAGGGTTTGTTCAGTGAGTATTTTTTTAGTTCCACTCTATTTATCTTGGTTTCTCCAAACAACCAAAACTTTCACAGAATGTTAATATATGCTATGGCCTTAACGACGACTGATTCATGATTCTTTAACACTTCTGTTAAGCATCCTCAAACATGAATGTACCTGCAGCCCTGAAGTACCATGTATTGGCCAGGATTTACAAATGGCTATAAGCATGGTCCTTACGATTTTCATAGATCACCTCAAATGAGGAGGAAATACATCCAGAAGACTAGCGAGATCCCATTTATCCTAGTTGTTTAGGTAATATCAGGTTTGTTTGGATGGATGTTTAAAGCGCATTCAGTTTAGCGCCACCCACTAAGAACTCCATTTAACTCGAAAAAGAAAACGGGGCCTCAATCAAGGGCCAGAAGACAGGGAAATATCTTAGTATAACAGGAAGATACATTTCTGTAGGACTAGAAAGGCTAGTTCTTTCTTTTCAGTATAGGGGTTGCTGTATCAAGCAACACTATTTCATATCCTACTGGGCTGACAAGGACCTAGATATGTACGCAGAGCATCAGAGACCTGAGGGCTGAATTCCAGCAACATCTTGTGTGGTTTCTTTACCACCTTGCAGTAGCACCTTCCTCTATAAAACATAACGTTCTATCTAGAACAGGTTAGCACAGTTGCCACTTGAAAAGAGAAATCTCTCCAGCATACAATTGCATACTGACCTGATGTTCAGCCATGACAGCATAGGAGTTGTACCTCCACCAACAATCCACACAGTGAAAAAGACGATGAGAAGAGTTGTCGAGAACATCATTTGATGTGAGTAGGTAGCAGTATCTCGTATAGCCAGAGCAAATGCCATGGCTCCCCTGAGACCTACATGAAAGAATGAAACAGCAGAGCTTCAGAAGTGCAAGCATGTGTGTTCATAATACAGCATCTTCCCTTGCTCCCTCCCTGCCAGCAGACAGCAACAGGCAGAACAGCGACAGGCAGAACACACTGGGCTCCAGCAAATTTTAATTCCCTCAGTTTCCCTGATAAATTATGTGTTGGGATGATTTAGAGCATAATTTGCCCTGGTAGGTTTCTGTAACTTATAGGATCCAGAAGTGCTAAGAAAAGGTGCATTTCCAGAAACTAACAGGAGACAAGTGCAGAAACAAGCCAGTTGTGGACAACAACAAAAAATATTATGGAAATTGAGCAGCTCCCTGAATCAAAATGAAAATGCACACTTTTCCTGTTGATTGCATAACTGAAGCACGAGTTCTTGATATGAAATTTGTTACCAGCTAGAAAGATATTCTAGTTAATAACACGTTCACAGGCAGACTGTATCCCTCCACCCAGTTACAAAACCCCACTAGCAAGGACAAGCCATGGCATTTGGCCATCTTCAGACTTCTTTAATAGGGGAATCACAGAACAACAGGACGGTTAAGGTTGGAAAGCACCCCTAGAAGTCATCTGGTCCAACTCTCCTCCTCAAGCAGGGTCATCTGAAGTAGGTTGCCCAGAACCACATCCAGATGGATTTTGAGTATCTCCAGAGATGGAGATGCCACAACTTCCCTGGGCAATCTGTGCCACTGCTTGGTCACCCGAACAGTTGAAAAATGCAACAACCATAAAGTCTTCTATTCAGGAAGACTTTCATGGGTGTGGATTATGAAAGCAGAAAGTAGTATGATAAATAGCTTACAAGTTAAAAATAAGATTTTTGCTTTAGCAAACATTTTTGCTTTTACCTGAAAACATCATCATGTGCTGAAAGTTCCAGCTGATCTTGTGCCTTCTGCCCAGATTCAACAAGAATGAGAGAGGGTAGATGTGTGCGGCTCTGCCAAAAAATATTGCAATCTGTTCACAGCTAAGGGTTAAGGATTTCACTTCGCTGAAGTAAGCACTCTTGGATATCTGGCTTTAACAGGAAGCTTCTGTTTGAGTGAGAGGTTTACATCATGATATCAAGTGTCCTTGTTATTTTTGTCTACATAAAACAGACTCTCACCAATTATGTGCATATAGAATTTATTCCACAGAACACAAATTTTAACTAACAACTAAGACTTTTAATGCACTGTGAAATTATAACTAGCATTAAAATTACCAGTTGTACAAACAAAGACTTCACTTATAAGATTCATGCTTCAAACAAGTATTACCACTACCATTTGATTCTATGTCTCAGACCAATAGAAATGCAGTCCTACGTACAGAAGGAAAATCAACATAGGATCAGCAAGTGGCCACTCCATTACGGCTCCTGCAGAGACAATATCTCCTACTGGCTGGCAAGCACTTAAGATGACAAAATTACTAAGATGATAAATCCAAAATCGACTTGTAAACTCTAGAATGAAGTTCAAAAGAGTAGTAAAAGAGTACTGCAGAATTTCATGGCAGTAGGTGTTAATCTCCTTCCCTCCTTTACTATGCTGTAAAACATCCAGTGGGCTAGTGAAGAAGCAGGAAGATGAATACACCCTCTACTGTCTAAGAAACGCTTTAGGACAAACTGGAGTGATGTGTTCAGATGCTATAAAACATCAACAAAATCACAAGTTTTATAGCAGTCCTTTTGAGGACAGCAGAAATGAGACAACATAAGCCATCATAGGAAGAATGACTAAGTTTCTGTCAATGACAAAGGCTTTACGTCTGCCTTTGCAGTCCAACATTTCTCTTTCAACAGCTGATGATGGCTCCACATTTCATTCCCACAAGGTGTTAACTCAATGGGGACAGTAGCTGTTGAGGCAAAATTCAGGTGCTAGTACTAGCTGCCCTCTACACAACGGCAGAGAAACAAGAGGCAACAGAGGTTAACAGCAATGATAGAAAAAAGTGAAAAATGTAGTAAAGGGTCAGTGGGTGAGAAGAGAGAAGAACAAAATAAACACTGAAGCTCACAAAACAGATAGCATAACTTGAGAGAGGATAGAAGGCCACAGCAATGATGAAACTCACAATGCTTAGTATACTAGATTCAACTATTCTGTTCATGTCTTCATCCAATGGCTGCAGGGCTCTAGAGCATTTTTTTAGGACATCAGGAGACACGGGAGAAGATTTATTACTGTTTCAGAATAAGAGTAAAAGGCCAAAGGAAAATAAAGTCAAATGTGATAAACTTCTAGAAGCAGCAAAGAGATGAGAGAAAATAGTGGAAAGAGGAAGAAAAAAAGCAATATTTTCTAGATTAGGCCATATTTATATGTTCTTTCACTAGGTTTTATCTCACTGCCGACAGCCCTACTACTGCAGCAGGCAGAGAGAAATCAAGACTAGATGCATAGTTCCCATTGCTTCATGCACACTTTTAATTGCTCTGTATTTTCAAGCAGCCAGGAATATAGTGAAGAAATAGGTACATAAGCTATTTCAACAGGGGCAGGATGCAAAGAGGTATCTAATGATTCCCAGCTAATGTGAGTGTGACTACTACAAAAGTGTTCAGTTATGGGGAATTCAAGAGCCACCAGGTGCCAAGACAGCCAGTAATAATAGGAACTGGATATCATCTCCAACACCAGCAGTGTCATGGTCTGCACCACAGATCAGTTCCTTCCTCCTCCCATCACCTGAGAACTTGACCTCTACCTTTGGGGCATTGCTCAAAGACATTCTGTTTGCTCATAATTCTCTTTATTTACTTGGAGTTTGTTTTCTTCAAGGCACTGCTGGAAGTGAAGAGAAAAATGAATCCTGTCTAGGCCTCCAAAATTCGAACACAAGAGCGACACAAGCACTGCTGGCTGTCAATAGCCAAGTCACGCGGTAAAGCATATTCATTTATCTATTAAAATTATATGACTTCAAGCACTTGCTCAGTGGCAGAGCCAACAATTGTGTAACACAGTAGCCTTAGGGATTTGATGCAAGGGGTAACCAAAGATTGTTCTCAAAATTCTTGTGCCTGAAAGACGTGAGGGAACCTCAGATCAGTGACCATCCTCTATTTGGTAAAGCCAACAGACACCACAAGTTTTCAGGCACCTAAGACAGAGAAACCTCACACAAAGCAAAAAAGGATACAAAAGCTCCAATGATGAAAACTGGGCTGAATATGTGTTTCTGGAACGTAAACAGTGCCAAACCCATATAAGAAAATATGAAGTTCTCTGCCAGGAAGTGTAATACCTCAAAGAGCTAGGGAGAAAACAGTCACATGTTAATGCCCGAAGCAATAAAGCTCCTTTTCAAAAACAACGGTACACAAAATACTATAGCAATACAGCATGCAAAAGGTAAAAGACAGTCTTGCCTGCTTAGTGCGACTCCTTGATTCAACTGACAAGTTGTTGTACGTATAATGCGCCTGGGTAATTCCACAGAAGAGGACAGCCACCACACCTGTGAACAGAATCACATGTAAAAATCAGCCTGTTTACTGTGTGAATTCAGCATATTTACACTCCAAGTTCTATTAAACATCATCCTTGACTTTGAGATTTTAGGAACCCTTTTTCCAACTGTGTTAGATTTCAGGTTGTAATCAGGGGGCAGCTGAGTGTGTGAATGAAACCAGTGCTTTTGAAAGCCACACAGTGAGCTGCACCTCCAATGGCATTGTACAGAACACAGAAAAGCTAAAAGCACCAACATCTTGTTTCTCATCGGAAAGTTTCAATGAGGAAGTGGAAATAAAGGATTGCTAAGACAGACAGGGCCCCTGTCTCTACATGCTTGAAGCCCAACAACTCACCAGTAAATCCACAAGCTTCTGCAAGCAAGAAAGTGCTCCAGGACATCAAGAAGAAGAGAGCTGTTTCCAGCAGGGGGAAGCAGTGCAACTTGGTAAACTTTGTCACGTTAAGTCATTGGTTAAGGGATAACAAAAAATAAACTCATAGATCCTTTGGCTTCTCTGTACCCAGTATTTATGAAAAACACTTTTATGCTCTACTAACCAATGCTACGCTGAGAATAAAACTCCTTTAGGGTTGAAAAACACATATTCCATCACATTAAGGGAAACCAGAATCAACTGATGACCTTGCACCAGTCATCAGTTTGGGATAGTTTTGCTGCATATCCATGCATAACTGTGGCTCCACCTCTTTGAGGTAACATCTTACTCTAGGCCATGTTTCCTTGCAAAGTGCCAGCACGGAAGGGACAAAAAAAGTGAAGTATATACAGTGTTCCTTTTAGACTGCATCTCTTGGTTTTCTGTTTTTGGTTTGGTTTTCTGGGTTCACACCCTCATCTAATAAGGACAATCCACCTCCCCTCCATCTTTAAATCAAGCATAAAATATATTCAGAAGCATTTCATTAACAGGGCTGCTCTAGACTACAGCCGCCCTAAGACAAAGTAGATTTTTCTGCATCTGTCTGCTCAGATTCTTTGACAAGTCTTTTTCAGCAAGTCTGGCTACTTCTGTGCTTTTGAGGCAAACCAAAAATCCTGTCTACAGCAAAATGTATTTCCTCTCCTCGAGTTGATGTATTTTAGAGTAAAAGTCAGCTCCCTTAGAGCATCTTAGTCCTTTCAATGGGAAGAAAAACCAAGTTCATCTCCCAGAGGAGAGCCAAACACGTGGAATGCCAAACACATTGAATTAAGAGTTCATGCAGCTACTGAAGTAGTGGAACAGGTATCAGTAGTGTCAAATATAACTCTTCACTTACTATAGCAGATTGTTCACATATTTACAGAATATTTTAGGTTTTTTCCTCATCAGTACTCTGGCAGCAGGTAAACACTGAACAGCTCACTGCACCTGAGGTACAGGCAGCTATACAGAACTCCACTAGCAGACACAACGAAACCATGTGTATCAGGGATGGGAGAGAGATCCCTGGTCTTTCTGAAAGCTGACAACTAGTACAATCATCTTTGAAATCCAAATGGCAGGACAGCAAGAGCACAGCAAGGACACTCGAAACACTAAGGCGGTAGCACTCTAACCTGCTCATATAAAGGCAATCAGTACCTCAATGGACACATCAAGGCTGCATCAGAATCCACCATCGCTCTCCATATGTAACAGAGCTGCTTTCTGGGCTCTCTGCAGCACTGCACCATCTAAAGCTAATGGCAGCACTGGGTAGTCACGGGGGAGTTGGCTTGGGGAGTCATGCCTCAATATGGAATAGGGATGTTAAAAGCAACAAGCGGCACTGCTTTTCACAAGGAAGTTCAGAGGTCCTGGGAGGCCTGGGGCTTACGGCACTCTTGACTGCCTTTTGCAAGCAGCAGTCAGGTGGCCCAGAAAACTCAGTGACAACAGTCTCCTGTGGGCTTGATCACAAAATACGTCCTTCTCAACAAGCCACAAGTGACTATGACGAGAAGCAAACAGCTGGCAACATTTCAATGGGAGCCTGCTTAGGACAAAGCAGTCCTGAGGGTGGCCACCCACTCCCTCACCACATCTAATCTTGTTGGCATTCTCTGCTATTTTGGAGGAGAGTAGGGGCTCTGAAACACCCATACTCCAGCCACACCTTCAGCTGCAATCCTGCTTTATCAGAAGGCTGCACTCTAAACAAAAGCCCAAGCCATCATAAGATATATCTCTCTCCATGACGGTTGACATTACACCAAATACAAAACTCTGCATTTTTCAAACAGCTGTTGTTCTCCACACAGTCACTTCTCCATTTAAACCATCTCTAAAATTTTATAGGATATTCAGTCACACTAAGATAGACTTTTTTTTTCCCCTCCTAAACCAGATTCGTTTTGTAGCATCATGCCTTTGAAGCAGCAACATCTACCAGAGCAAAAACTAGAACCAGTCTTTCCACACAGCACTCAGATAATTCCACAGCAAGTTTGTCTCAGTGTGTGGTTCAAGAGACATTAATGGATGCTTGGGAAACTGGGCAGCCACAGCCACTTCACAGGGCAGGAAGAGGTTGAACCTTGTTACCCTGAAGTTAGGCAAGGGCCCTTGAAGGAATAGATTCATTATTTCCAGTCTTTTCTCAGAGCTTTGTGAATCAACCTCTTTATTCCCCTCACTTTTACTTTAAGTAGCCGTATCAAAACATTTCACAAAATCTGAAATGAAAACACATGCTCATCATTCTGGAGGAAGAGAAGGGTGAGAGAAAAGTAAGGAAAAAATAATCTTATTATTTCATGTAGTAATTGACTCAATTGAATTGTTAATTTAGATTAAATTATTAATTCCATTTTTTAAATTTAAACACTAAAGCAAAGACAATTTTCTTCATTCCCTAAGCATGGCCTTGTGCTTCGTATAATTTTAACCAGGCAAATTCTGCAATTTAGAAAGAAAATAGAAAATGGTACAATACCTTAAATGTTATAAAAATAACCAGGCAGAGAGACCAAGACAGCTTGCTAAAAGCCAGAACAAGTCCACATATATTATTTGCATCATATTTGAAAAGTAAGTATTCTGTCTGTTTTCAAAGGACAATGCATGACTGCACAAAAGCCCTCATCGAGAAGTATACTTACAGGTACTTCACAGTTATAGGAATAACAATCTATTAACTTAATTCACGATATAAGTCACGGGTTCTAATCAACTATGAAGACTAAACCGCAAATTCACAGTTTACTTCTACAGTATTGGATGTCATAAGGTATTTTTCTAAAATAAAACAGTTAGAATTGTATAACTGAGCAACAACTTAAGGGTTTTGTTTGCTTTGTTGTTTGTGTTTTTAAAAAAAAAAAAAAAACCAACAAAAACTCAAACAACCCACAGAGGCTGTCTTCTGAACAGCCTCCCTGCTCCCTCCTAACTACAACATTAGAAACAGCAAGAACCAATTGCTGCTTCAAAAGCATGGCTTTATAAAATTAATCTGAATGCACTGCAGCAGTAATTAGTAGCCAGCCAGCAAGCCAAAAAACCACAGCAACAGTATTTGCTCAAGTAGAGCTATGGATGGCCGGTAGCCTAAAAGCCAGATGTAGAGACACGGTACTGGGCCACATCGATTGCAGAACAGTGGAACTGGAAGTCCAAACATTAGCTCATCACATCTCCCCTTTATACCTGAAGGGCTACATAAGCAGACACACATCAGACAAATCTGCACTGTGTGAATTTCACAGGACACATTTCAGACATTAAGATGAAGAACCACAGGTTTATGATTATTCTATAAAATATCACATTCTACATTTTATAGATCAGTTTTCAGAAACTTTGGCAGATCAAAGCCATCTAGGATGTGTACAAATACACTAACTAGACTAAGAACAAATAAATTGAATTGTTTTTCCTGAAGAAGCATCACAATTTCTGGACCAGGTCAGGCGTAATAAGGTCTCATACTGGAGCCTAAACCAAAACCCAGAGATTGCTCACTGAGCGTCTCAGAGCTCTAACCTAACAGTGGCAGTAAACTTCAAGACAGCAGGACAGGTCATGCAAAGCACATCATGTTATGATGTTAACTCCGGTCGACATCTCCAAGACAGATGACCATCAGATTTATAGCAGAAAGGTTAACTCTCAGAAAGAACCCTGAGGGGTTGGAAATAGTTATTGAAGATTTTACCGACAACAGAATCAAACACCAGCTATCATGTGAGATGTCTTTCAAGCCTAGTAATAAAAAAAGAATTTTTTAATTTCCTAAAAAGAAACTGAGCATTAGGACACGTCCATTTAAGGCCTTCCCATGGCAGGCAGCAACATCGGTAAAATTTTTATTGTGGGCACAGTTTATACTGGAAAAAGATAATTTCTGTGGGTACCTATATGTCTTTCTACAGGCAAAGGTTACACAAATACTGATCGCATCTTCACACTCAGATTAAAACAAGCCAGTGCCAATGTTGCTTTTGCTGGAAACAGGTGAGCCCTGTTCATACCTGAATATAGCACCTAGTCTGGAAGAGCTAGACATGAAAAAGGATATCAGAGCTGTTACAACCCCCGTCACTGCTCCCATCATGAAAGAACCACTGAATATTCCCAGGAAAACACCAACAGATTTGAAAAATGCTGCTGCATCAAAAGCATGGGTATTTTCACCTGTTGGCTGGTAGGCAACTATAGATCTAAAAAAAGAGTAACACAATGAGAAGTTAGAAGTGGCATCAGAAAAGTTTTATTCCATAAGAGCAACTCCTGAGCAACAGAAAAGACAATCCCATACCGAAGGCAAATTTGCCTTTCTAGAATACATATGCATGAGGGACCCTGGCAAATGTTTGCAAGGTTTATTAATTTGGTTCAAGACAATCCATTTAAATTTAAAATAACATTTCTCAGAAAAAGCATTTATTTTTTTGTGAATACCAAAGGTAATTAAGTAGAATTCAGAACAGAAATTCAGGTAATTACTTACGAAGATAATACGATGGCAACAGCGTCATTTAACACGCTCTCCCCAAACAGAAGGGCATACAGATCAACATCAGCATGCAGCTCATTAAATATTGCAAGCACGGTAACTACAGAAAGGAAAGAGAAAAACACACTGGCTGATTCCAGTAACGATTGCGTGAGCCGACAAAGCAGACTTTCCAGTTTGCCTAAAGCAACAAAAGCCAGGAATTGAAGTACAGGATCAAAATTCAACTGGGAAACAGACTAGCCATATTTCTAAGTAAGCAATTCCACCATCAGTTTCAGGGCAGCTTCATTAGGAAGGTGGCTCTGTTGTCCTCTCATCTGCACAGTGTTTATAGGAAAGCGCCCATGATCAAAGTGCACGGGGCAGACAAAGCACACCTACCAGAACCCTAGTATTTTCTGTAGAACATGTTCCACGTAAGAAAATGAACAGAACACTGTGCAGCTTTTGCTGCTGTTAAAGTCTGTGTGGATTGTTGACATATCTTTAGTATTTCACCTGCTGTAAATAATGCTAATAATCCTAACTGTTCCCCAGAGCACACGCTATGCCACAGGAGGGCACATTTGTGCAGAATTTGAAAAGGGCAGGACTGTTAAATATCTATAACCATCCTTTCAAGAAACTTCAGTTCCTATACACAAGCTTAAAAAAAATAAATAAATCATGTGGCGATTTTTTGCATAAGTTTGCATAAGTCTTCAGAGCTCAGCTCAATCATAGGACCTACTTCCCATTTTTGGACAAATCACCACCTCAAATAAGCTGTTTTAAATGTCAGGCTTCATACTTCACCACTTCCTCCCCCAGCCTCTCACACACACACACACTAGCTCTCCAGACCGACCTGTCAAACCCAGACTCCTACGTAAGCCTGCTGGACTTTGAAGGATGACTAGATTATTTCAGCAAAAGCTCAAATTACTTTCCCATAAGAGCATTCTTCTGCTTAAACTTGTAAAATATGAGGTTCGTTTGAAGGAGGAAAAAAGTTCCCCACACCTAGAGAGCCTGAAAGCCTCAAATATTGCTCTTAAATTATCCATTGTCCCAAGCATCTTAACAAGAGAGAAAGTCCTGGTATCTGGACAATGTAATAATTTCATCTTTTAATTTGCAGTCTTAGACTTAATGCACACTTAAAAAACCTATAGGAGAAAAAATTTTAAGTATTTGGACAGGAAAGTTACATTTTTCTTCAAACATACCATCACGTCATACCAGTCCAGCACCAAACTAAAAGAGAACAGCTTTACAGTGCTCAGAATTTGCATCCATTTCAGAGAAAAGGATCAGAGATACTAGCATAACGTAAGTGAAAATAAAGTACTGTTAATATTTTTTGTGCTATGCAGCCAGCAGTCCTAGCAACAGGGTTATTTTGGAAGGTTATTAAAAAATGTTGAGCAAGCTACCTGGATCAGTGGCAGATATTATCGCTCCAAAGAAGAGGCAGTCTGTGTAATAGAATTTATCAGAGAGCTGACCCACCAACTTCATTAGTTTCACAACCCCATACATGAGATTCCTGAAGAAAAAGAGGATAAAACAGTGCGAGTCAAACAAGTTGGTGCATTTCAGACAGGCAAAGGAAAAGCACAAGCAATAATATTTCAGGTAGGCCTGGTTAAGCTACAGCTCTGTGGGACACAGCCACATTTTAACACTAAGCTCTCAAAATTAAATTTCCTTTCTTTTCCTTTACTGAGTCAGCTGATGTATGAGCCATAATATATAATTCAAAATCAGTAAGCAAAGCGCGGAATCTGTTTACCCAACTAGTACACAGAATCTACAGGTTGTTTCACTTTTCCACCAAAGGGAACATTTTCCTGCTCAAAATTCCACTCAGTACCACTTTTCCCAACACAGTAGACAGGCTAGAAGCTCTAAGCTAAGAATAGCCTTCAAAGCATTTCTCTAGTGAAATTCTTTGAGACACAAAACATGGTCACCTACGCAATACAAGATTTCTGTATTTCAGAATATCCATACACCAAACACAGTAATATTAGCAGCAGAAGAGATTGTATGCAAGTAAAAAAAACATGACTAGTTATCTCAAACTAAATTCAAGCATCTATATACACATAAAATTACATGTACGCACATATATGGAGAGAGAAAGAGAGCACGCGCATGCATGTGGGCAGTGAAAGGGTCATCTCTGTTTGATAGCTAAAATTCTATTACAAGTAGCATCCACAATTCCAGTTAAAGTCAATTCCAATCAGAGTCAAACAAGATTTCATTTTGGACCAGACCATTACATCAAAAATTCAACAACGCTCTTTAGTATTGTGGACTTGTCAAGTGACTCAAACACGACAATATCATTTGACACACCATTATTGTTTATAAGTAGGATAAATCTCATCAAAAGTTGTTTGCATTTTGTCTGCAGGATACACAAATAAAATCCTCAAACAAACAAATTAGAAAATTGAGGCAATTTGGAAGGTTCAACATACACTTCATGAACTTAAACTTTTGTATAGAAACAAACTGATATCACACAGTTCACTCACCCGATAATAAAACAAGAGACTGCTGTTCCTAAAAAGGCATAAGCCAAAATGGACCCCAAATTCCTGAAAAAGTGTCTCTGCATAGGAAAAAAAAAAAGTTTATATCATTCTTTAAAACAAGTTATATCATCTGTTCAATAACAGGCAGCACACTACTACACTTGCGTTAATACACAGAAACACCCCTTCATTTCAGAGAAATGCTTCCATTACCCCAATGTAAATTCTGTCCAGCTTGGATAAATTGGAATAACCCAGACCATGTATTAAATACCACGTGGAGCTTATTATCAGGAAGCTTTTCAGACAGATATTTTCAGAAGAGATGTAAAAGTTAGCTGCAAAACTAAAAAACAGCATCTATTCATGGTATTTTCAAAAGAGAGCAGAATCTGGGCCCTTCTGCAATTCAGTGTCTGGCAAATACCCACCAGGATTCTGGTTTGTGTCAACTTCTCTGCATAATTTACTGCATTTTGGAAATCTGAGAAGGACCAAAACACTTCATTGAAGGACATCTTTTACTTTAAATGAAATTGATGTTAACCTCTGGCAACTTTCAAAGGAAATTGAATCAGCAAGATTAAATAGAGTTTAATGTGCTTATATTACAAAGTACATGTATTTTCTCATAAAACAATATGATCCAACCAACTATGGAGGAAATGAGATTTTTCTTACTGCCATAAAAAAAAATATGCTTGAAGTGGAGACTGCACTCCTGAATAACTCAGCAGTCTCAAGTTAAAAAAAAGAAAAGGCTATTCTCCTCAGAAAATTATTACACTTACTTTCTTCAAGCTGTAACCAGCATGAAAAATTATAGGAGGTAACAGAATGTTGAAAAATACTTCTGGGTCAAATGTTACCTAAAAAACAAAGCATGAAACTTCAATTAGAAACAGACATACACAGATTGTTAGGTCTTTTTTCTCTCTCATTTTCTGACAACTTTTTTTTTTTTGGTTATTGAAATAGCTAACGACTGGCTAAGTTGACCCTTCAAAATATCAGCCAGCTCTATACACACACAGCAACAAAAAGCAGCAGTTCTTCACGGTAAACAGCATCTAGAAAAACAGACATTACATCACCAATCATAGTCTTGCAGCAGTCCCAAACACAGTCCCCTATTTAAATTAAAAAATTCCAATAGACATGATGCTAGAGAAGATATCTCTTCTTGTGATAAATTATATTCATATATTTGCAAGTGAGATGCTATTTAGGCTCCTTTTTTTGCAAGTCTAGCCTCCGCACAGTTATTGTAAACCAATCACATCAGATACAAGACAGCTTTTCAGGAACTGAGATGATCCATCACTTCTACATATTTCAGCAGAAGCTCCAGATATCCAGGAAAAATTATACTAGAGTAAGGAACAAAAATAATGTAAAATAAAAACAAAAGACCTGCACGTATGCGACCAACTAGGCTCTCTTCAGCCCCATCTAAGCACAGGTTAAAAGTCAAACACAAGTGTGCACTCCCAGAATAGGATTAATTCCAACTAATTTCAAATATCTATAGCAAACAGCTATGTATATACAGCCACCTAAGCTCTCTTAATAGTCAGCAGAAAGAAGCATTTTTAGGTTACAAACCTTCAAGTCTCAATCCTATACTTCAAAGTCTAGCTTTGATACACAAAATGGTTGTTAATTCCTAACACTTAATATAATCAGAAGCCATCCTGACACCAAATAGAAAAGCAGCCAAGTATCGGATTAACAATTAATAGATTAATTTCACTTCCAACAGCAGACTGTCTCATTTGGTGGATTACAGGGATGTAAGCAGTAACTATTTCCTCACAATAAACAGATTAAGATAGCATAGGTAAAAAAAATATTAAGAAATATTAGGAAAAGTATATATTCCTTATATTGTATTATACCAGGCAGCATCAGGCTTTCTTTGTTCAGCTGGTCTTCATGAATTTTAAGGATGCTAGAAATGTATAGTAAGTCTTCAAACAGCAATCAAAGGCTTTGGGAAACCACTACGCACATGCACAGAGCACAGTTTCACTGGCAACGACATAATACAGAAAGTGCTTCTGAATTAAGCACTGAAATGCTGTTATTATCAGGAATACAGACATTTGATACTACCTAATATTCAAGTGGGATGGAGCGAGGAGGAGGGAGGGAAGCACAGATAAAGAAGGCTGATTCAGACAAGCACAAGAAATGGTCAACCCTCACCTTTCGTAACATGTCATTTTGCTCCACATTGTGGATCTTCCCAGGGCTTATTTCCCCTTTGAGCGTATACTCAAAGAACTTCCCGCTGACGTTGACCAACAAGGTTGTAAATGGCCTGTCCTCCAGCGAGCAGCTGAATGGCTTGTCACGGCCACTGGTAGAGGGAGTCCCATATCTTAAGATCACCCCAACTATGAGTCCTGGAAAAGAGTTAAAAATCCATGAGGCTGATTTGTGACTCCTTTACCTAACTTTCTAGTATCAAACAATACCTAAGGTATAACGCATGAGCATTACAAGCGTACATGCATCACAAACATTTTACAGTGAATCATTACTGTTAATTTCCTGCAGAAGTAGAGAGGCCTTGAGCACCTCAAAGGTATTGATGAATTCATAAAACCTGGGATATGCCTGAAGTGACAAACAAAATACTCCATTTCAAGTTTTGTCTTCTTTGCCCTCATTCACACCTCTAACACATAAACCCTGAGCTGACCGAGAGGCTAAACAGAAAGACACATCAAATACATTTTACCTGCCTAAGGACAGACTAAGTAGATAGACCACTGGTGGTAAATAGTGACTGCTGAAAACACGTGACCATAACTTAGCCGAAATAGTGATGTTTGCCATAATATTTTATAGCTCCAGCAAGGATGCAGCTTTTTTGCCCGGCAAGTCTAAGCAAGCAAACAATGCTTATTGCACAATCTCCTGCATACTCTGCAAACTTGGCAACTAAGATTCAGAGGCCATGGACAAATGTCTTTTGCAAGCATTTTCCACATTTCACAAACTCAAAAATAAAGTAAGGCAAAAATGAGCGATCCTGAGAGATCCGAGATTCTGGAATATATAAACTACCCAGCAAGCCTACATAAAATCCAACCAGAAAACACTATCAATAAGGGATGCATCAAACACAATAACAAAAAATAATTTGTAAACTACTGGAAGGGTGTTCGCGATTAAAATAGTATACTTATAGAATAGAATTAATTGTGTGATCACTTAAAATTAAGTTGAATTGAAACTTGTTTTGCTTAGCTTAGCATAAGTGATTGAAGTGCTGGTGCCTTAGGCTGTACACCATAACTGAACTTCAGTTGCACTTCTGCTTGGTTAAAATTAAGTAGTACTCAGCATCTTGCATAACGAGATAAACTGGACCAAACCCATCATTCAAGGAAAAAAACCTTAAAAAGTGAGAGAAACCGTTCCATCTGAAGTCAACAGAAGGAACATGAGACACAGGTCCAGATAAGGCAGGAGAACGATGAAACTGCACAAAGAGATCACAGAATCATAGAATCACAGAGTGGTTTGGATTGGAAGGGACCCTAAAGATCACCCAGTTCCAATCCCCCTACCACAGGCAGGGACACCTTCAACTAGATCATGTTACTCAAAGCCTCATACAACCTATAGCCTTGAACATCTCCAGGGACATTACAGTAATGACCTCACTGGGCAACGTGTTCCAGTCGGGCAACCTGTTCCAGCCTCACCACCCTCACAGTAAAAAATTTATTCCCGCTATGTAATATAAATCTCCACTCTTTCAGCTTAAAGCCGTTACCTATTGACCCAACACTGTAATCCCTGATAAAAAGCTCCACCCCAGCTTTCCTGTAGGCCCCCTTTAAGCATCGGATGGCTGTTACAAGGTCTCCTCAGAGCCTTCTCTTCTCTAGGTGAAACAAGCCCAACTCTCTCAGCCTGTCCTCATAGGGCAGGTGATCCAGTCCTTCGATCATTTTTGTGGCCCTCCTCTGGACTTGTTGTAACAGATCCATGTCCTTCCTCTGCTGAGGACTCCAGAACTGAATACAGTATTCCAGGCAAGGTCTCATAAGAGCAGAGTAGAGGGGCAGAATCACCTTCCTCAACCTGCTGGTCAACCTTCTGTTGGTACAGCCCAGGGTACGGTTGGCTTTCTGGGCTGCAAGCACACATCGCCATCTCATGTTGATCTTCCTATTCACCAAAACCTCTAAGTCCTTCTCTTCAGGGCTACCCTCAATCCATTCTCCACCCAGCCTGTATTTATGCTTGGGATTGCCCCAGCCCAGGTGCAGGACCTTGCACTTGGCTCTGTTGGACTTCACAGGGTTTGCACAAGCCCACCTCTCAAGCCTGTCAACGTCCCTCTCACCAGCACCCCTACCCTCCAGCATCTTAAGCACGTCACACAGCTTGGTGTCATCAGCAAATTTGCTGAGGGTGCTTTCAACTCCACTGGCCATGTCTCTGAAAAATACGTTAAACAACAGTGGCCCCAATACCAACCTCTGCAGAAGCCACTTGCCTCTAGTCTCCACTTGGACGTTTCACTGTTGACCACAAATCTTTAAGCGTGACCATTAGACAATTCCTTATTCACCAAGTGTTCCATCCATCAAATCCATATCTCTCCAATTAGGAGACAAGAATGTCGTGCGGGACTCTGTCAAATGCTTTTCATAAGTCCAGATAGGTGATTTCAGTTACTCTTCCATTATCCACCAACACTGTAGCCCCATTGTAGAAGATCGCTCAATTTGTCAGGTACAATTTGCCCTTTGTGAAGCCATGTTGATAAAACTTGAAAGACGTTACTCCAATTATCATAGAAGAGCAGCTACTAAACAAATTAATTGGACAAAAAGTCCATGCATATTGCATGGACAGGCATGTGAACACCTCATGTAACAGACTGTGAGGACTTAAAAGGCACAGAGTAACAAGGAATGAGGAGGTCCCTTGCAAGAGAGTCTCAGCCTAACCTGAAATAAATAGACTCTGGGGCAGAATCTCAAGTTTGATATCTTTCTTACAGCCAGGGACTAAGACTTGATCCAGCTGAAAGCAAGAGGGTCCAGTCTGAACCTTGCTCCTTGGCAAAAGGATCCTCCTGGACTCTTAGGCAACAGAGAAATTTGAAAGAATGAGTGTGTGGAAAAAAGGCAGGAAAAAAAAACCATGTTGGTTCACTGGTGCCACTTGCTGCATATGGACCTTGGTCCTAGCAGTAGGAAGTCTTGGGTGGAGTGCACATGACTTTCATTGGGGTGTATATGCTCTCGCAAGATTTTTCCTGTGACAAAGGGCTATGCCAGGAGGCTGGAGAAGCCCAAAGTTTTAACTAAGCACTGTTCCTTTTGCAATGGACTAAGAAGAGAAGAAGATTCCAGTTCTGCAGAGAGGATGTATAAGAACAGTTAAAGTGGTTTTGGTCTGGTGAGTAAACAGATATCCACTTAAAGGCTCCCCTGTCACCTTAGGATGATCTACAATTTAATCCTCACTCCAGACAACTGCAAGATGAAGATAGATGTTTGATCCTTTTGTTGACAAGTTGGTAGTCAACGCTGGTTTTGCTCCCTGTGGCTCTTGCTCTGCATCCATAGATCTGTTTGCCCGGATGGTAAATGAAGTTGACAGGTAATAACCAGAGAATAAACAAGGTATAACAGAGAGAAAAAAATTCTACCACACATCACAAAAAAAAAAAAAAAATTCCAAACATAAGTATCTTCATGGCATAGTATAAAGAGTAACCAAACTGTACCCCAAAAAAAGCCAACCAAAAGACTACACCTCATTTTCTTCTGGTGGAGAGTGGAAAAATGGCTTTAATACAAGAGAAGGTGCAGCAGATAGTAGCTGTGACACTAGTGGACAGCTTGCCCCCAGCCCTTTCTCTATGATCAAGAGAACATAGTAGCATCAAGATCATTAAAAAGTAACTGGAAGATTAAGATATATTTTATTCAGAAAAGAGAAGTACATACTCAAAGAGGACACAAGGGAAGAAACCCCTGCAGCACTATGAAGCTACTTACTGTAATTTCAAATGCTTATAATTTAAAAACAGAGGTTTATATAAGCATGCTCCTAATGACCCTGGATCATTTTACGGTTACACATGACAGATGCAGCAGAAAGGCAGCTCTGCACAAAGTGATAGGCCAGTCATGTCCAAGCCCCTTGCACTACCAGCTACGGTTAGAAATACCTTCACTAGCCCAGCCAGCTGAATAGCCAAAGCTTTCTGCTGCTCTCACCCCCACTCACACCTAGTAAGAGCCAGGCTCACAGAAAATAGCGGAAAGACTGCCTGTGTTAAAAACTGATCTAATTAGCATCAGTCAGAAATCCTGTAGTAAATTAAGCCAGAATGAAAACTGTGCAGATAAGCTTATGCATAGCAGCGGCACGAAGCCAAATCTATACTGCTACTAAACTGAGAACAGAGAAGGGGACACCGATAGACGTAATAGCTTCTTACACGCTCAGACTGTCCTTCAGTGACTTCATTGCAAAAGCAGATGGGAAACCCTCATTGCAATTGCACTGGCAAAACGCACTGTAGAGCAGAATGCGATTGCATTATGTAACTGGATATAATCCACTCACACATTTTCCTCCCCTAATAAAATATACCAGTTATTTTAAAACAAGTTTTGAAGACATGCCAATTATATCCATAATTTATATCCGGTGTTTGAAGCAAAACATGCATTAACCCTCAGTGTCCCATGGCCCAGCTAACACAGCTACAAGGAAACACCCCATTATCATACACCTTCTACTGGTAAAATACTAAACTGGATGACCTTTGCACCAACACCACACTGTTTAGGAACAGCTGATAGCTGCTCTAAGGCCGCTGTCTCGCAGCAGGCTGCAGCTGGGACCAAGGCGGCCAGTGTAGAGGCAGGAGGCCAGCAGTACCAGTGGCAGTAGGTGAAGGCAAGGTACAGTCAACTGGCTAAAGCTTCATGAGGCTCAGTCTTGAAAGGTAATAGGTGTGAATATAGAAGGGGTCAAGGAAACCACACAAATACCACAGACAGCTGCACTAGCAAAAAAATACTAGGCACTTGGTAATTCAAAAGATGAGTTTAGAAAAACCATATGGAAGTATTTTCAGTTTTCCAATGAACATCAGCCTTTTTACACACTGAAAAGTTATTGGACTTTTTGGATGATTTCTACATCCCATCTCACCTGATAAAGCAACGTTAAAGCTTATATATTTAGTCAGCCCTCAAGGTCCCCCAAAAACTCCAACACTATTCAGGCAGACCTGATTTACCAGCTGCCAAAAGAATGCCCTTCTAAGCTGCCTGCCATTAGCTGTTATACAAAAGTCCGGGGCACTCTCTAGAAATTCTCTGGATAATTGATTTCAACCCTTTCTGGAACAACATAGTCGCAGCTGCAGAACAAAACTAAAACAGAAAGACAGCTGGAATTGCTCAATTGCCAAACCTAGGGAGATACACTAGGCTTACTTCTAGGCTGTTAACAAAAGCATAAATTTAGAATAGCTCTGCTGCTTATTTGGAAGTACGGGGAGAGATGGATGCTGGAGGCTAGGAATGGATACAGACGAATCAATACAGAAGCTCCGTGTTCCTTCTGCACCACAAAGTCTCACTGGTAAAAGGTTTATGGAAAACCTGGACCAACAGAACAAATATTTATCTAACTGCATAAAGTCACTGTAACTCTTAAAAAAAAAAAAAAGAGACCGCTAGGGCCACTAATCCAGCACTTTTTACTGCTAGATCATCACAAGAGAAAAAATGGGCTCAAATAGTTCAAAATTTGAGAAAAGCCTTACTTTAGAAGTTTTAGTTTGTGAATAGTGTTGAAAGGTCAAGTTTACATAACTGCTCGAAGACTCTCAGAAAGGAGCATCTCAAAAATTAGTACTGAATGCCCTGTATGTGTGACTTACATTTTCACTTTTAACAGAAAAACCATTTATGCCAGTATCTTGCCTGTACAATGCCGATCACGCAGCTGGCACACAAAGAACATCTAATTGGAAATGAAGCATTAAAAAGCTGAGAATATTTTTTCCCTTTTAAAACAAAACACTACTGATAATAAAAAACATTACACATAGTCAAACCCAGTCTAAATTTAAAATGGCACATTTACTTTTTCTTTTGTTTGAGCACAAACCCCCCAAAGTGAGGGTATGAATTTAGATAGACATGTGCAACTATGAGCACCTGTCCCTGGGCAGAGCCGAGCTCTGCGTGCTTTCCAGCCCAATTCTCTGTTGAAGAGAGGTTTTGGGGAGCTTCAGGAGGCAGCAGTCTGCAGGAACCAGAGGTACTCATACGCCACAACACAGTTCAATCATTGAATTCAAACTGCTAATTAGTGGATGGGATCTATAGATGAACTCAAACCTGTTCAGACATAGCTTCTTTCATACCCTCGTGTCAAAGAGACAGGACATCAAATACTGAGGGCCCTTCCCCATGGAATGTGCTTTATATTAACATTTCAGCCTAAAGGAAACTCAGTGGAGATCTTATTGCTGCTTGTAGGTAGCTACCAAGTAGATGGAGAGGAGGACTCTCTCTTCCAAAAAGTGCACAGTGATTAGATTAACTTGTTGCAATGCCAGGAAAGGGGATGGGGGAGCCCAAAACAAACAGTCAAGGGTTGGGTTTGGTGGTTTTTTTTTTTAAACAATGAATTGGCTAAGCACCAGCACAGGCTTACCCCAAAAGACTATGCAATACCCACGCGTGCATATAGCCGAACCCCACCCTAGTACAGCCCTGAGCGACTTAAGCTTTGTTGCATCCTGGGTCAGTCTTGGGGATTACCATTGCTTTGGGGCTAGGGGGGGAGGGGGGTTGGGGTGTTGGGGAGGGTGTGTTGGTGGTTTGGATTTTGTTTATTTTGTTTGACTCTAAAACTAGGTCAGAGGAGAAGAAATGGCCAAGGTGATCCAGTAGACTAGGAATGGGACACTTTTACTTCCTCAGTCCACTCTCACTCACTCCCTGCCCTGGGCCACAACTCACCCTATGGAAAGCAGGCAGAAGGGGTGACCAAGAGATGTTCAATTATTGTTAATGCCACATAAATACCAAAAAGCAGATCCCGTGATACAGCAGAGAAAGCACTTGGAAGTAGTCTTTTTTTCCCCCACAGCCTCCCACCCTTTTTTTTTTTTTTTTTAATGTAAAAGTAGTAAATTTGGAAAGCAACACTACAGCAAACCATTGACTGGTTTGTCAGCTTGGGCAGTACTGTCAGCAGCAATACCCAGTCTCACCTTGGCACGCAGTCCATCTCCTACATTTAAAAGTCTAGATTATTTTTCTCTCCACAAACCCAAACTAAGCTTTTTACTAGCTTGAAGAAACAAAGTTGAAGAAAAACTTGGCAAGAAGGATGAAAGAAAGTCCTGTAAATATTTTCAGGGCAAAAAATCTAATAATAATACACTGTATTTATCACTCAGCTTATTTTACCCTAGGACACTTGTGTGCATCAAGATACCAGCTGGAAAGTCTTACTTTAAATAAATAACATGAAACATCAACAGAGAAAGTATTTTTCCGAATATAGGGTGAACCTTCAAGCCTCACAATCCACATCTTCAAATTTGACAGTGATTTATGAGGAATTCCCAACATTTCTTATGAAGCAATTCAAGCACTGTTCCTGGCCCAGAACTGAGCTGGTAGTTTTGCACAATAAAAAAAAATCAGATCAACTATTACATACTACTTCCAGAAGTGCTAGTGTCCCACTCTATACCACGTGCTTGCCATTCAGCGTACTTGTGCCATACAGGACTGCAGAGGAACACCACTATGTAGTCCCTTGAAGAAGGGTTAAGCAAGTGACTGCAGAGCTCCAGACCTCCGTTAACATCTTGCACTCAGCACTGCTAATCCATCAGCTACTTTAACAGTGCAACGCTGCCAGCGTGGCATTCATCAGCTTGTCACATCACTGCAGAAGATGAGAGACTTGAAAAAATGAGAAGCCTGTTTTGAATTTAATCCTCGTCTTTGGCAGTTTATGTTCAGCAGCATCAACACAAGACGAATCTTCACTGTATTTCAGTAAAAAAAAAAAAAAAGAGCATTTTTGGCAGGGAATGGAAGCAGGTGATGCCAGTTCTTGAAGTCTGAAGGAAATTTTGGGGATATCCAAAACCTGAAATGCTGAATAACAGGTTTGAGGTCACGCTTTCTCATTGCTTTAGGGCTATTTTAGATAAGGAAGTTAAAAGACAGTAAACAAGCTAGTAATTCTTCCTTGTAGGCACACATAGCCTTACGCTATCAAGGGCATCTTTGTAGTGAGCTTTTTATCCACTTCTTAAATAAGCCAAACCAAGCATAGTTTTGAATTTAAATAAACAGATCACTCAAAAATAAAACAGTTATTGGAACATTGTGCAAAACCAAATGTCAAATTAACTTGCTGGCCCTGCACTGGTGGACACGTGTGCACTGCACACACCCTTGCCTTCTTGCAAGCCTTGGGTTCAAAAAAACCCACAAGAATGTCTGTGATGGTCAAAACCACCTTCTGACTAACTGTTGTTCTGTTCTTTCCTAGGGGAAATAATTTCTTGTTCAGGTCGCGTCATGTTACTGTGATCTACGTACTCATCTGCGTAGTGAAATAGTAAAATAAAAATAATTAAGAACTACTGAGGCAGGCAGATACACTTTATTCTGCAACACATGTTCTTAGTGATAATGGAATTTCAATAGTTAATTTCTGAAGAATTATTAAGTTTCACATATAGCTTCACATGTTCACAGGAGAGTTATTTGGAACAAACTAATTTTTCAGGAGTTATAAGACAGCAGCCACAGAAACATGATCATAAAATTGCAGCAAAATGATAACCAGTAAGAAAAAAAATTGGTCCCTGTATTCTCCCCTAGAATCTAAAGATCCAGGAAAGGGGGGGGGGGGAAGCAGCACAAGCAAAAATAAGAAAAAAAAAAAAAACCCCCCAAAAAACATCCACAACCCCCACCATACATTGAATAGCCTAAACTGAAGGCTCAGCCTTGGGAGAAATTGCTGTCCTGTGGTAGGAACATGTGGCCTCTGGTCCAAGCACAGGACTGTGAATCAGGGCTACTGGCCTAAGTTCCAGCTCCAGCAGTGACTCAGTGGAAGAGCTCAGACAAACCACAGAAAACAATTTAAAGAGACACCCACAACTCAGAAATCAGACATCACAGTTCTAAAAGGCACAAGTATTTGTTAGAGATTATGAAGAAGCTCGGAGTCTGCAACTAATCTCCAGTCTCCTTGTTCACGTGTTTTTAAAACTGACTTACTGCATAACTGCTGTTTCATGCAACACAGATTTAACAAAGTGTTTGCTGTTAAATATTTTATAAATAACATTTTAAAAGATTCTTTATATTTCCAAAAATATAAGTAATCCTCCTTAGCTATAAATCCCAAAGCAGTGAAAGCTATATACATATTAACACCATACATGTTCCTAGAGGTGTGAGCAGCAATGGACAACCACAAAGACACCAGCCTTTGCCCCACTGTGACTCCTTCTCCTTGCCCCACATAGAAATGACTCCTCTGCAGGATGCCAACTGCAACTGCCACAAACCCCTACAGCAGGAGCAGACCTGAAGCACTTCTTTCAACAGAGACTTCTAAGAGAGGAAAAAAATCCTAAACATAGACTCTTTCCCCTGGACACACTGGCAGACACCCGAGAAGAACAAACAGCGTGAACAGTAGCAGCTCTATGGTATATAACAGAAAACTTCCCATTTATTTGTTGTAGTTTGTGACTGCTTTTCTCCTCATTTGCATATGCATGCCAGATATGCTCAGCATATCTCAAACAGGAGGCCACAAGCTCCGAAGAGATAGGAAGAAACAATAACTTCAAGCCACTTATTACAAAAGGCTTTAAATAGTATCATCTGGCTCAGGCACTAGCAAGAAATTAAGCTTCCCAGTTTAAAAGAAAAAAGCCCAGACAATAATTATTCCCCACCTAAAACGTGCTGTAAAGCAAGAGGAGTTATTAATCTGTCATTGCGAGGAGCCAGGCTTCAATCTCCAACCTAATTGAAACTCGTAAAGCAGCAGCAGCAATGCCTTTGCTGACACTGTCATCTAATTTTGAAGGTTTGACACAAGGGGAGGATGAAGGGGGAACGGGCGGGAATTATATCCATCTCGGCATGGTTTTGGTTTCAAGGACCCTGTAACAACTATAAGGAGAACTGCTAACTACAGATAAGGCTGTTTTCTTGCTATGAGGACTTCTGCACTCCTACCTCAGGCCTTTGCTCATTTAAAGCATATTTAAAGCAATGGACATGTGTGGAGGCTTTCCATCCTAAAAACTATTTCTGAAAACTCTTTCTGAGAAAAGGAAAGAAAGAAGTAGGAACAAGGCGGATGAACCAAATTCTGCATCACAAAGGTTTTCAATTGCCTCAGCGAAAACTTTCCAGTTCTTATCTCTTCCAAAGGTCTTGCTGCCCCAACCCCCGTCCATTTACAAACATCACAACCTCCTATCTGCATAACAGACAAAAGTTTTGAGCTGACAGAATTTTCAAGGAAACCTGTTTTGCTGAGGCAAGCCCCACACTCGGTAGCTGTGGGCAGAAGACCAACCAGCACTTGTTTACAAGATGGTTTGTGGCTTACAGGGAAATGCACCAACCCAAAAAGACAGAAATAGCGGTAAGATGACAACTCTGGCTTTCTGTGACCATTATGTCTGACATAATGTCACAGTTTTGTTATTGCAACATCAAAATACACACAGTCTTGACAGAAGATCTATCCTGTCTCATAGGGACAACCTGCCACTCACAGATGTCTCCTAAAGCAGAGCTGAGAAGCCACGTGTTCCTTCTTTCTCCTTTCAGGATGACTGGTCTGAGCACAGGCACTTCAGTGGCCATGGCCTTCTCACAAACACACCACAATTCTCAATCCCATTTAATCTGCAGATCCATCTGCTCTGACATCCATCCCACTTTACATGCTAGGAACCAGAAAGAGCCAGGAAATACTTTTCTAGGAACTCATGGACAGCTGAACAGAGAGTCAGAGAAATCTGCTGCCACTTCTGAAGACTGCCTTTTCTGCTTTCATATATAGCGTACAATTTCATCAGTTGCTTTAGTATTAACTATAGAAGCCAGGCAAATGACTGCTACTGCAGCCTGCAGCGCATGAGAAGTTTTATGACACTTCTGTCTTCTTGATTCCCGTGGGTTAAAGAAGAAAGATTGCACTACAAGCTGCAACAAGAAAAGCCAGCCAGAAGCTCAGCCTTGCTCACAAGCAGCACATTGTCCAGAGGTCCCACAGCTGCAATTCGCAGCCTCCTACACAGCCGATTATCACCCTCTTTCTTCTCTCCTAAACTGGTGCAAGCTTTACCTTACTACAGCCAAACTCGCCCTACTGTTCCTATTCACTAACTCCTTGCCCTGCTCCTGCTACCGACTGATGCCTCCTTGCCTGCTCCTGACAGATCTCAGCTGTTGCTCTGATATTTTTGCCATCCCTTCCAGCCTTTTTGCCATCAGTGGTGCCACATGGTGCCCGAGCAATCGTATCTACGCTGGCTTTCTTTTGCATTCACCTTTACTCTAACCCCAGAACGTCTCACTAGCGGCACAAACGTGGTTGGGAACCTATGATTTCCTGTTCCTCCGAGTCTAAGGGTGCCAAACTGAGCACTGGTAAGACTGGATTTATTAGAGATAAAGACCAGCCAATCCCCACTACATGGAATAATCTCTCTCACTGACATCCAGGGCAGCTACTGACACCACAGGGCCTTACTGCAAGACCCTTCAGCAGGACGGAAAAAGGTAAGGAGTAAAATATCCTTCCAAAGACTGATCTTGCTTTTATGAGCAGAATGCCTGCACATCCCATGAACTTGCTCTTATCATAGCCATTTTTAAGTGCATAAAGCTCTTTATTTACACTGTCTTTTAGCCCTTCATTCCTCTCCCCTGCATGTTCTCTCAAACAGAAGCAACCTCAAGAACAAACACAAGAGATTCTTAGATTGAATCAGGAGGTTTTCTCACACAAACTGTTTTAACACAACAACTCCCAGCCCCACTCTAAAATCTAGAGTGTGGACATGTGCAAAATAATCACTGTAAAAGCTATTATTGCATCCCAAGGTGGACGGGTAACCTTTCAGGAAGGTAGCAAGCCAAAATAAGTTATTTTCCATTTCTCTTGCTTCACACCACTGCACTTTCATAGATGCTTTAGATAAGCATCACCAAAATATTCTCCAAACTTCCTTAAGCTGTTTCTCATTACATGATTTTTATCAACACAAGGGGTTAGAAAATTACTTAAGTCAACATGGTTTTAAAAGAACAGTATGTATAAAAGCTCGGGAACCCACACGTTTGCCAACAGAAACGTAACTAACTCCCACTTCCCATTAAACTAGAGGGCAGACTCACCGCCCTCTCCTCCCCCCCAAGGTAGCACAGAGAGGAAGCAGGCCATGAAACCAAGCTCTGCAGCTCACCATGCACATCCTTTAGCATTTTTTCATACTGAGTTTAAGCAATCAGTAACACTACTGCTCAGATGTAACTTCCGTGGTCTTTTCTTTGTGCTTTTCCATTTAGATTTTTCAAGTGAAATACAGCATCAGCTCATTCTGCCTTCACTTTTCTTTCACTTCCACAAAGATACTCTTTCCTTAGACTAAAAAAAAATGCTAGACAGAATAATACAAGTGACAACAACATGCAATATGATATAATGCATTTCATCTATCTGAAAACTGCCATCCCAAACCACAAAAAAAGCACCTCATTTAATAGTGATGGGCTCTGGTATCAGATAAATAGTTTAAAATAACACCAAAAAACCCCAAAATGTTGGTTTGTGTAGATAATAGGTAACACCACCCTGTACTTAAGTGCCGAGACAATCTACATCTGTCAACACTGCTCATCAAGAGAGAGATACGCTCGAAGTACACACAAGTCTTAACAACAAGCTTTTTATTTTAAAAATTGCATGCTATACTACTGCTTTTTGACAATTTGGTTAAGAAATGGATGATTATCTGAACACGTCGAAAAATACCTCTTGAAACTTTTAAGAAGTGCATACTCCAAGATGTGTTACTATACGACTGTGGAGGTTAAATGGCAGTGTATGTGCACTTATTAATACCCTCACAGCACACAAGCTGGATGGGTAGTTAATACATAAAGATTGCAGACCTGCTTTAGTGGAGGTAGGTTATCTAGGACAAGTCATTGCTAGCTTCTTTTTTGCCTCCATCAAGCTAAGTTTTCATACTACCACTCTGTGGTACCCACCCATACTTTGACAATTGGGGAAGCCACTAGGATAAGCAAATGGCTCTTGTACAGAGCCAGCAGGAAACACAGCTGTCATCTCATCCCCTTCAAAGCAGCCAAGTCTACAGGCTAAGAAGAGAAAACAGTCAGAGCCTGGGCTTGCCTGTTCTTCCCATTACTGCTCCAAGCTCCAAGTCAGTTTTCCTTTCATCCCACTACTTAAGGCTTCCAGCCCAAGGGAGCATTTTCAGCCAAACGGGATACTTTCTACATCCCAGAAGCTATGTTTTAGTATGTCTCAAAGTATTAAGAGTGGAGTTCATTTACACCCTATAGAGGCACTGAATCTCCTTTGTGCAATTCATGTTAAAAAAAGCCACAGAAGTGCTGTAAATGAAGTTCATTTTCTGTGGACGCTGAGAGTTCCTGGTGGGTTTGAAGAGACTTCTGATTTAACGATTTGCCTTTTAAAAGCCATTAGCAATTTGCAAAAGCTCCCACAATTTTATCCTTCAGGTTGTTCATCAACATGGGGCGGGAGGGGGAAGAACAGCAATTAACTGTAAACAAAAATTACAGTGTGGAAGTATAAGCACAGACTCAAGTCTAAGATAAACCTTAGACTAAAGTTCAAGCTCAAGTTCAAAACCTAAAGACATGTTAGGAGAAAAATGAGATGTTCTTACAAAGCATTTGCAACTTGCACACAACTAAAGAGAAGAAGAAATTATCAAATTTAACTCAAGCCTCCAGTGGAAAAAAAAAAAGAAAAAAAGAAAGAAAAGTTCTATCTTTTTCCCTTAGATGTCAGCTCAAAGTTACATGCTAAAACCACTTTTGAGACCAAGAAAAAGCCACTTCCATGGGCTTAAAAATGGAAAGGTTCAGCATGGACTTCTTTGGTGAAATATGCTAATGTAACAACAAATACTTTTAATCATTTATGTGTGACTTTCTATTGTCTTAGAGTTTGCAAAAAAAAAAAAAAAAAAAAAAAGAAGTCAGATTTTGCTTAGGCCGCCCAAAAACCAGAAAAGGCAGCTGTATCAACAGCAGCTACAGCAGCCTCCAACTCAAGCTAGCAAATTTGGGATACAAGGCACAGAGGATGAACACTTTTCCACTACCACAAGTAAGTCAAACTAGTGGGAACCTGCAGACAGATACTGAAAATTGACTCCTGTGTATCCAAAAACAAAACCAGAGCTCAGAACATAAGTCTGAAAGAGTCCTTATGTTCACAGAAACTGACTAATCCAGTTTACTCAGGTTGTATTTCCTCAACAGTCCCAATGGCTTTTGGTAGGACTAAAAACCCCACAACACTTGTCTTCATGGAGCAGCCCCATCTGCTCTTTTCCATCACATCATCAGACCTTTACCCACAGCTTTGACTGTTGCCATTTCACTGAGGGATGTTGGTTGCACCTCTCAGGCATTTCCCGTGCATTCCATGTCCAGCTCCCTCTGGAAAAGTCTACATAGCAGTGAGCCACTCGGCATGAAGTGGACAACAAGAACACGGTAGCGCTGCCTGGACAAGCAGCCTATGTCAAGTTTCCTACTTCTTAATTC
Source organism: Cuculus canorus (assembly GCF_017976375.1). NCBI lineage: Eukaryota > Metazoa > Chordata > Aves > Cuculiformes > Cuculidae > Cuculus > Cuculus canorus. The sequence goes on from NC_071401.1 coordinate 70,720,195, forward strand.
TTACCCTCCTCAATCTGAAACTTGCAGTAGTTCCCCCTATCAGGGATAAAACCTAGGTCCTGCTGTGCTATGTAGAATCATAGAACGGTTTGAGTCAGAAAAGACTTTAAAGATCATCCAGTTTCAACTCACCTGCCACAGGCAAGGACACCTTAACCAAATCAGGTTGCTGAAAGCCTCATCCAACTTGGCTTTGAACACCTCCAGGGATGGGGCATGCACGACTTCTCTGGGCAACCTGTGCCATTGCCTCACCACCATCACTGTAAAAAAATTTTTTCCTAAGATCTAATCTAAATCTCCCCTTTTTCAGCTCAGGACCATTATCCCTAATCCTATCACTTCATTCTCTAACACAGTCGTTCCCCAGCTTTCCTGTAGGCCCCCTTTGGAGACATAAAATTGATGATTATTGCTTTACCCTCCAGACACAAGTGCTGCAAGCACATCTCTGACTTTAAAGAGCCTGGTGAGAACTCCAGCAAAGGCACAAGGCAGTTTTCAAAACAGCTGCTCTCACTCCAGAGACTGTGAGTATCAGATTTATTAAATAATAAGGCCAGACAAATTGCAGAGATGTCAACAAGAGTCAAGACTGTGCAATCCAACACTGACATGCTGAGTGGTCTCTGTCATACACTCACCTAATGTTAGTGCAGTTTTTGAGAAAGGCACACCTGCATGGAAGTAATTTGGGTTTTTTTCAGGCAAGGAGCAGAAAATATATATGTCAGAACAACATTTCACAGTTCTAGTTTCTGAGGAAATGTCTCAAAAGGCAAGTCAAGTTCTGTCAAATAAAATTTATGAGTTATTTTACTAGGCTTAAGTCACATCCTTATTAATGTCTGAGCTTTAAACTAAATGGGCTCCTTCACAGAGGACTTTTAAGGAGGAATTCAAAAAGAGAAAGTCAAGACTCTCAAAATATAAAGTGATCATAGCAAGAAAAGACTTTGCATTGCAGCTGTGAAGACAATCACCACACTAGAAAGAAAAATGTGAAGCATAGGTAAGGTTCACAACAGGAAGATGACGATCTATTTTCTTAGAATTTAGATAAGCAGAGCACAGGTTGGTCTAGTACACTTTTGGAGTGTGACTCTCAGCTTCTGCAGTTTCCAAAAGACCTGGTGAAATATCTCAGGAGTCCACATGACCACACAATATAGTAGTATTGGACAAAATTATCTGACCTTCTGTGCCAGAAGTAGCGTGGAAGCTAGTTCACATGAATGCCCTAAGCAAGCCCATTCCTGCAGAGCAAACTCTCAAAATTATTCAGTAGGAACATTAAAAGAAAGAAAATCTGTGACATAAATATAGCAATGCAAGCCCAGCCCAAGAGATAATAGCTGGGCAACTGATGCCTACAGAAATATTCAATTAACAACTTCTAGCAGCAACAATCACAGATGGATCACACTGGGTACCCATATCATGCAAGACGCTTCTCCAAGCAATTTCATTCTAATTCTTCCTTTTAAATTACATTGTACCAGCTTTCTAATGTTTTAGCTATTTAAAGTGTTGGTCGGAGTTGAACAAGATTGTTCTATTAAGAGCAAACTGGTGACACAAGATGTTATTTAGTTGCTCTGGCACTGGAGCATTGCAAAGTGCTGCATGCTACATAAGAGCACAGCAACTGCTAGGTGACCATTTACTCCTGATTAACACAATGGGGAAGAGACGGGTATCACTGAGGACAGAACCACTGAAGTGCTTTATCAGAATACCATGGAAAACTTTGCACTTAATACCACCCACCAGGATAAAAGCAAAGCAGAATCTAATGGCACGCACAGTACTTGGTCACAGTACTATTTATATTTATGAACACAGGGAATATTTCAGACTCCAGAATCCATTCTGATTCTTCAGCCAGTATAGCAAGGTCTTCCTTCTTCAGTGCTCCTGGCATAACACAGTGCAGCATCCCACTTGGAATTGCAAGTCCTTTTTTTATAAGACTTGTCTGATAAGATATGCATGGGTAGCAATGGAAAGTAGAATTAAAATTTAAAGTTACAAACTTTTACTGAGAAACAAACAAATCAAATCACACTTAAGAAGAGAGATACACTAGTATATCACATACTGTCTTGGAATACGCTCTCTCCAAGCGCTCTACTGTGCTTTTAATAAAATGAGTATGTTACCCAAAGCTAACTTTTTTTTTTGCCAGCCCAAATACTTCACAATACACTGACAAATGAACAAACGCCTGGGACAATCCATCCATTCACAACCACCGGAGTTCATCATTCCTACTTATTCTTCATCCTTTGCAGATGCACTAATCCTTATGAATGCAGGCTTTCTTCAGATTGTACAGAACAGCACTAGGGCCATAAAAAATCCATCCAAAGAAAATCCAGGCTTTCAGAGCACGCACTGAAGACTTGATCTGCACAAGGGTCAGCTAGAGGATGTACACGTTCTTCAAAACAAAACAGGAAAATAGTGGAAATTGACTTAAAAAGAGTTTATGAAGTACTACACCATTCAGCTGCTGTATTTCAAAAGCTGCAAAGTGCTTCTGTATAAATAAAGTTGTTTTGCAGCACCCTCCCTCAAAAATACACAGAATTACTACCTTTCCCCTACTCCTTTGTCTAGGAATCAATAACTCGCTGAAAGAAGGAACAACAAAAATCAAACAAGGTTACAGATATGCTGAAATGCCATTATGGGCACTGTGGAGCATTCTGTCGTTTCTGTACAAAAAGTGCGTTCACATCAGCTCCTGACAACGATACGTTCTGAAGCTGTAGCGATTAACGTAGTTCTTGAGAACAGAAAAATTACTGCTGTGATGCCTATTCATGCCAAGGACCTCGAGAGAACTACTGCTTCAGCAAGCCTTCTCCCAGCAGCAGGCAAACCAGCTGCACCATGCTTTTGCTACAATCCAATACGAATAAAAAAATGCCGCCCAAATTCTAAAAATAGATTATACAATAGACAATGCAACCCAGTAAAAATACATTCATTACATATTTTTTTCCCAAAGCTCTTGAACAAGCTGCACTGATTTAAGCAAGAGGACTTGTTATGAAATATGAGCAGGTTAAGCAACAATAAATGGAAGCTCAAACTGGATAACTGCTCCTCACAGTGAAGTGTTACCTAGCTATTAGACCCACAGGTATACAGGATCTGGTTTGGGTTTGGAGCTAATTATCATAAGGAAGCAAATAGATTATTTAACCTATCATTTTCTTCTGGCATAGCTAACTAATATATCAGGAGGAATAGCAGAACTTTGAAGATGAACACAGCATTATCATTGCTACCATAATGTTTCAGGCTGAGATCCAGATGGGTGCAGGAGAAACTGTTGCCTTCTGAGTTGTTATACCAAAACATAGACAAAAGGCTGTCAGATCATTGGGAAAACACTCAGACTGCAGCCAGTCAAGTTTTAGGCCACAAAGGAATAATAAAAAATGTGGCAGATAGTATCATTAAACGTATGAAATCTATATATTCAGAAATCAGTACAATGACCAGGCTCTACTTAAAGATTTGTTTGAAGCACCAAGTTCAGCTTTGGTTACTCTCTAAGCAGAAGATCCTCTTTTCCAGCAGTTTAAGGTGAAGATTTATCATTAAATTCAAAACTACAAATCTTACACCAAATCACACAGAAATAAAGGACTGAGTAGATCTTAGGATATGAGTAATGGACACAATGCCTAATACTAAGTCATGGCAAACACCAGAAACCCCACAAAAAAGCCCAGGAAACCCCCTTGTTAACTATTTTAACAAAAAAATCATCTCTCCTTATTAGGTGAGGAAAAAAAAGGCTCAAGATGTCACTCACGTGCCTCTGTGCTAGGCTAAGATTCATCAACAGGGAAGGGGTGCTCCAGCACCTGCCGCAAACTCAAGCATTCACACTTGTGTAAGGGACACGGCAGGCTGCCTACTTTGCATGGCTGCTATAAAGCAAAAATCCTGGACATGTTAGAGGCACAGTTAGGGTATGCAAAGTCAGATTGTGTTTAATCAGGGCCCTGACTGATAATTACAGAAGCAAAGAGCAAATGCACAACATGGACCGCTTCAGAGTGAAGGGTTCTGCTTTTCCCTGTACAGAAGAGACAATGCTGGTGGAAAACATTGAGTGAGGACAGAATCGCAGCTCACGATCCGAATTCAGCAATGAGTTTCCTCACCAGCCTGGAGCAAATATGTCCCGATGTGTACTTCAGATTCAGTACTATTTTACATCTTTAGGAGGCCAAAATTAAGGCTTTACAATGCTTCTAACACTGTATTTCATGGAGGTGTAAATACGCATAATTTTTTTTTTACCCCGCAGAAACAGGTACAAAGCTTAGTGAACTGGATCCTAACTTTAGGCTGATGAACAGCAGTGGCCCAACCATTTCCTGGCTCTCTGCTATTGTACCATCACTTCAGGTGTACTAGGTGTGCCAAGCAAAGTAGGAGTGTGAACTAAAAAGCAGTGGCATAAACAGGTGACTAAAAACATATTTACAGGCTGAGCAATCCAGTTGTGGTGGTTCAGAGATGGCACAACTGACATTGACTTTTGAGAAAACATGCCACATCGCTTAAAAGCCTAAACCCAGCCACAGCCAGAAGTGCCCTCCCCAATTAAATTCTCGAGGGAAAGTGTGCTTTTGCGGGTTTTCCCATTTATCACCTCAAAGACTTGAGGTTACTGGACTGCGACCCACAGACTACATAGAAATGTCTGCCAAAAGCCAAAGAAAACCCAGAGCAGTAGTCAGAATATTTTTCTTCCTTGTAGAAAACCTTCTAGTTTTTCAGTCATTGTTTTGTCATCCCTAAAAAAAAAAAAAAAATTATATCCAAGAATATTTCTGTCTTCCCATACAGAATTGGTTACTCAGAGCATTTTAATAAGCTTGACTGAATCTGCTGCCTTCTCCCTGGCTAAATCTCTCTCCTCAAACAACAATTCAGCCAAGCATTAGTCCTTGGAGTACCTGTTGCCCCAGTACTTTGTTTTGCAACTTCTTCCAGACAGCATAGGTGACTTCTTCTGTAATGGCTGATCTTCTGCTCACTGAAGCTTACAACAAAACTGCTCGATCCTCAAGCACAAACTCTGACAAATTTTCCTGGTCAACAAAGCCACTTGTCTAGCAGAATCTGTCTTGCAAATGTGACATCCCAGTAGTAACCCTAAGTCCATGGAACTTCATCAGTTCATGTTACAGTATGAAAGTGCACGTTTTTCCCCAGACATTTAAAAAACAGGATAATGTTTTCAATGTAATTTTCCTTATCTTTGAAGCCCAGCATTATGGAATGGACTTCTGACAAACAGCTGCTAACAGCAATCGGTAAGGTCTTCCCAAAACTTTTTAACAGCCCCAGAACACCTTCTTGGTCACACCAGCCCAACGCCTTCTGAACTGTGCAAAACCTCTGCCTGCTCAGGAACTCTTCATAAATCTATATTTGTCAAGAAGGTCTGTTTCAAGTTTCTCAACTACTAAGGCAAATACAATGTAACAGGTAAATCACCTAGTAAGAACTGTGTAAGGTAGTACATCTAATGATTACTTAAGATCTATCAGACTACCACTGATCATTTATTTATTTCAATATATAACTCATGGACCTTTTATATTCTCTATACAATATACAATCAGTTTAGGTTTCAGGACAATAGGAAGAGGGTGCCTAAGTTTGTTTCGTTGACAATTTTTTCTGTTGTCATTATTAAAAAAAACAGAATTATCTCCACATGTAAAATGGCATACTGTCTATATTAGATCAAATGCAAGGGAAGACTATTTCCAATCAAATGAAGCATCACAGAACTGTCTCTGTGCTCAGATAGAGAGTATTACACAAGAACAAGCTACTCTGGAAAGCAAGCAATTCAACTGGGAGGTGGCACGTTGTATGTGGGTGTACAAACGTGGGTCAGAAATGTGACCAGTTCAAAGATCTCAGCATCCAGCAAACATCATGCTGACATTACATCATTTGGATTCTGGCACTTTGCTATTGTTGCAAAAGCTGTCAACTTTTATTCTTAAGTATTGCCCTTTTTTGCAATTAAGGGTTCTGAAGATCTCAGCAGATTTGATTCACTAAAAGACTATTTTTTACAAATTCATTATAATGTAGTGTCATAAAACAAGTTCATTTCCTTGCCTGCCATTCCAAGAATGTTCTATAACATAAACTAGTAGTAAACAGCTGTCGATAGTTCAAGTTTTCTTATAGCTGAGCAATATATACCTGGTCCATGACTCAAACTACAGCCTTCTTTGAAAGTCTGAGGACTGGAAGTTAGGCCTTCCTTGTTACAAATAAATATTCCTAAAGACAGTGGCATCTTTACCTTTCACTTTGCAAAAACACCAATTCATACAGCATTAATTAAAAAAATCTAAACCAATACTCCCATTACCAGGAGAACAGCTAAGAATAGAGCAATAAAGCAAGAGGGAATAGGAGAAAAGGCTGCTTATTCATAACAACATAGCAAAAGTTTATTTCAAACATAGTTCTTCTTTAATGTCTTGAAAAGAACATTGAAGGAGTTGATGTTGTAATAGACTTGACTGTGTAGAGATAGGCAGGAATTAATATCCTACACATACATTACGTAGAACCCGCACAGCTTAAACAACTTGCAGCTGAAGACGAGGTACAGATCACTTCAGCAGTGATCAAGGAACTGGTCTGAGCAATGGACAAGGCTCAGGTAGCAGGGGGAAGAAAAAAGTAACAACACCTTGCTTCAATCAGTCTGATCTCGAACCATTTACCACATGTTCACAAGAGGCAGGAAAGTGAGCAAAGTTTTTTAGTTTAGACTGAAAAAAATTAGTCTGGTATATGGAGAGAAATCCAAGCTGTCAGCATTAAGATAAGCTATTCATTGCATCTTGAGGAGAAGCGGAGAAGAGACAAGGGAAGAGTTTTAGGGAATTCCCACAAAAAAAAGCAGAAGAGCAGGATAAGCATAGTACTTCTTTCAGGGCAGCTAAAAGATAAGATCAGAAACTAATACTCAAACCCAAAGGAGATATTGGAAGGCAAGATTTATCTGCATCTGTGTCAACACTCACTCATGAAGAGAGAAGGTGGAAAAGAAGACTTCAGAAATCCATAAAGGCATCATCCTCCTATTTTTAGGGAGCCCCTTGTTTCCCTTGGCACTGTGCTGCACCTAATGCAGGAAAATAACTTGTGGTCAAGTAACAGAGAAAAGACAACTTACGACTTTGGCCAATGAGCATAAAAAACCAAACACTTCTGAAGTGTTTTTTGCTTGTTTTTAAGAACATAACTATAGGTTTAAGCAGCAGCTAAAAGATTGCGGTCCTGATGCGGCACTGTAGCTTCAACAAGCTAAGAAGTAAATGTTCATAATCACAAAGTAGATTGTGCTTACACCTCCTGCCCCACCTTCCAGTCTTAAGGAGATGGGCTCTGACATATGTACACACAACATGTAATGCAAAGTTTCTGCTCTGTGTGTTTGAAGTACAATGAACAAGAAATATAACGGCCCTATGTTTTACTTTTTGCAAGAGATCCCAAAACCATTAGTGTTGAAAACTGAAAACATTTAAATACACACTCAAGCATTTGCCAGCAAGAGAAATAAACTCTTGTTTTTACGGTGCTCCAAGGCTAATCCATGGTGAAGAGGCAATGATCAAGTAGGAGGTATCACCAAGATATCTATGTTGACATTTCTCTTTTTGATGCAGGCACACATAAAACTGAGTATACCGCAATTATATTTATTTACTGCAGCTTAACAAGCAAGTCATCGGTAGGAAATCACTCGCTGGCTCTTGAGCCATGCAGTGCTGAAGAAAAGACTATTATTATGTCCATGAATCTCCAAAAGATCATTAGGAGGATGATCAGCCACTGTATTTTTTTTAAGTTAAATAAATATATATGTTTTAAGGAGGCTCTGAGACAGAGATTTAGGAGCAGCAGACTTCCAGAGAACTTACTAAGTCGGAACTACAGAGGAAAACTAAACCTGGTGCAGAAACACAATCCTTCCATTGAAGCTCCTGAAGCCTGGAGAATGTGTTGGGGGCTGAGCAGGTAAACACATTGCACTAACATATGTGAACACAGTTGGAAACAAGGTTAAGTTTCCAGAGACAAAAATCAACTTCATAAACAAAATATTTGTCAAGTTAAATATACTGCTGTGCAGAGATGAAAAGCAAGAATGGTTAGGCTGAAACAGTGTATTGGCCCTCAGTTGCCCATATGAAAGCCCATTCAAGAGCTAAGGCTATTTCATGCACACCATCACATCTTCAAAATGATCACCTCCTTCTGAGAATGATTCACTGTAAACAGTGTCTGTTGGGAATACGCACCCTGTGAGACACTAGTCTTGCAGATAGGTGTGAAAGAAAATCACACCTTTTTTTCAGTCTTGACTGCCAAAGTATAAAGTTTCGAGACAAGTTAAAGAAGTAGGAGTGTCCATTTCAATTCTGTGAACCAGGAAAGGATGCTACAGCTAACCTTGCCAGACACGGCTGTGGGAGGTCACATATAGTCACCTTCCTCTGCTCTTAATATACAACATTACATAATTTCCAGCTAGAATATTAAAGATAACCCAGGAGGAATGATCAGGTGGCACTTCCACAACAGGAATAAGTCTTTATACAAGTTTTCTTTCTCCATGTTTGTGTATTTTCTAGCCGTTACAGAACTGCAGCATAGCTGGTAATGTCAACTCCACGCACTGCTTCACATCACCTGTGAATGTCCCTTCCACCTCAGGTGGCACATCACTCCTGACTAGGCAAGGAGTTTCCTACATGTGCAAGTTCAAACTCCCTTATTGAGTCTATCTTCTAAAGGCTACTTCAAAAGAGGCAATTACATAACAAAGCTAAAAGCCAGCTGAAATAAGTTGGTATTTCAGGCCAAGAATACCAAGTTTAAATATCATATCACCAGCAAGCACAAACAAAGCATGAATTTTATTCTCTCACTACTGAACCACTTTAGGTTATCAACTTCATAGCTCATACACAGACAAGCAAATACAAGGTCAATTAGGTAGAACCGAGGTAGGTCTTTGATAATTGCCGTTATAGGAAGAAGCCTACCCAGATCACTTCCAAACATGCCCAGGTGAAGCCTCTACCTCTCCCTGTCCAAATGTAATTTTTTTTTCTTTTTTAACTATTTCACAGTGCGTAAAAGTAGAGTTTGTAATTCACCTGCAGAAACAACCAGATCCTAAGACTGTAAATAACAGTGCTGGATATATAGAGAGTGTGAATACATGATTTCCAGCCTCAGCAGAGTTTCGGATGGGGGAAGTGTCCAACTCCATAGGGTGACTGCACGTTCACCACAGGCTGTAAATCATGTTCTCTAGCTGCAGGAGAGGGTGGATTATAGGGCAAAACTATAGCAGTTCACCAAGAAGGCAATTTAAGGAAGAACAGCCAAGCTGTCTCATGGATAAGGAAATTATTCCCAGGAGAAAGGCCATTACAAAATCAGTGAGCACAATGAAGACTGACTTGACGGAAAAAGCAAGTAGGAAGGATTGTGCAGCAGTAAAACAACAGCAGGGAGGTATGTGATGCTTTAAATGCAGGTCTCCTCTCACTGCTGAAGACTTGATATTAACTGCTACAAAGTAGAGGGAAAAATAATAATTTCTCACATTTAGTGAGAAAACAGATAGTATCCATTCCAGTGGATTCAAAGAGTACAAATGAAAAGCTAGTCATAACCTTGTGGGACATTTGATATTTTAAAAATATCAGCAGTTATAACATCTTTCTATTAATATCTCATATTCAAAGCAAAGGCAAAGGTTAACAGCAGTTTTCATATTTAATCGAATTCTTGAATTAATGGGATAGCATCTGAGCCTCAGAAGCAATGACTGCACTCCCAGTGTGTTGGCACTGAGCACAGCCAAAGGTACCTTCTCTGCAGAGCTGACACAGGGAAGAACTGCATATATTGGGGACACCAAGCCATACAAGCAGCTTTATCTTCAGCTACTGATGGTAAGAGTTCCAGTTGCATAGACCACACGTGCACACACAGCCAGCACATTGAAGACTGTCATCTTATGCACAGACAAGTTAATTGCATTTTAGAATACATTTATTCCATACTCCTTTGTTTCCACTCTTTTTGTTAAGAATAGTCCAACAACTTCATAATGAAAGAGCAGGAGAACAAGTTGAAGGGCATCTACTTAAATAAAATAGATCTCCTCAGTACTATTTATTCTTTCATAAGCATAAATGAGAAGTGAAGACAACTATAGAGAGGCATGGCATTCAGAATAAGTGTACCAACTTATTGAACCAGTTCTACAAAGCCAGCACACACCAAGGTGTCCATCAGACCCACAGCTCTGCTGTTCAAACTCCTCCCTCCGATAATCTTACAAGGTAACAGAGGAGGAATCAGTAATACACTCATTACATGCACTTAAAGTTTGCACCAAGTATTTCAGTGGTCCCCAGTTGCCTTCAAAACCTATTTCAACTAGATGGGGGTAGTTTGAAAGCCCTGCAAAAAGACAAAATGGTAGCTATGGAGAAGTAGTCCAGACCACAGCCGACCTGGAAGCCCTGCCAGCATGACTTTAACAGGCAGGACCCTCCAGCAGCGGCAGAGCTACCCTGTTGCCAGGCCATCCAGGGTAGCAGCGCAGGTAAGCCCCCAAAACCTCTCTGGCAGCAGTGCTGTACCTACAGGAGCTTTGCCAGGACAAATCTACTGGGTAGGGATGCAATCTTTTTCCACGCACGGCTCACACATACATCTTTATCAGGAGAAATGCAGAGCTTAAACCTAGCCATTGAAACAGAACATGAAATACTGAAGCCAAGAAGAAAGAACAGAAACCATGCACCTCCCTTGCCTAAGAGCACAGTTCATCTCCTCTACTCTAATTGAGGGTGAGCCTTCAACTATTTCTCCCTGATAAAGAAAAAAACACAGCCTCTTCCACTATAGCTTTCAAGGGCCTTTAGGCACTCCTAAAGTCAAGTGAATTGTCTGATTTCAGGACATGAAGAAAAAAGCAGTTTGATACCATTTCTCTTTGCTCTCTTCACACTCAGTTAATTGCACACTGAAGTGCTTTTTAATGATGAGGAGAAGCAGTGTATTTGAGCTCAATTACACATCTCTGGTAGACACAGAAAAGACTTGATCTGCTGAGAACAGATATGTATTTTTTGCAACACAAGTAAAAAACCCTTCTAGATAAATACTCTTATAAAAAAATAATTGCTTGTATCACATCTTTTCAATATAGACACCACGTAGCCTAAAGCAGGGGGAGAAAGGCTATATTCAGTCTTAAATAGGGATAAAGCATTAATCCTGAGTCATAAATAAAGACTCTGTTTAAAAAAAAACCAAAAACCAAAAAGCCTACAAGGTGGTATTTCTGGCTGTCATAGTGGAAACAACAGCCTCAAGTTAAACACCGTGGTTGTCTCCACAACACACAGGGATAGTTCAGCAGCTCAGTGTCAGACTCATAGCAGTCAGCACATGAGCAAAGAAAGAGCATCCATGGTAGCAGGACCTGTTAAAGGATTAGATGAAAAAGGCAAAATATTTTTACTTCTGGTCCCAACAGGAAAAGACGTATTGTTCTGGATTGCAGGAGGTGTTCTATAACACATGATAACTCTGAGGATAACGCCATTTTAATTTTTTTTTTTTTTAAATGATGGCTGACCTGTGATTCTACTTCAGATTTCTGGTTTCTAGATCAGTAAGGGTGTAGATATTGCCACCTTTACCTAATGGAGAGAGTGATTATTCAGATAACATGGAATCAGCATTGAAATATCTCCCACCAAGAAGCAAGGGAAAGGTTTCACTCAACTCTTTAAGATGCTGTCTTAAACTACTCTACAGAGTAGGCTGGGAAGGGGACGCTATCTTTCAGAAGGAAGGATGGAAGAAAAGGGGTACTATGCGCCCATAAAGTAAGGTTTGTGGGGACAGAGGACAGAAGGGGGAGTATAACTCTGAATGATGACACTTTTCCGTCACACGGAATCAAGCCTTCCCTTCACCACTTCCAGAACCACCTCTGCATGCTACAGGAAACCATCCCAGCTTGGAGGCGCCAGTCCCCCAAGAAGGGAGAGTTTGGGTCCCAACAAAGCAAGGCTGATACCCGTTTGCAGTTGTATCAACCTTGCGGACTGTAGGAGCTGGGAGCACAAATAGCATAAGTCTTTAGAGTTTCACCTCTGTTAATATGGTGAATGCAGTAGCTTAGAAAGTCATTTCACAGGTTGTACTGCACCTAAATGCTGCCCAAGACTGGTTGTACAAATCAACTAGAGGCACTTCCAAAAGCACCCTGCTGTGTAGCTAATTGCCTGGGGTGAAGGTGACTTCAAGTGTTAAGATGCTCTAGTCTTTCTATAACACAGAAAGTGAGAAAGGTCTAGAAAAGACACACTGCAAGAAAAGGTACAGCTAGAATCACTTCAGTTCAGCACAACTTTCAATGAAATAAATATATGAATTGTTCATTCTGTTCTGCACAGGGTATAAGTCAATGCAATATTCAAACTCAGAGATAAGATTACGCACCAGTTGCTACATACATTTTTGTTAACATAGCCCAAGAAACACTCCCGATTGTCCTTCTATGATCATCCATAAAACAAAGGCTTAGCTGAGCAAAGGAAAAGGAGACAGCTGAAAATTCAGACCTGATATGTCCCATCCACTTTCTCCTCAAAACACAGAGAACTCAAATGACTCAGTAGAGTAGCACCGAGATGAGGACACCATCAGCACCTGAGAAGCAGCTTGGGCTTCCTGTAGGACACAACAGCTTCTATACACTCCTTCACCACCTCCTTTTCAGACTTCTCACCTACACCAAGAGTAGAAGCTACCGGAACAGCTGTAGACACTGCACCTACAGAGTTCAGTCCTTGTGTTGTTTTATGAAGATTCCTTGGAGGACCTGTTTAAAGTCACATTTCTATAGCAAGATAGTAAAGCAAAATTAGAAATGGTTGCAAAAAGATCTTATGAATTGGACTACGGAAAACTTCAAGCTCCTGCAGGGCCCAGATGAGTAAGGCTAACCCATAATGTACTGCAGAACCAGCTCACTGTTTGCCCGCAAACTTGCACACCAGACATTGGATTATCTGCCCTCATTCAGCACACTCCAACAAACACAACCAATCATTGAGCAGGCACACAGCTCTGCAATATTGCTGAACTGGCATCTGTTTGTGATAACTTCCTAATTCAGATGAGAAATGCGGTATATGTAAAAGAACACCTTCCCCTTAAGCCTCCGGCTGATTCCTACAACCGCGTGATGTTGAGTAGTACTAGCTTTAACACTGTTATGTCACCAAAAGCTTCCTCATGTAAAGGAAAGCCAGAGTTGCCATTTCTCTCTAATCGTCTCATGGTGTTGATTAGAAGGATATTCTGGTGCTGATTTGACAGAACATCTCATGAAGCTGAAGTTAACAAACATAAAAATGAACCAATTTATCTTAATTGCTATAAAACCCACTGGTCTCCCTAAAAAATAAAAAAAAAAGCCCACAAAAAAAAAACCAACCAACATAAAACCCACTGCTCTAGGACTACTGCTGAATTGTACTCCAAAGACATTTCAGAAACATTAGCAATTTATAAGCTATCCAACCACTCAGTCTGAGGAGCAAACCTGAAACACAGGTAGGTTCATAGCAGAGATGAACTACTACTTCCCAAATCTCTTGCAAGATAAAATTTTGAAGTTCCATGCAGTCACAGGCCACAACATAAGCTTACAGACAAGATTTGCAATACAGTTAAAATGTACTAAGCAACCAACAAATTGAGCAAGCCCCACTTTGAAAGTCTGTAACCAAGTGATTTAAAAGAATATCTAGGAAGAAGCTGGTTGCCAGAGGAAAGACAACATTCTTGAAACTGGGATGCTCACAGTTATGCTCCTAAATCTAATATTAGAATGCTTACGTAAAAGTGTTTTTTTAAGCATCAACACTGCCATTAGTTTGATGGCCCTGAAGATGCATTAGGTCATCTTTAGCATGTGTAAAGACTATAGTTGTAAGAGGCACTGCAGCCAGATGAGCTAAAAATAGGTCTTTTCTATATCTACTCTGTGGATACAGAAACTTACTCTGATACAGAATATTTCAAAACAAATCTGATACTTTTATCCTGAACATTTAGCCCTTAACTCTCAATTTCTGATCCATGAGAGATAATAGAAAGTTTATATCTCTCTTCTCATATTGTTTTTCTTTGTACCCAACTCCAATTTTGTTTTTACTTTCACCTGCAGCACTAGCACATGTGGTCCCCAGGCAGTTCCAGAGCAACCCTGCAGTCGAGAAGGTACCTGATAGGACTGACACCTGTACTGATGCGTGGGTTGCCAGTTACCTAAACTATTGATTACGAAAAGGGACAAACTAATTGCCTCATGGGCGTGATACCACTGGATCCGCTGGGACACACCTACATATACAGATACCTGCTTCCAAAAGAGCAGAGTGCTGGGGAGCTACCATCACTTCCCATCCTTAAGCTCCTCCCTGAGCTCTCAAGGTGCACGGTCCATGTCTTGTGGCCCCCTACCACACAGGGATGGTCCCCAGAAGGGAGTGAAGAAACTTGCCAGAGTAGAACCTCTTCAGGGAAAACACAGCTTAGAACACTTTACTGTTGGGACTCAAGACCAGCACAAAGAAAAGTTAGCATCACTATCAGTATCACAGGTTGGCATACATGTGTCGGCAAAGTCTAAATTCTTTAATTGCTCTGTTGTGGGTAATTTGTTTGGGTTTGTCTGTTTGGTTTTAATTGCTACATAATGATTTGCATTAGCAATACAGTAGCTGGAGCAGCTGCAGAACATCTGCCCCATGCAAGTATTTAACTTTCACAGAGCAACACCCTTGATACAGTTTCAAGGCCAGAATTCAATTGTATCTGGGTCTTCATAAGACAAATTCATCTTAGGGAATGACCTGCAGATAAATGACAGTGTGATGACATGGTACGTAATCAATTCAAATCAGCATTGCGCCTGAAGCTGCAGCTATACTTCAAAGTATTTCAAGACAATCAAACAAGTTAGGTCCCTTCCTCTTTCATGTACACAACTGTCAGATCTAGCATGTGCAGCTGAGGTCTGTACCTTTCATGTTGTTTCATTAAAACTAAGATTTTTAGTTACATTGCTGCTTTTATTTTTTTTTTTTGTCATGTGCAAGTCATTAAACACTCACATAAACTTCATGTTATTTCACATCTTAGCAGATGTTTACAGAGAAAGATATTCACACAGAATAATACATACGGACAAGCCATGACCGCCTGTTGAAGAGACAGTGACAAGACAGAAAATAAGAAATACGAAGAGACAACATAATGATGTTAGTGACTTTTTAATCTTCAACTGAAACAGCTAGAACAAATAAGTTATCTATAACACAGCGAATCTGGATGTAGCAAAAGCTTTTGTTCTGTGGAGGGCTAGGTAATTAGACGACCACACTGAAACTGTCAGGCATGACAGATGCCTCTCACTCAATGGGCAGCAGCTCCTCAAAATCTGGAAGAAATGCAGACTTCTGCAGCACGAGCAGTACTTGGGCGAAGGGTCTTTATAGCTGGGTAAAACACACGCTGCCTTTAACAGAAATGTGACTGAATCAGCAGCAGAGACACCATGAAAGTAGAACAGGATGCGCTCATATCTGGATTCTCAGAAAAGATAAGTGAGAAGAGCTGCTTAAAGCTCCAGCTGGAGGCTCACCGTTTCAAGCTAGTATAGTACCCCTCAATTCCTATTGTGCTTAAGGAGTGAGGTCTCGTTGTACATTCCTGTAAATTAACATAGCTAGATAAGAAAAAAGAAGTCAGGCATCACCTCTTCTTAAAGAGTGAAAGAAGCAAGCAACCATCAAGACCTTCAGTTCTAAGTAGCTCAGATCAAATGTCTATTTGATCAAACACAATCATCCAAAGATTCACCACTTTGAAACCAAGTGTTTTGGAGGGGTTTTAGGTGCAACAAGCCAGTTTTCCTAGTTCATTATCTCCAAGATAAAAATTAATTGGCACTGAAGTGCTACCTAACTTCTCCTGTAACTGAAAGCCTCTTACTCAGGTAGTATTGACAATTGCTGCCCTAGAAACTCTAACTTTTCTGTTAGAAAAACTAAATGCAAATGGTACAAGTGCTGTAGACTTTACCATAAATCCATGTGAAAGTTACCCAGTGTGCAGAGTTTGGAACCTCTAGTAATAACATATTATGAAATACATTGTAATGACAGCACCTAGACACACAGAACTGTTTCATGCTAGCTACTTGTGGTTTCAGGACTATCAACTCTTTAGCTGAAATGTTGCCTTATGATTTTGTGTTTAAGTCAGAATAAGCAAACACATGCATTTTAAACACACACATATTTAAAAAAAAATAGTGCATTTCTCAGATACAAAGTTATCAGCCATGCAGAAACCCGTCTCTTACTTTAACTGCTCTCCTTCTAGTGACAAAGAAGGAACAAATTCCTATTTGAAGAACGGAGCCTGGTTATCAGAAGTATAACAGACAATGACACTTGCTATATTGTTTTCTTTGCTGTAAAGGAAGTCTACAAAATGCTTAATTGAAGTTGGGCCTCAGCAGAGTTTTACTGGCATGAAGGCTAACCATGTTAGAAAGGAACTGAACTTGCTAAACATGTTTCCTCAGATGTTTGCCATGACATGGCAAGAATCAGTTTGTCTGGCAATGAGAAAGGTAACTAAAGGGTCTCATTTAGAAGTTGAGTGTATTGAGGAATGATCTATGGAAACAAAATGACTTAAGCGAAGGCACACCAAGAACATGCAATGGTCTGAGCTAATGTTTCTTTTGGCAGTACTACCTGTGTGGCCGAAAGGGCTGTGGAGCAGTGCCTTTCCTAATGTACAATTTCAGCACTTGTACATCAAATTGGGAATCTAGCATTCATTTCATGGATCAGGAGCTGGATGTTAGAGTAAACTAATTTTAGTTTAATGAAAGGCAGAAGTTTTCCAGCTGAACAATTTATTACCCACACAGCTCATCAATGCATACCCAAATGACGTTGATGCCCTGGTACTTGTATTGCATATATTAGCACACCCAAATACATAAGATTTCCAGATTTCCACCATAAACTAAACTATCTAAATGACTGAAGTGGTCATAAAAGACAAATGAACTTTCTGAAGGCAACACCACCAACGCAATACCCAAACATCGTCACTACAACCTTACCCTGACTCTTGCCATCAGCACATACACAGTTAATCTACCATCTCCTGATCACTATTAAGCTGCTAAGCATTATCATGCTCATGCATAACTTACTTATATGCCCAGTAGTGAATTTGTCAGTTTTCAGGAACAAGCGACTGACATACACAGCAATGCAGCAAAGAGATCAGTGACTAAGAGCAAATTGGGGTAGTTTAAGAGAAGCATCAGCAGAGGAAAATTCCACTGCTCTGCAAGCAGTTGTGTAGCTCTCAAGAGCAGTAGTACTCATCAGGGAAGAAATGGTTCAGTTTTGCCCTCATCTCAAGTGCTGAATTTCTCATCTGTGGTCACCCTCAATAGGCTTATCCCAACCAACATCGGGTAGGTGTCTTACACCGTTCGCCAGGAACCAATTCAGCTCGTGAAGGAGGAGTGCCACTGGCACTTCAGCAGTGGCCAATCATCTGCAGACAAATCATTTTTTAAACGGATGGCTGCTCCTCATCGCAACTGTTTATGTTCTGCGTAGCAAACTGCGCACAAAATACGATTGTGTGAGTTTGCTGTGGAGTGAATTCTCCATGCAGCAGGTTCAGGTTCACTTGCAGACCTCTGCACCAGCCCTTCACAGTACCAGCACAGAGCCCAGCTCCTCAAAATCACCCACTCTACCAAAGAAGGAGAGAACACAGCTTCTGCCAAGGGATTTATTTCACCTTTGCTCCCATTCTGTGGGAGAAAGAGGGGCCGGAGAGGACCAACTCAGCTCAGTACAGTCCTTATTCCGCTGAGCAGGCTCACCGTGAGCTGTAGGCGCCGTCTGGGGTGCCTGGTAGCACTGCAGTCAGCTGGCAACTAGCAAACTCAGGCCCGCCGTGACAGCAGCACACCAACCATCAGTGAACAAACCCCAGAGCACCAAAGTTCAAACACGCTCCTTTTCATAGAATCATAGAACCATAGAATCGTTTGGTTGAAAAAGACCTTTGAGATCACGTCTGACTGTAGCTGTCCACTACTAAACCATATCCCTGAGCCCCTCGACTACCCGTTTTCTAAACCTCCAGGGATGGTGACTCAACCACCTCCCCGGTAAGCCTCTGTCAGTGCCTGAGAACTCCTTCAGCAAAGAAATTTTTCCTCATTTTCCCCAATTCACACACTGCATGCCACAGCACAGTGAGGGCATTTGGATAAGGCCATTACTGCCATGACCTGCACAGCTTGGTACCCCAAATCCCTAGAGACATCCCCAGTAAGGTCGCTTTCTACAGAGGGGAGGGTCCCTGAAACCATGTGCCCTGCCAGCACGGCCACTCCAAGGACAGGGGACAGCAGCACGGCAAATCTTTGCAGATCTTGGATGTTGGAGGAGGGAAGGAGAAGGGGAGCAGAAGAGGGGGAGGGAAGGAGGGAGAAGGGGAGCAGAAGGGGGGAGGGAGGGAGCAGAAGGGGGGAGGGAGAAGGGGCGCAGAATAGGGGGAGGAGGGAGAAGGGGCGCAGAAGCGGGGGACGAGGGAGAAGGGGAGCAGAAGAGGGGGAGGAGGGAGAAGGAGAGAAGAAGGGGGGGAGGGAGGGAGCAGAACGGGGAGAGGGAGGAGGGGAGCAGAAGGACAGAGGGGGATCAGAGGGGCGCGGTCTGTCCCGGGTGTTGGAGCCGCAGCCCCGCAGCTCGGGGTGACCCATGCCGGGTCCGGGGGTGCCGCGTTCACCGCTCGGGGACACGGGGCGCCTCCTGCCCGCGGCGCTCACCGTAAATCATAGCCAGGCCGGTTTCGTGTAGGAAGCGCACCCGGCGGTGCTTGAACAGCCATATGGTGAGGATGGTGAGGGTGAGGAGCAGGATGAAGGTGAGGAGGCTGACGCTGTCCTGCCGGTGGCTCTCCTCCGCCTCCTGCTCGGTGGCGAGCTCCTCCATGGCGCTGCTGCTGCCGCCGCGCTCCGCCGCCCCGCCCGCCGACAGCACCGGCAGCAGCAGCAGCGGGGGCAGCCGAGCCATGGCCGGCCCGGCCCGCACCGCCCGCCGACACGGGCACCGAGGGAGGGAGGGAGGGAGGCAGGAGGGAGGGAGGGAGCGGCCGCGGCGCGCAGGAGCCTCCCCCGGAGCCTTAAAGGCGCAGCCACGGCCTCGGTTGCGGAGCGGGAGTGCGCCCGGGGGAAGGACGCGCCGTCCTCCCGTCCTCCCTCCCTCCCTTCCCCTCCTTTCTCCCTCCTTCTCTCCCTCCTTCTCTCCCCCCCTCCTTCTCTCCCCCCCGTCCCTATATCTCAGCTCCTTCTCTCTCCCCCTCCTTCTCTCCTTTTTCCTCCCCTTCTCCTCTCTCCTCCCCCTCCTTCCCCCTCCTTCCCCCTCCTTCCCCCTCCTTCCCCCTTCTTCCCCCTTCTTCCCCCTCCTTTCCCCTCCTTCCCCCTTCTTCCCCCTTCTTCCCCCTCCTTCCCCCTCCTTCCCCCTCCTTCCCCCTCCTTTGCCCCCCCGCCCCCTCCTTTCCCCTCCGTCCCCCTCCTTCCCCCTTCTTCCCCCTTCTTCCCCCTCCTTCCCCCTCCTTCCCCCTCCTTCCCCCTCCTTCCCTCCTCCTTCCCTCCTCCTTCCCCCTCTCCTTCCCCCTCTCCTTCCCCCTCTCCTTCCCCCTCTCCTTCCCCTTCTCCTTCCCCCTCTCCTTCCCCCTCCTTCTCCCCTCCTCTCCTCCCTCTCCTTCCCCCTCCTCTCTCCTCCCTCTCTCATCTCTCTCCCTCCCCTCTCTCTTCCCTCTCCCTTTCCCTCTCCTCTCTCCCTCTCTTTCCCTCTTCCCAGGGATGGGGGCCAGGGTGGGTGCAAACCGCACCCCTTCCACCCACTCATGCAGGGCCACTTAGAGCCAGTTGCCCAGGACTATGTCCACGTGTCTTTTAAACATCTCCAAGGATGGAGATTCCACAAGCCAAGTTTGCTTTGGGAGCCCTGGGTGCCTGCTCAGACAGCGCTGCAGGGTCTGTCCTGGTCCTGCTCTGGGTCCCGATCTAGCTCTCCCCACATTGCACAGTATTGAACATCATCGCCCTGGAGCCCACTTTGCCCTTCTCCAGGACCGAGCTGTGCCAGGACCTAATGATCTCCCTGAGACCTGGAATGGAGCAAACATAGGCACTGGTCACCTTGGGTCACCATGAATTTGCAGAAGTTCTCCCAAAAAAATAAGAATGTACACTCTCAGGCATTTTCCTAAATGGGGCTTCTTTTTTCTTTTCCTTTATTTCTTTGCTTTTCTTCTTTTTTTTTTTTTTTTTTTTCTTTTTTTTAAATACAGGAAAACTTGCTAAAGGACAAATTGTGAACTTGAGGGTTTGCATCCAAATGCATCCTACTGGAGATTTTGCTTCTAGGAAGCAAGACAACTGTAGGAAATTAACAGAGCTGGTCAGCAGTTTTCATTTGAAACTTCAATGCTGACAAAAAAAAAGGAAAAAGAGGGGCTTATGCCTACTCTTTCCAAATCATCTCGAGGTGGAGAGGGAAAGAAAAGTAATTTTTTGCTTTTTGCAAACCTGCCAAAATCAGAACTTTCTCCTTTAGCTCTTTTCTTTAATGAATCACAGCCCCCCCCCTTTTCTATACAAACAACAAACACCCCCCCCCCAAAATCCAGTAATGAAAATTATTGTTTTTAACGACATACAAAATGCTGTAAAACTC
This sequence comes from Cuculus canorus, assembly GCF_017976375.1. NCBI lineage: Eukaryota > Metazoa > Chordata > Aves > Cuculiformes > Cuculidae > Cuculus > Cuculus canorus. The sequence continues at coordinate 70,741,176 of NC_071401.1, forward strand.
CGTTTTGTAAGGGAGGGAAAGGTGTATGTTTTTATCAGATTCAGCAGGAGTGTGCTTTGCCTTTGGCTACCAGAGGAATTCCTTCCCAGTTTCCAGCTGCAGTGTGAGCAGCACAGACCTTTCTGCTCCTGTGACGTTTCTCTCAGTATTATTATTTCCAATCGCAACTTCTAACGTGTTCTAGCCATTATTTTGCATAAAAAGAAAGCAGTATACCTTTGGACGCATGTTTAATTAGTTACACAGCAGATCCTGTCTCCTTTAGAACTGTCCTATTAATGTTGCTGTCTGGCTGTTTCTTAGAGTATTTATTGGGATGCTGCAGGTACAGGGGTGTCTCTTCCAGACTTCCTCTCTCCCAGCTAGTGGATCTGGAATTGTCTCCTCTCACATATACTTTTGTTTAGGAGACTCCTTTTTAAAAACATTCCAAGATGACAGCTATGTAAATCCACATTTTTATTTATATGTAGTCCTTTTAAATATGGTATTTATGCAAACTCCTCAGCAACCTTCAAAATCCAGTATAATTATGTGCTATTACCTTTAAATATTTGATCGTGCAGGGTTGAAAGTTTACGTTGATAGGGCTGTCATTTGTAAACCTCTTAGAGATGAAAAGCATTAATATGCCCTGAAGACCTAGCTCTAACTCTGCAAACCATTAAAATTACTGCCTCAACACTGCCTTACATTAGATCTCACACTCAACATTAACATTTCTGGTATAATGAGAGCATTATACCACAAAATCTTTATCGTGTATCTTTAGGATATACAACCTACATACAATATAATGTATATCTCTAGGATATAACAACCTCCAGGCCTCACAACAGACTACAGGTACACAATGCAGTGCTAATGTGTAATGCAGATAAAGTAGTAAAATAGAAGCATGAATGGCAATAACAGGCCCTCTTCTGTTTGCTGGTGGTTTTTTTTTCGTAGATTCATAGAATGGTTCGGATTAGAAGGGACCATGAAAGTCATCCAGTCCAGCCCTCCTGCAGCGAGCGGGGGCATCTTCAACTCGATCAGGGTGCTCAGAGCCCCATCCAACTTGAACTTGAATGTTTCCAGCCACCTCTCTGGGCAACCTATTCCAGTGTTTCACTGCCCTTAGTGTAAAAACAATTCTTCCTAATATCTAATCTAAATCTCTGCTCATTTTGTCTAAAGCCATTACCCCTTGTCCTGTTGCTACAGACCCTGCTAAAAGTTCTTCCCCATCTTTCTTATAAGCTGTCTTTAAGTATTGAAAGGCCACAATAAATTCTCCCTGGAGTCTTCTCCAGGCTGAACAACCCCAACTCTCTGAGTCTGTCTTCATAGGAAAGGTGTTCTATCCCTTTGATAATGTTTGCAGCCCTCCTTTGGACCCGCTCCAACAGGTTCATATCTTTCTTGTGCTGAGGGCTATAGACCTGGATGCAGTATTCCAGGTGTAGTCTCACCAGAGCAGAGAGTAGAGGGGCAGAATTGCCTCCTCCAACCTGCTGGCCACTCTTCTTTTGATGCAGCTCAAGATATGGCTGGCTGGTGAGGCTGCCAGCGCACATTGCTGGCTTTTTATTGTGTGCTGCGTAGTGCTGGGTGAAGTCTGTCGTTAAGTGCACGGGGCCTTATTTTAAGAAGACAATTTCCATGTATGTTGTAATTTCATCTACCTCTCAGCTGAGCTGCATTCAATGTCTAAAGTTACTTTCTGCAAAGTCTTCCACCAGTAACCTGTGTTTTATCCTTTGACATTGGCACAGTTCTCTGTGCACTGTACCTCTTGCTGTCCAGGCAACAATGAGAAATATACAGGCAATGCTTTTAACAGTCAAGCATAGCCCAGTTTTAGTGGTTGTTTTCCCAGCTGAACTATGTTTTTTTGTGGAGGAAACTATTCATCCATAGTTTGGCATGTCTCTGCTACCATCAGCACAAACTACAAAACTCCACATTCACATTTGCAGGTGTTTGCATTGCTGCCTTGCCCCTGTAGACTCTGTGCAGGAATCACCTAATCCTAGGAACATCTCCCCCAAAATCAATACATCAGTAGATATTCCCCCAAAATATTTTTACTCAATTAAAAAAAAAATGTTCATCATTGTTGTGCACAAAATCAAACACATGTCATCCTTACTCTGGACTACGTAGATGTAACTAAATTCCCCCCACAAATTAGTGATGGGAGTATGATTGTTTCTGTCTGTTTAGGGAGTCAAAGTTTAACAGTGATGTAATTAAGGTCTCTTCAAGTCAGTGTTCTGTCTAATACATTGTTGCCATGAAATTTAATATGAACGGTATATTTGGTTCATATAGGCCAAAGTTTGCTGTCTCTTTACTCTCATGGGTTGGTATCATGGTGCATGATTCAAACAGGATCATCTGGAGCATATGGTATCAAGTGAGAAAAAAAGGTATCAAGTCAAGCGTGTCTGTACATCACCGCAAACCAGGCTATGCCTCCTTGTAAGACAGCTGTGCTGACACAGCTCAATTCCTTATAGTGGTGTAGCTAGCACATCGCCGTGGTGTTTTCAGTCCATTAGGAACACCCATAATTCCACCTCAAGGGGTGGCTCTGTCGCTGTAATAAACCTGTGGCTACAGTTTGTGCACCTTTCTGACAAGTCTCCACCTGCCTTTTCAAGCTGTTCTGTGCTAAGCCTCCTCTGTGTTCTCTACAGGTGGAACCTGGATGCTACCTCTGTCTGGCAGCCACCACATATGTTGCAGAAGTCACCCTTCCTGCTTAGCAGAACTACCATTTTGCTCTGTTCCTTCCTTTTTTCCCATTTGTTATTTTTCATCTGACGCCAGGCAGAAGTTTTCTGATCTGCTCACTGTTTGAGAGGCCACTTTTGAGGCAGAAATGATGATGTGTGCTTATGGACACAGAAGATTCTCACAGTTTAACCCCACCCGGCCAAATTTCGGCAGTTAAAACCGTGTAGTTAAGCCTCCAAAATCCCTTCCCCTTGCACACCCTTCAGGCAAAGGGGAGAAGGAAATGAGAGGAAAAAGACTTGTGGGTTGGAAACTAAAGCTACGGCTTTAATGAAATGATAACAACAACAATAATAATAATAATAATGAAAACAATTAGAAAAGTAATTAAATATATACAAATATATGAGATTGCACCCCCACCGCTCAATGACTATATGTTACCACAAAGGCTATAGAGCAGATGCAAGGGAATGGGTCCACAGATAGGAGAGAGCTGGACTCAGGAACTGGATTCAGGAATATACAGATCTGAAATCAGGAACAACGAGACAGACGAGGTCCTCACTGGTCATCAGTCATTGCAGAAGAGAGTGAGACCCTTGTGATCTCTCAATTTTATACCAAGTATGATGTACACAGGATGGAATATTCTGCTGGTCAGTTTAGGGTCACCTGCCCTATTCACACCTCCTAGCAGGTGCAGCTCCTTTTCTCCAGCTTGAGGATGGCCTTTGTTGGGTATGAGCATTGGCCTTTTTGCATTCCAATGCCCTGCGTTATCACTTTAGAGAAGAACATTGTCTCAAAAAGATGCAGTTAGTTTTCAGAGAATTAAGTTACTTTGAGCAACTGAGATATTCACAAAACTGACTCTAATTTATCTCAAACTAAAATAAAGACAATGGCCAAATAGAATCACAACAGAGGTATGAAAGGCTTAAAACTACAGCTATGAGATGGCACTGAAATAGAGCAAAGGACAAAAGGAAGCCATTCAACAGTTCAGCTATATGCAGGAAGATTTTGGTATTAAATGGTAATAACTATGTGCATTTGCACGTAGTTGATGATTGAGTTGCAGGATTGGTTCCCATGAGACGGGCCAAAACACCATAGAGATAGTTATGAATCAGCCCAGCTCATTCCTTTTGTCAGTCAGTGTTCTCTTTTTTAAAAGTTCTGCCTGCCAGAAGCACCATCCCGTAATCCATTCAGTATTTTCATAATTTCCTTTGGTTTGAATGTCATTGTTATTACATGAACTGATATGCACTCCAGGTTTATTCTTATTCCAGGGGTTGAAGAATGTCATGTGAGGCAAGTGCAAGGTACTAGTTTCAAGCCCTCCTCTCTCTCTGAGCTACTGGTGATAACGTTGTTTGCTCCTTGTTGGCAACACTGCAGAGCTCAGACCCTATCAAGACCTTTTCTGCCTTACGCAAGTCTATCAAGGCTGCCTTTTTGTGCTGATGAAAGCAACAGTTTTGAGACTTTCACTGATTTAATGTGCCTTTGTAGGACTGGTTCTGCTAGGGAAAGACCTCACCGTTGCTTCTTCTTATAACAAACTGGAAAATCAAACAAATCCTTATCTTAATATGTGGCGTGTTTATACAACATCCCTTGTACTCTCAAATTTTCTAGCACTTCAGTCCGGAATGGAGTAGAAAGTTGATTAGCAGGCAGGTCCACCTTGCAGAGCAGTTAGCATGTCAGCCACTCTCCCACCACTGTCCTTTAAAATGGCAACCCATTTTGAACCGATAGCCAGCCTCTGGTGGTAGTGGAGTGGTCTTGTAGGTTACACTCCTATGTCTGTGTAAGATATACCCACGCCCCAGGGTCCCATAAAATATGCTCTATCACAGACGTGAATTTAAAGACAACTAAGTGTTCTGCAATTATATTCTGAAGAACATGTCATATTTTTACTGAAAAACAAATTTGTTCAAAACTCCAGTTTGTTGAAAGCATTAACAGTTGTGACACATTTTCTCTCTTAGTACTGTTTTCTGCAGAAGTGTCACATCTCTGAGAAAATGTCAGAACTCTCACTTTTCATCATTGCAAATTCAAAAATCAATGTTAGCCTTTCCAATAGCCAGAAGTCTAGCTAGAGTAAAAGCTGTTCTGTGCTATTTGCAATCTGCAAAGTCACTCACTGTGTGGTTTTTATGTCATGGTAAACTTTCAAAGTGTTTGACAGGGATATGACTAGAAAATTTATCTACAGAAGGGTGCTGTGCCATTTCCCTTATACCAAAATAGATTGCTTTCCCCTTCTAGCTGTATGTGATATTAGGTAATAGTCTACTAGGAATAAAGTAGGTTTTCTCTCATAGCTCAGAAGGCAGCAGTTCGTTACCCTTTGCATGTGCAAATCATGGTTATGACTTTCAGTGCTATAATGCTTGAAGAAGCAGGTAAGTGATCACCATTCCCATCACCCATCACTCCCTGTCACATTCCCCATAAATATTTAAACAAGTGAATATCCTAGTGTTAGGACTCAACTTGTGCCAGAAGAGCCTGAAAACATTCTGGAAAAGAGTGAGCGAGCCTTGGCCAAGGCACAGAAATTACGATTTGAACTCTCCCTGCACAAATTTAATCTTGTCTCTCCCTATGAGGAGTTATGTGAACATCATTTAAAACTGCAAGCAGGCACGTGCATGCTCTGTTACTGTCAGCTGTCAGTTAGCCACTACCAGAAACTGTGCCTATAGGAAGCTTCAGAGGAGGAAAGACTAGGGAAAATGTGGACATAGTGTTGTGGCATTCAGATTTGGTAGAAAATATTTCTGTTCTGTATTTTTACAATAATGCCAAATCTTTTGACAAAGCTCCCCTGGAAAAGCCTGCTGTTTTGTTCTTGACAGAAAAACAGAAACCCAAATTTACATTTGATTCAATCTTGATTATGCTCAATACGCTATGACAGTAGGCATTGTATAGGCTAGAAAGTGAACCTTTTATGTAAAGTTATGCTAAGTATCCTGGCTTCATCTGAATTAGGCAGCTCAGAGGCATGGCTAGACATAAGAAAGGAAAAAGCTGGATCTATCTTGAGAAGTTACAGCTGAAATTACTTATTTTCGCTTTTGTTCTGGGGAAAAAAACAAAGAAACAAATAAACAAAAAAACTAGGAACTTCTAGTATCTTCTACAGGAAAACAAGCTCTCCTATAAATATTAGATCCCAAAATAGGCACAGAGAAGCAGGCTTGAGTGATAAAAGGCTCTCGTGCTGGACACAGTTCTCCACAAATTTGAAAGAAGCCCAGTGCTTTTGTAAGAAGGTATAACTTGCCTGTCACATTTCCACAGTCTCTTTTTCTGCTGAAAGGGCTGGATTATTAATTTGTATTTATATACATTGATGAGATTATCAATGGATGATAAAATGAGGTTAGATTATCAATTATGAGATTATGAATGTAATGCCTAGTTTACCTCCAGGGTTTTCCAGACTGACAAAAGTCTAAGAGAATGGTGTTCAAAAGGATGAGAACACTTCAGTTGTACATTTTTATTATTGTGGAAACTAAAGAACTGCTTGATTATTACTGATCTAATTTTACAAGGAAATTTGGAGAAATGTTTCTTGAAAGGCTATGCAGGCAGCCAGTTCCCCAAAACTTGGGAAAATGCTGAGTCAGGAAGACAGAAGAGGCTGCCTGGCTGAAAGATGGGGATCAGACAAACGAAGACTAAGATCTTAAGATCAGGCAACGCTAGTGCTGGGATATGGCTATTCTTTTCCAAGAATGAGCCAACTTGGGATGGTGAGGGCAGTGTTATTGTGCAAGTTTTAGTTCCTGAGTGACCCTAGCTAATGCCAATGGGAAGCTCTAAGGAAAAACATGCTGGCTCCAACAGTTAAGCCCTCTCACAACAGCTCTGCATCTATCAGAAAAATTTTAATAGTGGGACTGGGCCAAGTTGTGACAGAATGTAAATTCTGACAGCTCTGCAAAAGCATGCCAATTCGAGGTGGAGCTGGATGTGGATGATACCGGCAGAGGTGGTTTTTATTTGGTTGACTGCTAGGGTGCTGGCTAAAGGCAAAGAGGAGAAAGACACCAAAAGGCTTGAAATCAAAAGACAGAGCAGTTGTCAGATGCTTTAAAATGCAATCAATATTATCTCAAGCTGTACCCCCAAGATAGGAAAAGTCCAAGGCAGATATGTTAGTAGAATCAGCATCACAGTAGTCAGGTCAGACACAAGTCACTGCTTGTACTATTGTAATGAAGGATTTGATGTTATACCTCACTGTCTTTCCCTATTTATTCCTTTTTCTAGTGGACAGGATATTTCATACCATAAAGAAGGCTTTTCAGGCTAATATTTGCATATCCCCAATTCCTCATCCTTCCACAGTCATGTGCTATTTGAGATAAACTCCAAGACTGGGCAGTAGAATAGATAGGGTGATTTATTGTGGCATGGTTGTTATACTCATACAAAGCAGGGACATCTAGAGGCTAAAGCAGTGTCTGCAAACACGGTCAGTACAAATATATCCACTAGATGTAGAGTATTAGAGCGTTTTTCAAAAGCAGCTTAGATAATAAGTGCGTTGCATGACCTCTAGTGGTATTAAGCCCAAGGCACTGTCAAAGTCACTCACAGTAGTCTGATATGGATGGGGAAAAGCCAAGGTTACAGAGGCACTATCACATATGTGCTAGTTCTGTCCTGCTGTACCCAGCGTTATTGCCAGGTCTATTTCAAGCCGAATTTTGTCCTGCTGCCAGGACAAGATTAAGAAAAGTTTTTAATTCAGCAGAAATTCCCATCGCTCACCAGAGCGAGTGTCTTGTAGAAAAGTTTTTGTTGTTAACTAATCACATACAGTCATTAATCTTTTCTGCTACTCTCTTCATGCAGAGAAATAAGGAACCCAGCAACAGCAGTGCGAGGAGGAATGACAATGAGAACTGGGAAGTAAAATCTGCAAAGCCTTCTTTGCAGTGACTCAGAAAGTTAATGGGGAGTAACGTTTTCTTTTAACATCAGCAGAAGAATAATGTTCTCTTTCACTGTTTTTGCAGGTCCTGTCAGGGTCCTGTTCCCTTGAAGAGGTGAAGGCATCATTGTTGACATCCCCTTAGAGAGTATGAAGTCCCCACAGCAAAAGAAGGAGGCTAGGAGTGACCTGCTGCCTAGGATATGGACTTCGTTAGCAGAGGAGTGGTAGGACTAGGGCTGCCAGAAAGAAGCTACTGGCACAAAGATGAGGTGGAAATAGCAATAAATGTGACAACAGAAAACACTGAACATGACGACGATCGGGAAACCTACAGGAGTGCTGGGAGGAGACAGGTATTCTCACAGGGAGTTGCTGGCACAGTCTCAGCAGGACAGTCAGCAGGTTGCAGGACACTCTGAGACAGAGAAGTTATATTCTCTGGAGTTAGGGGGGGCTGTAAAGTTTCCGCTCTCAGACATCATGGTCTGTAGCCTGTAAGCCACACTGAGTGTGCAATGAGTCAGACGTCAACAGCCCATCAGTGGAAACTATTTCAGTGCTCTCCTGCAATCAGGAGATGCACAGACATTTTTTCAAAGTGCAATTGCTCCTTACGGAAGGTGCATTTTGTTTTATTTGCACTAAAGTTCAATTTTACCCTTTGAATTCTGGGGTTCAGGGTCTTTCACTAGTGCACCTCTTCACCTCTTTTACATTCATGGCAGCTGGCTGTATTTTTAATGATTTGTAATCATTTGCTTGTTTTATTCTATTATTTGCTGTTCTGTCCTTTGGTGCATAAATAACTGCAAAATAGAGAGGAACTTCAAAGCAAATTATTTTAAAAAGAAATAATTTAAAATAAGCAATAGATGAAACCTGACCACAGACCAGTTTAACCCAGAAAATTAATGTTGTGTTTACCTTATCTTGCAAAACTATTTAAAATTGAACCTCTTTTCATATGCCAGAATAGGATTTAAAATAGATTTGTTTCAAGGTGTGATCCAGGGCTATTTACTGAGTATATTTATCTAAATATATACACCACCTTTATAATTAACAAGTGAGTATAATTTAGCCAGTTGTTTGAAGCTGAGTTTCTATAGCAGGCACCTCCTTAATATGTAAGTGAGATGATTTGTCTTTGCTGCTTTCTGGCATGAACTGTGGTTACCTTTACATGTAGCGCCTATAACATACAGAGAGCTGCTAGAAATAATCAGTGATAAACAATTCCACATAAAAAGTGTTATTTGTGTAACACAGTTTTGGAAGGGCTGCTTAAGCAGGTAAAGTTGTGATGTCCAAGTCTGTATTCATCACCCTTGGTTGGTTTTATAGTTAACAAAGAAGAACGGGCAGTTGAGACGGGTCAGGTTAGCTACCATTCAAAAGTGATTATCAGAGATCAATTGCCATCTCAATGTGTTCTTCCACTGTCTACAAAGAGCATGCTATGTGTGACAAACTCAGAGTTACACATCTAACTAGCATACCGACTATGACATAGACAATTAGTAGACTCTTGTTGCAGATATAAACCCTACTGAATTGGTCCAAAACAAAGTATGACTCCCAGAGTGAGCCATCCTTACTGGACTTGGGTTCTTCTTTTATTTTTATTTGGCCTTGTCCTGCTGCCTCTTTCACTGAAAAAATTTTAGAGATGTTACTACAGTTGGAATCACTTCTGACCTCCTTGAATGAGAGGGACTAAATTCATCAAAACAGCACAGAGTTGAATGAGAAGATATTTAATTTGCTTAATTTGCTTTAACTCAAATGAGAAGATGCTTAATTTGCTTTAACTCAAAGACATTTCCCACTTTCCCATTGCTCACCAGCCAGCTCTGCATCAGGTTCTCATGACACGGCTCTTCTTCCCTTCTTTTGACATTTAAGTCAAGATCAATTGGCCTAAATTATACATAGGTTGCATGGAGTCTACATACCCCTATATATGATCACAGAATTCCTTCAGTGTTTCACCTTACATTATTAAAATCTGTATTTCTACCTGTTTGAACTGAGAGGAAGGCCTTTCCACACGCCAGATTTGCCTAATTTGTACCTCTCTCTGGTAAGTGAGTCTCTTCTCTAAGAGAACATATAATTCATTGCACCCCAGTTCCACTCCATCTGACCATTTTAATTTATTGATTCTTGCACCTTTAGTGCAAATTAGATTATTTGAAAATCAGTCTTAGTGAAAAGAGTCTTCCTAACGTGTAAGCAAACTGCGGAGTTTAAACTCTTCCAAATAAATAATTACTTCAGCATTTTCTTTCCAACTGCTGTCTCTGCAGAATCCCTTGCTATTTTATTTTATCAAGAGTTTAGCTAATTTATTCCTTAGAGTCTTACAGTGATGTAGCCATATTTCCAAAACCAGTGTCTAGAATGTTTATTGCACAAAGAAAAGGCAAACCAAATTGAATCCTGTAGTTGTTTAGTTTAACAGCAGGATTTTTCTACAGTTAACACTGAATACTAAAATGTGTAGTTTAGCTCTGCCCCACTGTGCTGATGAAGTTTGATAAGAATCTTGATTTGTGTGGGGATTGTTCAGGGGTACAGATTCCTGTGTAATTCCCTGAGGTTAATGTAGGCAGAGTCCAGTACTGCTGCAGCCCTTGCGTATATTTTGCCACGATTCTTCCAGGATCCAAATTAGTCATATCTTCTACCTTTTCTGTTGGAGATCCTACTTTTCTTCATTTTTGACAGTGTCCCTGGGGGCATCTGCCAGACACTGTTCTCACTCACAAGGACAATGTGCATGGCAGGTTTGCACTATAATAAAAATGGCAATGTATTAAGTGATGAGAGCAAGAAAACTTTACTCAGTGCAGTCTTGGCTTTCCTTTTCCACAGTAGAACTGTGACAGAGAAAATTTTCTAAGAACTTGCCTTTAGAACAGTGCTCTGCCAAGCACCCCAACATTAGGTGCTAGAAACCTGGATAAAGGATAAATGGATGTAACTGCAGGCAGATGCTGGCAGATGTTCTTGTCAAATTTAGCAAGGATATAAAGGGAAGGGGAGTGCCTCTTTAGAACAAAAAAAAGAATCCTGTAAGCTTAGGAAAGAAAGTAAGGTTTGCTGGGCTATAATGCAGCAAGCCATTAAAGCTCATCTTAATTTTAACCGTGTACCTAACTCTTTGCTCTTGCTTAAATACCACTGAAATCTGCTGTTTTTAGCACGTGTGTACATATCTTGCTGATTCAGCACTGTAGCTTGTTATCTGAATTGCTGCCCTATTAAGCATAAACCACAAAGGATATGCTCCATAACCTTTACTGTCATTACATTGCATTTTCATAAAATGAAGAGTCTGCCTGCCTCAGCTACAGGCTCAGGTGGAATGCAAGATTTTGTGGTGAAGTGCATATTGGGCAACACCCTGGTTATGGCTGCTCTCTGGTTTCATATTATGAAAAAATATCTGGGATCTAGACTCTTGTGTAAGATCTATGAACCTGTGATTGCTAAACAAGAATATGGTTTATAGCCGAAAACTTAATTGTGATCTGCTTGAGAAAGTGCAGGCATTACATTAGCAGCCCTTAAGCAGATTGTGACCCTCTCAGCTACAGAATTTCTGCCACAGAGATGGTTTGCAGCAAAGTTCAGAATTAATGTGGGGTTTGTATCATACATTGTGCTATCCATTATGATAATATTATGATATGTACTTCAACTTTATAAGGTAAAATATATTATTGCCTACTTTCAAATGATTCTTTCATTCATTTGGCCAATATTTAATTTATGCCTTTTAAAATTATTGACTATTTGGATCTTCAGTAAAATTAAAATTACTTGTAGTTGTGGGTAGTGCCTTTTAAGGGCAATTTTAAATTGCATGCTCTCTGTCTGTGTCTTGTACTGCACAGAACTCTTCTCATCTTTGTCCCAAACACCAGCGACAGAAAGATTTGTAGACATGATGTAATTCCTTAAAGGGAAGGTAATTTACGTTGGAAGTATGTGGAAGGTCATTTTTGAACAAAGAAATTCACAAATGTGAACTACTCAGTTTTGCTGTTTGTGCCTTTCCTTGTCATAGCATGTAAGTTCACAGTAACCTGGGACAGAGGTCTGCCTGTCCATTGTTCTCATTTCAATAACCCCAGCAATAAAGCTGTATATCACAGTTACCAGGGTCTTTGCTGAGGACAACTACAAAAAACCCCATTCCCTTGCTGTCCAGCAGTATTGTGGTTCAGTAAAGTTACTGGTGACCAGGGCTAAATTCTATATGCAAGGAAATGCTGGAAAGATGCTAGAAAAACAGGAGGATGTTAGTCCAAAATCACCAATCAGCAATGCAAAATAGATTCTAGCACAAAATTTTAGCACAAAATCAGCCACGTTATTTGTTCTGCCTGATCTCAAGTTCCAGATCAGCTTCTGTTGGTATTCAGTCTGGCAGGAATCTCCAGCAACAGAGGATCTCCCAGGGAGACCAAAAAAAGGCCACTGTGATCTCAGAGTACGCGATGACTGCTATGTGAAAGTAGTATTCAGTATATTTGTCATCAGCTCCTGCAATAAAAGAAGCCTATACAAGACTCAAACGGACAGATGTCTAATTGAAATGATTGTTTCTCACATTCATCAGTTCCTCAACACAGTTTACCACGTGCCTGTACAAACATTTGTGCTGTTCCACTGCATAGGTGCTTAAACAAGCAGCAGGAGGCAAGGGATGCTTTCTGTAACAGTTCTGCCTTAAATTTGAGTTGGAATACAGCCTTAGAGAGTGAACCCACTGGCGAAGAACTCTTCTTTCCTTTTCTGTTGAATGCTACATAAGGAATTGCCACTGTTAGGTGTAATTTGTCTCATGCGTAATTCACAATTTCATGTGAGTATAGGTGAATCTAATCTTAACTAGAAATCCTTTTCAAAGCTTTATATCAATTCTAGACAAGTTGCCAGGATCTCAAGTACAGGATTTATAACTTTCCTTGTGGAAAACAAAACAAGCTTTTAGAAAGTCATAGTATTTCAGCTCTTTTGTTTTGTCTTCTTTATTTGCACGTTTTGGAGGTGATATTTTCAAGATCTCTACAACCAACATGATTAGAAACCTGCTTCAAACAAGACACCCTTCAGATTTTGTTACAAAGATGTGATTTCAAGAGCTTTAAGACACATACAGAGAATACAATTAATTTCATTAGGAAAATGATTGTTCAAGTTTGGCTCTGTGCATTTTGGCAAGCTTCCAGCAGCACAGAGCAAACCTGATTCTACCTGGTATTAGGAGAAGTGCAGATGTGCACACACGGAGCTCTCACTTCCTTGTGCTACCTGTTCAGGACCTGGGCAGATTTCCAGGTCCTGATGTTTACTGAGAACAGCTCCCTACATCTTTGCGGTGATGCACAACAGTGTCAAACAAGAAGGAGGAAAGGGAATTTAAGATCTTCTTACCTGCACCACAGAGTTATGTGGCTATGAAAAAACAGCCCATACAGGGACATAGCCCATTGCACTTGCTTTGCCTGAACTTCTCTCCTGCTGAAACAGAATCACTGCCTTCCTGGGAAAGACAGTGGAGGTCTGAAAGGCTCCTTGAGAGCTGCATCTGCCCAGAAGATATGAACCTGGCAAGTCTTTCACCAAATCCTTTACAATATAACCTTTACAATGAAAATGTTTTGGTTTTCAGTCTCCTAGAAACTACTATCTGGGGATCACAAAGCTCTGTATTAGACTGTAATTAGATATATTTCACAACATCCCCACAAGGGATTTCACTAATTACAGCAGTTTGTTGAAATTAATGTAAGTAGAATAATGGTTGGTAGTGACTATGATATTACTGCAATCTTGCAGTATTACACTTCAGGCAATGATTGTATCAAATCTCCGAAGCCAAGAGGGTTTGCTCTGGCTGGCATATGAATAGAGAGTGAAGAACTAAAGTAAGCGTTTGCACTTTCTTAAAAGTCATGCTCTTATAAATCACAAGCCATACTCATTTGGTCTGGAATAAATACTCTGGTGCTTTGGTGTTGGGAAACACCCTGGAGCTTGAGAGTTTGTATTGTGATAGAGAGACAAAACCTACAACTTGTCCTGATCAGCTGTAAAAATTCTGTATTTTTACAGGACTTATGATTTTGCAAAAGTATATTAGTCATGGCAGAATGGAAAAATCCCAACTCAGAAACTTTCTTTTGCCTTGCACATTCTCATAAGAAATGTAAAAAGTTACTTCTCTTGCATTTAAACACATTTGTGAAGCATTACTGACATTGATCACAAGGTATTTCCATTTGTAGAGCTGGTTGTATCTCAGTAGGGGAAGCAGTCGCTTTACAGACACAGATCATGAAGTCCTCTGTTACATTAGATGATCCATTAATGTGAGGTAACAATGTTCTGGTAATGTGGTGCACAGATTAATTTAGTGTTTTAGCTTTTAACAAAAAATTATCAAATGTTACTTTTATTCCTTCTGTCAAATGTGATTATAACTTTTTTAATTGATGGAAAAAAAAGAGGAAAGAGGAGCCTCGTTGCCAAAAGACTGCAGAACTTTGCTTATCGTATAAATTACGCAGTGGTCTGAGAGGATGGTTAGACTTCAGGAGAGCTAGAAGAGGTGTGGGTATATCAGACTCTGCAGCTGCAAACTGTCTTCAGTTGGTCTAGCCAGACACACTGTGGAAAGAGCTGGTGTATAGAGGACTCAGAAAAGACCAGAATCAATGCCACCAGTGCCCAAGAAACGCAGACAAGCGGGTCACACAGTAAATCCTCATTGTAGCTGGGATGTAAAACTGTACTTGGTGGTGGTGTTGGTAGCTCCGGCTGAGCTCCTGACGGGCTGTAGCATCAAAACCTCAGAGCAGGTTTCAGACTTGCCCAGGTGTAAGGTTGCGCAGTACAGTCAATGCCAGAAGGGGTGTCAGTCACCCTCTTCCTTAGTGACTACTTCCTTCTTTCTGCTGTCCCTGGGGCCCTGAGCCAGAGGAGCATTTCAGCCTGCTCAACTGACACACAACTTCTCAGCTACTTTTCCAGGGCTTCGCCTTTCTTTTTCCTCTTCTGCTCCAACATGAGGAATGCCACCCTTTAGTTTACATGTCTCTGAAGGTTTCTGAGTGGGTATGTGCGGGGTGTAGGTGGCCCAGTTTTGGTAGCAGGGGCTGCAGAGGTGGCCTCTGTGACAAGAGAGCAGGAGCTGCACAAAGCTGGACACAGCCACTTCCAGTGGTTCCACCACAGGGCGCAGCTGAGCCCTCAGCAACACTGTTGGCACCTCTGGGAAAATATATTTAAGAAAGAGCAAAAATGCTTCATACCAGTGTAAGAGGAAAGAAAAGCAGCTGTGTGAACACCCAAGTGTAAGAAGAAAAAAGGGATAGAGGTGCTACAGGCCCTAGAGTAGGGATTTCCCTGCAGCCCATGGAGTGGACCATGCTGGAGCAGATATCGACACTGCAGCCCTTGGAAGACCTCACAGTGGATCAGTTGGACATCGCCTGAAAGAACTGCAGCTCATGGAGAGACCATGCTGAAGTCGTTCGTGAAGAACTGCAGCCCATGGAGAGACCCACACTGAAGCAAAGGCTGAGAACAAAAGAAGAGCAAAGTGTAACCATTATGGACTGACAGCGGTCCCTATTCCCTGACTCTTCTGCACTGCTTTGGGGAGGAGGGGTGGTGGGAGGTAGAGGAGTTGGAAATAGAGGGGTGAAGTTTATCCAAGGAAAGTGGTAGGGTATGGTGAAGGTGTTGTTTTCATTTAGTCATTTTTTTTTTCCCTCAACATCCAACTCCTTTTTAAAATGGCAAAAAGATAAATCCATTTTCTTCAAGTTGAGTCTGTTTTGCCAGTGACAGTAAGCGACCTCCCCGTTTTTATCTTCACCCATGAGCTTTCCCCTCTTTTCTCCCCCATCCTGTAGTGAAGGGGCAGTGAGTGAGCAGCTGGGTGGGTAGCTGGCAGCTGGTCAAGGTCAACCCACCACTGGGTAACAAAGCATCAGAGATGATTCTGCAGCCTTTTCCCTCTGCTCCCCCTCGTAAGATTTTGGAGAAAATTAAGTCTGTAAGATCTTGGAGAAAATGTCTTTGAATAGTTGAACAATCTGATAAAAATTGTTGGTTTTTTCCTCGGGGAGGGTTGGGAAAACTCAAACAACAAACCACAACATCTATAACAAGCTGGACTATTTGCACAGGAAGGCACAAAGCAATAGGACTCAGTGCGTTCTCATGCTGCTGCTTGCTGCTAGTGCTCCGCAACACTTGCAAGAAGCCAAGGAAGCTGGGTCTTCTGTTGCAGCCCTCTCTGCAGTGTGAGTATGGCATCGATGCCTGTGGTGTCACACATCCAGAGGATAAGACACTTGCCTACAATGCAGGTGGCATTGACAGAAAATTCCTTGATGTAGGAGTAGCTGGTCTGTGTTCACATACCACACCTGATGTTTCGCTTCTGACTTTCACAGCTGAACACATGCATGGCCTCAGGCGGGACACAGGTTCCCACAGGCAGCATCTGTTTCACCTTGTCAGCATGGTTGGTTCACAAGCACTTACCACGTCCTCCAACCTGCTGCAGAGGGGTCACAACTGCTGCTGGGGCATCCCGGGATTCACTCCTGTGCAGTGGGTGTGGGAGCACCCTTGCTAGGATCGGGGCGGTGTTAGTCACAGAACCACAGAATCTCAGGATTATTTAGGTTGGAAAAAAACTTTAAGATCAGCAACTCCAACCGTAAACCTGACACTGTCAACTCTACCACTGAAACATGTCCCCAAGTATCACATCTACATGTCTTTTAAATACCTGCAGGGATGGTGACTCCACCACTTCCCTGGGCAGCCTGTTCTGATTCAGATACAGCTCTTTGGGTTAAGACATTTTTCCTAATATCCCATCTAAACCTCCCCTGATGCAGCTTGAGGTCATCTCATCTCATCCTCCTGGCCTTTTCTCCCAAGTGACAGGGGACAGGACAAGGGGGAATGGCCTCAAGCTGCACCAGGGGAGGTTCAGACTGGATACCAGGAAGAAATTTTTCACAGAAAGGGTCATCGGGCACTGGCAGAGGCTGCCCAGGGAGGTGGTCAAGTCACCATCCCTGGAGGTATTTAAAAGACAGGTAGACGAGGTGCTCAGGGACATGGTTTAGTGGTTGATAGGAATGGTTGGACTTGAGGATCCAAGAGGTCTTTTCCAACCTGGTGATTCTGTGATTCTATCGCTTATTACTTGGAGGAAGAGACCAACACCCGCCTGGCTACAGTCTCCTCAGCTAGTTGTAAAGAGCAATAAAGTCTCCCCTCAGCCTCCTTTTCTCAAGGCTAAACAACCCCAGTTCCCTCAGGCGCTCCTCATAACGCTTGTTCTCCAGCTCCTCCACCAGCATTGTTGCACTTCTTTGGAGACGCTCCAGCACCTCAATGTCCTTCTTGTAACCAGGAGCTTAAAACCGAATGCAGTATTCGACGTGCGACCTCACCAGCGCTGCCTACAAGAGAAAAGAGCCCCAAGGCTGCTGGTGGCACGTCCCCGCTCAGCCTCCCCTTCTCTGGGCCGAGCAGCCCCGCTCCCCTCAGCGCCCGCATCGCCCGGCCGAGAGGGGAGGGCCCGGAGCCGCGCCGAGGGAGGCTCGGGTCGGACACCGGGACAAGCTCCACCGGCAGCGCTCTCAGCGCCCGCACGGCTGCCCAGGGAGGCGTTTAGCGGGCGGGTGGAGGAGGGAGGCGGTTCAGCAGCCGCCGGGTTGGGTCCCGCCCCGCTCAGCGTCGCGGTCGCCCCGGGAGACGCGCGGAAGCCGGAAGCGGGCGGGGCGGTGGCGCGCGCGCTCCCGCGCTCCGGGCGGGCGGCGGCGGGGCCATGGGCTGCTTCTTCTCCCGCCGCGGGAAGGCGGCTCGGCAGCCGAGCGGGGACCGGCAGGGCGCGGCGGCTGGCGACGAGAAGGCGCCGCCGCCGCAGTACAGCTGGGACCAGCGAGCCAAGGTGCTGGGGAGGGACTGGGAGTCGGGGAGCTGGGGTGCTAGGAGCTGGGAGCTGGGGGGCTGGGAGCTGGGGGGCTGGGAGCTGGGGCTGGGAGCTGGAGCTGGGGCTGGGAGCCGGGGCTCGGGGTCTGGGCTGGCTTTGTCAGGCAGTGCCTCGCCCTGTCCTGCCGCCCGGGGCTGTGGCCGTGGCAGGGCTCCCTGCGCTCGCCACGGGACCGGCGGGAGGCGGCGGCAGGGACCGCGGCTGGTCTGCCCTCTCTCAGCCCTGTGCCTATCCCGCTCCTGGTTCCCTCCCCAGCACCACGTCTCCCTCTGCCAATTCCGGCACCGCGCCCCCCGACCCCGGTGCTGCTTCCCCGGCAACTCCAGTATCCCGTATGTGTCTTCCCCCACCCCCCCGGCCTCTTAACCCTGGTACCCCGTCTGTCGTCGCGTCCCCCTCCCCCGCCCCTTAACCCTGGTACACCATCTGCCTCCCCCCCACCCCTTAACCCGGTACTCCCTCTGCCCCTCCATCCCCCTTTAACCCCCTCCGCCACCCCCATTACGTTTGCCCTCTACCCCCCCCCCCCCGTCCCCCTTTAACCCCCTCTGTCCTGCCCACCCTTAATCCCCTTTGACCGCCGCCAGCCCGTTTGTCCTCTGCCGCCCCCCATCCTCCCTTAACCCCGGTACCGCTTCTGCCCCCCCCCCCCTTTAACTCCCCTGCCGCCCCGTTATTCCCGGTGCTGCTGTTCCAGCCCAGTCCGTGCCCTTAAGTGTGTTTTATTGGGAAAAAAAAAAAACAAAACACCAAACCCCACAACCCCAAAGCGTTCAGCCTGGGGAATTTTACCAGGCAGTTTCAAATGGTGCAACCAGGATCGCTCTGAATCCTATGGGTGCCACCTCCAGGGCGGTGGTGCCACGGCCTCAGTGGATGTCTGTCTGTCTGTCTGTCTGTGTGCATTCGGGGCTGCTGATGCGGCTGAGAGCCCTTTGGGTGGTACAGGAGTTGCCCGAAGCTGGGCAATCCCATGTGGTGGCAGCTGGTAGGGAGCTGATTGTGCCTGCCTGAGCTGAAGTCCCTGCACATGGTGTGTCAGTGAGGGCATAAAACTTGTCCGTTCTCCTGGCTGTCAGTCATATTTATTCTTCCTGCTTGGCTGTTTGGGTTGTTGGGATATTTTTTATTTAGAGTGGATGAGGGGTAATGGTTTTAAGCTGAAAGAATGGAGATTTAGATTAGATACCAGGAAGAAATTCTTTATTGTGGGGGTGGTGAGGCACTGGCACAGGTTGCCCAGAGAAGCTGTGGATGCTGCATTCTTGGAGATGTTCAAGTCCAGATTGGATGAGGCTTTGAGCGACCTGGAAGCTGTCGCTGCCCACGGCAGCGGGGTTGAACTGTGTGATCTTTAAGGTCCCTTCCAACCCAAACCATTCTATAATTTTTATTTTTTTTCAAAAAGTTGGAGGAACTAGACCTAGCCTATCAGTCCCTGAAGCGTCTGGTGAAGATAAATTCTTCCCAGTGCTGTTTCGTGACTTGTTGAAGGTAATAATGAAGTCTCCAGCAGGAAAGAAGTTAAGTACTGGATTAAATATATTTCTTCCCACCCTGGTTTCAAGTTTCACTTCCTAAATACACAATGACATCATATCCCTGCTGGGTCTCCCCTCCTCTTCAGCTGCTTTTGGGTGGGGGAAGGATAAAATGGAGCAGGCCATGAACTTAATTGATGTGGTTTTAACAAACGAAATCCCCAAACCTTTAGGCCATATTTTACGGGTACAGAAAGGAAAATGTGTGAACTTACTTGAATGCTTAGCTTGCTTGTGTTTTAAACTTGGCCAGGTGCTCTAGGGTGTCCCTTAAGTCTTTCAAGTAGATTAAGACAAGCTCAGATGGAAATGAGCTAGAGAGCATGCGTGTGGCCTGGGGGAATCAGTTCCTTGGGGATAAAGGCTGTTGATCAGAGTTGGGCTTGTTGCTTTGACTTGCTAGTGGGTATTTGCAGTGCAGCTGTTACAGAAAAAAGGCAGCCTGTTACTTGTATGGGGACTGTTTTTGCAGGGCTTTACCAAAAACGTTGTCTTAGCATGGCAGAACAAATCGTGGCTCTGTGCAAAAGTAGATTAAATGAGCATTTGAAATTTTATGAGTTAATATTGGAACAAATTTATCAGCTACAGGTCAACTTATATGAGGCTTTTTACTATATGTGCTACATGGTGCTAACTTCTAAAACTAACAGGAGGAAAGTCAGGACATATAAACTCTTGATTCAGAGAAGAGCCAACCTTGTTGCTAAGGAGATGATTGTTGTTAAAATACTGGAAGTAGGTTGGAGATAACAGATTAGACTATTACAGCGTCAACGGTCTGTCTCCGTGGAGGAAAAAAAAGTGTGTAACATATTGCATGTGCAACAACTTCCTCTTTTTCTGTAAAAGACCCTTAGAAACCAGAAGAATTGGTAAGTTTGGGCTGTGCTACTGAACTGTGGAAGCTGTCAAATTGGCTGCTTAATTTTGTACTGTATATGAACAGCTATTAATATTTAGAGTTTAAACCAATTTCTCTTGCCTTCTGCGGCCTTATCTTTCGTTGGGCTTTTGGGTGTACGCTTAATACGTTAAATCAGGAAATCAGTACTGAGGCACTTGGTCTTGCATGAAGGAATACTGAGCCCTAAAGTGTGGTAAACTTGTTGATCCCATCTTGCACTAAGTGATATCAGGTCAGCGTAGGTCTTGCTGCTCAGAGACTCCAGCTGTCTTTCTGTAAACTAATGCTGTGATGACATTCTTCCTGTAGGCAAAAAAAATGCAGGCACACTTATGTGCGTGCTTGTCTGGTTAGGGATGTGACAGAGCGACTGCTGGTTGACAGCTGTGCTGGAAGAAGCTCTGAACCTGAAGAGTTCTTCCAGCAAAACTATTTCTTCTGCTTCTAGAGAACAGCATTGTTAATGTAGACTATTTTAGTTGTGTTCTGGTGGCAAAAGATGATTAATACCGGTATTGTCTGCTAGTGTAGACCTAGTCAAAGAGCAATATGACAATATCCTAGTGACATGTAACTCGTGTGTGGTATTAATAGTGCAAAAAATGGACTGTTTGGTGGAAAACTCCAATCACAAAATACTTTAAGGTGCGGGTGGTTAAATTGAAATTACAGGAATTTGAGGGCCCTATTCAGATTTCTGTGATGTCATTTAAGTGAGAGCAGAAGTCTGTGTTTTAAGATATGCAAAAATTAATGAAATTTAGATTGTATCTTAAGTCGGCTCAGATCTCCGTGATGCTTGCTGACCCTTAGGTTCAGAGAACTATGTGAAGATTATGTATGGTGCAATCGAAGAATCAAAGGATCAACTCATTTTGAAAACAGAAGAGAGGAGGTTCAGTTTCTTGCTGCTTTGGGTTTCTTAATCCAGAAGAATAAATAGAGCACAGTTTATTACAGAGTCTGTTATTTCTACAGCACATCATGGGTGACTTATGTTGATGTCATCGGACTGTCATGAGAATCTCCTTCTGACCAGGTGCAGGAGAGGAGCTTGGTGGTCCGTAGCCCTCCTCTGCCACCTTCAGCTAACTTTCCACCTGCAATGTAAGATTGTATTTCTGTTCCTGGTCTCCCTTTTCTTTTCCTACCTTACTACCTCCTGTGTGGCTGACGTTCTTTACGTGTGTGACCAGAGTGATAATTAAAGCAGTAACTGAATATAGGGTATGTACAGAAAGGAACTGGGGTTTTGTGTCTTGTGGTGGCAGATACATCCACATGTGGTGACCTTCTCTGCAGAAGAAACACAAAAATCTGCATAGTCTTTTTTGCTGTTGTCTGATGTTCTCCTTCTGATAAGAAGGAGGAATAGATTAATTATAATTGCCATGGCATTTAGAACTAAGAGGGACTTTCCTTCACGGATAGTCTTTCCTTTTACAAGGAACAAGTAAGGTTTTGTTTTATGTTAGTTGACCTGCAACTTAACTGCTTTAGCTGGCATGAAACATGCAGCTATCATTGCTATATTGAGCTGTGATGGCTGCATTTCAACAGTTCAAAAAAAGAATACCAACCTTCAAAGTTGTAAATTTCTACATAAATCGTAGATAATCTTTTGTTAGTTTGAGGATTCTGCTAAAATGATCTGAGATGACATGGACATCTTGAACTATCATGATCTTGTTTAGTTAGCCACTCTGTACTTTGTTTTGGAATATAAATAAAATCACTTTCATCTTTTTTTTTTTTCCCCCCCCGAAGTAAACACTGAAGTATTTTGTCCTTAAATCCAGTGCATCTCCCGTATGCTTCCCAGTTCCACCAGAAGAACTACTGCTCTGTTTCTCAAAACGTGCCCTATCAACTGAGAAACAGTCAGCATGTTCATGTTAAACAGTATTTCCAGTTAAGTCAGTTATAGGTGTGTAGTAGCTTCCTTCTTCTTCTCTCCTATCTGCAGAAAGTGGCAGTGGTTTGCTCAGAAAACAGAGTATGACCGTTTTATGCAATTATGGGTGCTTTGGAAGAAAGGGAAGATTACAAAGAGTGGAATGAAATGTGTGTTGACTGTTGCATTGAGCCCGTTTGAAGTCAAGATGCACAGAGATCCTTCAAGAAGAAAAAATGTATGCTAGTGACTGGAACCTGTACATGTTGTGTCTCTTTACTCCTTTTCTTGTTGCCCAAGAACCTAGAAATCTGCCAGGAGTGAGTAACTTGAACAGCCTTTAGAGGATGTTGCAACTTAGTGCTTGAGGGCACCAATCCCATGCAAATGTGAATATGCAGAAGTGTCTAGGCCCGGGAATGCACTTTTTCTTGCTTATTTCCTTTCTCTTAATTCCCCTACTGATAAGAATAGCACCTAAAGCCTCTTAAGTTTGTGTGCTTACCCTGTAGCTGCAGCTTTTAAAGTCACTGGGTCAGCAGCCTACTCTTGTATGTCATGGTCTGTATGTAAGCCCATAGCTGAACAACTGTCTGTTGTGATTTAGAGAGATAGGGAGTGATTTTTTTAAGCATGATATTAAAAGATATGACCTTAGCGTAAGTTGTTTAGAAAGACTTTAGAAATTAATGTTTGATCAGCAGTCTAGACTCTGGTAACTAGGGGAGAACCATAATACATTAGCATGCCTTCTCATATTTGTGGTGGTATGTCATTGCTGACCAAAACTCTTCTGCTGATGGACTCGGTGAAAAAGTCTTGTTTCGACATGAAGTCATACCAGAAAGGGTTGAAAGAGCTTTTGGGATCCTCAGTGATTCTAGGTACAGTAACCACTAAAAGCTGTGAGGACCTAGTGCTTCTAAGTCTTCTTCTAATTGGGAGCTGCGTAGTCTTACTGCCAGTAAACTGGATAAAGGTGGCTGAAGAGATGTACGTCATCTGCAGCCTTCATGTCTTGCCTCTGACCTTCTTGCAAGACAAGTGGTTGCAGGAAGAAAAGCTGCTCAATACGCCTTGCACTTGTAGCAGATCTTCCTACAGTTCAAAGCAACCATGGCAAACTTTTGTTTGCCTTCACTTCTCTATTTTCTTTGTTCTTTAAAATCCCTGCTCTGTACAATTTGTCCTCTGGTCCTTTGTAACAGACTTATCACCAGTGTCGTTGCTGATAACCACAGATGAGACATCAGCACCTCTGTTGAGAAGGAAGAGTATTGTGTAAGCAGGGACTACTTTTTCATCATCTTATCTGATTATTTAAGGTCACTCCGTGGAGTAATTCCTGAACCTGTGCATAGCACTTCTGTTAGATTTCAACTCTTCAGTTGTGCCTATGCCTATGAATGCACAACTCTTCCTGTACTTTAAAACCTCTTTAAATTCAGCTGAAAACATTACCTCTATAAATACTGTCATAATTTTGATTTATACCAGCTTAGGAGAAAAAGACATTTAGAATTAAGTAAGAGTCAAGCATCTGTCTGAGCGAGCTGGGTGGATGTGGACAAAATTGTTCAAAGCTTTATTCAAGTGCAAAGGATAAATGGATGAGTTATCAAGCAGCTGATTTTTTGCTGACCTGCCACATGCTTAAGATTTTACAGCAGAAGTTGCAACAGACGAATGGGCAGAGGAGTCTGTGTAGCCCTGGTTATGGTTGTTGTATGAGGCTATAGATGTTACCTTCTTCTGTTGCTTTTGGTTTTCCTAGCCTGCTTTTTTGCGGTGTTGCCAAGGCAGACAATAAGAAGCAGTTAGTGCTGTCTGTCAGGGGCAGAAAGGTGGATGCAGTGATTTAATATTAGCCTATTGATGATAGCTATAGACTTTCGGTGATGGTGAGCATGAAACTCCACGATAAGCATGTCAACAGCTGTTGGATGCATCCTCAAAATCACAGTTCTGCCTTCACGCTCCTTTCACTGGTGTGTTTCTTTTATCCAGGAGAAGTGAAACATTTGGATCTGCTGCAGTCTCTTAGGTTACCCTCTCCTCCCAGACGCAGTAACCCAGTGGAGTTAAATATATTTCATTCTGGTCCTTCAGTCTATACAGCAGTGTTAGACGATAAATACCCTTGGTCCTTAAAAGGAAAGGAAAACTGCGGGGCAAAATTAAAGGAAATTGGCAAACTCCCTGGTATGGTGAACAAACTGAGAAGTAAGAGTTGTGCCAGGGCGGAACTCTTAGTTCATACCGGAAATAAAACTGAGCTCCTGAAACTGGTAATAAGCGTACATTTTTATCAGTAAACTGCAACTTACTAACTCATGTTTTTCACCTAGGCCTAAATAAAATTGTAAGGTGAAGCTTAAGTTTCACATGTCTCTGTAAAGGTCACTGTACAGGATGAGCTAGCACTACTTCAGAGGCTTTTTAGAGAAGAGCAATTTAGAAGGACACGCTTAGGTGCTAACTTTCAAAATAAAAAAAAAAAAGGTGTAAGTTCTGGAAACTCTGAACTTCTCTTTCCCAAGAGAAGTAACTGTTCCTCTGTACTCTGTTTTGAAGACAGTAAGCCAGCCTCACAAGGTTATTAAAAAAACCACTCCACAACACATTTTTATATATATATATAAATGTTATATATATATGTTTATATATATATAAAAATATTATAGGAGGTGCTTGGGAGGAACATACCCCAAAGCAGTTTTGTTACTTACGTTTTCAAGTATGACAGAATATGCGTATAAATACCTTGTATATGGATCAAATATGTGACATTACATGAGACTTTAGTCCTTAGAAGGCTTGAATACTAATCCTATTCTCTGGCTGAGTCTCCATGCTGTGTCCCTTATGATTTAAGCCTCCCAATTTCACTTGTAACTTGTCCAACTAACTTTCCTGGATGTGTACTAGTGGTATTGAATATGATAGAAGGGAGTTTTCTAGGCAGTCATCTTCATTGTCTCAACTTGCATTTTATTTGGAAGATTCTTCAGCTGCAAACCCCCTTTCCTCAGATATGTTGTCTATAAAGGAGTACATTTTATCAGTTGATAGAGACTTTAAGCTTCCGTTGGCTGTTCTAGGCGAAAACTACCTAGGCTGAGCTGCCTTAGTGAGTGTCTGGCACTAGCCCATCCTGGTTTATGCCTTTTTCTGGTGTCTAAGTCTCATGCAAATGAAATGCTGGGGAGGAGAAGAAGTTTCTTGCAAACTGGGCTGTACAGAAACTGTAATACGTTAACACGGATTACGGCACAGTGAACTTCATAGCCCTCAGGCTGATAATAAGGTAGCAGGTTTGTGAAGCGGGCTTGTGTTAGACTAGTTTGGGTACTTGTATGCTTCTAAGTGCTATTTTAATAAGTTTTCACAAGAGGGCAGAGTAGAATTTGGTCCAGGAATTGTACTTGTCTTGAGACTTACATATATCTAGAAATGACCCAGCTCAGATTCCTTTGGTGTTACAACAGCACTGGCTGTGTTATTCATGCCATCCACCTGTATTGCATACTGTCCATCTTGAGCAATGTGGGGTTTTTTGGTTGCTGCTCTGAAGCGGATAGTCCCGGGGAAAGCCACAGCCTCTCCCAGCTGTTCCTCCCTGGTGGGGGAGTGCTGGAACGTGGAGGAGGAGCGGTCTGTAAATCTCCCCCTGGCATCAGCACTGCCGATTTTAGCTTGTTGGTTATAGCTAAAACAATTGCATAGCTGATAGCACAAAAATCTTGCCGTTGTTAGTACAAGATAATGCTGTGGCAGGGATAAGCAAGCTCTTGTTTGCAAACATAATAAAGGAGATACTGCTTGAAAGCAGCAAGGTTTCCTTGCAATGTATTGGGGTGTGGTAAAACATGACCAGAAAAGCTGCTTGAAAAGGAAATGCTGTGTGTCTCTAGCTCTATGAATCTAAGTATGTTGGCCAATTCTGTTATTGTAGTTGTTACTATAATACCCGGAACCATCATCCTAGCCGAAACAGTTTAGACTCCAAAGAGAAAACTTTCTCTCCCTGCCTCCTTTCTTTATTAGAGGACAAACTGAGTTAGTGGTTTGGGTTTGGGTTTGTTTTTTTTTTTTTTTTTTTTTTCCTGGAGCATCTCAAAAGTGTAGTTTCAATTATTTGTTGTACCTCAATAATGTGCATTCCTAGAGTTTAGCTAAAAGACCTTCTGCTGATCTTTCATCGTACTTTGAAGAGCTTTGACAGGTTATCCTGTACAATTCAGTACTACCTCAATTGACGTAAGCCAATTAACATTGACCGTTACAATATTCTCTGCATGTGAAGACTTTCATGTTCTTTTTTCTTCTTCCTTCAGATTGACCCTAAAGATTATACTTTTTCCGGACTTAAAGATGAAACTGTGGGTCGACTGCCTGGAAAAGTAGCAGGGCAACAATTTGTCATTCAGGACTGTGAGAACTGTAATATCTACATATTTGATCATTCTGCTACAATCACTATTGATGACTGTGTAAACTGCAGAATCTTTTTAGGACCAATAAAAGGCAGCGTGTTTTTCCGTGACTGTAAAGATTGTAAATGCATAGTGGCCTGCCAACAGTTTCGCACTCGGGACTGCAGAAAGTTGGAGGTATTTTTGTGCTGTGCCACCCAACCCATTATAGAGTCCTCCACAGGTATGAAATTTGGATGTTTCCAGTACTATTACCCTGAGCTTGCTTTACAATTTAAAGATGCTGGACTGAGTATCTTCAATAACACATGGAGCAATATCCATGACTTTACGCCTGTGTCAGGAGAAAATAACTGGGGCCTTTTGCCTGAGAATGCTGTAGTACAAGATTATGTTCCTCTGCCTAGCTCTGAGGAGCTGAAAGCTGTCAGAATTTCTACTGAAGCTACAAGGAGCATAATACCAATAACCCAAGGGCGGAGACAGAAATGCAGTGATGAATCGTGTTTGGCTGTGTTTTTTGCTGGTGACTACTCAACTGCAAATGCCAGGAAATTAATTGATGAGGTAAGTGACCTTTGTCTGTGTTCAGCTTTTTGTATTTCTAATTGAACTTTACTCTGGACAGTGCTCCCTGCAGGGAGAAGGCAGAGACCCTGCGTGTTTGCGAACCATACTGATCAACCACACAGTTTAAAACCTTTAAAGCAAGGTAGAAGACTGGATCTTGTCTGATCAGACAGTTGTTTTACAGCTGATGTCCTGTGACTGGCACACCTATTCTCTAATAGTTTCAGTGCACTTTTTCATCACGACACACTAAAGCTACGTTCTGAAGAAAATGCGTAGCTGATTTGATGAACTTGGCCAAGTGTAGAGTGAGTGATGGGCAACGCTTGTGAAAGGGGTAGAGCAAGTTAACTTGTTAGCTTATTGCCCCAAATGTCACCGCTAACAAAAGTCTGTCCTGAAAGTTTTTCCAGTACTAACACGGACTTTAGGGGATAAGAACACCCCCCCTCAAAAAAAACATGTTAAATTGTATCCCCTCCTGCCATCCAATACTGGAAATTTTTTCTGGAAGAGGCAGTGAGTGTCACAGTCAGGGCTGGTCAGCTGTCTTCCATTACTTAAATAGCTGATGTGCCCAAGCTTGGCTGAGTTTGGGCTTTCCTGGGGCTAAAATCTGGGAGTGGCTGGCTGCTTTTAGCACCCTGGAGTGCCAGGGATGACAGAGCAGAGCCAGGCACCATGAGCTACAGCTTCTGAGAGAGAGATCTGCAAAAGATGCCAATCCCAGTGCTGTATGATCAGTAAAACAACCAATGGAGCTCTTTCCCTTGTTTTTTTAAACTGCAAGGAAAGCTGTAGGGTATTTCCATGCCCTGCCATTGCCCAGTTGGAATTTTATGGAAATGATTTACTAACAGCTACTTCAGTAAAGGGAGATAATGATACTTATGGGCTATTTTTTTTTTTCTGAAGGAGTTGCTATGGTAAAGAAGATAATAGATGGGTTCTCCTGTGCTAGTAGTTCTTTCAGAAATTAGAGTTAAAATGTGCTGAAAGTTTAGTCAGGGAAAATTTTAGCGCTGTGTAGATTAATGGACGCTTTGGAAGTAAAAATGCAGTTGTTCCTTCTCCATATACATTTAGTTTTGTAGTAGATTTGAAGTAAAAAGCTGTGTGTGTTTGAAAGTTTGTAACTTTTTTTTTTTTTTTCCAAAATGGAAAACTTCAGCAGTGGATGGATGAGAGTTTGAGCTAATGCTTGACTGGACTATTGCAGCCTAATCAGAACTTGCTTGACTCCAGATACTGAATGCCTTTAACTCCCATTAATTTCAGCTTGTGAGAGATTGTGCGGGGAAAAAAACACAACCCTGGGCAATAATATAAAACAAAAAACATTCACACATACTCCTTTACGTGCACTGGGGCAGAGGAGAAAATCTGAATGAACGGAATGAAAATAAACGGAAATACAGAAAAAGCAAACAGTCTTTGAAAAGAGAAAAAGGATCCTTTTGCTCTGTAGCTTAATGTGTGTGGGGAAAATGGGTCTATTCCCATGTAATATGGATACTTGAGCTGAACTCTGCCTTGGAAGCATTTTTAACATGAATTCTTTCCCTGCTCACAGATGAGTGGTAAAGGCTTTCAGCTGGTACAGACTAAAGAAATCTCAATGAAGGCAGAGGATGCTCACAGAGTTTTCAAGCAGTGTGCATCAGAATTCATCCCACTGCTTGACAAAGGTAAGTTTGTCTTGGTTTCTTTGTCTTCCTGATAAAGAAATCGAGCTCTTGCTAGAGTTCTGGGGAAGAAAGAAGAGTGAAGGACACGTTGTGTTTCAAGGATGTAAAGCCAGTTGAGATGAGTTTTGGAAGCCTTGGTCAGGCCCTAAACCAGCCAAAACTCCTGAAGACACTGGAAATGAGCGATTTTGCATGTGTTTTGTGGCTCTGCCCCTGCCTCCACTGATGGTCCAACCGCGTAGCTCAGGAGTGGTGGCACGTACAGATCTGTCTGGAGCAGTCAAAAGCAGCTCGTGTTTTTAAGTCTGTTTCTGACTTATCACTATTGCTGCTAAACCACCTAGACGTTCAGTGTTTCTGTATACATATTGAAACAAATAAGTATAGCTCACTATAAAGCAGGCAAGTGTTAAATTACTGTTTATAACTGATGTACTGTCAGAGTATTTCAAAAGCTTTTTTATTGGTCCGACTGTAATTGGTTTTTTGTCTCTTCCTGCAGAAGAACTGACATCTTGCCATCTGTTATATGCTAAAGCTCAATACGTGTTCCCAAACTTAGTAGCAACGTAGTTTTTTTCATAGTAACATAAGAAGTCTGTGATGTTCACTGCAAGAATAGGACAAAAGTTATTGTACTTATCAGATGACAGTCTAGTTTAAGGGCTATTTTGCAGCCATGTGGGAAGAAATAAAGTGTTCAGAATGAAACTGGAGAAAGGGGATCTGCAAATAGTGGGTGAGAACAAGTCTAAAAATCAGGCAGTTTGCTATCTTAGGACTGAGGCAAGAATGCCTGAATGACTCAGTCATACTCCAGATGTCTGTGAAATGGCTCAATATTTGAGCGGTATAGTCTGACTCACTTCCGTGATGCCCTGTGCTCCATAGTGTTTTTGTGCCATTGCTGCCTTTCAAGAAGTAAAAATGGATTCCTGCCAGAGTCCCTGCAAAAATAAGCATGAAATTGCAGATATTTTCTTCTTAGATAACACTGTACTTTGAAGCTATGGTTAAATGTTTTTAATTCTTTATCTTGCATTATGGCTGCTCAAGCAAAAACCATAAAATGCTTCTTGCAAGCTTCACAGTTCCCTGTGGGTTGAGAAACCTACTGTTTCAATGCCGAGCTTAAAAGCACTATTGATTCTGGATAAAACTATCTTCTAGGTCCAGTGGTTGCTTTGGAGTTCAGTGGGGATGGTGCTGTGGAAGCATGTCAAAGTACTATAAATGATGTTTTCAGTGGGACCAAGGTAAGCTGATGTATTGCTTTATTGGCAGAAAATGTTACAGAACGTCTAGGGTGCTTCATAGTCCACCCACAGCATTGATGTACTGCATGATCATTTTAGGTTTCTGACTGCTAATGTCAGAATATCATACTTTTTGTTGTTGGTTTGTACTTAAAACTCACCTTGCTTTTTGGAGACAAGGAGAATTGCCCTAGGAAAGAGAGTACTAAATCCCCATGTCCACTGAAGAATAGAGGATTTCCACTTAAAACTGTCATTTCACATAATAGTCTAAGTTCTATAAATAAGGTAGGGAAAAACTCTGCTCCAAGTCTTATACTGAAGTCTGCTTTGTGATGTCCTAGCATATTAAACACAGACAGTGATAATGTGATGGGATTCCAAGTTTTTTCAGGGTTTCCTTTTGCTGCATACAATACTGCAGAATGCCTTCCTTCGAAAGCTTTTTCCTTTTTTCTTCTGTCAGCTTATTTTGCTGTAGCATCTTTACACCACATCTCCTCTTTCCTTGCCGTCCCCATTTCTTAAAATGACAATGGGTTTGAGAAAGTTTCTGGAAACAATTAGAGCACTCCTGATAATGAAAGTGACAAGCCCTTTGCTCCCAAGCAGCTGCTCAAAGATGATTAGAATGTCTTTGAGACATAGCATCCAAACGGCTCTTTGCTGTCTTTCAGTTCCTTTCAAGAGAGTTACTCAGAACAAGACTGCCCACTTTCTGGAAAACAGTCATCTTGTAATAAGTCATCTCAAATGCAGCTAATATTTGGTTTTTTTCCTGTTAGCTGTTGTGCCAGCAAAACCATGATATTTAGTGGACCTTAATTTGTCTCTACGAATCTGGAAAATATTAGAACTACAGTCTGGGTAGTATTGCAGTATTGCTTATTCTTTCTTGTGACCCAAAAGTCATCACTACAAATTTTACCCTAAAAGTGGCTTCTTTAAGCAGGAGCTTACCATGGCTTTTTTTCATACAGAACCAAGCTGATACTGGGTAGGTAATTCACTGGTTCTTCTAGGTATTTTTCTTTATTAAATAAAGACTCAAGTGATATTAATTATTGGAATGAATAAAATATTGTCCTCACTAAAATTACTGGTGTCTGTTCTTATAACACTGTGACTCCTCTGATCTGAGATGCATCCAGAGACCTCAGATTGTGCACTTCATGCTGTAAAATAAGCGTTGTTCTTGAAAATGATCTGCAGTGATTGGGTTCAGTTCCAAATGTGAATTTACTTACTGCATCTGGATTTAAAACTTCAGTTTACAGCCTGGTTCCACAGTAAAATCAACATCACTTAGGAAATAACTTGCTGCACTGAATTAAGAAGCAGAGCTTTTGGGCTTCCAGAGAACTGTGCATATTTAGATTAAAATGTAACTCAAAAAATTCTGATAAACACAAGAGTTTGTACATGGATCCCTAGATGATTGAACCATCACGCTGGTCTAGTGGAAGGTATTCTTGCTGATGGCAGGGAGATTGCAACTAGTAGATCTTTAAGGTCCATTCCGATCCAAACCATTCTATATTTTTTAGAAAATTCTTTTTTTCTTGGAGTTTAGTTTAGAGAGTAACAAACCTCAGACTTATTACTACCAGAAGGTTCAGGAATGCTCTAGCAAATTATTTCACCCCATTGTTGGCTGTCCTTATCATGTTTGAGAGTTGTTATAATGCTCAGAAAGAATTCTAGGTATCCTTCAACAAGAAACAACGACAAAAGCTCTTAGGAAGACATGTAGCCTGCAAGACTTTGCAGGAGATTAATCTGCTTTTAAGCAGGTAGGTACCCTTACATTTGAAAACCACAGTTAAAAATGTGGTTTTCATCCATTGGTAATCTTAATTTAACCAGATTTTTGTTTCTGAAATAAAACTGGTAAACAACTCCAGATACTGTAGTAAGGGTAGACAAGTACTTCAGCAGCAGAAGCACCACCAGAGTTGTTTTAAACTCCTTGGTAGAAACAATGTATTACAAGGAGAGCTTTATGCTGCCACTTAAGCAGACTTTCTATTTGAGTGCACTTGGACTCGTAGGTCTACACTGTTTACCACTGACATTCTTTCTGGTGTCACGTTTTGTGCTTTTTTGGTGTGCTGTTCAGTATTGTTCCTCTGTCTTGTCACTTACTCATAAAATACTCTACAAAATGTAAATTCCTGATAGGGGAGGATGGTGAAAGAAGGTGTTCGGCTGTTGTGAGTGTGGTACCAATTTCTGTTGCACCAAACTACTGACAAATAGTAGATGTTTTTAAGTTCCTTTAAACAGAAATCTACCATGTATCCAAGCAGCAGTCTGGGAAACTACTTGCTTTGTGATGCTACAATTCATTTTTAATTGAAAAATCAGGAGTTTACTGGACAACAGGGTATTAATCTTAAAGTATAGTTTAAATAAAGCAATGCAAGGAGCTCTCATAGTTTATATTCACATGGTATTCTGAGCTGAAGCAGAGCACTGGCAACTGTAGAAGCATAGTCATGTGGAATAACCCATTCGTGCAGTCCCCATGCACTCAGTTGGCTGTGCCAGCACTGATGTGGTGAGACAGTGATGATTTCCTCTTGAGGTATAGAAAATAAAAGATAGTAAGAACTCAATTTAAGTTTTTGATTGAGACTGTCACTTGCATGTTGAGATTGATGAACAGCCATAACGTTTTGTCTGTTACACTATTTGGGTATTGCCTAAGGCGTTGGTAGTTGATTTGCTGAAAGTTTTTTAAGCTGACTGTCCCAGAGCTTGAACTCTCATGTATATTGATGAATTTTGCAAAATACAAATGTAATTCAAGTTATTTAAAGAAATATCGAAATCATCCGATGAAGAGGAAGAAATTAAATGTTTTGAGGGGAACACAGCGCAGGGGAGTCTTGCGAAATCTGCTTTCTGTTAAAGGAAAGCTTAATGGTAGTCTAAGGGTTTTGTATGTTTGTTTCCCCTCCGCCCCAACCTCTCTCCCCTCCCCGCTCCCCCCCCCGCACTCTCCTGGACAGAGTTTGACTTTACCAAGCAAAATACATCTAAATGGGCAGCAGCTGAACCTGCGTCCCCTCAATAATCAAGCTCAAAAGTTTTAATTCCTATCAGTGGAAAGCTAGGGTTACTGCAGTGAGCATGTCTGCTAGGAACAGGTGTTACTTACAAAGGGTGCATCAGGGCTGAGAGAATTCCAAGACTACTCTATTGCGCAAGGGAAAACCAACGGAGTTGTGCCTCTTATAAAATGCAAAAATAAAAATAACCAGCATTGGTGCCGAATGAGCAAAACCTACATTAACTTCTTTATTAGTGATGGATAATTGTTTCCTTGTTTAATAAAACAGGTTTTTGTATCGGAGAGCAAGGCATCAGCGTCTCAAGATGTAGACAATTTCTTCAACTTTGCTGACATGCAGATGGGAATGTGAAGTTTAACTTGAAGGTGTTCACGTACAGTTTGTCTCAGCATGTGGATGTCACTTGGCTTGACTATTGCTGTAGTATCTGAGAAGTTTTGTTACTTGGTTTTGTATTTCTTATATATCCCTTTTATAAAGCTGTTGGTGGTTTTAACACCATATTACCTGAACTGGAGTGAATGGCACAGCTCCCTACATGTGTTGTGTTTGAAGTTTGTATTTCGACTCCGGAAACAATGGAGATTTTCTACTAACTTTTTACAGTGATTTCTAAAGTCTACTGACGCTTGAATATTTCTTGTCGACATGTAATGGTAATACATATTTGAAAAGTGCAATTCTGATCCAAATTTGCACTAGTTATTGTTATCTTTAATTCAGACACACAGTTTAGAAAGCACATTTACGTGAAATTTGCTGTTCAAAATTTTCCCACGTGCAAATATGTCTTTACTGGCTGGGGGCCAGGGAGGAAGCTGGTCATTGACTTTTTCTGAAAGCCTAGGCTAACATGCTTTCAGAAGCAGAGTAATTTTATAAAATGTGCATCTGTCTTATTTTGCTTCAGCAGCTCTTTTGAATAAAGCTGTTCACAGCAGCATTTATGCTGAGAGGTGTCATAACAGCATTCTGGTAAGTGAGTACTCACAAGGCTCTGCTTTGAGGTGAATTCTGAGCATGAGGGCTCTTCTGAAGATCCTTCAAGGTCCACTCGGGGTCTTTGGGGATACAGCTTCATCTGATATTCACAATTCATGTATGGGATATACTTAAGGTTCCCTTGGACTCAGAGCAGCAAGTCTCTGGCACTGTTGTTGCTTGCTAGAAGGAACATAAAGCAACCAGAAGTTGGAGAAGGGCTCTGATGGCATTAAAAAAGCTTTTGCTCACTAGACAGCAGGAGAAGGGTTTTACACTCAGTGGTATTAATAAAAATTTTGCCATAAAGTTCTACTCACACCTATATGGTTTATTTTGGATTAATTCTAAAAACAAACCCAAGAAGCACTGCTAGTAGTTTGGGACGTGCACTTCATCAGTGAGGATGCTTATTGCCTAGTGTGTATATTAGAATGCAAATCTATTTAGATATTAAATACATAATTGATTTTTATTTGGTGTTACTTCCTTACTGATTTTTCTGCATGAACTTCAAGTTTATGTCCAGGTTTACAAGCCCTGTGTAATACTTAAACAGATTGTGCATGCAGTCACACAAACCTAAAATTCTTGATTAAAGTTGTGGATGGCCAATTTATGTAGCCTTTGCAATCCATTGAATGCCCTGGGGTTGTGTTGAGGTGCTAAAGTAATAATTTCCTCATTATGGTCATCTGTCAAAAGGGAAGATCTCATGCATCTTAACTGAAAATGTGTCTCAATTCATCAGATTCACAGCTTTGAATCTCCAAGAGTGGGTGGCTAAAACACATCTCTTACTAATTTTTTAGAATTAGCAAATGGAAGAAACTGTTCTCCTGAAATTCATATTGCTGTCATGCCTGAGAGATGTTCTGAGCAGTCACTTCGTTGCTAAAAGATAAATGCTTACCCTTAGTTTAAATTATATATAAAGAGTATGTCTTTAGGACCTCTTATTAATGTTATGTATAGGTTAAATAAGGAAGAATATTACCTTAAGTCACTAAACTATTGATGTACTGAGGGTAAGAAAAAATTCACTTCTGTGAAATGCTTTATTTTTTTTTTTTTTTTTTTTTTTTTTAATTTGACAAAGTGAAATAGAATCAAAATGCCTCGGAATCTGACTGGTAGTGGAAATTGTCACTTATTTGCACTTAGCAAGCCAGGATATTTTTTATATAATGTGTGAGGAGAGGCTGTAAGAACAGCTAAAAATCTTAGATGGGTCCCTGAAGCACTAGCACAAATTGTCAGTGAACGTTTGCAGGACTTATTCTAGACACATAAAGTAAATGTATTTTTCTGGTATGGACAGTACATGAAAACTTTGTAATATACTTCAGAACTATAATTGTGTAATTTATCTAAGCAGTGCGTATATTGGACCATCTTGGTCTCTAAATTTTTACATATAGTATTTCCAAACTTATGCGCTGATATGTGATTCTGTTTATGTTTATAGTTTATTTTTTGCATCATCAACCTGTTCTGGAAACAAAGTGCTAAATTGATTTCTGTGACTAATTTTGCTGGAGGACAGGATGATTTGTTGAAAATTAATCTAGGCTTGAAACAGTGAAAAAGCTTTTCTATGTGGAAAGAGCAGTGTGGGGTTTTTACATTGATAGCCTGCTTACCAACATAAAGGGTTTTTAATTAAAAAAAGCCTAAATCATGAAGGAGTTTCTTAATCCATTTATTTATCTTTTGACTTCAATCTCTTGCTAGCAGATGTTAAGAACGCTTCTATCCTAAGCGTCAGGTACTGTATGGTATGTGCTTCATGTAGTCTTTGTACTTTGTTGTATAGCTTTTTATGTAATTTGTATTGCACTGTGAATGTGATT
Source organism: Cuculus canorus (assembly GCF_017976375.1). NCBI lineage: Eukaryota > Metazoa > Chordata > Aves > Cuculiformes > Cuculidae > Cuculus > Cuculus canorus. The sequence continues at coordinate 70,777,123 of NC_071401.1, forward strand.
GATAATAAACGTTGAAAATGTAAACTGGGGGTTCTGGAAGACTTTTTGAAATTACAGAATATTGCAAAACATAATTAAGTTAAGTAGAAAAACTTAATCCTCAAAAAAGGTTTATTTTTGATAGCAGAGATTTTTTTTCCTGGAGTCACTGAAGATATAATTAACTTTACACTGCAGTTTTCCTAGTAAGATATGGAAGAAGGTATTCCTGTGTCAAGCTGTGAGGATACAAGGACAGAGATTCCTGGATGGAGACTGTCAAAGCACTTCTCTCTGACCTGTGTATACCCATGGTTATTTCTTTTGGTTTTTTAACTTGTAAAAGTCTTGTGGTTTTTAGCTGTGCTTACCTTTTTCGGTACTAGATGCATGCTAGTGATGTGTTCACAGCAAAACCAGATTGTGGTGGTTATACTAGTAGAGTTCTTTATTTAGAAAGCAATGCCTTTTGATATCCCATTTAACATCCAAAGACTCCTGAAAGCCTGTAGACACTTCGTGAATTTCCACACTTGGCTTTAAACTGGTCAGAAATTAGAATCTTCCAAGTAGAGATCGTCTCGGATCACTTTAATGGAGGAGAAATGTTTGCTAAGAACAGCAAGTACTGTATTAATATAAATTTCTGTTGAATATATTTAATTAAATTGTGAAGCTTTAGAGAATTTAAGCTTTTAGTTTACACTTAGCTATTATTGTACAGTTTTACACTTAAAAAAAACCTCTTGAACCCCAATTGGATCTGAGTTGCCTAGCAATCTTTTTTATGTAGTATCCAAGTCATAGCAAAGCTGTCCTTGAGTATTTTCATAATTTTTACCAATCACATCCTCAAATACTAACAAGCAAAAGCTTTGTATCTGTGTCCTAGTTGCTAGGAAGTCACCCACTTTCTTTTTGTCATGTATAAATAGTCATGCATAAAATGCATGGATTTGAAAGTAATCCACATACCAGGCTGCACTTACATAACTGGGGCAGATTTTTTTTCTTTTATCCAATTCTGAAAAGCAGCCTGGAACTTCTTATTACAAAATATATGCTTCAGTCATTCTGACTAATACAGGCAAAAATTAGTTTTGCCGACGTAAGAGTGAGTGAGCACTCTGAGCCGAGTATCAACTACTCTTAATGCCGTTTTTTAAGTGTTTAGGCTTTATGGGTACAGCATTCAGCTCTATATGCATATTTAAATTAGTGTTGCTGATAGTGTTTTCTAGGTGGTGTTGATTCCCCAGGCCTTTTTCCTAAATATTTAATAAAAGCTGCTGTGAAGTGCGAATCTAAGACCTAGTAGCAGCCCAGGTGCCTGCTGAGTAGATACTTAACTGTAGGATTTTCAGTATCAAATTCCTTGTTGACTCCTTTGGACCTACGTGCTGTTTCTTTTTTTTTAATTAATGAGTAAGCCTTCTGAATCCAAGAGGGTGAGATAGATCTTCGAAGGTCTGCAGGAACAGCTCTTGCAAGACATGTTTAAACTTGATCTAAAACATCTATGTTCTAGTCCAACAGTATTAAAAGCTATGAATTAGTGCCAGTTGTAAGTATTGTCTGTAGCATTGTCTCTAGGATTTGAATGGGATGGTGCAAGCAGGCTGTAGCACTTAATTGTTGTGCTGTAGTACTGCATTCTTGCTCCAGCATGTGTTGGAAGGCAGCTCTGTGGTTTTCCACCCCGTCCCCTGGACGTTGCAGAGCTTGCAATGCAAGCTATGTCAATTTGGGGATAACAATTCCTGAAAAATAATAACTTGCTTTATTACCAGCCCGCAAGTTTTTCTAAAAGCCATCTAGCCTGAGCTCTGTCACTCAGCACAACCATCTACGCATGGGAAAACTTCACTAGCAGCAAGCCTGATAAAAGCAGGATGTACAGGAGGCTTCACTGAAAGGCTAGGAGGCACGGTGTGTCAACAGGACAGATGTTAATATCTTAGTGTCCAGTTTGATAGAAGAATGCATTTTGCTGCTTTCATCTCTTCAGAATGCCTGGTTGCTATAAGACTGTTGGCTGGCAGAGTTTGTGGTCATGCAGTCTTCCTGATGTATATGTAGTCATTACTTGTTCTGAGTAAGAGAGAAGAAAAGGAGGGGGAAGTGAGAACCTTTTAAAAAAAGCTCTGGAGTTTTCTGAGTACACAAAGAAAAATGTGCAACTACTCATTCCTTTGTTTTTTAATTATCTAGTGATAATCCCCAGCTATGTAGAATTTCATGGTTAGAGTATCAGAGTATCAGAATGTATTAAGCAATGTGACCAGAATGTGTCAATGTCAAGGGTCTAATAAGATATTCCAAATACACGCAGATCTCTGTCACAGGCATCTGTTAAAGCTGCTATAGAAAGTTTGTCCTTAAAAGCATCAGGTAAAGTTGGTAGACAGGAAATTAAGATGAGGTTAAGCGCTTGAACGGTGTTTAAATGAGTGTTTGTCTGATGTTCCTAAACTGCAGAGGCTGAAAGCAACGTGCTATTACAAATTCTATTCAAATGATGAGAGTAAATTTAAAGCTAGGCATCTCTGCTCAGAGGATTCGGTGCCTGGATGACAGTGGTATGTATGTCTCTGCTTTTCCAACTTTATCTTATCACAAATAGGTGAAGTCCCAGTTCACAGAATCATGTGACAACCTCCACTTTCATTTTTAGGTACCTTTGTCCTTGTCGCAGTGAAGAAAACTTGAAAAGGCTTTTTTTGCAATTAAAGTCATTAAACTTGTATGCCTCAAAAAGTAAAGAAAATGAAACAAACTCTTGACAGGGGGAGGAAGGATGGAGTGACCAGCCGTTGACTTGTGACTTCTGAGCACTGAGAACAGCAGCCTCGCTTCCCTCTACTTGCATAGGTCCCCCCAGTCCGCACATACGGATGGCACCATAAAAGCAACTAACTTTCTAGCTCTTTGGGCAAGATACACAACTTGTTTCCTCACTAATATAAGCGTAAGATGCATTCTTTTCTCCTTTTTTGTTAGGTAGGTACTTGTTTGTGTTTAAGGTACAGACACATAATGCTGATAAGTTCTGAAAGCTGCTGGCAGTCCTCTCCATTCTGTGTTACTGGCTTAGAAAGAGAAAGATAAATTGAAGATCTTCCTAAGCACAAAACTTTGAACTTGTCAGATACAGGGAAGTGAAGCTGGCGCATTTTGCTCTAAAGAGAGTAAATGCTTCATGATTTTTTTTTTTTGGCTGAATGTGCTGATCTTTTTACAAGGGGAGTACTCCCCCCCACCATTTCTGAAGTCCCTCCGTATAAACCGCTTCAGAGATTTTTTTTTTAAAATGGTTCTGGAGATTAAATGGAAGGGCTGTGCTATGACCCGAGGGCATCTTCTCATAGCTGCCCCAACAGGTGCTAAAGGGTTGGATTCAGTGTTAGAGGTAGACAATCTTTTGAAGCTCTGAGTGTTCTTTGCCTCTATTTCTAATAGCAAGTATCAGAAATGTTTTTAGTCACGAGAGCGTTTAAAGACAGCTAGCCATCCTTAGAGTAGATTCTGCTTTGCATGTGTTTTTTTCTACAGAAGAATGAAAATTGCTCCACAGCAATAATTATGGCTCTTGTTAGCAGGTGGGTGTTTGGGCTTTATGGTAACACTTCAATGATTTTCCTCATTGTGAAAAGACAATACAAGAGTTAAGCTTTTCAGTTTCTTGCCAGTAGCTGCATATGCTTGCTCTGGTTTCAAGGACGTTGTACCAAGATTTCATCAATGGTATCTGATCTACTGAAGAAGTGAGTTTTATGCAGTGTCTACACATTTCAAAGTCAGGAGGGTATACCAGGCTGTGGTATCTGTCTATGTCTTTTCTTATCAATATCAAGTAGAATCACGGCCCGTGGAGGCTTGTACGTGCTGGCTGGGAATGCTGCAAAGAATTGGAGGTAAGGGGTATGAATTAACCAACTTCCCATGCCTTTACAGTTCTTACTTCCCCCCTCCTCCCATGATATTATGGTGTGTTTGTTGTCTTTTACTTCTCTAGCATTTGATCAGAGATAGTGGATTGTGTAGAAAAAATACTTTTCTGTTGAAATTCACTGAAATACTTCTAGATATTTCAATTAGAGATGCTACTTTTGTGTTTTCAATCCATGTTAAACTCTGTGTGACCCTACTTCTCAGATGTTAAACATTACTTCAGTGTAACTTCCTTAATACCCTAATACACTATAAGCAGCCTTTGTGTACAGCTGAATAATTACTTAGTTCAACTTGAGTATGGTATACATGTATACATTATTTCATCCTGACCACATCTCTTGTACTCTCTTATTTCCAGAGCATCTCTCCCTTGGGAAGACTTCGTGTTTGTACTATGTTTTATCAACATGTTAACATCTGGCTTTGTAAATTCCTCATATTCTCTAGGTGCATAAGAGCATCTGTAGTCCATCCTTTCTCAAGAGAATGTGGAAACTTGTGTTGCATGTGTCTTTAAAAAGAACAACAGTGTATGGTTGGCTTCCTATTTATTCATCTTGGTCAGTGTTCCTATAGAAATGCATAGCAAGTGTAAATGCAGTTCTGTGTAAATTCTTCCAGAGTGGTAAATAGTCTGCTAGAAGTTACACAAGATGAGATAATGAAAATTATTTACACATAAAAGCATTTATTGTAATTAGTAGGCCCACAGACTTTCTGTCACAGTGTTTTTCCTGTGTTCCCTATCTTTTGGCCCTGAGCCCACTGTGTACAACTGTGGACTTATTGTAGAACTAGAGGTTTGGATGTCGTCTTCTCCTAACACGGAGCAGCAGGTGCAGTGAGGTGACTGTGATCCCAAGCATGGGAAATGGAGATAGCTGTGCAACACCTTTCCCAGGCTGGGCTACATCTGCTCCTGATGAAGTCATTCACATATAAATTAATCTGGTAGGAGACTTCTCAAGGAATGTTTTCTCTACTGTTGGGAATATGTATTCTTTGTTGTCCTTCAGAATGACAGATACTTTAAACACTATATATACACACTCTACTAAGCAGGTTTCATGTGCAAACAAAAAATAGAAATTGCTTTATAATCTGAATTAAGATATTGGTGCTTGTAAATGGTTTCTGTTCAGTCTAACTCAATCAGACTTTAAATTCCTGTTATGACTAGAAAACGTCTTTTTCTGTAGCACATGGACTTGGTTTTATCACACTGAATTCTCTTCATTTTCGACTTCAAATCTTTTGTCTGGAGATCACTGTTGCCTGCTTTGCTGTCTGGACCACCCATTTTGATACAGAGGATTCCACAAGTGGTGGTGGTGGCACCGTTCTTGGTATTTTACTTTATGTTGTGGTTTTCAAAAGCTGCTCAGAGTGTTTTCCTGGTGAATGTGTATTAACGAACAGAAGGCAAATAAGGTGATCGCTGGTGCGTTAAGGAAGTCATCTGTGTTAGCATTACTGTTTGGTTGCGGTCTAACTGCATTTGTAGAAAGCTATGCCTCATATTACACACAGGAATATTAACCAGGTATTCAAAAGAAAAGAGGATTGGTTTGGTTTTTCAGTCCTTGCCAGCAGTGATTTACAGTCAGAAGCCTACATGGATTCAGTGAAAGCTGACTTGGACCAGTACTTGGAGAAATGATCTGTTGAAGGTTACTCAACAGATGTGCCACATCCTGCTTGGGAAATCTGAGTAAAAAGTAGTTGGAGGAAGTCTCTAACTATGGATGCCCACTTGGGCCAGGAAGTTGATGTGGGGGAGTGTGTGCGCTGTGACTTGGTAGAAGCAGGCAGGAGGCTGTTGAGCTAGATATGCCATTTGGCCTGAAACGGGGCCTCCTTTCTTACCATCTGCTTTACCTCATCTTTCAGCTGCTGTCTGGGAAGCATGTAGAAGTTGAGCTCAGGCATGCTGAACTATCCCTGCCATGCTTGGTGATCATCTCTTCATTCCTTTTCCTTTGTGTCCATTGTTATATTCTTGCTGTTTCCTCTCAATGCCTGGACTAGAGAGAAGAGCTGTATCCCAGATCTGAGAGTCCAGGCCCCATTTCCTTTGTTGCTGAGTTTCTGTAGCCTTTCTGCATCTCAGTTGCTACGGGCATGCAGAAAGGGACTGTAGCAGCCAAAAGGAGTTCTCTGGGAAATCTCTTTGCAGCAGTCGTTACGGTAAGGAAGGCAAAAGTCACTTGCTTGTTTGATGCAAGTGGTAGCAATGGTTGGACTCGATGATCCAAGAGGTCTTTTCCAACCTGGTGATTCTATAATTCTATGATACTTGGTAATAGCAGTATGGGGAATGCATTTGGGGTCTAAGGACAGAGGACATTTGCCAAATTGTTGCCATTGTTTATTCTAACTGATGCTACCTACTGTGTTTCAAATGTTGTTTCAATGGGGAACTCCATCACAGGCCAAACAATTAACACTGACAGCTGGCTAAAAGCTGCCCTAAGGTAGACTTTATGCTCATTATTGTGGCACTTGTGTAGATGTTCTCAATTTAGTACTGGGCCAGGCGGAGATGAGCATGCAGTGGCAGGTGGGATGCAGCAAGGCTCCCAGCCACCTCTGCTCCTGCTGCCACTCGCCCAGCCCAAATCTGGGTTTCGGTAGCCAGTGACTTTGGGCAGGCAGGCTGGGTGCTGTCACTTTTCATCCAAGAGAAACAGTGTGCGGGCAGTGGGAGCCACATCTTGCTCTTGCCTGGTTCCAGGTGCAGTTCACTGCCCTCAGCCCTGCCACCCCTCAGCGCCCTCTCCCTCAGCCCCCTGCTCAGCTTCTGCCTTCTCTCCCAGCCCCTGGTCCCCTCAAGCCCCTGTCCTTCACCCTGGCCCCTGCCTCCTCCCGCTTAGGGCCCAGATCCTCACCCCTGTCCCCCATCCCCCTGTCCCACCTCTCAGACCCCTGCCTCTCCCCCCTAGCCCCTGCCTCCACTTGAGGGCCAGGACCCCCCCGCCTACCCTGTCCCTTGGATTCCCCACCTTTGCTCTCATGCCCTGGTCCCCACAGACCACTGTCCCTCTCCTGCAGTCCCTGTCCTTCCCATAGGCCCTCTGTCCCCCCGGCCCCAGCCTCCAACTTAAGCCCCACACCCTCAACCCTCCTCCTACCCCTAAAGACCCCTGCCTTCCTCCAGCCCGTCCCTTGTGTCCTCACCTTTTCCCTCACACCCTGATCCCCTCGGCTCCCTGTCCCTCAGCCCCATGACTCCCAAGCCCCTCTCCATCCCCTACCTCTCCCTCATCCCTGTCCTTCCCTCAGGCCCCTCTGCCCCTCACACCCTTGTCTCCAAGGCCCCTGCCTTTCTCCAGCCCTGTCCCTCGAGTCCCCACCTCTGCCCTCAAGGCCTGGTCCCCTTGAATCCCTGTCCCCTAGCCTCCCGGCCCTGGCCCCCATCCCTCCCCTCCAGCTCCTTCCTCTTCCCCACCTGTTGTCCTTCTCTCTGCCTCCTGCTCCATCTTTGCCTTCTCCAAAAGCCCTCTGTCCCCCCAGCCCCTGCCCACCACCTTGGGGCCCAGACCATGCCCCCTGTTCCCTATCCTGCTCCTCAGACCCCCACCTCCCTCCTAGCCCCTGCCCCTCAGATCCCCACCTTTGCTCTCCATCCCTGCCCCTCTCCTTCCTCTCTGGCCCCTGCCTCTCCCTCAGCCCTATCCCATACCCTTTGTCCCACCCCCTACCCCCTGCCTCCCCTGTCCCTCGGGTCCCTGTCTTTGCCCTCACGCCCTGGTTCTCTGGGATCCCTGTCCCTTAGCCTACAGGATCGTCTCCCTCTTAAACCCCTGTCTCCCAGCCCCCTGCCTTTTCCCCCAGTCCCCTTGCTCACTCCCCTTCCCCTTCATCCCCCGCCTCCTGTCTCTCCCATCCCCACCTTTGCCCTTGCGGCCTGGTCCCCTGCAATCCCTGTCCCTTGTCTCCCGGCCCCTGTCCCTCCAGCCCCTGCCTTGCCCTCTGCCCCCCGTCCGATGTCAGATCCCTCTCCTTCCTCTCCATCCCCCGCCTCCTCTGTCCCTCCGGTCCCCACCTTTGCCTTCATGCCCTGGTCCCCTGGGATCCCTGTCCCTTAGCCTTCCTGCCCGTCTCCCCCTTAGGACCCTGTCCCCCAGCCCCTTGTCTTCCCCCTCAGCCCCTCTTCTTTCCCTCCATCCCACTTCCTTCCCCCTAGACCCTGTCCCTTGGGTCCCCACCTTTGCCCTCACGCCCCGGTCCCCTGGGATCCCTGTCCCTTAGCCTACAGGATCATCTCCCCCTTAAATCCCTGCTTTCCTCCTAGCTCCCTGCCTTCTTCCCAGCCGCTGTCCCTCAGCCTCCCAGGCCCCTCTCCTTCCTTTCCGCTCCATCCCCTGTCCCTCAGGTCCAACCTTTGTCCTCAAGCCCTGATCCCCTGGCATCCCTGTCCTTCTCTTAGACCCCTGTCCCCCAGACCCCTGCCTTCTCCCTCCCCCACCCTGCCTTGCCCTCAGCTCCCCAGACCCTGTCCCTCGGGTCCCCACCTTTGCCCTCACGCCCTGGGATTCCTGTCCCTTAGCCCCGTCTCCCCTTTAAGCCCCTGTCCCCGTGCTCCCAGATCCCCGGCCTCCCTTCCCCGGCTCCCCCCACGCCGCCCCCGGCCGCTGCGGGCAGGAAGGCGCAGGGCGGGAAGGGGAAGAGGCGGGGCCGGCATCCCGGCCATACAATAGGGGCTGTTGTGCCGGGGGCGCCGGCGGGAGCTGCGGCGGCGGAGGAGGAGCGGCCGCGGCACCCACGCCATCATCCCCAGCGGCGGCGGAGGGCGCGGGGCTGCGGGCGACTGCCCGCCGAGGGAGGAGGAAGAGGAGGGGCGGGCGATGCGCGCCGGCGCGGGACGGGCCCGGCAGCCCCGGCGCTGAGCCGGGGGAGCGGCGGGAGCGGCAGCAGCCGCGGCGGCGGGAGGTGAGCGGCGGGGGCGGGGCGGGGCCTGCGGCGCGGGAGGCGGCGGCGTTTGGCGCCAAGGCCGGGAGGAGGAGGAGGAGGAGGGGAGGAAGCAGCAGCGAGAGGAGGAGGCGGCTGCGGGTACGCGGGGCGGGGGTGGCAGCGGTCGGGGCAGCGACGAGGCTTTTGTGCTTCTCTCTTAAACGCAAAAAAAATTCCCCTCTTGTTATTTTTTATTATTATTTTTTATTATTATTATTTTTCGCCGAAAGGTGAAGAGAGCGCTGTTTTGTCTCGTGCGCCCCGCGGCCGCAGGGAAAAGTTGCGGCGCGTCTCCCTCCCTCCCTCTCTCCCCCTCCCGCTCCGCCCCCGCGATTCGCCGGGCTCTGCCGGGGCTCCTGCTTCCCCGCCATCACCGGGTTCTTTCTTGCCTTCCACCCGCGCCCCCCCTTTTTTGTTTCACCGCAGCCCGGAGGAGGCGGCGACCCCGGCGGGGCCCTGCGGCTGGGCGTGGCGGGCGGACAGACAGACGCACGGACAGACGGGTGCTTGTCCGCTGCCCAGCGCCGCTCCGCCGGTTCTGTCGAGGAACTTGCTAGAACTGAGTTTGACAATGAAGCGGTAGCGCAGCCCTCCCCGCCGAGGTAAGTTTTTAGCTTTGGCAGAGGAGAGAGCACCTGGATAAACCCCCTCTGTGCCTGCAGGGATAGGGACGGGAAAGGTCCCGATTGTCCTCCTTCAGACCTTCTTCCCTCTCGGTGCCTGTAGGGATAGGGACGGCAAAGGTCCCGATTGTGCTCCTTCAAACCTTCCCCCACTGTACCTGCAAGGAGGGGAACGGGAAAGGTCCCTATTATGCTTCTCTAAACCTTCCCCCTCTTTGCCTGCAGGGATAGGGAAGGGAAAGGTCTCGATTGTGCTCCTCCAGACCTTCCTCCCGCTCCGCGCCTGTGGGGATAGGGAAGGGAAAGGTCCCGGCTCTGCTTCTGCAAATCAAACCTTCTTCCCTTGCATGATCTTTCTGCAAAGGCATGGCTTCTTCTCACAGACCTACAGCCACCAGGGATGCAGCAGAAGTAGTGCTTGCGCGTGCTGCTGTGATGGTTAGCAGGAGAATTTGGTACAGGGTGTCTTAAAAGACGCCTGGGCAGGAAGAGTAAATACTGTGTTTTTTCTGTATTTTTAACTACAGCTCTTTTATGGGAAGCATTTATAGTTATTTGAAGAGTTCAGCTATTGTTCACAAATTGCTTTAATGTACTTTAATTAAAATATCCCTACCTTAGTGCTGTACTTTTAAAGCCGCCTTCACATTTAGGAGAAAGGGACTGCTGGAGGAGGCATTCAGTTGTGATTAGGAATCCTGTGATTAAAATACATAAGAAACTTGAAAGTTATTGTGCTTCTCTGTTAACGTAAAAGAGCCTTTGGACTGAAACTGAGAGATTATGAGAACTGTATTTTGTCTTGGTGCATGCAAAATGTTTTATTGAAATATTTTATCTGCAGCCAACATTTTACGTCATGTTGGTGCTTGTTGTGGGCTGTTCTGTAGAGCATCTTGAGGACACCTGCAAATCTCCACAAAGTGAGATTGTGTCTTAGTGATGGTGAGAGCTCCATGGGTTTGGTGAGAAAAGGGTGAGCTCAGAGGAGGGCACGTTAGCACAACTTTCAAGCCTGCTACAGAGTTCCTTAGCAAGATGTCAGAAGAGCCTTCACCTGTGCTTACTGAAGGGAGAAAATGCAATTTGAAGTCACTTTGGTTAAGAAAGTGCTTTTCAAACTAAAAGCAAGTTAGTGCTTTTAGGATCCAAAGATTAGCGTGTTTTTTTTTTTTTAACTGAACTTTTGACCTCTTTGCAGACTAGACATGACATGCCCTGTTTATAATGCAGAAGAGGAGCAGAAGTCTGCAAAAATTGGGCTTTGTATGCGGTAAAAGTCTTCAAAATAATGAGAGCTGTTTCTATTACCTGTCCTTCATTTGATGTTTCCTCTTTCTAGGTTCCTTTTACAGAACTGGCCTCCCTTCCCCAGGAGGAAAAATTCCCCTGAGTTGGGTCAATCAGCGCAACTATGGGGATTTTCTTGGTATTGTTTTATTTGCATTACGAAGGTGTGAATGGTACCTGCAAAGATTTGCTAGAGAGCTGATGCAGGAACATATGCAATGGCATTTATTGGCAAGGATGCATGTTCTTTTGGGATCTCATTAAAATCATGAAAATCCACTGTGAATGTACAAGTCTGGGCTAGAGATTCTCAGTGTAGTGTTAGAATAAACCCGGCTTTTTCCTTCTCTGTGGTTCCATGGACTTCCTCGCTGTGACAGGAAATCAGGAAGTTTGCATATGGGATTTACTGGGATACCTGACATTGTTGTGGGGTTTTTGCTTTGGTTTTTAAGATACGTGTAGTTTTCATGGAGCTGGGTGGTCCTCTTACAGAAGAGAATTTACAGAGGCTGCTTGGCTGTGATTGTGTATTATTTTTACCTGTACAGCTTTATATATGAACACATAGACGGGGATTCCTGCGTATGGCCACTGGAGTAGCTACCGTGTGCCGAGTGCTGTAGAGCATTTGTCCCAAAGGCTTGCTGCAGCTGACTTGTGGGGTGCCTTGACGGGTGACCTGAATGCTTGGCTGGTGTGACGGCAGGTGACGGCTGGATTTGTGAGACCTGCTGGTGAAAAGCAACGTTAAACTCTGTAGAAGCTGCCTTGAGTTTGAGCTGAATATTTCCACTCCTCCAGTGTTCTTCGTGGTCTACTTAGGTAGCTTATTTCAGTCTTTGAAATGAATTTCTGACCATTGTGCCTCAGAGGGTAAAGAGCATGGTGTGGTGTCTGTACATTTTCAGTTAGCTCAGTGAGACCTGGGATGTTTGAGGCTTTGAGCAGCCTGATCTGGTAGAAGGTGTCCCTGTGCGTGGCAGGGGGCTTGGAACTGGATGATCTTTAAGGTCCCATCCAATCTAAACCAGTCTATGATGTATCTGAAGTAGGAAAGCATACTCATTTTTCTAGTGGGTCTTTTAAGATCCATGGATGAAAATGTGATGTAAACTTCGATTTCTGTGATGTGTATTTCTCCTTTAGTCCCTTGAAGTCTCCTTTAGAAGTCAGTCTGTAGTTTTGGGGGCTCTTACCTGAATAGGTTTGATAGAGTAGTGTTATGCCCACTCTTCAGAAATTACAAAGCAGTTTAATAACAAATGATGTTATATCCAACTGAAATGCAAAAGTTAATATTTTTTTAAGTGTGGGCATCATTCTCTGGATGCATTTAATAACAAGAAACTTGCTAATTTGTCTAGATCAATGGTGGTGTTACTTTTTGGTTGATGACTTCTTGCATTATAGACAGAAATGGACTTGGCCGAAACTTGCTCTTTGATCCTGCTAGCTTAATTTCTCCCCACTCCCACAGATTTTTGGGGAGCTACAGCTAAGAGAGCTCTGGGGCTTTCACACTTCTGGAGAGGGGAACCCCTTCTGAAATTGTGTGGTGTTTCTCTGCCTTCTGAAGATTTGAAGTGCTTTTAACACTTGAGGCTTCATGTAATTGGAGACATAAATGCAATTTTGACATACTTTACTTAAAATGGAAACTAACAAGTTAATAATAGCTTCTATCGGGGATATTTATGTAATAGAAGCCAACAGATGCTATTTGCATCTTGAGGAGCTGATGTATAAAATGTTATGTCAGGGCCCTGGCAGGTTTTGTGCTGGCGGAGGCTGGGTCAGGTGGGAGTGGGAGATGCCTGTGATCTGTAGGGCTTGATGGTGACTCTGAAAAGTGAGGTAACTAGATGGAGTCTTTCATTTTGGCACACAGCTGATTTTAACTTAATGCTACTATTTAGAATAAAAAGAGGAGGAGAGGTGCTTTCTTTAGAATAAAAAGAGGAGGAGAGGTGCTTTCTTTTATATTTATTCACGTTAAATGATCAATTATGCTGTCGGTTTAAAATGACTTTTCTTTGTGCTATCTTCTGTATACAATTGCAAATCTGATGTTCGGGATCCCTGAAAAGTGTGTTTATAGATACTGGTTTATTGACACTTAATTCATTTCAGCTATACTCTGGTATCTGGCGAAGTTTTAGAAAATGTGACGGCCTGGGTGTTGGCTTCTGTGAAGAGGTGTCAGACCCACACGTTGCTGGCTCTGCATTTCCACGTCTGTGTAATTACTCACTACGTCCCTGTTTCCCTGGGCCATTGGCTCTTTTGTGTTTATGTACTTCCAAGTCACCCTTGTGTAGACGGCATCTGAACTCTTCCAGCATTTAAGATTTTATTTCAGTGTGTAGGAGAGCAAGAATTTGGAGATTAGAGCAGTCTGGGATGTCCGATCTTAGGCCTAACGATAGCTGCTGTTGCCTATGTAGAGCTGTAATACAAGCTTTACTTGGATTTAAAGTGGAAGAGACCCTGACTTGTGAGCACGACTGCGGAGGCTCCACTGGCAGTTAAGTCTCCCTGTTCAGAGAAGCAGGAGGAGGTGAGAGGATAAGCTCATGACTTCTGAATGCTGTTTGTTAGAACTTTCTCCTGTATTAGATACCAGGATGCTTGCCTTAGCTTGTTAAACTCTGGAAACTTTGGAGTGCTTTCCTTCTTCAAAGTACACCTGTTACAGCATTAGATTACAGAGCTGTGTTTCTTGCTTATTGAATTGGATGTTGAACATAGCATATCGTGTTGTTAATGCCTCCTTGTGTTTTAATTAGAGCTGTAGGGATATGTTTAAAAACAGGTTTATACACATGCCTGACTGGTTGCTAGAATGAATAAGCTTGTCACACAGTCTTGAGGGAATTACATATTATTTTGCTGATCTAACTGTCCAGGGCTTCCCCTTCACATCCTTTCTATGAGTATTGGTTTAACAGTCCAGACAGTTTTTAAATAATGCTTGTTCTGAAGAGCATGAAGATACTGAGAAAAATTATTAACTTTTAATGCACAAATATTTAAATCTTCCCTACGTATCAAGTAGAGCAGAATAAAATTTTCTGCTCCCACACAGAAAATCTTATATTTTGAACTGCTGGATACAAAAATGTATAGGAGAAATGTGTATACTGACAAGGGAGAAAATAATGTCCATAGAGGGATTACTTGCAGTTTTTAATTGTCTTTATTGTTCTGCTTTTAACTGCTTGTATTTCTTTAATATTCCTCCAATGTTGATTTGCAGGCTTTGATATCAAAGTGGCTGTAGAGGACATGTTGCTTGAAATAATGCCATATCCCACACAAGTTTTGGCTTTAATGAGGAAAAATCCAATCCAAAAACACGTGGAGTTAAAATACCTGTGTGTGAGACAGAGACGTCCCAGAAAATGGTAGGCTCAGTGATTACCTGGTGAGGAGGAGCCTCAGCAGAAGGAGAGATAGCAGTAATACCTCTCCCATTTTTATTAGTTCTTTCAAGGGAAGAGGAGTAACAGACCTGCACTCCTGTTCGTGCTTTCATGCAAATGAGCTCTTTTCCCAGCAGGTAATTGACTGAAATAGTGATAACGAGTGATTACTCCACAGTGCAATATAAACCTTGTTAAATATTGTTTTATAGGAAGAAGAAGAAATGCTTGTTTCAAGCACAGAAAATAGTTTCCTGTGTTTTTTTGAGACCACTGAGTGCTGACAAAAGAAAGGTGTAAAGTTTACCGGTCATCGGCATTGCTGCACTTTGATAACGTTAACCTTGTTCGGGAGAGTTCTAGCAGCTCTTTGACTTCAGTATAATTCGAGAGCAGTCGTGTTCTTTTACAAAAATCAAGTTGACTGTCATTTAAGCAACTGAAAGGCAGATGTTTAAACCTGGTAATGAAGTTGCAGTCTTCCTTCTGTTAACAACATAATCATTTCCAGCGTAGCATGAAATGAGCAATCTTAAGTAGTAAGTGAAGCATTTTGCCTGACAAATTTGAACTTGCAGCACTGCAATAGAAAGCTCTAAGAGTGACAGAGGAACTAAAAGGTTGATCTTAATACAAGGTGCTTGGTTTTGAGCAACAGTATTGCAATGACTGTTGGCATACCCAGGGAGTAAAATTCACTGCTGCTGAATGGTATTGATTCTTCTACGGAAATTATTTTTTACAAATTATTACAGAAATAATTTTCTTACAGAAATGAATTTTCTGTGCTTTCTTTAACCAATGCTACTTCACTTTTTGGGATCCAAAAAGAAGAAGTGGAAAAACTTGTGGAATTAAATAATTCAAATTTTTTTATAGAAGTGAAAATAGTGCAGGATGGTTTTGTGTGCTCTTTGTAACTGGTATCCATCAGTTTAGGTGGCTTTATTTTGTTTTTCATAGAACGGTT
Organism: Cuculus canorus; assembly: GCF_017976375.1. Lineage (NCBI taxonomy): Eukaryota > Metazoa > Chordata > Aves > Cuculiformes > Cuculidae > Cuculus > Cuculus canorus. The sequence continues at coordinate 70,792,317 of NC_071401.1, forward strand.
TGTGTTGGAAGATATCCTGTTCCACCCTCCTGCCGTGGGCAGGGACGCTTTCCACCAGACCAGGCTTCTCAAGGCCCCATGCAACCTGGCCTTGAACACTTCCAGGGATGAGGCATCCACAGCTCCTTTGGGCAACCTGTGCCACTGCCTCACCGCTGTCATTGTGAAGAATTTCTTCCTAACATCTTATCTAAATCTTACCCCTTCTGATTTAAAGCCATTCCCCCTTTTCCTATCACTACGTGCCTTTTTACAAGTCCCTCCCCTGCTTTCCTGTAGGCCCCCTTCAGGTACCGGAAGGCCGCTCTTTGTTGGCTTTGTTTTTTATGGCATCTCATGCTGCAGTTTCCCAAAGACATTGTGTGAAAAAAGCTGAAGTTTTTCTTTATTTAGGTATTTTTCAGATGTTTAGGTGTGCATTTTTGATCAAAATACAGCTGGTGTACAAAGTGTTAATTAACAGTGGCATTGAATAAGATTTTGCCAGTGACTAATACGTTACATCCATGTACACTTCTGTAATTTTGACAGAGATCTGACTTACTCTAATTGGGTCTATACTCCTACACAGAGGTGGAGTAACTGGAGAACAGGTCTTTTCAAAGGTGAAGACTCTGACCTGAGCTCAGTAAAAGAAGAGGAGGTTAAAAATTACTTTATGTATTCAGTACTTAGTGTATTCTGTCTTTCCTTTATTGCTTAAAATGGAATATATATGTTTCTTTGCTAGATTTGATGTGTGCTGTTTTCATTTTTCTTCCCCTGTAAATGCCATAAAACTTTAGAAGGTGGGATGTAAGTTATTAGAAGACTTCCACTCCTGACAGTCAGCTCGGTGTCAGTCAGAGCCTCGTGACTCCCACTACGTGGATTAATCTGGCTTAAGTGCTGTCTTTAGATCCTTTGTTTGGCATCTTCTGTGCACTTGTTCTAGATTTTCAGAAGCCTCTATATGTAACAGCAAACAGCAATGTGCATGAATTTAGGTTGCTGAAGTCTAATAGCTTTTGCAGCTGCTGTTTTATTCTCTTTGTAAGGTTACTGAAATAAATTTGTTTTCTGCACGTTCACTTTTGCATGCTTGACTTCCACATTTCAAACAGCCCAGTTTTGAGGTATGAATGGGTTAAGAGTTGGAAAAAAGTCCAAAGTACATTAGAAAGGGGAGGGGAAGCCTCAACTGTACACGACAACTTGGATGTGATTTATAGTTCCTACTTATCTCTCTCAGCCATGTCTTTGATGCCTTTGTAGTCTCTTGTTTTCTGTCCCTTCTTTTATTTGCCTTGACTTCCCAACTTTTTCCATGTTCTTGAAGAAAACAGCATTTCTGGTGAGTGTCTCACAGTCTTCTCAGGACCCTGTAAATCATCCAGGTCAAATTAAATTTGTCTCCTCTACCAGGCTCCAGACATGATGGGCTTCCAGATTATTTGGAATTGGCCTGAAAATATTTTAGCAGACCTTTTGAGATCTTTTTTTCTTTTTAATAAGATTTGTGTTGGCTTGCTAGGCCTTATAAAAAGGGGCTTTTCCCTCATCAGTGTTTTATGTGAGGTGTTACTTTTTTGGCTGGTACATTTGTGTAGGTTTACATATGTGTGTCATCCACTAAAAAATTGTATTGTTCTATTCTCCACTGTTCATAGAAAATAAAACAATCATGATATAACACTTTTTTTCAGTGAATACTTGTATGGATGTTAGTGAGTATTTTTCTTGTGTATTTAACAAACTTCTGTGTCCTAATGCTGTACATATGTTAGTTTTGCTTGGTTAAGCAAGCTGAATCTGTGTGCTTGACTTGAAGTAAATACAACTGCCGATGTATGTTTTGTACAGATAATAAGCATGTTGCAAAGGCTCACTTACTTTAAAGTATCAAGAGGACCTGCTGGAAAAACAAGGCAGTGGCAAAGCATTGGTTTTATAAATTAACTTTCAAAACACTTAAAAGTAACCAGCATGCACTTGTTCTCAAATCCTTTTCTAACCCTTTTCTGCCCTATGATAATTGTTTTCTTAAAACGCTTTTTTCCTTTTTTCATTGAACTAATTTTAGGGAATCTATATTAAGTTCATTCCATAAAAGAAACCATCTTTTCTTACAATTTAGAGGTGTTGTGCTAGTGTAACTACATTATAATGATCAAACTGGTCATTAATTCTGAAGAAATGGCATTACTGTCAGCACTTGCATGGGGACTATGGAAGCCGAGCCTGCTTTGCTCCTGTACCAGAATTTTTTGGCCATGATAAAACGTCTTTAAATATATGTTTTTGAGGTTTTGGTGCCACATTAGGGTTCTCTGTAGAACCTCTGCCTGTTCATGGTCTCTTGTGGGCTTGTAGAGCTTTAAGCAGTCAGAATTGTGAGTTTGAATGCACGATGGCGGTTCACAAAAGAGAAGAAACTCGGCGTCTGTTTTTACTTTCTATGAGGTTTCTAGGATTGACAGGATTATAGAAGCTTTCATGCCTCAGGTAAGCAGAAGTGATGTCAAACTCTCAGGGAGGTAACTTTTTAAAAGCAAATTGTCTTTTTCCCCTCTCTTTTCCCTTTTGGGTCATTGATGGGGTTTGGTGAGTAGCACTGGGGACCTTGGTGGCGTTTGTGTGTCAGAAGTCCAGAAATACCAGTGTGTTGTAAGGGACACTGGTATTTGCTGCCCTCCTCAGAACTGGTGGAAGCCTATCCATGTCAGGGTGACTGGCAGTCTCTGGATGTCTAATTTAACCCCTTGATAAACAATGTCAAATGCTTTGCCTCTGAAAAGATGACAGCTTTATATAGCAGAAGTATTAATTTAATAAATTATGAGAAATCATAAAGGCCTGTATATTTATAGACAATTTTATTAAAGGTCGCATTTTTCCATTTGACAGTAAGCTCTTCTGGCAGTGGGTACTTTGAAGGAATAGTTCTTCTGCATTACAGTTTGATCTTACAACTCGTCCCCTTCCCAAACATAGCTGTATGGGGAAATTTTTGTGAAGAAATCAACTCAGTTTTGTCACGTAGGAGCTCACAAACTGATCAGATGAATGCCTTGCTAATTTCTGGCTTCGTTTTGGCCCTGACTTTAATTCCTATTGGTTCCACTGAGGCCAAAATTCCCCTGCTTGTTTCTCGGAGCTTGTCATGTGTTTTGTCTGGCTGAGCGGGAACCACTTTGGAAAAGGATTAGTTAGTTGACACAGGTTTCTCTTTCATAGCAGTAAAAAAACCCCATCCCTTCCCAACCATTTAAGATAATTTTCAAGGAAGAATTCATTTTTGGTTGCTGCTATGGAAGTTGCAGCCACAAAGGATGAAGTTGATGAAGTCTCGTTTACTGTGTTTTCGTGTCTGCTGCTTCATTAATTGTCTTTTGATTGTGCTCCAAGCCTTGTGTTTTGTGGTCTAAGTGCAAAGCTTGGGTGCTTTATTTATTTATGGGGTTTCTTTGCAGGGGGAGACTGGTGTGATGATCAGATGTCTGACCAAGGAAGAGCAGGGGGCCCTTCGTTATGAAATCTTGCAAATTACTAATGTCCCAAGTTTGGTCAAGGGTATTGAAAGTACTTTAAATTACTGTAGTAAGCCCATGAAGTTAACACTCTCTTACTTTTCTTTTGCTCTTCTTTTTTTTGAAGACTATCATTCAGTTAAATACTGACTAAATGTTTGGATATGTGGTGAGCTGTTCCTTGGGCTGTTTTTTTTCTGTGGGCACTGAGACCACCTTCAAGGCCAGGAAGAAAGAATATTTTTATTAAGGAATGTAATAAATTACTTGTTGTTCAGGATGAGTAACTTGGTGGAGTAACCATGAAAATAACATGCAGCATTTGATAGTGTCAGATCCTGACAACTTTTTTTGTACATTTCCCTTGGCATAGGCTTAGCTTTTGTGAGTTAAATTAAGATGAAAGGTAATGTGCGTATTCAGTATATCCACCCTAGTTAAAGTATTCTGATTACTCCTACCCAGAGCAGTTGAAGAAGCTCAAAGGCTCATCCTCTGTAGCTTGTACAAACCTGTGTTATACACTGGTGAGCACTACAACGTAATGTATCCAGAAGAGGAAACATATTTTCTTGGCTGCTGTAATCCAGACCTAAATTACTCGTTGTCTTTTACTCGTCATCTTTTTCTTAAAGCTAACTGATTTCAGTCTGTTGTGGATTGTCTTTTTTTTTTTTTTTTTTTTTCTGCTTGCATTGGCCACAATAGGAACAGAGGCTCAACAGGGTCATTTGTTTTGTAAAAGCTAGTGGTGCTTTGAAGTGTGAGCTCCTCTGGACTCTACCCAGCAACTGGTGGCCATCCTGCAAGTAAGTACTCAATGCTAGATGGCACTACATAGATCAGGGATGGGGATGGCTGTGGATGCTTGTGTGCTCCAGGTGGGCAGCAGCAGAGCCCTGCAAGGGAAAGGGGTTGAGGGAAAGGGGCTGAGGTTCAGTAGCTGGGATTGAGAGGGATGAGGCTGAGTCTTAGAGGACAGGAAGGAGAGCTGGGAAGGTAGGGTGTGGAATGAGAGACATCCTTTTCAGGTGTGGAAACTGGTGAAACCTTATGCAATGCTGAATTGGATGCTTGAAGAGTGCATGTGAGGTGAGGAGGAAGAAAGATCCAAGCATGGATTTGATTCCTGAAGGTATCTGTTTACAGGGCTGCAAATCAGCATTTGAATCTGTGAGAGAGGAGAGATTTCTGGCATCATTCCCTCTCTGGTGTGTGAGCTGAATGCACTGGGCATTTTGAGTCCCACTGTAAAGACCTTTCCGTTTGCTCCTAGAGGAGTTAAGGAACCTGTGGGGTTTGTTTTTTCTTGGTGTATTTTGGTGCCAGAGATCTAACTTGAAGGCATTGAAATGCACAGTTTGGTATCACTGTAGTTCAAAGTCTAAATCTGGCCCTTCATCATTTATATTGTCAGTATGTGGAGGATTCAGCAAGAAAAAGTGATGCTGCTTTTAGCATTTGTAACTCTCTTGTGTGTGTGGTGGGGTCATGGGACTTGCTGCAGAGTGTATGAGAATGGCACGGCTGTGCTGTCAGAAACGTAACATCTGTTGCCATACTTCTGAGATTCTCACACTTATTGAATTGCTTTGTTTTTTTTTTTACTTTTAAGATCTCTGCTAAAGATATCTGTAGCTGTGGGCAAATATAGTCGCATTAAATAATGGAAATTAGCTATGGGAGAAGATGCTTCTAGGTCATCTAGGTTATTTATTCTGAAATATTTGAACCTCCCTTCAGAATATGAAATGATACTGCCACCACTCAGCTTTAGGAAATGCACACAAGCACGTCTGTTTAGGACAGGTTGTTTAAGTTGAATGAGGTGGGTTGACAGTTGAAATCAAACTGGCCAGTGTGTGTCCGTGCATCATGGCAAGACATATAGCGTTCCTTTTCCTCAGAAACTGGATTTATATTTTTGGCTCCAGATTCTCATAAATAGCCTGATTTTGCTGATCTGTGGCTCATAGCCATGTTCTTCAGCTCCATTTGGTGCTCCAGTAGGTAGCACCAAATAAATTTGTTACCTCTGCCTGTAACCCATTCCAGGCTTTGTGGATTCAGGAAGCATCCTACCTTTTCACAGTACTTTTATCCCTGGAGCTGTTCTGGGCCAGATTGGATAAGGCTTTGAGCAACCTGACCTAGTGGAAGGTGTCCCTGCCCATCGTGGGGTGTTGGAACTGGGTGATCTTTAAGAACCCTTCCGATTCAAACCATTCGATGATTCTGTTCTCTCTCTCTCTCTCTCTCTCTATATATATATATATATATATATATGTATACACTCTATATGATTCTGTGGTTTGGCTCTCTTCTTCTGCCTCATGCATTTATGATCTCTTTCTGCTATACTCCTCCACATTGCAGTGCGACCTGCTGTGGAAAGTAGCCACTCTTTGAAGAGAGGAGCATTCTGTAACAGGCTGAAGTAATACATCTCCTTACATTTTGTCCTGAAAAAGTGAAACACATACCTGAACTAGTGTGCGGTAACTGTCCTTTCATGCAGCTGTACGCTGTAGCATCTCTTGATGTCTGTATATCCCTCAGTATCTGATGTAGGGAAGAGAGAGGTAAGGCTGGGGTAACTATTTGGTTGGGATTGCTATTCTTTCACCAGCGTGCAGCGGTATACGTGTGTGTAATCTGGAGGGATTGATGCACAATGTTGGCTGCTCCATAGCAACTTGTCTGTGTGGCTCTGTGCAGTCCTCAGCACAGGCGAGCCCAGCAAACTTCTTTGTGTAGTCTCCCTCTTTATACTTGGGTCCCGTTTGTCCCATTTGTTGCCTTGCCCTCAGGCTGGTTTGAGAAATGCTGAGCTGGAGCATGTTGTCTTGGCAGTGCAGCTACCAGGACTCTTGTCCAATCTTTGTTTAAATGTCAAGAGCTGCAGCCTCCAATGCTTCCCATGGGAATATGGACCAGCAGTTCTGGCTGTCAGGACACTTCCTTAATGGTAAGCCTAAACGCATTTTTTCCTTGAATTTATCTTGTTACATCTGATTTCTTACAGACCTGTGCTGTGAGGAATATAAACAACTTCGGGTGTTTTAAGTTAAATCCTGTGCGTGTGTCTTTTCCCTTCAGGGCAGTTGTTTCAGCCCCTGACTCGCTTTTTTTTTTTTTCATGTATATGTCAATTATATTATGTAACTAGTAATTTCAAGTACTGAATAAGAAGTTTGGCGTATTTTGCAGAATGGCTGGCGCAGTACACGTGCTAAACGACTGCTGCGCTGGGTCACCAGCCGAGTGCCTAAGGGCCCATGGCTTCAAAGCGTTTCATAAAACGGCTTGATGTTACTTGTTAGTTGCCTTATGAAACCTATCCTTCTAGCCATCATGCTGCATTGTTTGCCTGAAAATGGGATAAGCTGCTGTGGGAAATTGTTTTCCCAGCAAATTTTAATTGGTTGCTGGGGATTACGAAGTCGCTGATTATTATTAAGAATAGGCTTGTCGCTGAGTAAAGGTGTAATGAAATTTTTATGGCAGTGGAAGGGAGCGAAGGTCCTAGAGAGTTGCAGGCTTCATTAGATGCTTTGTGTGTCTCTCACGTACCTTAAGGTGAGATGGGCTATCTTTAGAGTTTTACAATGACATTATGAATTTATACTCAATTACTTTTTTGGCTAAGCCGATGTGGAAATGAGGTAGAAATTGAGAAGCTGCTGAATGTTTGCTGTAGTATGTACTGCTAGAAGCTTGTGAAGAGCTCATCAGATCACAGTTTATTACAAGCAAAAATACAACCCTGTTTGTTATGAATACTTAGTAAGGATTTGAGAAGACTTTGCTTAAGCCTTAGTGACTTTGTCTTTTCTACTTATGAGTCCCTGTAGGATAAGCATTGCCTGGAAGTATCTCTTCAGTTAAATAAGATTCATTTGGTATTTGAACACATATTCCTATTCCAAGTTTCGCAGAACTGTAAGGGGAAGAGTACCGTTACCTTCCTACTTCAAACTATAATTCATGTATAATCTTGAAAACTAGTGGCTTTATTTCTTGTGCTGTCTTGGTAGTATTAAAATCTACCTTTTGTAAGAGGGTCTGTGTAACGTTGCTGGTAGTCTATGGGGAGCTGGCTACAAGTGTTAGATATCTGAAACAGTCTGTAAAAGCTGGAAATAATAAAATGATTTTCTGATACCTTTATCACATAGGCAATTGTTATATCCTTTGGATTACTTGTGGAGGAGATATGAAGCGTCACAAGACCAGCTATCTAATTCAGTCTTGATCATAATTTGTAAGGTGCGAATCACACAGTAGATGATGCGAGTTATCGGACAATGTGTGTTTTCAGAAGCAAGCTAAGGAAATGTGCGTGGATTAGGTGGAATGCTCACAGGAATGGCTGCTTAGGAAACCGAAAGATAGTTACTAATTAGTTTGAAACAAGACAGGTGAATTTGGTGAGATTCAAGTGGTCTCTCCTATGTCCAGTATTAATTAATATTTGCCATTAATGATGTGCATGAAAGAATGAAGACTCTGCTCGTTAAATACCTGGATGAAACTAGGCAGAGCTGCATATCTGTTTGAGAAGGTGCTTTGAACTTAAGAGTTGACTTAACAAATTGGAGAAGTCATCTGGAAGGAGGGGCTGAGTGGGGCTGAGCAGGGGGCTGAGGGGCAGCTCTGCAGTAAGAGTGTTTGGCTGCAGGCCACGAGCCATGGGCCCAGCAGTAATCACTGCTCATGGCCAGAACGTGAGGCAACAGGGTCGTGCTGTTGCAAAAGCAAAGGCACTGGAGTTTGTACATAGAGTTGTTATTTGGGACTCAAATGGCAGAAAAGGATGTGTATCTGTCACAAGAAAAGAGTATTTTCCAAGTAGGGAAGGGTTCAGTTGGAAGCCCAAATTTGAGCATTGCAACTTCATAGTGGCTTCGTGTGACAGCCTTTGAAAGGGTGGTGGAGAGCAGCAACTAGAAGAGTCAGGAGTGTGGAAAACATGGCCTATGAACAGAGGGTGAAAGAACTGGATTTCATTTAGTCTGGAAAAAAGCTAGGTCTTGCTAACAAGTGTAGTGCTCATATGTGAGGCTAACTGTATAAAGAAGAAAGGGACAGTCTCTTCAGGGTCCAGTGCAGGGAAAGATCTGATAAAGGGTGTGAGTTGTGTTGAGGAAGACTTTAAGCGCCGGGACAAGCTTTCTAGCAGGAAGGGTCATGTAGAGGGGAAGAGGCTTGCCTGGAGAGACTGCAGAACCTCTGTTAAGCACACTGTGAGCTCTTGGTCCTGTTTTGGTGCCCTTTTCCAGGACCCTAGCAGGTCTTTTTTTCTGCAACTACCTGTTTTTTGAAAATGACATTGCATCGAGGGGGGAGGTTGAGGGGAGAAGCACGAGGCACTGTTGTCAGCTAGCACAGCTCTTGTTTTGGAGGCCAGGCTGTGGGTAAGTACTGTGGTTGTTTACAGACTGAATGATAGTGTAACACTAGTGATAACTGCAAATACAGGTCTTTGTCCAAATGCCTTTCTGTTGTCAAAAGTTGTTTTTTAAGAAATAAATCTTCACGATGCTTTTCGCCTTGATGACGCTTAGTTTCCAGGCAATATTTATGAAAAGCTTCTGTGTGTTTAAGTTTTGTTTTCTGAGTCTGTTGTCCTTCAAAGTTCCTATAAATTCTTTTTTTTTTTTCCTTTTCTCTGTGACACCGTTTCTGTTGCTGCCCCATTGCTTTTTAAATGTACTGAGGGAGTAGAAATGTGGAGTCTGTGTGCAAAATGTGTGCGGATAGAAGGGCGATCATCTCCTGCATGTTCTTTACCTGCTCCTGAACTTGCTGCTGACGGGGAGATTGGGGGGTTGTCATTTTCACCCTTGCAGGCTGGGGAGGACTCTTTTTTTAACCTACTAGTGAGGAGCCCCCTGCTCATTAATTTGAGGTAAATTAGTCTAATTTTTCTGAAGCAGTGTGTTAGGACTGATGTTCCAAAAAAAAAAAAAAAAAAAGAAAGAAAAGCAGGGGGAAGAGAAGTGGTGTTTTTTGGCGGTCAGCTGTATCTTTCATGTTATTTTGTATATTTGTATGTGGAAATAAGTAAAGTTGAGACTGAATATTATGGCTATATGGTGTAAGGGTTAGAGAAGCAAAAATTTTTAGTTGAACCTTTTGATATTTCAAAGTTCATCTTGGCATTTAACTGAACAAACAAATGTGTTTTTAATAAAGAGTTCAAAAATATATTAGTTTTGTGGCTCAGCTGGGAGGCAAAAGCTGTGGTTTTGTTCACACTTAAAAGTTGTAGGCTGTGTTGCATTTTAATGATGCCATTTGAGCTGCCACAACCAGGGCTTTGCTTGTGTTTCTATGGAAAAGTTACATTAAAGGGGTTCAGTCAGGACAGTGAAGAATCATATTGAAACATCTCGTAAGAAAAAATTGTTGGAAGCCATGTTTGAATAATTTATCCAGCCTTTTATTTATTATTTACTTTGTCTTCCCTTGCCCTCCATCCCTTAGTGCATTTTGTGGGTGGGGCTCTTGGCATTTCTTTACTGGAGGGTAGAGGTGGCATTAGCACTGAAGTTTTGTGGCAAAGCGGCAGTGGGCTTTGTAAAGTGAGTCCCTCAGTCACCCCCACTTGCTGTGTATCAGCTAGGCACATGATGTTTCTGCTGTGCACGAGCTGGGTACCTCTGGATGGAAACTGGAGGCTCCCATTGATGCTTGTGCCAAGTGCACTTGTCTCCTGCTCCGGGACCCTGTGGATCGCTTCAGGCTGTGTGTGTGGTGGTGGTGGTGGCGGAATGTATCTGCTTATCTCAAGTGAAAAACCCGACCCACGTAGTGTGATTCAAGCATGATTCATGTTTTGGCAACCTTGGCTCTGGTACCGCTTTGATTTACAGATCTTCGTGCGTTGCTCAAAATTAATTGCTTAATGTGAGGTATAGCCAGAGACTGACAAGGACATGGGAGGAGAAGGAAACTGGGGTGGTTAAAAAGAAAAAGACCAAAACCAAACAAAAAAAACCCCTCCAAAACACACAAACACAAACCCCCCAAAGGCAAAACCTTAAACCAAAGGTAATAAACAGAGCCAAAACTTTAAGATTTCGTGAGGTGAACATACAGGAGCTATAATATATGGTGTGTTCCCCTCCCACTATTACCCTATTGTAAGGAAATGTTTTCCTTTGATGCCACAATGTAAGTTGAGCAACAATAGTTCTTAAGTAATAGAATCTGTGCCACTCCTCAGTGGATGGGTGGTGGTATCCTTTTCTTGTACTGCAGATGGGTGGAGAAGCAGAAGTGTTACAGCTTAGTGCTGATACTTTGGCCAGAAACTGCCTTACTTCAGTTAGAAAGACATTGCTATCTCCCCGTCCCCCCTTTTTATTTTTCTGGCAAGCTATGCAGTTACTCGTTCATTGGTTTTCACCTGAATTTCTGCTCTTTAAAGCTTTGTTCTCTAGCTTGAAGCAGCTCTGCTTTTGTTAGCCTTTTACTCTAAGGCATGGGTGGACTGCTTGGTCCAAGGAGTGCTGTAACTAATCTGTTGGGTGTAACAACTTTAATGCTTTTGCCATGTCCATTACAATAGGACGCAAAACATACATGTACATGATTCTGCTGGAAGGGAATGCAGACAGTTGGTGGAGTGAAAACAGCCTTCTAATCCTGTACTTAATATTGCTCAAGGCTCCAGGCTAGATTCAAAAGGGTGAGTAAGCAGAATCCCTGCCAGGGAAGCTGAGCTATCCAGGATTGTCAAGGAGAAGTCTGAAGGAATTAAGGCAGGAGCCACAGGGAGCTTTCCCTCTGTACTTGTTTTTTGTTTGCCCTCCTATGAATTTATAAGCATGCTCAGCTTGTACAAGACCCTTCAGAAGGAACTAAGTATCAGCATATTTGGAGCAATCGGCCCCTTAAGTCAGCTGAATGTTGTGGAGCTACCTGAACACTTTGTTTTGGATTCTCAAAACAGGACAGAGAACGTACTGATTAACATGTTGTATTGGTACTGGTGAAGTCGGTTCCCGTTCACTTTAAGAGGATGGCAAAGTCAACTTTTAGATTATTCGTATGAGTTTACTTTTAATTGCAATAGTTTGTATATTTATATTGTAGTATCTGTACATACAGCTGATGCATTTAGTTTTTCCATATATTAAGTAAGAATTATGGAATGTAAAGGCTTATATTATGGAGGTATCATTTTCTTGGGAAAACTGCAATAAAAATGTAATACAACCTTCACTTACTTGCCAAAAATTGAATTGTAGCTGAAATGCCCGATGTCACTCCTACCACCTAAATAGCACTCCTTTCATTTTTTTAGGAGCTTGTGATGTCATCAACTGAAGCGAAAACATCTACCTCATGACCTGGCATGTAAGTGAAGGAGGAACTGATATTGAAAAAAAAAAAAGTTTGTGTTGGTGTTTACAATGTGTAAATTGAACCTATATACCCTCAGCATTCAGATATCACCTTTTAAATAAAAGCCTTGTGGGTTTTAAAGGAATATAAAGCATTTTAAAGGAGAGGAAGTCATAAAAGAAGTTGTTAACAATGAGGGTCCAGCCTACAGAACTTGTAACAATTTCAGTTAAGTTCTGTCTTGATGTACCCCATGATGCTTGCAACGCTGGTAGGCATAGATGGAGTAATTTTATCTTACCACAATATTTATATGTGCCTCTTCTACTCCTTTTCATTCTGTGCTTCTTTTCTGGATATAAATGTTGATAGTTGTGATGAATACATGCTGTACACGGTGATATCCTTCCTAAAATTAAAAACTCTGGTTGTACACAAGGTTTAGCTTCTTTATGCACTCAGTTACTTCACAGAAAACTTCCTGCAGTTTTGTGACACTTCTATTTTTTTTCTCCTTAAGTAAGCAAAAATATTTCAGTCCTGCAGAGGCGTTTTCAGAGATTTTTTTTTTTTTGTCCGCCCGCTCTCTGCTTTTCTTTTATGTGGCTTAAAGGATTAAAGTGCAGTCATTGCTTTGAGGGGCTGATGTCAGCGGTGAGCTGGGTATTCCTAATTAGTGCCAACACCTGTACCTCATTATGAAGCCTTGTTGAAGCTGTCCAGTGAACCGAGGTAGCCGGTCTCTGTTGCATGTCTCTACTGTGATTATAAAGCCCTCTCCTGATTCAAGTTTTATTACTTATTCAACTTTTGGGCTGATGTGGAAAATGAAGGTAAGCTGAGCCATTTGGCTGGCTATCAAAGATCATAAAGAGTGGCAAAGAGAAGAGATGCAGTCATCTCAATTTCAAGACATGTACTTCAAAGCTTGCTTCTGCTTTAACTGTTAAGAAAAAAGGGAGGTGGGAGTGTTTTCTTTCTAGTTTTCAGTGTCAGATACTGGGAATTTAGAGATCAGATCTACAGACTCCAACTGGGCTCTGAACATCTGAGTGCAGTTGCTATCGTGCATAACCCATTGATTTTCTGCAAATAGAGCTTTGGCCTTGACAACTCTTGCACCATCCCTTTGCCTTCAAGGGGTCAGGACTTAGCGATGCATTTCTACACAAAACCAGCATCAATCTCTCCTCCCACCTGATTCTGTACTGTTAGCAGGGCTACAATGCAACGTGTTTTGCCATTGCAGTTGGAAAACACAACCTCAGATTTGATTAGTAAAATTAATAGCTTATATGAAATGGGTCGCTATCATGTTTGGGCTTTACAAACAAAAGTTTATGTATAGTTATTTTTTTCTAAGTAGGTTTTTAAGAGTTCGGTTTGCAGAATTCAAGTGTGCAGCAACACACTGCTGGCTGCAGGTTTAGGGTTATTTCCATGTGAGTGATGAGAGAGGCAGAATAACTTCAGATGTGTATCTTGGAAAAGTTTGAAATAATAAACCTGTAAGAAGTCACATGAGAAGACCATGCTAGTTATCCAGAAAAAAGGAAGTGTAGTGGATTCTTAAACTTCAGACATGAAATTAAAAGTCTAGTTATTAAAGGTATTGAATCTCTGCAGAGTAGAAGCCTTGGAGGAAATAAAAACCAAAGGAATAATTTCATAGACACAAGGAAGAATTTGTTTACTGAAAGGGTTATCAAGCATTGGAACAGACTGACCAGGCAGGTGGTTGAGTCACCATCACTGGAGGTGTTTAAAAAACAAGTAGATGTTGTACTTGGGGGCGTGGTGTAGTGTCATGGTTGGACTCGATGATCTTAAAGGTCTTCTCCAACCAAAACCGTTCTATGATTCTCTGTGTTTTTTCTGTATTAAATATCTATCTGCTTACTAACGTATTGCTTAAAAGAACGCACTGGTCAGCTTAGGCAAGCTATAATTCAAGTCTTTCCTGCTCTGTAAAAGTGCTAACTGTCAAGCTATTATATGTTCTCGTTCTGGATACTTATAAAGATTTTGGGTCTTGAGATAGTCTCACAGCCTGTTTGATTTTGTGGTGTGGTTTTGGTGGTTTCAAGGAGTTTTTTTGTTTTGTTGTTTGTGGTGGGTTTTATTGTTTTAAATTTCCATAGCTTAAAGTTGATCTAGCCATTTTTAAGTCCTTCCAGCACATTCTCTTTGGTGTTCTCTTAGCTTTGCGTAAGCTTGACTGCAGTACCTAGAGAATGGAATACAGCATTTGTAGCTACGTGTGCTGGTGGATATTCATGTTGGGTTTAGATTCGCAGGAGTTGGGAATAGATAAAAATAGCTATCTCTCTGCTACTTTGCGGCAAATATTAAAAATGGCAAGGCAAACAAAGACTTAACAAATTTCAAAGCAGTTGTTTTTGTAAAACAGTTCCTTAATAGCTGTATGAAGCTGAGGGAGGTTTCACCAGTGAATTTAACAATGCATAATGGTGATTTTTAAGACTAAAGTCTTTTGTGCGTAGAAGGCATACCTGTACCTCCAAAGGCAGTCTGGAAAGTCAGGTGCTTTTCTCTTTGCACGGATTTATGAGTTGCTGCAGGAGCTTCTCTGTGTGTGCACCTACACACATGTTTCAGGTTGTTCCAGGATGCTTTTTCTCTTGGAGAACCCAGAAGAATGAAAAGAAAAACAAAATCCTGAATGGATAGTGCCCTAATGTGCATGTAGGCTGTATTTGCACAGCATGTTTATTTAATTTGTCTTTAAAGAAAAAAAAAGGCAACAACTCTAGCACATTGGGGAATGATCTAATCTTTTACTTAATCATTTTGACCAAAATAGCTCTCTACTGTGAACAGCAATTAACAAACTGTTCAGGGCAACAGTGTGTCAGCTATCAGAATCTCTGCTTGTTGTGCTCATACTAATCAGGATCTTGCCTGATAAACATACTCATTTCAATACTTATATTTGCCTTATGGACCACCTAAGTGATCTCTAGTCCACAGAGGTCAGGTTGGGAGGAGGAGGGGGAGCTGATATCGTCTCTCTAGTGTCCAGTGATAGGACCTGAGGTAACAGCAGGAAGATGTGCCGGGGGCAGTTTAGGTTGGATATTGGGAAAAGGCTTTTCACCCAGATGGTGGTGGAGCACTGGAACAGGCTCCCCAGGGAAGCAGTCACGGTGCCAAGCCTGACAGTATTTAAGAAGCATTTGGACAACACCCTCATACACGTGGTGTGAATGTTGGGATTGTCAAATGCAGGGATAGGTGTTGAACTCTGATCCTTGTGGGTCCCTTCCAACTCAGGACGTTCTGTGATTCTATATTTAAGAAAAAAAAATACCTGTCTCACATCAGTGAACTGTTATGAGTAAGTCTGGTTTCAGATGAGCTCTCTGGCTGAATTAGGCCTATTACTGTCTCTGATAATGATCAGCGGTGGAGACCTACGGAAAGAAAGCATTGTAAAGCTCATATAGACTCTGTTTCTTGTAAAATTTTGACTTTGGGATTTCCGGCAGGTTGGTATGACCTATTGTGTTTAATAGCCCTTGTCCTCCATTTGCCTGATTCTCTTCAATCTGTTTACTTTTCAGTGACATCCCATCGCACTGAGTTTCTCTACGTAATTTTGTACAAAATTACCTTTTTTTTTCTTCCTAATGAATTCCTCTTAAGTTTAATGGATAACTTTGCATGTCCCTTGTCTTCTGGGCCATAAGAAGCAGTGAGTGACCTCTTCATCCTATTCACTTCATACCTTGTGGCAGTGTTCTCTCCTGTTCTGCCTCCTCCTTTCTCACCTGCGTAGTTTCATACAGTTTAATCTCTTACCCTCTATCCATGGCGTTCCCTCCCCTTACAGCTGTAGTTGGAGGTTCACATTCTATAAATACTCTTTCTCCATTGGTGCTGGAGGGAGAGGTTCAAATGAGTGATCTAGTGTTGCTCATCCGTAAAGCTTTGTCCGTGTAGCAAATAAAACCAGACATGCTTGTATCTGTGCTTGTCACCACTGCTCTTGAATCCTGCCAGAAAGATGCCTCTCTTGTTTCAACGCGCAACTCTCTATGGTGTTCTCATTGTAAAATAATTTTTGCTACAGCTGATTTGGGAATGCCCAAGGACCTCTTTTGTAAAGGCATTCAATTATTATATATGTTTTCAACTACTTCAGACCTTTCAGAAGTGTCCTGCAGGTGCTGTGGCGTGGCTATGTGTGTATTAACTGGGAGCCATTATTGGTGTTGGGGTGGGCACCAGCACTCGGCCTCCCTGGCAGGGAGAGCTGAGGGAGTGGAGGGACCATGCCCGAGTTGCTCCCGGGTCACAGCTTCAGTATGAGCAACTGGTCACTTCAGGTGCAGCAGAGCTGGGGAGGTGGATGGTGTAAGAGGAGCCTCAAGTGGCTTTATTGTGTGGGTTCAGTTGTGCTTTCTTTCAGCTGTAGGGTAACCTGTATGGCTGCACCCTGCGCCACGCCCTGCAACTGCGCAGGGCAGGAGCTTGCACAGGAGGTGTTTTTTTTAACAGGTTTATAGAAAGCACTCCTACCATCTGGAGTTTCATATACAAAACATGTCGACTGCAAGTTCTGCATTGTGTTGTGAAGTCTTAAGAGAGACTCTTCTGTAAAGGTATTCTACAGTTGCAGGTTATTATTGTTGTGTGCTCCATCCCACACTTCCACCACCACCCCTTTTTTTTTTTTTTGTTCAATTTTATAGTTGCATTTTCAGTTGTAACCTTTCCTTTTCTCTTCCTGTTTCTCAGCAGAGAAGGTCTTGACAGCATGGGATTCAGGTGCAGCAATTGCAGCAGGTGTGGGCTCTTACCTGTAACTAAAGATGTTCCTACGACTCATAGGCTTTTCCAGTCATTGCAGTACAGGAATAGAGAGTGGACAAAGGGATCATCTTTGGAGCCAGATTCATTATCTTACACCCCTGCAGCTCAGAAAGTCAGCTGTAATAGTTTCTTATCCTCATAGGATGGAAAGGATAGTATTTTCCTCTACTTTTTGACTCTACTTATTAAAGTACCAGTGCAGTTAGTGATCCACCCGATAGAGCAGCACCCTTTTTTCCCGTGCCAAAAAAGAGACACCTTCGTTTACTCGCTCAGCTCTAGCACAGCTTGAGTAGGACGCTCTTTCCACTAGGAACAGTAGAAGTGTGGTGGTTAAGTGTTACTCATTTTAATCTTAGTTTTTTAGTCAATGGGAGGGAAGAGGAAGGAAGAATTTAGAGAACTGTTTGTTAATGGTCAGTCCTGATCAGTATGTCTCCTCGTTCAAAAAATGTAGGAGTACTTTGGCTTCAACTTGGCTGTTTAATGAGAGATTGGACCTTATGTGGTCTTTAGGACCCACTTCTTGGCTGCTTTCTCAAACAAGATGTGACATTTTAGAAACGTTGGGAAAATATGATCATCCTTCGCTTGCCATTTCAAGAGTGGCATCAGCCCCAGAGGGAAAATTTGCTGTCGATTTTATCATTGCTGCACCTTGCTTTATGACTGAAAAAACCCTAATAATTTTGGTTTTGCCTTTGCTCTGTACTTATTAATGGACAAATATCAGTCAGTCACAGTGTCTGTTCGACGATGTCTTCTCCCACCTCAGTTTGGTGATTTGGGTGAACCTGGAATGCTATTTATGTTGATATAAATCTGTCTGACTAAGAGACCCCTCGACATCTTTGGTGTGTTAAATATTACAGATTGTAACACATAACATTAATTTGACTGCCCATTAAAAGTAATTTAAGTTCACTAGTTATTAAAACAAATTTTCTTTTTAAAAAGTTTCTTTAAACTTAAAAAGTGCTTTAATGAATCTTGCAGTAAATTTCTCCTCATGTTTTGAAGTTTTGACATGGAGAACTAAAATAATAGTGCGATTACGTATAAACGTGTCATGTGTGAAATGCTAGAAAATATAGTAGGATGTCAGTATTCAACCAATTATTTGGAGTTTGGCAAATATTTTTAGTCTTGGCTGTGACAGTACATTCCCCTTAATTGTTCCTGTCCAATGATCCCCTCAGTGCCCCTTTTTTCCTTTGACAAAAGCCTTACCATCCAGAATGTTTGTTTTCACTTGTAAAGAGAACCATTTCTTGTCAGATGAGGAAAGAAATCATAGACTTGATGTTTCCTATAGGAAGATATTTGTTCTTGCATTCTCTTATCCTTTGAGTAGAATATAAAGCTGCAACTTAATATTTTCTGCCTTTTGCAATCCTTAAGTTTTGTTAGTGATGCAGAACTTTGCAGCAAAGCGCTTAACCTCTTCAAAGCAAGAAATAAATGAGTCAAAGCGGATAAAGTATTTATTGCAGGCTGCTGTTTTTCATATTGGTGTTTTGAGATTTGGGAATAAATACCAAAACAAACCGAGAACAGTGAAACCTACTTTATTTTATTAGCAAGTACCAAAAAATTAACTGATTATTTTAAGTGAGTATCTTGCAGGATATGAGATTAGGGATGTTACCTATGATATTAATAGAAAAGTTGTTTTTCTCAATCCCAAATAGCGCATACATTTCCAGGTCCTTCTTTCCTCTGATACTATTCCCTGCCTGTGTTCCTACCTGTGATACTGGTTCCTTACCTGTGTTTTGTATGAAAGCATTCAGTAGTACAGCTGGACAGCAGTGAAACAGATACGAATGGGCAACTGCTGGGTCAATCAGGCAGATAGAGCAAAGTGTCAGCTTCATTTCAACTACATTTCAATACTGATTATTGCGTGATTTTCAGTTAAGCAATGACGCTTCTGGGTTTGCAGGTTGTTTGTGGTTTGTTTTTGTTTTTTTTATTTTTACACTTCCCTCCCCTTGCTGCAGTGCAATTTGATCACTATGTGACAGCATGACAATGCTTGGTGACTTAGTGCTTCCCAGTGATTTTTCTTCTGTTTAACTCCACGTGTGTATCAGCAGGAAGGGCAGTGAGTGGTGAGGCTGCTAGATATGCACTTGGAAGACCTGGATGCAGCTGC
This sequence comes from Cuculus canorus, assembly GCF_017976375.1. NCBI lineage: Eukaryota > Metazoa > Chordata > Aves > Cuculiformes > Cuculidae > Cuculus > Cuculus canorus. Next base: position 70,811,175 of record NC_071401.1, read on the forward strand.
CTGCTTTGCCAGAGGCTCCCTGCGTGATGTATGGCTGCTCTGCGCCGCAGCTCTGAAATGTCAGGGCGTTCAGTGCTTGCTTAACATGAGCTTATCGTGAGAGTAGACACAGTAGAGACAGCAATATACTCAGAGGCAAGGTAACGTGAATGATACCAGTTCTTAAAATAGAAAGCCCGGCTAAATGCTCTCCGAGGTTTTTCTGCTCAGTCATATTGGTGAAGTGTGTGCATGCTGCTCGTGTTTCTCGCTGGCGTTTGGCACGCCCGTGACTGCAGTCTCCTTGCAGATGCAGCGCACGTGGCCATCTTTGGGTGTCAAACCCCCAGGGTGGGAAGGACTTCTGGGCTCCTTGTTTACCCAGCTTAGCACTGGATGTGATGACCTGGTACTGGCCAATTTTTAGTAGCAGTATGCCTGCACAGTCTTTCATCAAAGCGCACATTATGCTTAGTTTTGTTTGTGTCGAGTGAGTACACGTGGGCTTGTGGGGTTTTCTTTTTACTTTTGCCCTTTTGTTATTAGATACCTTAGTGTTAGGGATGAGTTTTCTTCTGAGGGAGCCCTCTAAAACAGACCACACGCCATCAGTAACTGTGTCTCCCCTGCTGAGCACTCTTTGGAGCAGACGAACTCCCTGAGTGTGCGTAGCTGGGCAGATGCTTTTCTGTGACACTTGGTGCATGTGTGTAGTTAGAGGGCTGTATACAAGCTATCCTCTGCCTCCTGGGGGTTTCCTTCAGGGATCAATTAGCCACCGTGGCTTCATACAGCCTGACAAGAGAGAGTTTGTTTGTGTGACGTTAGCCTGAGGAAGCAAGAGCTGTGATGGTTTGCCTCTGGTGACACCAGGCTTCTCCCTGCCCTGGGAGCCTGCCTGCCACCTTGGCCTCTGGCATCGACCTGCTGCTTGGTCGCCAGAATAGTGGTGCTCTCCAAGATGCCCATGTGTTTAATGTCTCTGTGAGTTTCTTGCTGGGAACTTGTTGCCCATTTCATGGCACTGGGGACTTTGTTACTGCCTCAGGGAGATCCCTCCTGGCTGTGAGGTAGGCAGAGTAGGAGCCCTGGTGCGGTGTTGTGACCCCTCAGCCACGGACAAGCAGCCATGCCGAGTACTGTGCCCTGCTGAGGGCAGCAGTACCCTTTCCTGAGGGTTGTGCCCTCGTTTTAGCCTTGCACCTGCAGCGATGCCTGAAGGTGGGCAAGGAGCAGGGAGGTGGGCAATGAGTGTTTGCTGGGCCATGGCCAGGCAGGCATTCCTCAGGTGTGTGAGGCAGTGCCAGGCTGATTGTGGTTTGAGAGGAGAAAATCCTTTTCTTTCATCTTTTTTATTTTATTGTAAAAGCAGGCTTTTGCTTAAAATCAGTATGATATTTTAAATGAAATAGGTCCCTTTTTTTGTGTCCAAACCTCTACTACTGTTTTAGGAAAACAATAATTTTGTCAATAAACAGCTGGTGTGAAAACAATGTTGTGTTCAGGAGTGGAAAGTAATTGCGAGGGCTGAAAACAAAGAGAAGCAGAATCATGTACACATTGGTGTATTTGCTTGAATTAATGACAATCTGATGTTCTTTATTTTTTAAGTTTATTCTGTCTGGATTGGTATTGTCTTCAGGATGCAAATCCTAAAGCCACAGTGCGGTGTTTAATGGGCAGGAATGTTTCCATGTCAGCCTGGCCCACCTGGCTGCCCTGCCCTGTGTACAGGCTGACTCGTGCAGCCTGCTTCAAGGATGAAAATAAGGCTGCTTGGTCTCTGCCAAGTGTCAGGAAAGCAAAAGGAAGAAAGAGAAATGCAATTAAATTTCTTTCTAGCCTCTTGGAAAGAGTTTCAGTGGAGGTAATGGCGGTGCTGCACGTGTTGCTGATGATTTGCTCTTCTGAGGAGGATTTCTGATCTTTAACAAGCCATTTGTCATGAGGTGATGTAGCTGAAGGCCTCTGGTGGAAATTTGCCCCCCTGTCATTTCAGTGGTTTAATGCATGAATGCAGCACCAGAAATTAAAAGCTGCACTTCTGTTTTCAAGGTGGGAAAGGCAGTTCTACTTAGGGTGTGCTGTATTTTATTGTATCGTCAAAGCACGCTATAAATGTGAAGTAGCATCACTTACCCTCTTTTTATACTCACAAAGCAAAATGATGGGCATTAAGTGCTTCGCACTAGACCAAATGATGAATCATTGTCATAGAAGGGCACATGAAATGATGTCAGGGTTCCCTTTTGGCCCATAATCCACAAATGAATGCGGAGGGTGGATTATGTTTGGGGTTTCTTCATCCTAGTTTTATGATCTATCAGCTGACTTCAGTCTAGAATTTAACTATTTCAGGGCTAAATCACGCTGGAAGATGATATTTTGGAATCCCCAGCCCCATTTTCGGACCCACAGTCAGTGTCCTTATGGCAACGGCCAAATTACCTTATATGAACAGGCAACATGTAAGGAAAAGGGAGTTTGAGACTGTCTGGTTGCTATTGCACTCCATACAGCCCCATGTTATTAGCTGGATTTCTCTAAGATGCGGTTTCTTGCCTACTAGAATTATTTACATAATGACAAAGGAATTGGCTGTCACCGATAGTCCTGCTTCTGAAAACTGGTGCATTCCTCCTTTGTTGAATTACAGGTTATTATGTTAACCAAGATTTACTGTGAAAAAGTAGCCAGAAAAGTACAGTTTTGAGGCAATTAATTTGAGGCTTTATTTTGAGGGTGAAGAGAGAGGGTAGGATAGATGTTGTTGCTTTGTTATGGGGTGTTTAAGTAGAGTAGGGATATATAATTAATTTTTTAACATTTTCTGGCTAGAGTGAAATAAAGGAACAATGTTTCTCTTTTTGCCAAACTTCCTTTTCTGTGAATTGTTTAACCTTTCAAACCTTTTCAGTGCAGCAAATTTCGCTAACCAGAGTTCCAAGAGGGTGTTTTTTCCAGTTTATATAGCCTTTTTGTGAGATTGGATAGGATATTAAAAAATAATAATAAAAAACCCAAACACGAGTGATCTCTCTTCCTCTAGTTATTTGAAAGGTTGTATTAACTCTACTCATATTTCGTAATTTCCCTGGCAGTTGACTATGAAATTTGACCTATTTAAATGGTTTTACTGTACTACATTTCCTGGAGACCTTTCAAGATAATTTGCTTCCTAATCTAAATTTAACAGTTACATAAAACATATTTTGGAGAGTTGGAATTTTCTACCTACTGCCTCTGCCTTTTTTTTGTAGACAAGCCATATTGTAAAAATGTAAGTACAGAATTTTAATCAGAGATTTGCATGTAGCTTGTCATTTGGTTTTCATACATAGATGCTGTTTTTCTTTCTAATAAGATAAAGAAAGTAGGTTATTTCTTTTGTCCCAATTGAAAGTTTCCTTAGCGCTGTAGCCAGTTCCATTTTGTCATTCTTTTCTAAATATGAATAATTAAAATCTTGCAGGTCTAGGATATATTTGTGTTATAGTTCCTTGCATTTCTTGGTTGCTTTTTCTTTCTGTATAGGTCTTAACAGGTACTGAGTAGTGTATGGGTACGTTTAACCTTTCTGTGCAAGAAACTGAAGCCAGGAAGGAAGGACTGCTACTCCTTGCAGATACTGTTTTGTTCAGAAATCTTGGCTGGATTTAAGGATTCATTTTGTGCACTTGTCACTGATGTCTTGCCTGATATGCTGTGTGAATTCAGGCTCTGTGAGAAACCTCATCCTTTCTGCAAACTCTGCTACTGATGAACTATGCTGAGGAATGCGTAAGAACAAGAGGATAAACTTAATAGTTTATTTGGTAAATTACTTGTTTATTCTAACAGAACAGAAAAGGGGAAAACGTTTGTTGCTGTTTTTTATGCAGGTGCTTGAAATGTGGGTTTTGCTTTCATAGAATCATAGAACAGTTTGGGCCGGAAGGGACCTTTAAAGATCATCTAGTTCCAAGATCATTTAAAGATCATTCTAGTTCCTTTGAATAAGGCTCTGAAATGTTAACTGCATGCTGTTTACGTGTGCAGCTTGACTGATTTTTTTTTTTTTCTTTTTTGAGTAACGTGTGGTAACTGGCTTTTCAGAAATGGGAAGTGCCTGGAGTGCAGCATTGATTTTCCTCGGAGAGAGGAGAGAATGGTGGGAGAGGCAAGTGGCGCTGGTTCTTGTTCACTTCCGCAGTACAGATATCTCTCAGTAAGCAAAAACGAGCAAGTGCAAGTTAGGAGTCATTAATTACAAAACATCTCTAGATTTTTGGACATCAGTGTTGTTATTTTAGTCAGATTCTTGCACATGCTGACTGATACGTTGATTGCTCTTAGCTTGGGATCTGTGTTTAATTTCAACCAGGTGAGTGCAGGGTAGCTTTTTCCTGGCGTTCCTTGAAAGTGCAGTGATGTGCTAAGGTCCAGCATTGGTTTTGGCTCCACAGCAAAATTCCCAATATGGGCAGCTGTTTTTGGGAAGCTGGGGAAATGTGGCAGCCTGATGTTGCTGCTTGTGGCTGAGGAGAGTGCTTTTGCTGGCGTTATTCTTGGTTGAACACCCGAAGGGTTTAGGGCATCTTGATCTGCATTATTTGGGTGTTTAGGAGACTGCAGGGAACAAGGCTGATTCCTCTTTTATAAATTGCAGTTCTTGTCTTAAGCTACTGTGGGCAGATCAGGGATATGCATGCAGCCATGACTTGACAAGTCAGAAATGCGACAGGTGTGGAATATGGTTCAAGTTTAGGAACCATTCTGGCATTTGATATTAAAAATGATACCAGATAATGTTCTGTGGCAGTAATTGTCTGGAACTGAGTATGTTCTTCTTTACAATGTAGCGATATCTTAATGTCACTCCTGTATTATAATATTTATTTAAAAGATCCATGAAGGTGAGCATTTTTGTAATTGTCATACAGTGATCAGTCAGCTGTTCGTCATTCTGTGGATTTAAAAAAAAAAAGTAAAGACGGCAAAACTCCCTTTAGATTGAGGCATGTTATGTTCTTCCTTTTAGCAATCCTTTTTAAGGTAATCTCTGCTTGATCATAAGGCTTGAGCACATTTTGAATCCACAACCTACACACCCCTGCTAACCTTTCAGGGCAATGAGGGTCATTACTCGGTGACTGGTAAGGGTTTTCTTGGGGCTTTTATTGGGGATGGAGCCACTTAAACCTCTTCTCGTTCTGCAGCAGCATTTCAGAGTTGAATTGCTTTACACTCCTTCCTTTCTTAGCCCGTACACAGGAACTAATAGAAAGTTTAAACTGCTAAAACTTAACTTCTCGACATGCACATTTGCAATACACCTGGATGAAGATAAAAGAAGCGGAAGGAGGCTGGTGGTTTTAGGCGCCTGTGGTATGGCATTTCCATCCTGCTCCTCATGATGGCTCATCTTTTCCGGTCTCTTTTTTTTTTCTTCATGAATAACATCTATTTGAGGCTATTTTCTAATTTTCACTTTATGCTGTGGGAAAAAAAGTATTTCTTATCTGTTATAAATCACTAAGTTTTCATTTTGTGTGTAGAAATAATAGTTTGCTTGTTCTCTTTTGGTGTTGCCACACGCCATTCATTGTAACTGATACTCTGAGCTAGGAAAAGGACGCTGGCGATTGCATGAATTTCTTTCTCACCTTTTTAATTAAGTCTTGGTGCACATGTTGGAAAAAAAATTAATTGTGCTTCTTTATTCTATGAGCACGTGTTGTTCTAGGCTTTACTGTCACCATAGTTTTCAGGGGTGAAGTTAGAAATGGGGCAAAGCTGGGACATATGAGAGATTTTGCCCATTTTTTGGTTCTGCTTGTTTAGTTTGGGGTTTTGATATGCGTGGATTACCCTGTCTTCTATATTTAGCTCTTTAAGGGATATGTATATGTGTGCATATATTTTTACCGTATTCACAGTGATTTGCAAATCATAGAACATAAGTGTGATGGAAGGGGCAGGAGTTTGGGCATAGGGTTGTTTGCAGCTATGTTCTGGACCTTATCATCCTGCTGCTAGTTTTGTGGGACAGACTGGAGCTGAACTGCTCCAGGGGGAATTGAACTGAAACTGGGAAAGGTTGACACCAGTTTCCATGTTGTGGGATCTGGCTTTGCGTCTCCTGTCTTTCTGAACTGAGTAGCTGCTAGTCTTTCCACAGTCTGCAAAGGCAGATGAAGGAGTGAGTGAATGGATGTTCTTTGGGATCCTTCTCTCATGGCTAGGGAGCAGAAACATGGGTAGTGAGCTTTACTGATGAGCCCTTACAGTTTGGGTGGAAATGAGCTGGAAGTTGTGTGGCAGTCCCCCTGTACCAAAGGTACAGCAAAGGAATTTCCTATTAACAGCAAAAGTGGAGGTGGTCCTGTTGAATGATGTTGCCATTAATCCTGCGTCAGGTGGAGGCATATGGTGAACTTGTAACATGTTGGTCACTTTAATAACCTGTCTTCCTGAATGCAGCACGCCTGTGATTTGTTGTAGCTCTGTGGGCTTTTATTCAGTGTTGTTGTGGTTAGTGTTGCTGCAAAAAAATCAGACAGAAATCCAGTGTTACTACTATTTGGAGCTTTTTACCCTGAGCGACTGCTTTTTCTGTTTCTGTCTGCTATGACGGCGGTGTAAATCTCTTGCCTGAGCTGTTACAAATCCCCTTCTTGAATACAACTTTTGAATTTTTTCTTAGTTTTGGTTTGTTTGGATTTTTTTCTGCTCCTATGGAGTTGTTGGCAGAGGTGTCCTTTCCTTCTGAGGTTTTTGTTGCGCTGTCCGTTTCTGTGTAAGCTGTCTTTGAAGTAGCCATCTCCTCTCTGCTTTCCCAGTTACCCAGGCAGATGTCCAGGCTTCCTGGGTGTTCCCTCCTGTGGTTGTCTCACTGAACCTTATGTTTGACCCTGCTTTAATTGAATGTTCATGTTGTGCTTTGCAGATAGCTGTCTTTAGTATGGAGTGAAAAGATTTTATTGCTGCATGTTTATAGAGACTGTAAGAGATGAGAATTGCCTGCCATAAGCTTTCAGCACCTTTTAACAACTGCTCAGAAATTCATCTGAACATGAAAACAAAGCAAGCAGCAAGCACTTGAATTTCTTGCTAAGAAGTGGAAACAGGGAGTACTGCTCAGCACACTTAGTTGTGTCTTTTCATCATCTCTCAAGGTCTGGTAACATGCCCGATGGCCAGCAGAGGTGGTGTTGCCACAGGCAGAACCTGCTCCTTTTTAGGGAGGGTTATTTGCTCCGGTGGACTGGGTTTGGCTCCTGGAGTACAAGCTCTCAGACAGGCAATACCATTTCATTTGCTCTTGATTAAAGTCCATGCATTTAAACTTAATGACTTCAAAAGATAGCAGTAGTCTGCTAGTCCACCTCTGATTACCCAGCAGTTAACTTCAAGTCTGGTGCCCCAAAAGCATGCACAAAGACAAGTGCTTCTGGCCCAAGTGCCTTCTACCTGTCAAATGCTTTTGCCTAAGAGATTCATGGAAATGTCTTCATTTGACCAGTGCCTGAACAAGCCACCTCACATTACTGGCTGGAAGTGAAGTCCTGTGATATTTTGGGTATTTTGTCTTTCATGTTGCTCTTCTGTAGGGCACTGTATCCATAGTGTCTGCCTTGTCTCCCTGAGGTTGCTTGAGTGGTGAGAGGGGAGAATTCATGTGAAGTAATTGTTATGTCATGGGAGTTTATAGCTTACTGAAGTCATACAGACGATGCCTTTTGATATCCCATCCTGTTGACCACTGGGTCTGTCTGTCCTCCCCCCAGGTTAGATACCTGACTCAGAAGTTCTCTATTTATCTGCTTGAAAACTGCACGCATCGCTTCCTTTGTCAGCATCCAGGAGTGTGAGAAATGTCTTTTTATAACAGATAGGTCAAAAGTATTGTATTCAATTTCGAGTGATCATTGCGTTGATTCAGTGAACTCACTCTGTTAAATATGAAGGCTGCTGAGAGTTTCCACTAAATTAAACAATTGTGCTGCAGATGATTCAATTACAATCTCTTCAAAGCCTTTGGACAGGCGTCTCTTATCTGGAAGTTTTGTTTATCCAGTGGTCTTTGGATAATCTCAAGACTCCTTGTACAGTGACAAATGTGGACGGTTTACTAAATGGGATATTTAGCTGTTTTGCCTTTTTTTAATGGTATGTTGTGTTGTTTAAAAAATGAAGCTGCTTGTGTTTCAGGTGTGGCACTTCTAATGCTGCAGGCATTTCAGGTTCAGCTGTCTGTAACCTACTTGTGCCTGTCTTGTGCTTAAAAAAAAAAAAGTTGTTTTCTGTTATTGCAGCATCATTTTTTTACTTTTCTAATGATTTGCTCATTGAATCTTTTAAAAAAATAAGGGTGATTTTCATTTTTTCATTTACTGTTATTAATTGTAAACTGTTGTTGGTTATTATTTAGTGAATGTAACATTGAATATTAAAGAATGACAGAACTTATACATGTGGATTTTTCTTGGCACTGGTTTAGAGTATGTAGCTGATCTCTGTTTTGATCTTTCCTTTATTAAGTAGCGATTCAGAACTTTCCTCCTAATTCTCACTGCACACTACGTGTTCAGAAGTAAATTTCAGAAAGTTCACTACCTTTTTTTAATCGAACTGGTGCAGCACTGTGGAAGTATTTATCAGCAATATCCTTCATCACTTCTCAAACTTCTGAAAACCATATTACATGTGAGCTAAGCAGTGATCAGATGATTTAAATTAAATGGCATCAGTCACCTTTTTGCTGTGGTTGTCCATATTTAAAATCTGCCTTTTGTTTTGCGTGGATGTCTTTGCATTGCCACCCTTGTTTTTTAAAGTTGAGTTATATTTCTAAATCCTTGCCTTGCTGTGTATCCACCTTATTTTCTGGCCTCCACCCATCTCTCAGCTAGCGACTGCCACCATGGCAACTCTTCCTCTGGCTGAACAGATGGGACATTGAGTCTCCTCCGAGAGCAGAGTGCTGCTCACGCCCTGCCGGGAATCAGCTGGCAGGTTGCACTCCTTTCTGCAAAATTGAAAGCATGCTCTGCCCAGCAGAGGCACGTTGGCTTTGAGCGTGCTCAGTTTCACAAATAATACTGTGGTCTAATAGTTGCTTGCAGAAATAAAACATAGTGGCTGAACTGGGATTATTTCTGTGTCTGAAAGCTCTTCAGAGGAGCTTTGCCTGTAGTGCAAAGAGCTTGGCGTCAGCCAGCAGCCGGTGATTTTCTGGTAGAATGATTGCCATCAACTTTTTTTTTTATTTAGGATGCGTCAGGATGAAACGCCACAGGCATCTAAGCACCAGTGACAGTTCAGACAATGAGAGTAAGTAGTACCTACTAGTTTTTCTTTGGTCTATCACCCCCTTGTGGTTTCCTTCTGTGGTTTGAGGGCAAACGGTTTCACCTCTTATAATTAAAAAAAAAAAGTTTCTTGCTTGATTTCTTTTTCCATTCTGTGGTCTTTGGTGTTCTGAATCCTGTTACAGGAGAAAAATGAGGCGAAAGATCATGTAAACCGGGAAGGGGTTTTGAGACTACTTACAATTTTGAAAGAGAAACTCGTATATCTTTCCCTTTCAGAGTTGGGAAAAGGAAATCTGCAGTTCAAGAGAATTTTTTGCTGTTTGGGGTCCTATTTTGTATTTGTTTTGGTTCTGGTTTGTTTTTTTTTGAAAGAACTCCCGTTGTGTCTGGTTGTGCAGAGCCTCAACTTTAAAATTACTGGGGGTGGCGAGCTGTTTGAGTAGTGATATGTTAAATTTATATATAAGATAGAGTTTTAACCAGTATGTTGGTTGTTACTTTATCTTCTACTGGTTCTTGATCTATTTTGCTTTGGTCTTTTATACAATTTAGTAAAGATATATTTTTAAACGTTCCTTGGCACACATCTGCCTGAGGTTGCATCTTCCTGTTTTATCCAAACCATCCCCTTGTACAGCAGGGTCTTTTTTGTTTCTTATAAACATTTGCATGTCTGAACACTGTGTACATAATGATGATCCACTGTCATATTCATTGTGAGTCATCAGCATAGCCTGTACTGAAACAGCAACCTAATCTAGTGGAAGGTGTCCCTGCCATGGGAAGGGGGATTGGAACTGGGTGATCTCTAAGGTCCCTTCCAGTACAAACCATTCTATGATTCAGTGATTCTAGGAAATAACATTGTGCCCAGAAACATCTAGACATCACACTGATTTTTTTGTATCTCTTGTCAGCATGCGTTAGTATCATTGCTTCTTCATTTGTGTTTTTTTTAGCACTTGGAAACTCTGTCCTTGGTTTTGCTCCTCCTTCCACTTTGTTAGACAGGAAATTAAGGAAAGTGGTCTGCCTGCTTGTTTCTGTTTACTCATGCTTGTTTTGGGCAGAGCAGAGTGTACCCATAGAATGTGCTGTGGCCTTACAAAGAATGAGTGGAACGGGAGGAGCTGTAATCAGGCCCACAAACTGCTTAAGAGTTTTTTGCTGATGCCTTGTCAAAAAATTATGATAATCCAAAAGATTGGAATGCTTTGTTTTTTACTGAAAAATTAAATGAATTGAAACGACCAATAATGGTCCTTTTTTTCTTTTTTTCTTTTTTTTTTAAACAGGTCCTTCCACTTCCTTTTCTTCTTGTTCGAAATACAGGAGCAAGTCAAAAACACCAGCAAATGAACAAAAGAAACCTGCTGAGGTAAGAACCGAGGTTAAAGATTGGTCTTTGGTAGTTTTTTTGTCATGTAGTTTTTCATGTTTCTCAGCCTTGAAATCGTGAGCTTTGAACTAGTGAGTCCTTTTGTCACCTGTCAAATTCTCCATGAAACCGTGCTTTCCCCGCTGTGCGAGTGTTACAGGAGCTCTGGTGACAGATGTCCCAAAATGACTTATGGCATTTGCAGACAATAAAATGTAGTTCTTTCTTCCCCTGAAATTTAGTCGCATTTTCAAATTGAAAAAGCTGGATGGTCTCATGATTTGAGAGCATTCCACAGAAAGAAGTGGTTCGTGTGTGTGCATATGGGAAGGATACTTTCTGCTTTAGGGTAGAACAGTGGGACACTTAAGTAGGCAAGATGTATGAACAGTGCTTACTCAAATTCTGCCACTTTCTCACTCTCTGCTTTTTACCTTTAATAACGCTTTTTCATACTGCCATCCACACGTGTTTAGGGCCTCTGCATCTCTTGCCACTGTCCCTGGATCTGTATTCACCAACTGAATAAATAGGCATTTATGCACAATCCAGTGCTCAAATCCATTCCGTCAGCCATTCCACTGGTAGCCCTTTTGGGCCCTGCTTTTTCCAGATTTGGTTCTTGCTTTCTCAGGGGCTGTAATAGGATAATAACTGCAAATGAGAGCAGTGTTTCTGGTAGCTAATTCCCTTTCCTTGCTATCACATTCCCTCCAAATAAGTCCTTCGGTGTGCTAGTATGACTGTTGATTCCTAAGGTTACTGAAAAAGACTGAGAAAACACACTTTGCTTTTCTAGAATTTAAAGCTGAGAGTTATGTTCCAGAAGTCATTTTGTGTACTCTAACAGCAGCTTTTTACCTGCCTGGAAACTACTGTGAGAGGTTGCAAAAACTGTATAGATTGTGCTCGTACAGCAAAAGCTATTCAGCAAACATACTTCATGCTTCTTTTTTAAATGCTGCTGACTGGAGGAGTTTGGTTTCGTAAGAACAAGGTAAATGTTAGAGAACATGTCCTTTCTTTGGAAGCTTAATTTTTATCACAAGTTAATTGAAGAAAACTCACTGATTGATTTCTAAAACAGAATCTTGGGTGAATATTTCAATAAAAAGCAAGACTGGCCAGAACTATCTACATAGTGTTTTGTTTGCAGCCACCCAGAAGGTCAGGAAAAGCTTACTGTGGTTTTTGCCTTTAAAATGTTGGTTTGAGGGTGATGGTTCTGTAAGAATTTCAATCTTAAAAGTGTCTTGTGGCTATGAGGTCTTGTAATTTTTGGTTATGTTTGCCTGGGCAATAGCTTTGTTGCTAGCCAAGCTGGGCAGATGGGAGCTAAAACACATGTACTGCCAGACTTGTTGATGTTTCAAATACACCTGAGTGCTAGTCCCTTACCAATTCCTTCTTTCTACTGAGCCATCCAGCTCTCTTCTTGTGTCCCTTCTGCTTAGGGGTTGTCCTATTACTGTTTTCTTTGTCTTTCCTCCACGCTGTCTTTATGTGCACGTGTACATTATAAACAATGATTATGAAGATGTGGTCCATCTGTATAGTATGCAAGCATTCTGTTTATGTAACTTCTAGGAATTCAAATAAGCAGTGATTTCAGTTCCTTCTCTTGAGATCCTCTTTGCTGTTTTCTACCTGTTCCAAGACAAAATCTTGAGCCATTTTGGTGCTTGAAAATGTGAAACTTGGAAGAACAAAATCTGGAAGATACACTTGGAATTAGAGAATTGTATTTCGTGACAGCATCCTTCCACTAATACTGGCATCTTTTTGTCATCTTTCATTTAAGATCCTCCTCCTGGAAAAAAAGAAAGGAGGGAAAAAATCAAGAAGGAAGTCTGAAACCTTACTTCTCCTGAACAGGACATATTGTATCCCAAGTACAATATTTAAAAGTAATGTGAAAAAAGATAAAGTCCTCTGGAAAAATGAAGGAAAGGGAAAGTGACAGTGATAGTCCCTACCACTTTTACCTAAGACTCTTGACTGTCCCTCTGGTTTTGCCTCCCCTTCTGCTAGAAGCAAGCACTCTTTCCAACCCCTTAGAAAGCATATGCTGGAGAATGTGTTAGAAGAAATGCTGTTGTCAGCAGAGCATTGAAATTGATTATTTATGCACCAAGTTGTAACAAGGGTGTAAAGCAAAGACTGAAAAGAGACCCCACTGCACACCCTTCCGAAAATCATCATGTAATTCCATGAGGTTTTTTTGTAGTAGAAATTATCTAGTATCTATTAGTTAGAAATCTAAAATTTCAGGCTGACGGCATCCATTTAGCAAGGGCTCTATTTAACAAGTTGGCATTGCTCTCCTTTCATTCACCTCTGCTTGCCAGGCAGCAGACTGTTTCTCGAGTTATTGATGCAGAAAATCTAAAAGGTCAAAGCTATAAATAGTTGTTCGGGAATATTTTTGCTCGTGGTCTTCATACATTAATTTTTTTCTTTCATGCCAGTAAGACTGGCTTTCTCAATTAAATTGTTTTTAAATACATAGGCTTTTTTCCACTTCCTCAACCATTACCAGCCCAACCCAGCTACCCGAGTTCTCTCTCCAAATAAAAGCTCGGTTTTGGTACCATGACCAACAAGCGATTTAGTGTATCTGTCAGTTGCTTCACAGGACTTGTCTGTATGTTCTATGGTCCTCTGGCTGCCTATAAAAACTGACAAGTGGCTGCAATTGAAGACTGCTCTGCCTTGGATTTCCTCCTAGGTGGTTCAGACTAGAGGCGAGTGCAAGGATGGCCTCAGTGGAGTGAGGTGGTCTGTTGTTACTGCGTAGCAAAGGGCTGTAGTGTTAGAGTGCAAGTGTCAAAGCCCTTTCCCAGAGCCTGACTTAGCCCAGGGGTTTGTCTTGATGCAAAAGGGGTGTTACTGGGTTGGATGTGGGGTCTACTTACCCTGTTCTCCTCCTTGGAGGAGAAGGTGAGAACAACACAAGCCTGTAAGGATGCGTCTTCAGACCATGGTGTTTCTTTATGTAATTTCAAAAGCTCTTCCTTGGTGCTCCCCTCCTGGATTACAATCTATCACAAATTACTGAAATGATGACTTTAAAATTCTGCTACCCAATTAGCTTTAGCATTTACTTTAAATGAGTAAATTGTGTAAGGTAACAGGCACATCCGTAGTGTAAGTCATAACAGTTTTTCAGGCCTTGATGATAATGTTGGCCATGTGCCATTCATGGTATTGCCCCTTACGGATTTAAACCTAGACAGGAGGGGCTCACAAGGCTGAGACATTGGCTGTGTGAGAGTAGCAGGGTAGGAGGCATTTGGATGTCTGGCTCAGCGTGAAGCCTGTACTTTGTAGTTTCCTGTCTCCACAGAAGCTGCAGCAGAAAATGATGACAGAGTAGTTGGAATCATTTTTGCAGGGAAAACCTATTAGCTGGACCGTCCTGAATGTCTGACCGTTTCTTTTCCCTTAGACTAATGGGGTTATGAAAGAGTCTAAGAGGTCTTTATGACACTCAAGCTTATTGTATGTATTTTTTCAGTCCTCTCTCCACCTCAAAACTGTGAAGGAGTTAAATTAACATTGTGCTTCTTTTTAACCCTTCCTATGTAAGATAGCAGTATTTTACCTCTCTTCGCAAATAGGATTTTGAGTGTCACAGCAATAGTAGTTTTTAATCCCTCATTGCTGATAGCGACAGCTGTGTTACCTTGTGAAATGTAGCTTGTCTGATACAAGTAAATCGCCTGCTTTGGTTACTCGGTTATGTGAAACTTTTTAGTGGCATTTAACTGCTACACAAGTCATAGGTCTTGATCCTGAGGAGCACCATGTAAGTTTAGACTCTTGGCAGAAAATGGGATTCATTTTGCTGTTTGAAAGTGTTTGGTTTTGTTCTATGAATGAATGGGCAACATGGTTAAATCATACAGCTTTGCTTAATAGAATAGGAGACTGTTATGTGTGTGCTTACCTTAGAAAATTCTGAATTAACTAGGACATCTGTACCAGCTTCTCAAGGCCTCTGGCAAATGTGCCTTATGCTTTTCAATGAGCCGCTTTTTTAGCCTGCTTAGTTTAGTTGATATATTAAATTATAGTGAATTATTTTTTTAAGTCAGAGGGACAACCTCATTGTTTATTTTTATGATTATTTTTGCTTTGAGATACCATCTCGGGCTATTTGAACTCTTTTAGCAAGAGAATTCATAATGCATAAGGGAATGGAAAAGCTTGCTTTAGAAAAGGCTGATCTGTTTTACCTTTGGAAATGTATGAGCAGTCATAACAGTGAAGTATGAATGGTCTGGAAACAGCAGAACTAGAGCTTCAGTCCTGCCTCTCCCTGTGGTGGAAGGATTAGGGAGAAAAGATTTGGGGGCATGCTATGAATTAAGGCCAAAAGTTAGGAAATCTGTAGCAATTAAAAGGGTATACTTTCCATGCACGATGTAATTAGACTGTGAAGCTCATCTGCTGTAGGAAGTTGCTGAGACTGAAAATTAAACAAGATTAAAAAAGGAATTGGACAGATGATAATGAGTACAGATTTTTCTCAATATCTTTATAAATTAATAGTATTTAAGAAATTGATTGTTACAATGAATCTCAAATTCGAAACTTATGTCTGATTAGCAAGCAGAAGGAAACTTGACATGTTCTTGCACATTCTTCTGGCTCGTGAGATACTGTCAGAAACATGGTATTAGGTAGGGTTGATTTAGTATCTGATTTCTTGGCTTTTTCTATACATACTTTTAAAAGAGGCTAGAATGATTCATGGCTACTTGGAAGAAGAGTACAATATTTCATTTGCCTGAGACCTGGCTAATCCATAAAAGTAGTTTTAGGGAGCAGGGGTTCAAACATAATGTTTCACTGCAGAGCATGTCCAAATTGTGTAGATGTTTGAGAACTATGAATTTGATGCTGCACTTACTCCTATCTGTCCCAGCTTTTTTAACATCTGAAATTTCGCGGTCTAGTCAGTGTATATGCCTGGAACTGTAGCTTCATTTCCATTTAAAAATAATTTTGTTGCTTTTTATTTACTTCACTACCAAAAAAAATGAATCAAGGAAAAAAAACCCAACCCAGTCTTGAGCCTCCAGGCTCCTCTATAATAAGATGTCTTAATTCAGATCAGCCAGATTGCAATGTATTAATAGAAAAACTCTACCTCTCCAGGATGAGCCCACCAAATTCTGTCCTTAGAGCTTCCTCCTTCCTAAGTGGGCAGTCTTTTGCACCTATTATGAAACATCTATACAGACACTGAACTATGCCTGGCTACTATGTGGCTGTATTACTTGTAATAGGTCATATTACAATTCGGCTTTTGTTTATTATTTGTGGGATGACTTTAGGTGTAAGCTGCTGCTTTATAAGTGTATATAAGTTTTGCTGAGGGTGCTCTACTTGAGAGCTACAGTGGCAGTCACTCCAATGCTTATGAGAATAAAAAAGTTACTAGAGTTTTTCAAAGGTGAATGAAAGAAGGTTATTTGACCCCAAACATGATGAATAGCTCTGTTGTTATTTACTTAGCACTTTACAGAAAGTCACCACTGTAGTTTGATTACTTGGCACCTGGAATTTTGAAGTTGACCTTTGAGATGGGTTGTGAAAGATGACCAAAAATCCAGGAAAATAATTGCTGTTTCAGCTTTCTCTGGTTAGATAGGATATTGGCCCTGGTTCCACCCTGTTTTTCATGAAAGGTGTCTGAGAATCTACTCCTGTGGGGGGACTGGATGGAACACAGTAGTTTCCTCCTGCCTTTTAAAAATCATAGCTCAGTGTTTCTGGAGCAGAGAATCTTCTGACTCCCTGAGCGGTGGGCATATGAGTGGAAATGTGTATTGCTGACTTGCTCAGGACCCTGGCGGGCGTAGGGGAAGCCTTGAGACTGAAGCAATTAGATGCAATCCAGCAGAAATCCTGCTTTGATCATAACAACAGAGCAGTTCACCTATAATTTACTTAAACCTTTGAGCTGTGGTTCCCAGTTGTGACCTAGGCACCTGTGACAAGTGGCTGACCCTTGTTGGGGGTTTGTAGGCAAGTGGTCAAAGCACCTGAAAGCTCTGAGTGTCACAAGAAGAAATATCAGTTCTCTTTCCATTTTTAAGAGATGACACAATCCATCTGTTTTCCCTCACACGTGCATTTGGGCAAGACAAAGTGAATGAGGAATGGCACTGCTTGCAGAGGGGAATTGGAGAAGGGATTTGACTTTTTTTTTGTTGTTTGTTTGTTTTTTCTCCCTTTTTTTTTTAATATGGCTTTAGGTTTGTAATGGTCATGAACAAAAGGTGCAAATTGGATCTTTGAAATGTTCAGCAAAGGTGTTGTCACGATTTAGCCCTGGTCTGGCCAATTTTGGCAGCTAAAACCAAGCAGTTGGGCTTACAGTTCCCTTTCGCCCTACTGGATGGTCTTTAAGTTCCCTTCCAACCCAAATCGTTCTATGATTCTATACTCTTGAGGAGGAGTGTGTCCAGATAGAAATGCTTATTAGGCTAGACCTGGCATGCTCATTTTTCAGGTCTTCTCAGTGTGTGTGATACTAAAATGAAATTGAAGGGTTATGTTTTCTGTATGGTAAGAAATACATCTGTTTGTGGGTGACTGAAAGGTTACCGCAGCATTTCATGGGCTGACTGTGGAAGTGAAGGTGGTCCTTGCCAAGAGGAGACTGTGCTGTGGGGTGGATTAGCTGTTGCTTTATGGATACAGTTAGTAAAGGAGGTACTTTTTTTGGACGCTTAATTTGAAAACAGAAACAACCAGGTGGAAAAGATGGCTATATAAATCCTGAAGGCCTGTGTGGGCTCTTTGTTGAGTTGGCTTAGTTCATAGCCTTGAGGCTGACTGCTGAAGTGAAATTTACTTGATTTGTCAGAAAGGTCTCTTTGGGTTTCCCTAGGTGTTTTAGTTTACTTCCATTACAAAGGAAATATAGAGTAAGTGTTCTTATACATTGTCCTCTGAGAGTTTTTTACTGTTGGAAGACCTTGCTTGGCCACATGTGAAGAAAGGAAGAATGATGAGAGCTAGAGATTGTAATGATTCCAGACGCCTGACGGAAGCTCTCTATTGCACTGTTATCACAAGTATAAGTAAGCAAGTCTTAGGAAGTCTTGGTGGAGTTTTGGGATTTCTTAAGATTTCAACAGTTATATTTATACTGGTTAAACCTTTGACCTTCAGTGGTACATCTATTGTAAATTTTAGACAACTGAAGCAGCAAACTTAATATTGTGGCACAGTGATGGTGTGGTCACTACTATACAGTGGTCAAAAAACTCCACAAAGAAGTCCATACTCCAGGGGATTTGTCCTATAAAAACCAGAGATGATACAGTTCATGTATGTAATGGATGATCAGAAAATGAATTTGCAGCTAAACAATGTAATTAGACTACTGATGCTTTAAATAGCATTTTTCATCTAATGATTGAAGACTAGTGGGCTTCATATGAAGCACTCCACTTCTGTATTGTGTCAGTGCCCTGTCCTTGGAAACATTCACAGGCAAGTTGGATGAGGCTTTGAGCAATCTGATCTTGTTGAAGATGTCCTTGCTTACTGCAGGGAGTTGGACTAAATGACCTTCATGGTCCCTTATAATCCAAACCATTCTGTGATTCAGATTTTGGTACAGGCCTGTTGAGTACCTGAGGAGTTTTACAGATAATGCATCAGTAGCAAATAAGAGAGCCCTGAGTTTGTGTTTCCGAGTTCCCTCAGTCAGCCTGCTCTCCCAGCAGCCCACGTGAGATGCAGTAGTAGGACATGATGAAGTAACACCAGTGTTCCAGGTCATCAGCAGCTTGTTTCAATACCTGGTTTTAGCATAGAGCCTTTTTTAATGATGTTTACTTGATGATTTCCAAGAACAGCTGAGAATTTTTGCAGTAGGCATAACCGGTCTGGTGCTGTCAAATTGAAAAGGGTACGTGAAGATATTTGGCTCTGAGATATTTTATTACTCCTCTGGCTATAAAACTGAATTACAAAGAAGAGAGTTCAACCTGCCACAGATTATTGCAGGGATATTTTCAGTTTCATTTTATTGCCCTTGGAGGATTTGTTTTCTCGTTATGATAATGCAGTTAATTACTTGTGATCTCCCCCTAACACCAAGACACAGTCACTGTTTTGCTTTTATGAATGTTAAACTGGTGTGGCGTAGCAGTGGATTAAAACATAAAGGATATGTGTGCCCTTTATTTAGACTGTAGGCACCTGTATTTGACAGACATTGACGTTAAGTAAGCTTTAAGATGACTGATAATCATTGTTGCGTGCCTGTCAAAACTTAATCCTCTTGAGTGTTGTGGCTGGAGGTTTGCAGTGATGGGTTTACTTTATTTCACGATGGCACATTTCATTGTCTAAGTTTGCCAAAGGATGATGCTGAGGCTGGATTGCGTCGCTGTGCCCGCATCACTGGAATTCAGGCACAGAGCAGCATAGGTCTTGTCTGTCAGCAAAGGCAGGTGTTTATCTCTCATCCCAGGGATCCTGGCCAGTAAAACTTCAAGTGGTTTTACTAAGTGAACATGTGCGTATACACCAATTTCACCATGGCAGCTGTTCATAGCCCATGAGGAATGTGCCAGTTTAAAGAAGATGAACTGAGTAAAAGAAAAGGATGTGCCACCTTGTGTTTAAGTTGATGTAGATCGTACAGGCTGGCAAGTAAAATGAGATGTTTGAAAGTGATACGGTGAGGAGTCTTAAATTGGATGGAGGCCTCCTTTCCCTTCTCCTTGGTTGTCTGTGACAGCCTTCTTCCCTCTGATTAGTCTTCAGAGAGCAGTGTGGCTTTGAGTTAGTGTAAACTTATTGCCATACTGTGCTGATACACTGAAAATTAATAATCCAGGTAATTTCAAATTGACTTGTTTGTGTGTCAGTACTCTTTAAAAAAAAATTATCAAGGTGTGAATTGTTTCAGTGTAGATTAGGAAAAAACCTACTGCTTCCTTACCTGCAACATTCTTTCTCAAGCCACTCTTTTCCCCGGTGTTTCTTGCAGGTGTTCCGCAAGGATCTCATTAGTGCCATGAAACTACCAGATTCTCACCATGTCAACCCTGATGAATATTATATCTTTGCGGACACGTGGAAGCAAGAATGGGAAAAAGGGGTTCAAGTTCCAGCCAGTCCAGAAACTATTCCACAGCCTTCTCTCAGGTAATGGCGATTGGACACAGGTCACGTATGTAAGACATCAGCTTAGAGGAGGTGGCCTTTCAAATATAGGTTGTCTAAGTGCAGGCAGCTTTTCTGTGTTACTGTATTTAAACCTCCAACGCAGCAGCCTTCGAGCATGTTCTTAAACCAAACAAATATCGATTTGGAAAACATTTCTGTGGCACTGAAGTCCAGATCTGGTTCTGTCTGTGCTCTGTTTTATAGCATCTACATTGGGAGTTTAAAATGGGGGTCTTTCTTTTGGAGTCACATGGGGCTATGGATTGAAAACTGTTTCTCATTTGAATATGGCAAGTTTAATAAATTAAAAGTAAACCCAAATCTTACATGTTACTTGAAAGACTTCACTGGAAAGCATGATGACGTAGAGCAGTAGGCATACAGTAGTTACTGATGCCTGATAAAAAAAAAGTGACTAGCCTGTTCATATAATTTAATTCTCGTTATTGTTGCCAAAGCTTTTAACCCTTTCTGCCTTCTCTTGCCAGATGGCTGGTTAACTTTATTGAACTTCAGTGATATCAGTTTTAGGAGACATATAAATAACCTTTCGTTCTTTCACGTTGTGCTTAGACTAGGAAAACATAACAGTATAGTCCTGCAGCCCTTTCTGGTGGAAACAGTGTGTTTCAACATAGAAATGTTATTGCCAGCATGGTCTTTGAGACAAAGATAAATTAATTGTCCATTAAAGTGCTGATCCCAGCATAATTTAATTTCTACTGAGGCTATTGTTGGTGCCAGGTTATTAAAAAATAAATATATTGCATCTAATACCAGCAGTATTACATTAGAAGAAAAAATTGCTATAAATTTGGGTGGACCAGAGAAATGAAAAGCTCACAAGGGAATGAGAGGAAAAAATGAGAAAGGTGAAGGGGGAGGAAGAATAGCAGAAGAACCTTGTTTGAGCTAACACTGACAACCCACATAGTCCAGTAGGAATTATGTGAGTTACTGCTTGACTGCTGCCTGCTTCTTCTTTACTCCTCTTGCCTTATTTCTCAGTTTTTCTTTTCTCCTGGTCCTGTGGAGGGTTAGCTCCAGGAAGCATGCAGAGCTGCTCACACGTGGCACTGTTCCATTCAGTATCTGCCTGACTTCCATTCACATGCGGGGGCCTCTTGCATTGAGTTCAGAGAAAGATTGACTTTCTCTACCTAAGGTCAGTCTTTCCATTCCCATAGGCTAGTTTACTAACCAAATGCTGAGTTTTATCTCTTGAAATAATTGAAAGATTGAAAACACCAATGTTTTTCCCCCTTGCTTCCTGGATGATTTTCAGCTGTTTTTTCCAGTTTACATTTTTGCTTGGCATCAGAATGATTCTTGGGTGACAAATATAACACATTTGTAACCTGGATAAAGTGTCATTTACAAAATAAGGGTAGACTGTTTATGCCAAATGAAGAGCAACCATCTCTCCCTTCCACTCCACGCTGCAGTACAATAAATCAAGCTTTCCTGAAAAAGCTGTTATTGTCAAGAAATCATTGGGTAAGATTTCCTTCTATCTTTAAGAAGAATATAGAACAAAGAATGTAGGGGCTCTTGTGCATAATACTTCCTGTGAGTTTCAAAACCACTTGCAACATTGCACTAGTAGCATTTGTTAAATTGAAAATCAAATACCCAGGGTTACATTTTTAAAAAGGATTCTGTATATGTAGCAAACCTTAGTACATTTTGTTTGAAAAAATGATGTGTACAGAATCCCGTCTCCCCAGCCTTACACTTACCCAGCTAGTTTAAAATCTGTGAAACACTAGGTTTCTTTGCACTTGACAGCAAATATTTCCCGTCTTTCAAAATAGGTCTTAAAAAGCTGTAACTTCCCATTTCTTATTTTTTGTTTTCACACTAGGGTTGTAGCAGAAAAGGTGAAAGAAGTACTGTATACACGGCCCAGGAAATACATCCACTGTTCCAGCCAAGAGCCAACAGAACCAGGGTACATCAACATTTTGGAACTGGCAGAATCTATGTGTCGCTATGATTTGGATGATATGGACATCTTTTGGCTTCAGGAGCTAAATGAAGAGCTTACAGAAATGGGTAATGTTATAACACGTTCTGATTTTAAAGCGAGCAGTTAATTTCTGCTGTTTGAGTGGTCTGCTGTGTGAGATCTCTTAAAGGTTGCTGTGTGAGAATGGAATGGAAATGCTAAGAAATATGGGAGGTGAAAATGATTAAAATAATTACTTGTTTCAGTTAATGTTTTATGTTTTACGCATTGTGCCTAAAAACTTCTACACGTTCAAAATCATGTGCAACTTCTGCAGACTGAGGCAGGAGAGAAAAAGCCCACACCAGGTGGAATTAATTATAGGACTTCAAAAGTTAAAAATTCTATGTAGGAAAGGCAGATGTTTCCATTTCTTGAACTTGAACAAATTATTGCTACGGATTCAGAGTTCAGGAAAGCTTGCATGCTGGGCTCTTAACAGAGTAATTAGGTTTCACACATGTTAGCCCATTTAAAATCAGCTAAGTAAACTTTCTTTTTTCCATGCAAGTTTTGGGTATAGAGGCCTATGAGGAGGTGTGAGCTATTGAAGATAATCTTGGAATTGTCACTGGAATAACTGAGTTGTGGCAGAATAGTCTGTGTGGTTGGCATTCTTTCATGGATGATTTTAGGTCCTTTAGGCAGGACAGGTGGGCAAGAGAGTGAGATATTGGTCATCTTCTGAATTTGCTGTTCACAAACAAGGAAGAACTTGTAGGGATGTGATAATTGATAGCAGACTTGGCTGAAGTAGCTATGAAACAGTGGTGGCTGATATCCTGAGAGAAATGAGGAAAGAAAGTAGCCTTCTGGTCCTGGAGTTCTGAAGAGCAGAACTTACTTATGTGCGTAACTGGTAGGTGGGACCTGGGAGGCATCTCTTTGAAGAGTGGGACTGCTCGAGAGAGAGCAGGACTTCAGGGTAGTTTCTTACAAGCACAGGAAACATCCATCCAGATATTCAGGAAAACAAGCAGATGTGTCAGGAGACTGGTGTGGTGAAGGAGGGGACTCATGCCTAAGCTCCAGTGTCAGAGGACATGTCTATGAGGTTGAAACGAAGATAAGCTTCCCAAGCATACAAGGATGCTATTAGCAGAAGCTCTTAGCTTTTCTGCTGGGCAGATCTCCATCCATGGAGATTTTCAAGATCTGACTAGACATACTTTTTGAGCAACAACCTTGTCTGGATGCAGTGTTGACTCTGCTTGAAGCCAGGGACTGGGCTGGAGCCCTCTGAAGGTCCCTTCCCACCTGAGTGATTCTGTAATTCTTTTAATTCATGGAGTGAGAAAATATCTGGGCAACAGAAAGAAAAGTTTAATGGCAGAAGGCACTTTGTATTGGCAGTCATTTACTTTTTCCATCTCCCTGTTTATCATTTGCAATAGGGAGTCAGAATCAGTAGTCATATTCTTGCGTGTAGTCCAGCAGTTAAAATGTTAGCATCTAATGTGAATGTTACATAAATATCCCAGCCTTTGAAGGTCTGAGTAGATAGTGAACTATGGGCAGCAGCAGCATTTTTGACGGAGGATTTTGAGAGGATACAGTTTGGAGATGTCTGGTAGCTGTGAACGTTGTAGGGTTTCTTATGCAGCGTGCGTCCAGAGCTGCAAGCTGAGGATGGGTCTCAGCAAATTCTTTTTAAGTGATTCTCCTTATGCTAAGTTTGATTAGTGGTAAGTGTATCTAGCATATGTAGTGTTCAAATGAACAGATAGTATGGATTGCCAACAGTGTATTTATCTACTATTTTATTTTTTAAAAAAACAACAGACCTTTAAAAGCACTTTTCATAACTATCATGCTCAGTAGCATACTGGTTGGTGGCAAATTCTGTGTCTTTATAAGATCTAAGTGTTCTTGATAAGTTTTATATTCTAGGGAGTTAGTCTTTGGAACATTTTGTGTCAGTTTGGAAGGACATTGTGTGTTATTTTGGATGTCACCAATGTTTCTTGAAGTGGTGGAAGTAGAGGAAGCATTGTATGGGAGCAGTGAACAGTTACAGAACTCGTTTATCCTATGTGCTCCAGTGTTTTCTTCAAGGTGCACTCTTATGTACAACTTAAACTTTTACTCCAGCAGTTCTATTTGTATTTATAAAATAATGCTACAATTAGCCAGTGACTGAAATAGATTTTCCACTTTTGTTTTTAGTACGTGTGATGGGATAGAAGATGCTGTGTCTGCTACTTTACTTGCTGACAGTTGTCCTCTCTTCCTGCGTCTTGGACTTAGTGAGAGGCACCTGACTGCCCTCTAATTTCTCTTCTTTATTCTGCAGGATGTGGGCCCCTGGATGAAAACACAATGGAAAAGACAATAGAAGTGCTGGAACGACATTGTCATGAGAACATGAATCACGCTATTGAGACTGAAGAAGGATTGGGTATTGAATATGATGAAGATGTCATCTGTGATGTGTGCCGGTCCCCTGACAGTGAAGATGGGAATGACATGGTGTTTTGTGACAAGTGTAATATCTGTGTCCATCAGGTTAGTGTCTGCAGAAATGCTGACTCCCATTTCCTTCGTTTAACTTGGCAACTGTGCACTCCGGGGGAAGTGGTGGAGTCACCATCCCTGAAGGTGTTCAGAAAAAGTGTAGACGTGGCACTTCAGGACATGGTTTAGTAGACATGGTGGTGTTGGGCTGACAGTTGGGCTTGGTGATCTTAGGGGTTTTTTCCATCCTTAATGATTCTGCGATTCTGTGGAATTCGAAGTGATACTAAATGTTAACTGGAAGGCTTTATGATTTTCTAAGTGTAAAGGGATGTGCAATACTAAGTTGAGTTTTTGTACCCGGGCGGAATAGATTAAGTGGTCTAGCATGGTGAATATGTGAACATGTAGAGACTAAAAGGAACATGAAGTGTGTTCTTGGGACTTGCAAGTACTTCCTCTGTGACCGTAAACAATTTCCCCCCTGTTATTAAACCTGCTTTTGAAGATAAACAGGGCAGGAAATGGTCTTGCCTATATGTGAAGAATCTAAAGATCATTTGTTTTAGAGCTGGGTTTTTTCCTCCTTGACTGACTGTTGATTGGCCAGACATGGGCTGTCCAAATTTAGCCATCTGAAACCACATGTAGGCACTTGAACAGACTGATCTTTTTTAGAAGGCATAAGCACCTGCAATAACTGTGCTCTCAGTCTCAATGTTGCTCACGTTTAAAGCGTTTCAGATGTAGCCAAGACTTCACACTGACTGAGCTCAGTATAGTCAGGCAGGGGTATCCTTACAATCAAAAAAGGAATATGAATCCTGTGGCTTCTGTGTGTCCTGTTCTGGAAGGAGTTTTTGCTGTAAATTGAAAAGAGACCAAGAAGGTTTTTTTAAAAAATGTATTTTTGTACTGACTGCAAGTAATACTGGGAAAGCGTATCTGGCTGAGAAAGGACTTGTCATCTCCCTGCTCACAGTGGGCTGGCTTCCAGCCTGGCCGCTTTCCTGATTTGATTCACCGCGTGAAGCAGCCACGTGAGCCTCAGTGCCAGTAACACAACCAGTGACAGAAATGCGGCCAGCAGCTGGGCCGCCTGCTTCAGCCTCTGCTTGTGCCTCTTCAAAAGTAATGATGAATTTGCAGTTGGAGGCTCATGGTTGCCTGCTGACAGCTGAGCTTCAGCTGATGGCCTGCTGTCTCCTTGCTACTGCCCCTTCCCCACGCCAGATCTGCCCCAAACAGATCCGAACAACAATCCAAAAAAACCCCATTTTTTAATCTCAATCGACCACTGGTTCACCAAGTATATTCATGGTATCATTGAGTTTGGAAAAGGCCTCCTAAAATCATCAAGTCTAGCCATCAACACAATACCACCGTGACTACTAAACCATGATCTGAAGCGCCACATCTACACAGGTTTTGAACACTTCCAGGGATGGTGACTTCACCACTTCCCTGGGCAGCCTGTTCAATGCTTCATCACTCTTCCAGTAAAGAAATTTTTCCTAATATCTAATCTAAACTGCCCCCCCGCACAACTTGAGGCCATTTCCTCTCATCCTGTGATTTGTTATTTGGGGGAAGAAACCAGCACCCACGTCACTACAGCTTCCTTTCAAGTAGTTTTAGAGAGTGGCAAGGTGTCCCCTCAGCTGCCTCTTCTCCAGGCAAAATAGCCTGAGTTCCCTCAGCCGCTCCTCATAACACTTGTGCTCCAGACCTTTCACTAGCCTCATTGTCCTCCTCTGGATATGCTCCAGCACCTCAACGTCTTTCTTGTACTGAGGGGCCCAAAACTGAACACGGTATTTGAGGTACAGCCTCACCAGCACGTTTTCCCAGGTCCTTTTCCACCAGGCAGCTTTCCAGCCACACTTTTCTAAGCCTACAGGGTTGCGTGGGATTGTTGTGAACAAAGTGCAAAGCAGAGCACTTGACCTTGTCCAGTCTCACACAGTTGTCCTCGGCCCATCAATCCAGCCTGTCCACTTCACATGCAGAGCCTTCCTGCCCTCAAGCAGGTCAGCACTTCTGCACAATTTGGTGTCGTTTGCAGACTTACTGAGGAAGTGCTCAATCCTCTCATCCAGATCATTGGCTAAGATATTAAAGACTAGCCCCAAAACTGACCCCTGGGAAACACCACCTGTGAGTGGCTGCCAACTGGATTTAGCTCCATTCATTACAACTTTCTGGGCTCGATCATCCAGCCATTTTTTTTACCTAGCAAAGAGTACACCTGTCTAAGCTATGGGCTGCCAGCTTCTCTAGGAGAAGGCTGTGGCAAACAGTGTCAAAGGCTTTACTGAAGACAAGGTAAATTTAACATCCACAGCCTTTCCCTCATCCACTAGGCTGGTCAGCTGGTCATAGAAGGAGATCAGGTTGGTCAAACAGGATCTGCCCTTCATCAGCCTGTGCTGGCTGGGCCTGAACCCGTGGTTGGCCTGCACTTCCTTGCCTGGTGAACGCATTCAAGATGAACCACTCCATAATCTTTCCTGGTACTGATGTTAGGCTGACAGGCCTGTAGTTCCCTTCTTGTAGATGGGTGTCACCCTGGCAAGCCTCCAGTCATCTAGGACCTCCCCTGATGATCAGGGCTGCTTATAAATGATGGAGTGTCTTAGCAAGCTCCTCTGCCAGCTCCCTTGGTACTCTTGGGTGGATCCCACATGGTCCCGTAGACTTGTGGTTGCCTCAGTTCTGTTTGTTGTCGCGCAGTTTAGAGGTGTGAGGGAGGAAGAATGTGAAAGATTTCCCCTTTTATGGTGACTTTTCGTGCTCACTCAAACACTGGTTTAGTGGTCTAGGCCTCCTCCACTCATTAGTTGGGTTGAATTAAAAAATAGTTGCAGTCCATTGAGAACCCCCTCAGTGTGATCTTAGGTGTAGTGCCACTTCTTGCTTTAGTCATAGAAAGAATGCTGCTATGAATGTGCCACATAAGGGGGAAAAAAAATCACTGGTAAAATGTAGATTACAGCTCCCCCTGTTGGGTTTTTGCAACAATTGTTGCGTCAAAATTGCAGTTTTATGTTAGTCAGTCTTGCAGAATCTAATTCAGGGAAGTCCCCCTCTCGACCAGCCTGACATAAATGTGCAGTGTTTTATGTTATCACGTCATACTGAATACTGAGATCTTATAATGAGAAGGCTGGGAAGGCAAATATGGAAAGTTTCTACTAGATTAGAATGTGGAAGGCTGGTTACAGCTAATGATCCTGTTCTGTTGAGGCTTTCAGTGTTTCTCTTCCCAGAGATGGTGTTGGTAATGGTGGGATCTCCTCTGAAACCCACCTTTTTGATAAAGCTTTTATTTAATGCAGTTGAATGGAGTTAGACTTGGTAGCGGCCAATGGTTTCAGATACACTCAGCTTTAATATATATGTCTGTGCATGAGGATATATCTAGATACACGTGTAGTTAGGCTTTAAGAGCTGCTAGAAATTTGAATTGGAACGCAGACTAAATTTTTTTCTTTTTGTTTTTAATTTTCAGACTTATTTTCTGAGGAGTCAAGTGCAATCCTCAGGAAATAGACATAAATCCCAGCACCTCATAATTTCAGTATACGCTATAATTTTTGTTGCGATGTTATATGAATATTTAAAATAAACAAATCCACAGACATGTAGCTGCAAAGGTAATTTATTGTTTCAGGAAACGGTCTTTGGTCAAGCAACTTATAACCTTTCACATCTAAATAGAATTATTTAGAGTTATTAGTGGTAGGATATTGCAATTTTAAAAACGGTTTAGACAGCAAAGCTGATTTAAAGAGCTATCTGGGTTTTGCTTCAGAAATTTATAAGTCACTGAAAGCAAAGAAGCAGTTTTTTTAAGACCAGTGGTATGCACTCACAATGGTAATGTTTTACACCATAAACAAATAGGACAGCACGCATTTTAAGAAGAAACCAGCAAAAAAAAAACCTTTGCTTTAGAGGCTGCTTATCTCTTTGATCACTTGGCTGGTTTTGAAATAAATAAATTGAAACAGGATTAAAAAGCCCAAGCTGTGCCTTTAGTATCTGAAAGCTTTGGTGTGAATATTAGTGCTTATATGTGAAATCATGTGAGCACAATGATCTCAATGTGTGTTTTCCTTCAAGGCATGCTATGGAATCTTAAAAGTACCTGAAGGGAGCTGGCTGTGTCGCACCTGTGTCCTGGGAATACATCCTCAGTGTCTCCTGTGTCCCAAAAGAGGAGGTGCCATGAAAGCTACCAGAACAGGGACGAAGTGGGCACATGTGAGCTGTGCTCTCTGGATTCCAGAGGTAAAACTTAATTTCTGTCTGTTTCTTTTGTATCGTGGACTCCTCTCTGTTCTCCTCCGTTTCGTCCCTTCCTCTGCCTTTTTATGTTCTCGTGACTTAAGGTATCTGTCTGCCTTAATACCGAGCTTTATTCTGATGAGTCTGCATAGTCTCAGAGGGCTGAGAGAGAGTCCAGCATATGTTCCAGTAATTAATCACTTTGTCCTCTCCATTTACTCAGCAGTTACTTCTTGATGACATTATGGTGTCTGAGTGACCTGCTAGAAAGGGGTACTGATATAAGCTAGTGTTCACAGTACAACTGCAGCTTCACTCTCCCTCTTATTTTCTGATGGATTTGAAAGCTCAGTTAGGTGTGTAATTGGCATGAATAAATACTGTCACTTTTTTTTTATTATTTGTATAGGATGGATTCTGTGATTTGTAGATGAGAGGGTTTTTTTCCAGCTAGAATTTTTATGAACAGCGGGGTGATGAGGCTTTTTAATCTTCTATGTTATATTTTATAAGTAAGGACTGCTTTAATATGTCTGTGAGTACATGTATGGAGAGTTTCAATAATGAAGCTTTACACTTTCTCTATTTTGAATCAAATTTATCATCGCCTAATTCTGTGAATTGGAATGTTAACTCATGTATAGGTGGGGTTCGTGTTTAATTTTTTACTTGGATTATGTGTTTTCTTTCTGATGAGATCCACAGATCCATTATGGGGAGTAGTTTAATGCAAGGCAGTAGCCAGATCTGTCAGCACTATCAGGGGGATGGATGGCTTATTTTCTGAACCTTCTGGTCCCTGGCACAGCCAGGCCTCATGTATGCAAATCTTTGAGGAAGGTGTTAAGATTCTGGGTATTTTTTTTAACGTAGCAACCAGGTGCAGTGTGTAATTCCTAGCTTTGTCTCAAGCATGTATCTGGGAGGTTGTCTTTGCAGTTGTGCTTTTCCTTTCAGGCCTGCTTGTAGTTCCTGGCGTCTCTTCCACTTTCAAGGCAAAGAGGAGTTGAGGCGGGGAAAAAAATGATTTCTTTTAAAATTAAAAAATATATATAGATCTCCTGACTTCTGTTCTTAAGCGTCTTGCTCTCCTGCCTCTGAGCAGACTGGTTTTCTTAAGAGGTCCTTTCTGCATGTTGTTGCCTTTGTTCTCTTGCTGGCAGAAGGGGAACCGGCAGGTTTGGGAAGCAGGTGACAGCAAGGCAGCGAGCACACGCTGCCTTCCTGTCTGTCCACTTCCCTCTGGCTAAGGAAGAGAAGCTGCTTGTTTAGCATCCAGGTAGGAGAGCTCTAATCCAGCTGATCCCACAGCCCAGAGACTCCAGGCCTCAGGTACATCCTCCCTTCCACCCCAATGCCAAGTGTATAAAGCATAGCAAGGAGTGACACCTGCCAGGAGGGGAGGGGAATAGGTCTTCAATCTATTCACCCTCTTGATTTCCTTCATATTGTCACTTGCAAAACAGTTCAATCACTGGAGAAGCCAGAGAAACCTTTGGGAATCTTTGCTGAAACAGTGCGTCATTTCCTGTCCGGAGCACTGTAGACTTACGTGCTGCAGGGAACCAGAAAGGCCCAGAGTTTGAAGACCTGGGTGTATTTCAGGGGAAGAACATGTATTCTCATATACCTATTTTTCTTCTCTCCAAGATAGCAGCCCACTGGAACTTGCCCAAAAGAAAAGATGAATAATAAAGTCACTGCAGTATCCCCTTGAGCTTCTAATAAAATGGAGCAAGGCAGAATACAGGGAGGAATGGGCCCTAAGCATGTCTGTGCCTTTTGGTAAGAGGCTCAAAGAGGTACTTTGAGTCACCAAGGATAGGCCAGCATTGTTGCAGGTAATCAAACCAGGTATTTTACTTCATTAACTCATTCAGCACTGTCTGAAAACACTTTTTTTCTTCCCTGCCTTCCTTGTGATTTAATGCTGTCAAAAGGCCTTCTTGGCTCTCCCTTAACTGATTGGGATGTTTGAAAGTTTTTACTTTCCAAAGCATACTCATCATTGGTTTCAATCTTTGTATTCTTTTGCCTTTATTGTCTGTTAGTGTAATCTAAGAGTAGATTAGATTACACTAATGTGTAGTCTCTTCATTGTTTTCTTGAAAGGCATTCTTTAAAAGAAAAAAGAGACGCTGAGCCCAGAAAACTTATGAGTGTTTTGTTTTGAATTCAAGGTCCTTCTCTGCCTTAGATAGCCCGTTACAGTCACGCTTTCCCTCAATCAGTGTAGTGTTAGCTGAAGCAGAAAGTTATTTTCCCTTGCTACAACTGGAAAAGTATCAAATTGACTTTCCTTAGCTGCGGTTGTGAGTGGCCGTGCTCCCATCACCAGGCTGCCCTTCCCAGCCACTGATGCACATCACTGTGTACTCATGTAGCTGCTGGTGGCAGGTGAGCAGAGGAAACAGCGAGGTGACAACCTAAACAGCAGCTCATGTGCATCGCAGTTGCAGAGGAGAGGATTCGGCAGCCCATTGTCTTCAACCTTCTACTCTAAAAACATCTTTGGAGTACAGCAGTCAAAATGTAACCTAATACAAGGTGAAGAAATAACAAGCAAAATGGCTACACGTAAGAGCAAATGGATCATTTCTGCCTTGGAATGGGAGAGTTTGGGGAATGAGAAGGCTGGCCTCTCCGCCCTGTGGATCCCTCAGGAGCAGAGAAGTCCAAACAGGCTTTGCCTTCACTCCTCTCTCTGAATGTCAGAAGCATGCAGGAAGCAGGCGGCCAGTATAAATAAACAGCACCTGACTCTGTAAGCCCTCTTTGTGCTTTTACAAAGTGGGGTAATATAAACAGGCAGTGTTACAAGCTGAATGGACAGTATTTCCAACATAAATGTTTCTTAACCTTTTAAATCCCCTCCGGGGAGGGAGCAGGGAGAGCAGAGAGGGACAGGGAGAAGAGATCTCTGGCAATTCCCAGCTCCTGCTGGGAAGCATGGTGGAAAGCTGATTACTACTCAGTCTCCAGAAAAATTCGCTGAGGATTGTGGTTTCTTTTTGAAAGTAGTACTGACAATCTGACAAGTTGATATAATCCCTTGATCACCAAAGGAGTTCTTGGCTCTTAGTGTAATGGTAACTGGGATGAGAATTACAGTCAATCTTTGTACAATATTGTTTCAGAAATGCCTGTGCAGCTTGTAAGCAGCTCTGTTTTGAGCAAAGTCAAGTTGAGCTTGATGAAAGGTTCATTCATTTTGGAAGGAAAAAGCTACATTTGATGATGTTTAAGAGTGCTGGTCATGGTTTTGTGGAACCATTCAGGCATTTGTCACTTTTCTACCAGTTTATAGGAAGGCCTTAACAGATTAGATCTACCTAATGTCATCTCATACCTGATGAGGGTATCTCTACCTGATGAGGGCATCTCATGTTGCCTACCTATTCTCCTTGTCTGGTAAAATCTGGACCCTCTCTGATGCGTCTCACTAGCTTCCTAATGAAGACTTCTGGAAATGCCATGCCATGAGGCAGTGTATTCTAGAAGATGTGTCATGGCGGGGGGGGGTTGGAACTAGGTGATCTTTAAGGTCCCTTCCAGCCCAAACCATATAATGATTCTGTGATGTGGCTTGCAGTTGGAGGATTAGAGGGTGAAGTGCTATAACAAATACTAACCTTATTTGAGTCAGTTTATGTCATTAATTTACAAACTGATGCACAATGTTTTTAAATGTGAAAATGATGAACGAAGTAATCTCTTGCAAATGCGTCTTTTTCCACTTACTTAAATGATCCTTAGAGCAATGTGACGATAAGGAGAGAGTAGCAGAAATACTCAGTTTGAGCATAGTAACTATGACTCTTGAACTTGATCAGCTTAACACTGTTGTCTTTGGATAAGTCTGCCTCACAGAGGAGGTCTGCTGAAGCAAAGCCTTTCATTCTTGGGGATTACAAGATCATAGAATCGTTTAGGTTAGAAAACACCTTTAAAATCAAGTCCAACCATAAACCTAACACTGCCAAGTCCACCGCTAAGCCACGTCCCCAGATGCTACATCTGCATGTCTTTTAAGTATCTCCAAGAATGGTGACTCGATCACTTCCCTGGACAGCCTGTTCTGATTCTTGACAACCCTTTCAGCCAAGTAGTATTTCCTAATATCTAGTTTAAACTTCCTCTGACATAACTTGACGCCATTTTCTCTTGGCCTGTCATTTGTACTTGGGAGATGATACCAGCATCCACATTTGCTACAACCTCTTTTCAAGGAGCTGCAGAGAGTGATAAAGTCTCCTCTCAGCGTCGTCTTCTCCAGGATAAACAATCCCAGTTCCCTCAGCTACTCCTAATAAGACTTGTTCTCCAAGCCCTTCACCAGCTTCGTAGCCCTTCTTTGGAGATGCTTCAGCACCTCAATGTCCTTCTGGTAGTGAGGGGCCCAAAACTGAACACAGTAATTGAGGTGTGGCCTCACCAGTGCCAAGTACAGGAGCACAATTATTTCCGCAGTCCTGCTGCCATGCGATTTCTGCTACATGTTAGAATGCTGTTGACTTTCTTGGCCACCTGGGCACACTGCTTGGCTTATGTTCAGCTGGCTGTCAACCAGCACCCCCACATCCTTTTCAACTGGGCAGCTTTCTGGCCATTCGTCCCCAAGCCTGTAGCGTTGCATGGACTTGTGACCTAAGTGCAGGACCCAACACTTGGCTCTGTTGAACCTCGCACAGTTGGCTTCTGCACATTGATCCAACATGTCCAGATTCTGCTGCAGAGCTTTCCTGCCTTCAAGCAGATCAACACCTCCCACCTGGCAGATGGCACCTGGCTTGGTGTCATCTGCAAACTTACAGAGGGGGAGCACTCAATCCCCTCACCCAGATCATTGATGAAGATATAAACAGAACTGGCCCCTACGCTGAGCCCAGGGGAACACCACTTGTGAGTGGCCACCAAGTGGATTTAACTCCATTCACCCCAACTCTTTGGGCCCTGTCATCCAGCCAGGTTTTCGTGCAGCAAACACTATGCCCATCCAAGTCATGAGCAGCAGGTTTTAAAATTAATACATGCATTGAGTGATTGTTGGTGTACCCCAAAAGGGAAGCTAGGAAATTTAACTTGGCTACTGCCTCTTGTAAAGTCAAACAGTTTAATTATCACATGTTAAACTAATTTATATAACCTTGATTTCCCTAGGAGAGTCTTATTATGGAGGTGAGCTATTAAATGTACTGTAGCATAACACTTCTAGTTTTCTAGGGGGAGGAAAAAGTGCTGTTCAAATATCAGTCTTAGCTGCTTTCTTAAGGAATCGGCTTTCTTCTGGACTCACAGTGCCACAGGGCATGACCTAGAAACCTCCTTTCTTTGAATTCTTAGATCTGACCCCTTTGAGAAGAGGCCCCTATCCCACCACTGGAAGTACAGATCTGCTCTGTTCCAATGAATTGTTCATAGGAAGCACAGAGATCCTCCTAGCTAGAATCAGCACTGTATTTCTGCTTTGGACAGGTAGCCCTCTGAAGCACACAACTGCTAAGTTAAAAGAGTGCTTCTTTATTGCGTGAGCATCAAAATCCAAGCTTCTGGAGATTGGGATTCTTGGGACAGTACAGTTACCTCACTGCAATCTTCTGTCATGTGCCGTTGTCATATGCCAGTTCTGCATGTTGGTCATTCGGAGCTGGCTAGCTTTTTGTTCCGTGCCCTTTGATAAAGCCTGTCGGGAGTGGCTCAGGACGACTATGGAGATAGTTGTGTCTGTTTTGATGTCTAAATTATGGAGGATGCTCATTGTTTCCCAGCATAGACAACAGGCAGATGAGAAATTTCTGTCACAATGGATACGTGGATGTTAGTATAACAAAGAACTGGAAAAGGCATCCTGAGCTTATCTGCATGTTTTTCTTTTGGTATTAAAATCCATAACTTGGTCTACCAGAGACAAAAGAATCATCCAGACTAAGTATGTGAAAACCATCACAAGAGAATACATGGTGCTTTGCACTAAGAGAAGGTTGTGGTATTCTTTCTCAAATTATACGTGATACGATCTGTAGTTAGGAAAGTGTATTAGAATCTCCTCTTGCATTGGAGCGGTCAGTGCTGAGGCAGAGCTGGGAAGCAAGGCTTTCCTTGTCTGCTGACTTATAGATCTGGTTCTGCCCCAGATTGTGAGCTGGCAGGAGTAGCTATTGAAGCAGATCTGTGGATCTTAAGAAAAGGAACGTTTCAGGTAAGTGTGAGTAAGTGTTTCTGTTTTGTTCTGAGCAGCTTTTATTTTAGTATTTTTTACATTAGACCTGTTAAAGCGGCACAGAAAAAAAACAAAACAGAATGTAAAGGAAGTAAGCTTAAGCATCACTTGCTGCAGTCTCAAATGGTTCATAATAAGGCATGGTGTAGATGTCTCGTATTTTGAAGAACTGGAACTTGTAGCCACAAGGTAGTATTCCACAATACCGTTTTCACGTGGGATCTTTTAGGCTCCCTTGCTAAGAAAAATAAGTACATCGACATCTCATAGTGACATGAATGTGTTGTCATATTACTACTTCTGATATTGATGGAGAGCTTGTTTTTACTGCTTTAATAACTACTTTCCTTACTGATTTTTTTTTTGTTTGCAGGTTAGCATTGCTTGCCCTGAAAGGATGGAGCCAATCACAAAGGTGTCTCACATTCCACCAAGTCGATGGGCTTTAGTGTGTAGTTTATGCAAACTGAAAACTGGTGCTTGCATTCAGGTACGTGCTTGTTCTGTGGTGACTCTTGAGTCTGTGTTAAGGGCAATTTTCTTTTTGTTCTTCCTGTGTTCAGAGGTGCTTTACAATGCACGCAACTATTGGATGACTGCTTCTTTGTAGATGTTTGCGATCAAATTAGTTCACTGGCACAAAAAGTTAGGAGTTAGTCTGAGTTGCCTTTTGAATAAGGCTGAAGTGTAAGGACTTGCTACTATGTGGGTCAGAGATAGATAGAAATATCTTTCCATTGAACACTTCGCAAACAAAAAAATACTAAATTGAGTGCTACCAGCTTCAGAGATCAACAGATATTTTTAAGAGTGCTTAGTGTTTATAGAATTGTTATGGTTGGAAAAGACCTCTAACGTAATCCTGTCCAACCGTCAGCCCGATACCACCGTGCCTACTAAACCATGTCCCAAAGTGCCATGGCTACATGTTTTTATAAAACCTCCAGGGATGGTGACTCCACCACTTCCCTGGGCAGCCTGTTCCAATGCTTCACTGTTCTTTCAGTAAAGAAATTTTTCCTAATATCTGATCTAAACCTCCCCTGGCACAATTTGAGGCTGTTTACTGTTCTCTTGTCGCTTGTTACTTGAGAGAAGAAACCAGCGCTCATCTCACCACAACTTTCTTTCGGGTAGTTGTAGAGAGCGATAAGGTCTCCCCTTAGTCTTCTCTTCTTCAGGCAAAACAGCCTCAGTTCCCTCAGCTGCTTCTCATAAGACTTGTCCTCCAGACCATTCACCAGCTTCATGTATGTTTTCGTAGGGGTGGACTTTGATGTAATTATGATAATTCTGTCATTGTTTTCTGGCTTGTTGCTACTGTTAGTGATTGAGTGGGTTTGTTTTATTTTGCCTGTAGTGCTCTGTGAAAAGCTGCATCACTGCCTTTCATGTCACCTGTGCCTTTGAGCATAGCTTAGAGATGAAGACTATCCTGGATGATGGGGATGAAGTCAAGTTCAAGTCTTATTGTCTAAAGCACAGCAAGAACAAACAGAATTCGCTGCCTGATGTTGATGAGCACCCTAAGAGCGTGTCAGACCAGAAGCAAACAGAGAGCGAGAAAACCAGTTTGCGAGCCCAGAAACTCCGAGAGCTGGAAGAAGAGTTCTACTCACTAGTTAAAGTGGAGGATGTTGCAGCAGAACTGGGCCTTCCTAAACTTGCTGTAGACTTCATCTACAATTACTGGAAATTAAAGCGAAAAAGTAACTTTAACAAACCATTGTTTCCTCCCAAGGAGGATGAAGAAAATGGCTTGGTGCAGCCAAAAGAAGATAGTATTCATACTCGCATGAGGATGTTCATGCATTTGAGGCAGGACCTAGAGAGGGTAAGAATTCTAGCTGGTAAAGTTTGGAAAAAGTGTTTGCAGGTGAGCAAGGTCTTTGTTCATGGACAAAAGTGGGAATAGGATAAGTAAGTCCTATGACTCCAGTCTTTTGATGTGCTGTGTTGCTCTGCAGAGACTTTCAGGAACTGTCTCTTTCTCCATCCAGTGAGAGACTAGTGCTTCCTAATCTGACTAGAGGCTATTCCTTTATGTATTTTAAGATGCATGTTTCTATGCATAATGGACATGTTTGCTAATTACTTTTTGCTTTCTGCTTCAATTGAGTAAATTTTAAAAATAGATTAAATTTATTTGAACAAGCTGGAGTAGTTGCTGGTGTTCGATAACAAAAAATGTTACTTTTATTAAACAAAAGTAAGTGGGAATGTCCAAGGAATGAGGCAGGCTTAACAAATTCTTATCTTCTACCTTCTGCCTTGGATGGACGGACTCTTGATTTGTACTTAAAAGGAGTTTTTGTAATGATTACAGTAGAACGGTAAATATATGGGGTTGGAAAAAGCCGTTTGCCGGAGTAAAGAAGTAAGTATTCTGTGCTGTGTATGCATTAAGCTTTTGGAGAATCTTAAAAATATATTAAAGCAGAGGTTCTCAACCTCATATTATTGAAACCAAGTAGGTCACGTCCTAGGGTTGTTAACTTACATGGTGAATTTCGGCTCCTCACATACAGAAGACTGTTGGCCTGTACTCATACCGCTTGCTATGACATCTGATTCAGGAGTCTTACTCATGTCTCCTCCTCAGTGGCATGCTGGTGTCAGCTAGTTCCAGGTAGACGGCAGGCTGCCTGACTCCTTGCTCTTTTGACCCTGGATGCTTTTGCACATGCAGCTGCCTTAGGCCCTCTGGTTGTTTAGCGGTCTGAAACTAACCCGCCGAGTCTCACCTCTGTGTCACAGTTTAGCCTCAGCCCAGCCAATTTTGGCAGCTAAAACTGAGAAGCT
The DNA here is from genome assembly GCF_017976375.1 of Cuculus canorus. Lineage (NCBI taxonomy): Eukaryota > Metazoa > Chordata > Aves > Cuculiformes > Cuculidae > Cuculus > Cuculus canorus. Next base: position 70,848,803 of record NC_071401.1, read on the forward strand.
GAGCTCCAATTCCCTTCATCCCACCTCCAGGGAAAGGGAAATGAGAGGAAAAAGACTTGTAGATTGGAAACTTAACTAAACCAGCTTAAATAAATTAGAAATGCTAATATATATATATACACATATTTATATATATATATTTGGAATTGTGCCCCCACCCCTTGATGACTATACAGCACCACAAATGCTGTAGAGCAGACAGGAGGGAAATGGCCTGAGGCTAGGAGGTAGCTGGGCTCAGGAACTGGATTCAAGAAAGCACAGATCTGGAATCAGGGGAAAACAGATATATGAAGTCCTTGCTGGATGTCAGCCATTGAAGAAGATAGCGAGACCCTTGTGATCTCTCAGTTTTATACAGAGTAAGACGTACATGGCATGGAATACTCTGTTGGTCATTTTGGGGTCACCTATCCTGTCTGCCCCCCATGGAATACTCTGTTGGTCAGTTTGGGGTCACCTATCCTGTCTGCCCCCCCTGCAGGTGTGACTTTTTTTTCACTTTGACTTAGGGCACTCTACCAGCCTGAGGATGGCCTTGGTTTCTGTAGTAGTAAGTGTAAGCAGTGGTGTTTTTGCACACCAATGCCCGTTGTTATCACTTCTAGACAAACACTATCTGAAAAACATAGTTAGCTTTCAGAAAATGAAGTTACTTAGATGAGGCTGACTTGAAGTTAGAAAACTGATTCTACTTTAGCTCAAACCATAACACACTGCTTGTGGCTTTACTGAGAATGAGGAAAAGGAAATTATCTTTGTATCAGTAGGTAGCTGGGCTCTTACCAGATTGCCAGCTAGCTGGTAGTTTGAAGAGATGGAATTCTTCAGCACAATTCAGAGCAAGAATCTATTAAGAAGGCACACAGAGTGCTTTTTTTCTGGAAGCGGATGAGGGAAGAAGCCAGGCTTGTTACGACTCAGAGGCTGCCCCTTTGGTCAGCCTGTTGGCTAGTGATCACCTGCAATTTTCGAGTGCTTAGGGATAGGTAGTGAATATAAAAAAGGTAAGAAAATAAAGCAGATGTACTAAATGTGACATGGAGACATTCGAGAGGAGAGGGGAAGGAAAAGCAAAACAGAGAAAAGTGTTGTAAGAAAAGGGAAAACAATAGCGGAAAGATAAAAATGTGAAAATATGGAGTGGAGTGTTAGAGCCAAGATTTGGGCTTGTCAGTATAACTGTTCTCTTCAATCTATAGTCGTAATAAATCTTGGATCTCCTTTTCCAAGACCACTTTGGATGTGGATCCTAAGTTAAAAAAATTTACAAAAATCCATAACTTGCTTGGGATTTTTGAGTGTTTTTTTTTTCTTTCAAGAGACCATTTTGAGCTTTTTCCTTTGTTTAACGAGTGTTTAGTTTGTTGAAACTGATGTACTTACTTTGAGTGGAGGTAATTCATTGTTTGAATGTCTGTCTCAAAGTCCTTGAACTTCCTTGTGCCTTGAGTTTTTCTACTTGGTTATATCTTGAGATGAATATAAATTTGGGAATCTTGGAACCTCCTTTCTGAGGAGAGAGGTTCCAGTTCTGAACAGATGGAGTTGAGTGCTGAGGGAAGTGTGGTTGGCAAATACCTTTCAACCAGCCCCTATGCTATTTCTGTATTATGAAAGCTCTTTTAAGTTTATCAAGAACTTTCAGTGCCTCTTCCTGTTTTCATTATCTTAGGTGGAAATACCGCTGTTAGCTCAGATAAATATGGAAAGTGGAACCCTGTGGAATTGAATTATAGAACCATAGAATCACAGAATGGTTTGGGTTGGAAGGGACCGTAAAGGTCACCCAGTTCCAGCTCCCCTGCCAGGGGCAGGGACACCTCCCACTGGATCAGGTTGCTCAAAGCCTCATCCAGCCTGGCCTTGAACACCTCCAGGGATGGGGCATCTACAACTTCCCTGGGCAACCTTTGCCAGTGCCTCACCACTCTCACAAGAAAAAAATTCTTCCTAATATCTAATCTAAAGCTCCCCTCTTTGAATTTAAAACTGTTGTCCTTTGTCCTTTCACTACAGACCCTGGTCTCTCAATCTTTCTTTTTAAACCTTCTTCATATTCTGAAAGGCTGCTATAAGGTCTTCCTGGAGCTCGCTCTTCTCCAGCTGAACAGCTCCAACTCTCTTGGCCTTTCCTCACAGGAGAGGTGTTCCATCCCTTTGATCATTTTTGTGGCCCTCCTCTGGACTTGCTCGAACAGGTTTATGTCCTTCCTGTGCTGAAGGCTCCAGAGCCAGACATAGTACTCCAGGTGGGGTCTCACCAGAGCAGAGTAGAATCGCTTCTCTTGACCTGCTGGCCACACTTCTTTTGATGCAGCCCAGGATACAGTTGGCTTTCTGGGCTGCAAGCACAGACTGCTGGCTCATGTCCGGTTTTTCAACTACTAGCACCCTTCAAGTCCTCTTCCACAGGGCTGATCTCAATCCCTTTATCCTCCAGTCTGCATTGGTACCAAAGATGGTCTCAATGCAAGGGTAGGACCTTGGACTTGGCCTTGTTAAACTCCATGAGTCAATGCAATGAAAAGAAATTGCTGAGTAGGTCAGCCAAAATGTATGCATTGCACAAGAAGCCAGAGCTAAAGGTTATCTACATGTTAATTTTGATCCAAACAGACGAGCTCTCTTGGATAGCTTTGTAAAAAGTATTGCTTTAAACGTGCTATAATTTTAGGGGAAACAATCATACTTTAGCTGTTAAAAATCATTCTGTGAAACACTTTGCTGGGCAATTCTGGGAGAATCCAGTATTGCATGCAGTAATGCCCCCAGCACTGTATACAGTGGAAACGGGATTGCAGACGAACAAGTTTTAGAAATTATTTGCATTTGTCTTGACTGGAATTTTGTGTTCACTCACTGTGATTATAGATGGAAATAATTTCTGCTATCTTGCTTTTTAACTTAATTATTACATATGTTCAGTGATATTCACAAAAACTTTGCTGAAGATTTTGTACATAACATTTTAGTTTTGTTGTTGATGCACTTTTTAAACTATGTCAGGATGTATTTTTTTTTTTTACTACTGGTTAAGTCTCCTGTTATTCTCTGTAGGTAAGAAATCTTTGCTACATGGTAAGCAGGAGAGAGAAACTGAAGTTGTCTCACAGTAAAGTACATGAACAGGTCTTCAATTTGCAAGTCCAGCTCATTAATCAGGAAATTGCTGCAGGTAATCATATAAATGTAAAATGCTTACAAATTCTATCTGTATTTAAACTAAAAAGAAGTGTTTTCTTCATGTTCCTCCTTAGTGGTTTTCACACTGTAAACCTGCCTTTAAAATCTTTCTTCGAATACACAGGCAACAGAAATACCAACGCATGTAAAACTCTTCCGTCTCTTAAAATATTTACTTGGGTGTTTATTTTATGACTAGTTTTGGTAGATGCCTATTACTTATCAGTCACTATGGCACCCATATTGCAGAAGCAAGCTGGTGGTGATCTCTAGGTTTTCTCTTCCTTGGGCTGCTGGTTTATGGTGCTGTTTCCCCACAGCAAGCTCCAATGCTGCTGCTTCGTTCTCCAGCCAAGAAGGTTTTTTGCTTGCTGTCAGTGGTTGGTTCCTTCAGGCAAAAGAGAAAGATGACTGATAGGAGTGGCTGTTGCCTTGCATGCTTGATGAACAGTGCAGAGAGGCATTTCTTAGCCTGCCATCTGCAGTTACTCTCCTTCCTTCAAAAAGAATTTAAGTACTCTGGATTTTAATAGTGAGTAGTGACTGCTTAGGAATGCTGATGTACCAAAACCCACTCTGCCCTTCATTTTTATAGTGACCGTCTTGAAGTAAGGAACAAAATGTTTGGAAAAAGGAAGAGTGTGTATTACAGTGCAATTACTTTTTTAAGTAGGGAAGGCAGCTGTGTCTTCAATGTGAAATTAAGATCTTTCTGTTCTTTATAGATGCATATTATGGTTTTCATGACCAATTTAGAGTCATGGCTTTGTGCTTTTTTTGTCTACCCTTGAAACGTGGATAAGTTTCTTTAGTACTGAGCAGGTGATTTTATTAAACTGTTTTAGATGAGACCTAAACTTAGGGGAAGCAGCAGTACTCTAAAGCAGTTTGGTTTTCTGTAAATGCGTTTTATTAGAAATGCCTGCTAAATTTATTTTATGTCTTTACGGACACAACTGCTTTTTTAATGCTTAGTAGAGTAGCTTGGTAGCTACTTTGTAATAGTGCTGTATGTGTGTAACATCATAAAGACTAATATATTGGAGTGAAGAGACTTCTAAAGTGTAGAGTATTTCATAATACAAAGCAGAGAGTTGAACTAAGTCCAAACTGAAACTCGGTTTGAAGCATTGTTTTTTCTCCATCCAAAACTGAATATGAACCATTTTTATAACATTGTTGGAACGACTTCAGTCGTATCTCAAAACTGCTTCAATTCACTGGCTTAAAGCCCTGTAAAAAGGGCACATTTTTTTTTTAATGGAAATGCTAAAATGCTTACCTAAATTCTGAAGCGGTGGATAGTTTGGAACAGTTTTATTTATCCTGAGTTCTCTTTAATATCTGAAAAGAATTTCACACTAATTGCTTGCAAATTAGTCCTACTGTTGAATGATATTCTGACAGACTATAAAACTTGTTACAGATAACAAAATGATTACCCTCATTTTAAAAAAGCCTATTTTAAATTCTGCCCCTCCTCCCTTTCTCCTGTAGGCCATACCCTGACAAGTGCACTAGAGAACACACTGTTCTACCCGCCTCCCAGGATCACCCTGAAGTTAAAAATGCCCAAATCAGCACTAGGAGACTGCAAAAATAACTCGCTGAAGCCTGGCAACAGACCGCTTTCTCCTGACAACAACAGCACTGTTTACAGCAAACGGAGTGTGCCGATGTCAAAGGAATCGTTTGAAATTAAAGCAAAATCTTACTCCAGGTATCAGCATGACAGCAGAAGTAACGGTTTGCTGGCAGGGATTGGCAAGCCTCGGAGCGAGGCAAAGGATTCTGGCCCCACGCAGATGCCGGAGTTTCACCGGGCCCAGCCGTCTGGGAAGCCCTTAGCGCTCCAGGCTGCTTTGCACGGACAGTCTTCCATTGGAAATGGGCGGGCCCAGCAGGAAAACTCGAGGCTAGTGGCCAAGTCCAATGGCCTGATGGGCAGGGCTGGAGACGTGAGCCAGAGAGACAGTTCTAGCCAGACACCCTATGAACAAGAGTCTGTACTCACTGCTCACTTGGCCAGCCAGAGCGGTTTCAGAAAATCCACCATAGACCATTTTAGCCGGTCCTTTAAAGAGGCTACCAACAGTCTGGTGAGGACCACAGAAGATCTCCGATGCTGTGAAAAACCAACAAGAAGACTTGCAGCAAAAGATCGCTTGTGGAGCAAGCAGACGCTTGAAGGTGCTCCGTACCAGGACAACGACGGGTACTGTCCTGACCTAGAGCTGAGTGACTCTGAAGCAGAAAGTGATGAAAACAAAGAGCAAGTGAGGTTAAGACGAAGTAGCTCAGAAAGAGACAGCCCAAGTAAGGACTTTGGAAAAGATTGTCACAATAGAAACAAAAAGAATATGATTTCTCACAGTTCGGTACAAAGGTGATTAGAAGCCCCCACGGGGTAACTCAACCTTTATGTATTCCAGTGTACCAGTGCAAAGCTCAGCATGAAAAGGTTCCAGAAAATAGTCCAGGACCTACGTTCGGAAGAGTTGCAGTAGTGGCTGGGGGGAGAGGAGAGGAGAGAAAACGGAGTAGTTTTGTTCAACTGTGAATTGGCTTGCAGTCTTCGCAAGGTTAACTCAGTTATTGCAAAGTCATGTGAAAGTTGCTGTGTTTTATTAGAGGGTAACATCTGGGAGAGCGTGAAGCAGTGAGTCTCTGCATAAATTCAGGGAACTGCTTCCCCCTTGCCAGTCATGTGCGAGGCAACATGGTTGTGTTTTGTCAGTCTCCTGGTGGTGGACAGGTGTTGAAGAAGCCCTTGCTTTGCTCTAATGTGTTGAAAGGGACTGCAAACGGAGACACTGAAACTGCATTCTTAGAGCACCTGGAGTATGGCTTTGATCCAGCAGCGCACTTGCGGATGTGTTGGCAAGTTAAGCACGTGAAAAGTCCTGATGGTTTCCCCCTGGGAACATTAGTGTTGTGCTCAGATGTCTGAGCACGTGCCGGTGTGCTCTGCTGGATCAGGCCCGAAGTGACTACTAAGTGACGATCCCCTTCTGCAGGAGGCTTTGAACCACAGTGGCGTTTGCAGGCTCCTTGCGGAGGGTGGAAGCAGGCGTCGCTGGCGCTGCCAAACTCGCTGACCTCTAGACGTGCCCCCGTTCCCTGCTCTTGCTGAAGATTGTGTTTCTCTTCACAATAATTCGCTTATTCTGTAAATATACAACTTGTAGTACTTAAGTTTTTTTTTAATCTCTGTACATAGTTGCTTGTTGTGGGATGCACTTGTAAATATTTTACCCAGCTAACAAGTACAGATGGCTAATTTTGTGGATAGTGTTTACAAAAGTAGATGTACTACTTCAAAGAAAAAATGCTATTTGACACTTAAATTTAGGCAATCACGAGTGATGCCAGGTTCCTCTTAAAGCTGAGAGTTCGTGTCCAGAGGTGTTCGTACCTGGTATTTTTAAACTAAGCTGACTTAGAAATCATTTTATTTGGACTTCTTATGCGGGCACAAATTTTCAACCCTAGGTGCCAGAATAAAAGGTGTAGGAGCCTGACTTCTGGCATCTAGGTCTGTAAAATTTTAGCCAGTCATCATTTGGCATATAGGGTTTTTTTAATTGCTGAAAATCTATTATAATTTTATTAAGCTGCTTTTCAGCCTCTGGACCAGTTGCTGTTTCCCAAACTAACTTTTTTTTTTAATGTCCTTTCAAATTAGCAGTTGTTAAGCATTTAAGTGATTAAATTTAAGCCAGTGCTGAAGAAGGGAATCCTTTTCTGTTTTTTTAATGACAGGGGAGTTTTGTTTGAATGCAAACAAACTTTTTGCGTTCCAGATGGTGTTGTGTTGATCAACAAATTAACTGCACTGTTTTTTCTCTGAAATGCTGTATATTTCATAAATATGCGACATCCTCTGTCCCGCATTGATGGCTGAAAAGGGCTGTGGGTTGTGAAAGGCGAAAGGCTCATCCTATACCTCCCTTTTGCTGAGGGTTCTTTTTGTCTGGACACAAAAGGTGTTCGCCACCCAGCATGAAGTTAACTATGCAGAATCCAAACAACCACTTGTTATTCTTCATGATCTTAATTTATTGCTTTTAGCTTGGGAAATGGCAACAACACTTTGAGATTTGTTTAAAAACTTGAAATCACCCGAGTTGCAACAAGTCAGGGGCTGGAGGACTTTTCAGTAGTGTAATAAAAAAGAAGAGTGAACTTGGCAATTCTGCTCTGTTTGCTTCATGCATTTTTTTTTTCCCACTTCTTGATTTTCTGTATATTTGTGTAATTGATCTTTCTAGAGCTCTATCTTCAAAAATCTTTCTTTTGGTGTAAATATGCAGTAGCATTTTAGGTTTCTACATATTTTATTTTAATGGGAAATGCTTTGTGTTCTAAGCCATGGGCCATTCAGAATAAGTAAACAAGTGTCTGTTCATTTGTACTCCAGTTCCGGTTCTCTCAGTTCTCCTTCAATATTTATTAGTAATCCTCTCTCACTGGTCATGAAATCTTATGAAGCTTATATTGGGAACGCTTATCTGGGAGGTCACCAAAGTGTTCTTGGTGTTTTGTGGCCAGAAGTCTATGACAAGAAGGGAGAGGAAAATGGTGCTTCAGCAAAACTCAGAGTTTCTGCTCTTCTGGGGTTATTAATTCAGTTGTTTCCAGTCTGGGCAATGGTTCTGCTAATTCTTACATGATTTTAATAGATACATGAAGGAGCCCTTGGTTATGTAGTTCTCAAGTATTGTCCCTAAAGTGCATTTGCTAGTTTTTATTGTGTGTTCGGTGGCTAACTGTTTGAAGTATTACCTCTTAACCTTATTTGTCAATTTTTTTTGTTTGTGTTTTTTGCATTTTGTTTTATATATATAAATATATATATATATTCAATTTTCCAAGAAGGACTCGGTCTTTTTCAGATGTCCCCTTTTTACAAGTACTTTTTCATTAAATTATGAAACTGCTAACAGTATTTTCATTTGTTGTGATTTATTCAGGGCTTTAACCCTCTCTGTCTGACAGGTTGTTAAACCCATCAGTCGAAGAGCAGCACCACGTCCATCAGGAGTAAATGATTTCTGCGGAGTTGGCAATACTTTAACAAGTATCAAGGAAAACCTTTCCCCTTCAGCCTCTGGAAAAGTTGCTGAACACTAATTTGCTGTGTATAGCAAATACTCCAAGCCTCGCTTTTGTTTCTGCCTAGCTGAGCAAACGTAACAGACCACTTGCCTCCCTGGCCTCATTTTTTAATGTTTGCTTATGCCTTAGTATGACTGTTTTTCCCGGGCTGGACAAATTCAGTTATAGAGGAAGAGCCATAGCCAGGCCTTCTGTCTCATCCCTCTTCTTTGTGCACTTGTATGCACACACAAATGAATACGTAACAGGCAGCTATTGCCGTGTGTGCGTGCAAAGGACAAATCGGTGCAAGCGAGTTCCCGGGTTGGTGTTTTGTTGGCTTCGCATGACCTGTTGCTGTAGTTCCCCCTGCTCCCACAGGCTGGTGCTGTGATCTACCTTGTTGGCAGAGAGGAGCTGCTGCCTGTTGCCAGAGCAGGGAAGAAGGCAAAACGGAGGAGGAAGATGGAGTGAAAGGAGCAGCTAGAGCTGCACAAATCGATCCATTGGCATCCCTCCTGTCCTGATCAGCTTGGTAGCTGGCAGCGTTCAAGAGGGACAGGGGATTTGTAGTCTGTGTGCTGGAGGCAGTGGTGACTCTCCTGCCTGCAGCAGGTCAGGCAGTGACACAGCAAGCAGAGTGGCCAACATACCTGTGGCCTAGCAGATGGCCAGGAGTGGCTGAGTAGGTGGACGCAGGCAGGCCAGGAGCAGAGCTGGAAATGGGTTGGGTGAAATGGAGCAACAAGTCCCTCAGCTGAGAAGAAAACAGGAATAGGGAAAAAAATGGGAAAAAAAGCCATAAAAGTGCATACAGAAGAGAGAAAACAGCACTTGAAGTGGCAGTAAGTGATGGATTGTCAGCTGTTTTTCAGGACCTGGATTTCTCCTTCCTTAAAGGAGTTCTTGCAACAGATTCCAGCAACAGACTTTTTTGTGACGTTCTTACTGGCGGTCTCCTGTTCCCTTTGCAAGCGCAATCTGCTTGTGGCTGGGATGTATGGGAAAGACAGCGCCAAGGAAGAAAACTGGTATCCCCATTATTTTGGAAACAGTTGCTATTGGTTTGAGGAGTCTTTACAAGTTAAGTAAGTGTGGTTACTGGTTGACGGTAACCGGGGCCAACCTCTCACAAGCACTAATATGGGCTATGCGGTGATTTCCAGCACCATCACTTCTGCATTTATGCAGGGAAACTTTTCTCAGCTGTAACTTGCAGATGTCATTTGTAAAATGTTTACTTTGCACCACGAATCCCAAACCATAGGAGGAGGAATTACAAATGTTTTAACTATTAAAAACAAGCTGGAAATGTTCACTTGATCTTTATGCGTTACCTTCCTGACGAGTAGGGCGCTGCAGACACACGATGTGTATCTGACATGTGGGCGGGATTGAGCTTTACCAGGTGTTCAAAGCCCACCTCTGTGGGCTGCAGAGATAATCCAGTGAAACCTGTCACTTTGATTGTCGTGAATTCCGATGATCCCAGTACTTGTGAAGGTTTAGCACTGCGGGGAATTGACACGTCTATTGGGAAAACATGCTTTTGATGTGAATTAATGAGCAAAAGGAAGCTGCTTGCACAACCTGGGAGGTTGGCATGCAAGGGAAACAATACTGGGGAAGGGCAAGAATGGAAAACAGCCTCAATGCAGCTTCTTTAGGAGGAAGTGAAGACTCGGACTTGTGGGTTCTGGTTTCCTAAGAGATGCCCTGCTATTACTCCTGCTTCTGAGTCTTCCTTTACATCAGATTCATGGCTGAACAGGATTTTCCCCATCCTGAGGTGCAATTCTGCAACACACCCGTCTTGCAGACACCATCCTGGGATAACTGCTTCCAGCAGGCTCAACTCCAAACCAAGGCAGCACATCTGACAACTGCTGTACTCTTCTGGAGCAATGTGACAGAAGAGGATTAAAGTTGATGGCAAGCACAGCTTTCTGAAAGAAGATGTTACATAGCAGTTGGATAAGTTGTTTGAAAATAGCAGATGTGTGTGCCTATTCCTGTTCCTCAAGTTAACCCCTCTTCAGATAGTTTGGACAAGTTTACATGACTGTGTTTTTGTGTAAGGAGAAGCAGCCTCGGATATTTGCACATTAGTTTCCCTGCTTCTGCGAGTACAGATTCCTGATAATCTCTCCAATAGACTTCTTTTCACTGGGAAAACCTCCTGGGTCCGCCTTGCCCTGCCCTTTCTCTGGGACTTTTGTTTCAGGCTGGGCAGACTCTTCCCTCCCATTGCTTAGCTGCTATGGATCTGCCTCACCTAGGTTCCTTATCTAAGGCATTGTTTTAAATCTCCAGGTAGGCTCCACAAACCCTCCTCCAGACGGTTTTTTTCACTGTTTCTGTTGTTTTTCCCCAGGTGCTGCCCCACCCACCCTCACCCCTGGGAAGAGCACTGGGCAGAGGCAGGGACAAAAAGGGTATTTTCACAGAGCTCTGGAGGTGTTCTGCTGGCCAAATTGGTGGGCCAGTGTCCTGAGCAAGAATTTCAGACCTCACCCAATACCAACACGTAAAGGAAGATGCCTTCAAAAAACCTCCTGGTTATGTGAGAGCCCATGAGCTTGTGACCGACATAAAGATATGCCATTCTTCTTATTTTCTGTGGACACAGCAACCACGAGAGGTTAATGTGGCACAAGGTGCCAATAGAATAATACCTATAGAAAGAAAATGTGTTATATGCTGTTCGAGGAAAATGGCTGTGGTTACACCTTTGGAAGTGCAGCCCTTGTAAGGGAAGGAGATATCTGGAAGGGGGGAAATAAATCGCTAAAGTAGCCTACCCGCTTCACCTGAAACCAGGTGTCTGGTTTGCATTCTTTTGTAGCTCATTGGTCTTATCTCAGAAGGATGGTAAGGAGTAGTTAGGGAATTCCTTCCCTGTGATCACTGGCATTTTAGTCTCCATTTGCATCTGGTTGAGTTGAGACAGACTGAAGTAGTTCCCCTTCTTCAAAACTGATGACTCGACCATTGTTCTGTTATCTCTAAAAGGGAGTAGGAGCATTGGCTTACCATTTCCATTCTGATTATTCCTTCTACAAGAAGCCGCAGGCCATCTCTCCTGGCTTAAGGAAGCACAGAGGCAAAAAATTGGATAACCAAGTCATAGTTTACACTCATTACAAACAGCTAATATAGAAAACAGGTTTCTCTCAAGGTGTCTGGTTGAACTCGCTAAATTAAGCTCAGAGTAGTCACCCCAAACCTGCAGGTAATTTGAAGTTTGCTTCTGATTTGGGCCTGAGGAAGGGCTCGGGTGTCTGAAAGCTTCAAACACTGAAAGCACTGTTGCTAAATCAGCTACTTGAATGAAAGATGCTGCCTTTCCCTGAAGTCCCGGCTCTCTAGCACAGCCTCCGTTGTGGCTATAATTTTGCAGCTGCCGTAGCTCATACCAATGCTCTTTTTATTACTATTTTTTTTTATCCCTAGGCAAGCAAAATGCAAATTTGAGTAACGTGGGGTACTAAGAGCAGAAAAGTAAAGCATTAATGAAAAACCTCTTGGCCAAACTCCACTGAAGAACGCTTGCCCTTTCTGAAGCGCCCTGTTCCCCAGCTGCTCCAAGCACAGAGCGGAGGGCTAGAAAGGAACAGGCTGGACATTCAAGCTTTGTGAGGCAGCTTGAGGTGGCAGGAACTAGCACTTACAGGTGCTCCTGTGGCAAAGGAATTGGAGGTGCACATGTGAGAGGTATTGTGAAACACTTGAGAAGCTGGCTGCGCTGGGAAAGGTCATATAACGCGTCTGCTTATGGTGGTGTGAGATGCTTTTTTATGAGACCACAGCCAGTTTATAAGAAAAGAAGTCTGCATAATAAACCAGAATAAGTAGAGGGTACTGTTGCTGGTTGTGTGAGAGAAACTGGAGTTTTAAGGCTAAATGCTTCAGTAACTTCACAGTAATTCAGTGCAATCCACTTAGAAAAGATTTCCTGCTTGAGATTCTTAATCCATTTTGCATCAGCTTCCATGACTGTGATAGCAGTGGGTGTTGGACTTGATGTAACATATAAATTGAAGGGCACAAGTCTGCTGTTTAACACCCTTGTGCCACCTTCTCCCAGAAAGACATTTGCAAACCAGGAAGATTATGTACTTCGGCAAATGTTTGAACTGCATGAATATTTACACATACGTGACAGTGATCATCCAGACTGGTAAACAGACTTCTCAGCAATTTGAGCTCTCCTGGACCTACTTGTTGCTTGCTAACAAATAAAATCTTGATCTAGATGCACGAGTCAATTCCAAGAACTGTATATGGCCCAAAACAAGTATGTGGCAGGGCCAACACTTTCCAGCCAACTGATTGCAGCAAATGATTTTATATTTCTACCTCTGTTCTTGCTCGGCTGTTGGGTTTTGTGTTTTGGTGATTGTAATCATGTATTATCTACTAGTGGTGAATTCCCCCATACTTAGTGTGGTTGCCCTAAAGGGTGTAATTAAGGGCAGGCTTACACTGGCCTAGTGGCTCTTTCGGGTCCAGTGACCTTGGCTCCGTCCCTGCTCTCGGCTGCACTTTGCTCGGCTGTGGAGGAGGCCTGACAGACTCCCTTCATGCAGTGCTTAGAGGCAGCTTTAAGATACTAACATCTGATACGCTGTATTTGCACTTTGTACCCAGCATGGATAAGGATGGGTACAGCCCTCCCACCTTAAACCTTAAACAGAAGTAAAACAAGAAGCTGAAAGCTGCAACAAAGCTCTAAGAATAAAGAAATGGCAGGATTGGGCTCAGAACAACAGGGCCCTTCCAGGAACCAGTATAAGAGAAAAGAAACTTTTCATAACTCTTAGAATCGTCCAGCACCCCTTCTTGCCTGTAGTCCTTAGGAGTGGGGGGATTTTTCCAGCTCTGTGGCACATGGGGCCATTCTCCAGAACTGCTCAGCGCTTCCTGACTGTGGAGAAGGGTAATGGCTTGTGCCAGGCTCTGGGAACCTGCAGTCTGGGTGAAGGCTGTGACTTCACCTTGCAGGACCTCCCATGACACAGATTTACTCCTTGTGCTCTTCATAGTTGTGATAACAAGATTCCCCTTCCCCTGCAAAGCTGGAGGACTAAGTGTGCAATGTGCCCTACCACATGGAATAAATGCTGGGCTACCAGTCATCTCCTTTGGAAGCTTTGCAGGTGCAGCAACTCCCTACTGCTGGGATTTGGAAGCCTCATTGTGGCTGCGATGCAACAGTGGGAATTTCATGGTGGGGAATCCATGTGGAGGCAGCAGCACCTTTGGCAGCTGCCTCTTCTGTGCTCTTCTTTCCCATAGCGAACTTGTACTGGCGGAAGATCTCAGCTGATGTTCTCTGTTAAGGTACCCTCCCATTAATTCCTCCCTTCTACCTTGCCTGGATTAGTCATTACAGAAAAGATAAAGCAGGAGGACTGTCCCACATAACTAGAGATCGAAGATCAAAATATTTGGCACTTTAGAAAAAGACCAGAGTTTATGTTGTAACCTGACACTCACAGAAGCTGTTAATTTTCTCCCAAGGTGTGTGCCAACACACAGCTTGTTTTGATGCCTCCAAACCATGCTGGCAAGTGCCTAAGGCAGCAAGGAGCAGAGAGACTGGCCAGGTGGGTTGAGCATGTGAGTATCTCCTGGTGCTGGATTCAGTAAGCTGTAGTATTGGCTGTGTATCCGAACAGTCTCCTAGTGTGCAAGGACAATGGGAGAGAAGCAAATGTGGCCGAGCTTTTTAAAAAGCGACAATTGCGTTTCAGTGCACTCACAAATTCTCAGTGAATTCTTTGCATACTTCCATTTTTTTACATCTTGGAATCATCTTTCCTTGTAAAATGTATGAAAGAAACAGAGCTACTTTGGCATATTTTGTTCTGGATGTTTGTTTTCTGTGTTGGCACTCACTAATAATTTGCTTGCCTCAGGTCCAAGATTAAATTCTGCTGTTTGTTATACAACACCACATTGGGAAATAAAAAATCCCCCATGTTCAGCACTGAAGGAAGGCTGTGCTAGCCTATAAAATAAAAGCCTGACTAGTCGGGTAAGGTGACAATAAGTTAATAAATATCATGTTAGTAGTCCGTGGAGGGAAGCCTGCATGAAACGTGTTGGTAAGGACATGTAGCCCGTGAACTGTCTAGATATAGCACTAAAGGAAGAAAATGTGACCAATAGCATCTTGTCCTGTATCAGAAACAATGTGGCCAGCAGGACCAGCTCCTGTATTCAGCATTGTGCCCCTTTATTCAGCACTGGTGAGGCCACACCTTGAATCTTGTGTTCAGTTTTGGGCTCCTCATTACAAGAAAGACATTGAGATCCTGGAGCGTGTCCAGAGAAGGGTAACAAAGCTGGTGAGGGGGCTGCAGAACAAGTCATACGAGGAGCTGCTGAGGGAACTGGGGCTGTTTAGCCTAGAGAGGAGAGACCTACAGGTCTACAACCATCTGAGGGGGCTGTAGTGAAGTATGTGTTGGTCTCTTCTCCCAACTGACAGGTGATAAGATGAGAGGGAATGGCCTCAAGCTGCGTCAGAGGAGGTTCAGATTGGACATTAGGAAATATTTTTACACTGAAAAGGTTCTCAGGCACTGGCACAGACTGCCCAGGGAAGTGGTGGAGTCACCATCCCTGGAGGTGTTTAAAAGATGGGTAGATTAAGTCCTTAGGGATATGGTTGAGTAGTGGATGGTACGGGTTGTCTTGATGATCTCAAAGGTCTCTTCTGACCTAGTGAGTTCTATGATTCCAATGTAGTCAGGGTTGCGAGCACGTGCTGTGTGAATAAGAGTAACCCAGTAAAAATGCTTGACAGGAGGTAATTGCCGATAGAATGGGGTATGATAAGGAACACAGAAAATCTGTTATAGAAGCTGTGAAGGGGCTGCCCAGTGAAGGACACCAGTGGGTGCTGTGCGATCACTGGTGCGCAGCACTGGGCTGTGACCCTTGAATAGACGGGCTGCTAAAAGTGCCAGCTGGAAATGAGAGTCTGGCTGGGGGAGAGGCAGGTTTTGGAGCAGCCAAGTTAATCCTGGTCTGCTGCGATGGGGCAGTGAGCCAGCCTGTGCCTAACCCGTGTACCCCAAGTTGCCAAGAGAAGAGACGCAAGAAAGACGCTGAGCTGTTCAGCCGAAGTAGATTTATGTCACTGATCCTTACAGGGATGAGTGAATCCAAGTCAAAAGGCATTTTGTCATGGAATATCGAAGAGGAGAGCTGGCCAAGTTGCTTTTTGCTTTACAGCTTGAGGCTTGGGAGCTGTGGCAGCTGTAGCGCGGAGACAGGCAGGCGCAACAGGGAACTGCGTGTGGGAATTGTGATGCTGGCTGTTTGCCTGGCACCTTTGGAAGCTTTTGAGGCAAGAGAAGCAAAGGAGGGCACGGCATGCTGAAGACACTGGATTTCTGGGTAACTAGGGAAATGCTGCAAGAGCTGTGAAAGAAGTTGGGGGGCCAGGGAAGACAAGGCTCAATAGACACCTAAACCACAGCAAGAAGAATCATAGAATAGTTTGGGTTGGAAGGGACCTTAAAGATTATCCAGTTCCAAGTCCCCTACCATGGGCAGGGACATCCCACCAGATCAGGCTGCTCAAGGCCCCATCCAACCTGGCCTTAAACACCTCCAGGGATGGGGCAGCCACAGCTTCCCTGGGCAACCTGTGCCAGTGCCTCACCACTAGAAAAGGTGTGGAGAAACCAGGCTTTTTGGAAAGCAGCCTCTCCAGAGAGCAGGGAAACATGGGTGCTGCAGAGAGTGATTCAAGAAGTGGATACTAATACAAAAAGTGGAATATTTTTTATTTAAGCTTAAGTAAATTTTTATCTAAGTAATTGTATTATTTTTGAAAGTTAGACAGAATGTCCCTCTGACAGCACATTTTCTTTCAATGTTTTTCCAGAAGCTGTTCATTCTTTGGAGATCTTGCGTTCAGTATGACCTGTGCTGAACAGACATGTCTTTTTCAATGGTCACCCCTATTTGCAGCCTTTCCCTGTCTCAAACGCAAGGTCAGGCGGAGCTGGCTCCAAAGCTCCAGATTAGCAAGAGATCTGACTGTTGTGAAGTTCATAATAACGTTAAGGTTAGACTTTGGAAAGTAACAGAACATGCACAAGATTTCAGGGAAAATTTATCCATATGGAGGTAAGTGGGAAATGATTCTGTCCCAGCTCTTGTCTCGCTGCACCGTTGATGGAGATCGCATTGATGAAGGCCTGATTTAAAGCACTTCTTTCTAAAACTCCAAAACGACCCTTAGAGAGTTTATTTGCCGGCATTTTCGGTACCCAGTGCCACCCTCCTCCCTGCAGCTCCGCGAAGGGGGAGCCGAGCCCCCCCTGTCCCAGCCTGAGCAGCCTCCGCTCTCCTCCTCCCTGGGCAGCACCCCGGGGTTGGGCTGTCGGGGCCCGGTGCCCCCCCGGCTCCCGAGGGGCTCGGCTCCAGGCCTGGGCGGGGCGGGAGGCTCCATCCGAGGGCATCGCGGCCGCGCGCCCCGCGGAGCCGCCTCAGCGCTATAAGAGCGGGAAGGGGGGGGTGACACACACACACACACACACACACACACACACACACGCGACAACTGGGCGTGCGCCTGCGCCGGGGACACAGGTAGGGCCGGCGAGGGGTGCGTGTGTGCTTTGTGGGTATTATGAGTATTTTCTTTTCTAGAGATATGTATTTAATAGCTGTGCAATGCGATATAGGTGTCTGAACGCCGGCGTCCCGGGCGCGGCAGCGGCGCTGGGCATTGCCCTGCCCGGCACGGCTCCCCCCTCGACCCTTAGGTCGGTTTTTCCTTTTTGTTATGCTTTTTCCCATCTCTTTTTTTTTTTTATGGAAGGTAAAGGCAGGATGGGGCGTCCTCCTGCCTCCCCTCGAGAGTTGGGATTCGCTTCCCAGCAGGCTCCCGAAAACGCCGGTAAATAAACTCTCTAAGGGTTGTTTTGGAGTTTTAGAAAGGAAGGACCCTCTCAGGGCTGGGCGGCAGGAGAGAGCCCATCTCCGTCAATGGCGTGCAGCGGGACAAGAGCTGGGACAGAACGGATTTCCCGCTTAAATACATAAGGATAAATTTTCCCAGAAATCTTATGCATTCTATTAATTTCCAGGGACTAATTTTAATGTCATTATGAACTTCACAACAGTCAAAACCCCCTTGCTAATTGGGAGCTTTGGAGCCAGCTCTGCCTGACCTTGCATTTGAGACAGGGAAAGACTGAGAACAGAGGTGGTCACAGAAGGAGAAACATCTGTCCAGCACAGATCATACTGAACACAAGACGTTATCATCTCCAAGGAGTGAGCAGTGTCTGGAAAAACACTGTCTAAAAGGAAACATGCTATCAAAAGGATGTTCTAACTTTAAAAAAAATACTAATGCTTAGATGAAAAGTGGGGGAATGGGTATAAACTGGAGAGGGGCAGATTTAGGCTTGATAGAAGGAAGAATTTCTTCACCATAAGAGTGATGAGGCACTGGCACAGGTTGCCCAGGGAAGCTGTGGATGCCCCATCCCTAGACGTTCAAGGCCAGGTTGGATGGGGCCTTGGGCAGCCTGATCTAGTGGGATGTCCCTGCCCATGGCAGGGGGGTTGGAACTGGATGATCTTTAACATCCCTTCCAACCCAAACTATTCTATGATTCTATGATTCTAAACTTGCTTAAATCAGAAATATTCCATTTCTTCGTAGTAGTAACCACTTCTTGTATCAGTGGGGTCTGGGATGGACGAGCGTGGAGTTGGAAGAGCAAAGTGGGCAATCGGTGCTGGCATTGCAAATAAACTCCTTTCCTCTGTGCAAGTGAAACCACTCTTGGTTGAAAATGCATCTCTAAACCAGCTGCGGACACAAATGCTGGTTTTCAGACCTGGGGGTTGGTTTTATGCGTGCTCGCTTTTGGCAGGTATGTAAAACCAGACTGGTTTTCCCCACAGGAATGTCATCCATTAAGATTGAGTGCATCGGCAGCGAGGGCAACAGGCTTGGGGAGTCGCCTGTCTGGGATGAGAAGGAGAGCGCCCTTCTCTATGTGGACATCACGGGTAGGAAGGTGTGCCGCTGGAGCTCTGTCACCAACCAAGTGCAGGCCATCTCAGTGGGTAAGGAACAGCTGGAAAAGCCCTCTGCTGAAGGAGCGTAAGAGTTGTGCATCGTTGTTCTGACTTGGCCCTGTGACCTTGCCAAAACAGGCAGGACTCTTGTAGGTGATGCTGAATGGTGCTTGTCTTCATAGAATCGTGGAATGGTTTGGGTTGGAAGGGACCTCAAAGATCATCCAGTTCCAACCCTCCTGCCATGGGGGCTGCTAGTGCAGCCAAGGTAGCGGACAACTCCCATCTTCTGGGGCAAGGAAATTTCTCCCTAAAACCTAACTGTGCTGGACGAAAGAGGTCACTGAGGCTTGTGCTGCATGCAGAAACAAATACAATGACTGGCCAGAATTGGTCCTGAGAACTTCTCTTGTGATTTTGTGCTACTGGATCACACTCGATCTATTTCTCTTCCATCTTAATTATTCTCTTCTACTCCTCCTTTGTCCCAGAGGTAAGGGTCACCAAAACTCTCCTCATCTTGATGTCTGTGGGAGTATTGTTGCTGATTTGGATGAGCAGTGCCTGCAACATCTGCTTTATTAGAAGGAAGTCTCTCATAGTGATTTAAGAAGATCTTTTTTTAAGGTAACAATGTCACCAGCTAAAGTTTAAGTATTTATTCCAGAAAAGAAGAGGTGTGCTAACTCTCATAAAGAGTTGCAGATTTACTTCTGGATCTGATAACATGAATATTTGTCTGAAGACAGTTCCTTAAATGGGTTTGGTACTTGGATTTATTAATTCCTTGTGTTCATTTACACTCAATGAAAATAACTTGCTCACCCACAAGCTGTTCCAGTTATTCACAGTGAATTGATCTGGACTTGTCAGCTTTTCAAATTACTGTAGTTACCAGTTTTAAGATGAGAGAAGGCCTGAACCTGATTTTGGAAACATTGCTTCCCAAGTTTGTTTCCTCTTGCCTTAGCTGAAGGAGTGTGATTCTCCCTGCCTCAGCCCCTGCCAACTCGGACCTGCACTCCAAGGTGTAATATTTTACATGCGGCCTTTCTGGAGATGTAGAAGTGTTAGTAGCTTAACTAGCTACTCTTTCTTTTTTTTTTCCCTAACTTCCTTCTGTTTCCTCTGCTTGGTAATAAATTGGATATAATTAATAGCTGTGCCTTTGGGAAAACCATGATTTAAAGACCAAAAAACGCTAATAGCTAGAGTGTCATGTGATTAAATTGTTGGGTTGATGTCCAAAGTGGAAACGGAGAAATTACTCATTACTGAAGCTTATGGAGAATTACAACAACCCCACACTTAGCAACAACTTCAAATGCCCTTTTCAACTCCACAGGGAAAACACCACTCCATACATAACTGTGCCTGAGGGCAGACCTTATAGGTCAATTCTCTGTTTGGCATAAAACAGGACTGCAAATAAATCAATTTCTGTGGGCACTGCTTAACAAAGCCCCCCAGGGTGGCTGCAGACTGAGCCGGGTGCAAGGGCTGATGCTCGTGCTCTATGTGTGCTGTGAACAGTAGGGTGGCTGTATCTCTCTTGATAACCCCACAAACCGCATTCCCCTGGGGTGCTTTGTCAGGAAGGCACGGGGCCCTTCCTGTGGCTCTAGGGGTGTCCTGGGGGCCGAGACCTGCAGGGACAGGCAGGCAGGGGTGTACAGGCTGCAGTGCTTGGGAGCTGCTCCCCCCAGGGTTGGAGAAACACCTTGGGGGCAGCCCTGGTGGAAGGTTGCCTGCGGGCCGTGGCCCCAGCTGCTTACTGGGGGAGCAAATGGAAAGTTGTATTCCCACAGACTGCCAGCACAGCCCTTGCTGCCTGCACAGGCAGAAAACCGCTTTTATTGGGATAGTTACTGGCAATTTGAGAGCAGCAAAATGACTTCCTTTGGTAGGGGCCACGCATGGCTGAGGGGACTCTGCCGACCCCTCTGTGCTGGCATGAGAAGGGGAGGTGGCACCCGCCAGCGTCTGGGAGTCCCAAACCACTAGCAGCCTCGCATCTCCAGGTGAAGGAGTTGCTGAAATTGAGCTTGCCGTCAGATGTGCAGCTGGGGTGTTGGGGGCAAATAGCATTTAGAATTTTAGCATGGTGGTGGTACAGCTGCTGGGGCAGCAGAGGGAAGGAGTGTCCTGAGCCAAGTGCAAGCAGCCAGAAAAGAGCAGCTCCTTTTGGCAGCGGTGGTGGCTGGTAGTGATTATGAGTGTTTGTGAAACTATTGCCTAATTATACCTTTGCAAATCTATGCATACAAGAAATGGTTTATTTTTCAATTAGAAAGCTGGCATTTAGTCCCATGCGTATTCCTAAGTCTTGTGTGTTAAATAAATGTCTCAGATTTTATTGCGCTGTTTAAAGTTATTGTTCCTTATGTCGTGCCTGGCTTTTACAGAATTATTTTCTTTACTGTTGTTTCTCTGTTTGTGTGTTTGTTTTTTTTTAAAATTCCTTTACAATAACCAGTTGAGGCTTTATAGTATAATAGCTCAAATAAATGTAAACTAACTGTGGAACATTTACTAATTTTCTGCTTTGCTTTAGTTCTACCACTCCTTGGTGTGGTTTTGGTGCTGCTGGAGCTGTGTCTGAACTGCACAGCAGAGTGTGGTGCGAAGTGCGTCTCCCCTGCTGTCCCAGGGCAGAGACACTCTCTGCTTCTGTGAATTATGACTGAATGGCTGTGCAGGGCTGGTTTACTCAGGAGCTGTGCTAAACAAACATAGTTGCTCCAGAGCTCTTGCGGCCATCAGTTTTTCCCTTGGGGAAGGGGAACTCACTCAGTAGCCTGTTCTGAAAAGTTTATGTGCCTGTACCTGTCCCCTTTTTATGTTTTTTTTTAAAAGCACATAATCATTACCAGCACCTAGTTCTGCTGTCACCCTCAGGAGCAGTGGGAATACTCAAGTTCCCTGAGTTTGTGTCCCAAGCAGGTGATTCTTTTCATAGCACTTTCTGTGTGCTTTAAGTATGTTTCCTTCCCATGTAAGGGTCTATTTCTCTGTATTTAAACATCAATTTTGTTGTCAGAAAATAAGTTATTTCTCTTGCCCATGGTCTCACTGAGTTCGATATGACTCCGTGTCTCAAGTGGGTAGGAAATAAATGTCTCTTCATAGCACACATCTTTTTTTCCATTTCACCCTGTTTCTAGATGCTCCTGTGAGCTCCGTGGCTCTCCGAAAATCTGGGGATTACATCATCACCCTTGGAACCAGGTTTGCTGCTTTGAAATGGAAAGAACAGCAGGTAACCACCATTGAGCATGTGGACAAGGATAAACTGAACAACCGATTCAATGATGGGAAAGTAGATCCTGCAGGGAGGTATTTCGCAGGTATGCTGCCAGTGGTTCTTTCCTTCTGCTGCTCTGTTTGGTTTTGGTGACAGAATGCAGTGATCAGTTGTGGATGCAGCAAGCGTTTGTTCATAGTTAAATGATGGGGATTTTCATTGTTTTCTTCAGACAGAGTTTAATCCCATTTGCAAATCTATTTGTAGCAACTGGACACCATTCTATCTGGCCTACATTTTTAGAAAGGAGCCCACTATTCAGAGCCTGCTTGGTGTAAGACAAAGGACTTGCCTCCTTCCTGCTGGCATGCTTGTTTTGGATACTCTCAGGGTGCCAACACAAAATACTTCTCCAGCAAGAAATTTATAGTACTGTAGGTTTTGTTCTTCATAAATTAGGATTTATAGATGGTATTTCTAAAAACTATGTGTCTGTTCAGCCTGGATGAAAGAAGGCTCAGAGAGATCTTACACACACAGGTAAGTAAGTACCTGATGTGGGGAGAGTAAGGAAGAGGGAGCCAGGCTCTGCTTGATGGTGCCCAGTTATGGGAACAGAGGCAAAGGGGACAAACTGAAATTCAGGAAATTCAGTTTAAATGTAAGAAAACTCTTTAGTGAAGATGATCAAATAGTGGACACATTGTCCAGAGAGGCTGTGGAGTCTTCATCTGTGGAGATAATCAAGGCATAACAGTGCCCTGTGCAGCCTACAGTGTCTGACACTGCTCTGAGCAGGGCGTGGGCTCAAATGATCTCCAGAGGTGCTCCATCATCCTGTCCTCTTGTATTTTAAAACACTGTTCTGTGCCTCTGCCCTGAAATTGTGTCCCCAGGCTCACCTTAACTTGCTTTTACCCAGCCTGTCAAGAGCCAGTCTCAGCTTCCAAGTTCAAGCCACAAAGATCAGATTTGGTTTTGAAGAGGCTTTAGTAACACCCATTCTGAGGAAGGAGGAAATTTTATTCCAGTCTCTGCTAGACATTAAGATTTGTGGAAAGTTAAATGCTAACCATACCTTTCTTAGTATTTGAATGACTGAATAAAACATTTTGCAGAAATCACATTGCACACTGTGTCTGCCATAGCTCAACGAAACACCAGAAGCTTTACTTTGTTGTCTGCTGCTAAAATCTGCCTTTCTGTTTTGCTTCTAACTCAGTTTCTTCCCCCACATTGTGTTCTTTTATGATGACTGTGTGGTCATCATCATAGCAGTGGGCTGCCACCAAACCTGAAGGAGAGGCAGTTCACCACTGAAACCGCTTTCTCCCCTTTGGCTCTCTACAGGTACAATGGCTGAGGAGATTCGACCTGCAGTGCTGGAAAGACACCAGGGTTCTCTCTATACGCTCTTCTCCGACCTCTCAGTAGTGAAGCACTTTAATCAGGTGGACATTTCTAATGGGCTGGACTGGTCACTGGATCACAAAACCTTCTTTTACATTGACAGTTTGTCCTACTCCGTAGATGCC
The DNA here is from genome assembly GCF_017976375.1 of Cuculus canorus. NCBI lineage: Eukaryota > Metazoa > Chordata > Aves > Cuculiformes > Cuculidae > Cuculus > Cuculus canorus. The sequence continues at coordinate 70,871,924 of NC_071401.1, forward strand.
TTTGACTATGACCTCCAAACTGGAAAAATTGGTATGAATTTTTGTATTCTAACATAATCCTTTTTGGCTTAAGGTTGTGATTTCCATTCTGGTTATTATGCAGACATGATCAGAGCTTTGGGAGGACTTCTTCAGAAACCTCCTTAGAACAAAAAAACAGAAGCCATATTAACATTCATCTGCACCTGTGTAGGCTCCTAGCTCAGACTGGTCAGAGGCTGTTGTTGATATTATAAAGTATTTAAATGGCATGGCGGGGTTTGACTCTTAATCTAGACTACTGTTACTATACACAGTGCATATCTGATCTGTCTGTATAAAGAGGGCAAAGTGTTTCTTTTATGGCTAGATTTCTGTGGCTCTGTGTTTCTTATTCATCATAGGCAAAGTCACAGAAAAGATTGTAGTCTTGTGCAAAACCTCTCGTAGCTTCCAATAGATTTTTTTTTCAGCCTGTTTTGTTTTTTGAAAAATAATCTTTTCAGTGAAGATTCTGCAGACTAAAGCAACAGCAGGAAAGCAGTAACTCAAAACTCTTCTTCCTTTATTTAAAACAAAACAAGCCCTTAAGGCCTTCTACAAGCTTGGGCAAAAGAAAAATTCCAGTGACTTGGACTAGTAATCTGCTTTTGAGTACATGAACTGCAGTATTTTGCTTTAAAAGAACCCAGTCAATTTGATATTTAGCTTTAAAACTGTGAATTGAAAGTCTTATTAGGTCTATAGCATTTTGTCCCAATGTTTCTCTTCTGTGTCTTACAACTGAGTTTTTCTTTAGGAAATAGAGTGGTTCTCCTCTTTCTCTGTCTCGCACTTGCTCTCTTTCTTTCTGTGGGCAATCTGACAATCCCCAGGAGCGCAAAGGAAACTAATTTCAAATATTGCTACATATGAGAAACATTGAAGTTGTCAGAGCATAAAATAAAAAATGTTGGAAAGTTGGTTTTAATTTTCTTTGATAACAGTGGATGAAAGTTCAGATAGAGTTTGGTTTGAAGTTGACAGTATGCCTTTGAACTTGATGGTTTTCCTAATTCTGTGTTTATATAAACTCTCAGTTTATATATCTGAAGGTCAGTTTTGTGTTTGAACGGTGATTATTGGCACATTCCAGCAATGTGTTTGAAAAGTCTCCAGCTCTCTGACTGAAAGCGACCCATACTTCAAATGATCCAAACTGCTTTTAGAACAAGTAATTAATTTTCTGGTTATATATCTCATTAAATTATTCAGTTATTCATTTAATATTGTAAGTAGGAAGCTTGAGTGGTGCACTAGGAAAGTAAACCAGAAAAAAGGATTGTGCTTCCAATGGATAGAAACTGATCCACAGGCTTTCTCGCTGAGAAAAAACTCTCAGGAAACAGAGCAGCAGATGTGATCTCTTTCTTTAATGTGCAAAAAATCAGGACTCAGGACTACTGTTATTTGAAAATAACAGTACAAATAACTCTGCTGGGCTGGGACTGATAAAAATTTTAACAACGGTCTCACTCAGTTTTGTTGTGTTTTTTTTCTACCCTTCAGGCAACCGTAGGAGTATATACAAGCTGGAAAAAGAGGAAAGCATTCCTGATGGGATGTGCATTGATACAGAGGGCAAACTCTGGGTAGCTTGTTACGATGGTGGGAGAGTGATTCGTCTTGACCCTGAGACAGGTGAGTCCTTGCAAAGGATGGACTGGAATTAGAATTTTAGAATAGTTTGTGTTGGAAGGGACCTTAGAGATCTTCTAGTTCCAACCCCCTGCTATAGGCAGGGACATCCCACTAGGTCAGGTTGCTCGAGGCCCCATCCAGCCTGGCCTTGAACACCTTCAGGGATGGGGCATCCACAGCTTCCCTGGGCAACCTGTTCTGTGTTTAAAAAAAGAAGAAGCAAAAGCAAAGAATGAGAGGAGTTTTTTTATCCTCGTGTAAATGATATATCTGCTATTTTTTAAAAACACTACTTTTTTTAAAAAATACAATCCTATGTCCCTGTTCTCCAAAGTCAGCTTTGTGAATAAGTCTCCTTTTCTTCCCAGCCTTTGTGGTGCTGGAAAAGGTAAAGTTGCTGAGATTACCATTAGACTTGTGAATTGTTTGAATTAGCATCCTTTTGCATCCTCCAAACTTAAAATCAGAGTTTACCTCATTGATAAATAGAAAAGATGACTTAAGCCATTTTTTGCCTTGTTTCTTCAGCACAGTGTATTATTTTGGGAAGCCGATGAGGTTAATACAAGTCCCACATGACACAGATGCCAGCAACACTTTTTTTTTAATTGTTGAAAAGTATTTACACAGTAAATTTTGCAATTAAAATAATAAAAAGTATTTAATGAATTCCACAGCATTTTGTCATTCCCGCAGTAACATCTTGGGTGTGCCCATTGTCTGAGCCTGTCCTTCATTGCTACTCTCATTTGGACTTTGGTGGTCTGCCAGGCGCAATTACTCTGGGTAAAAAATGTGCATAAAGCACTTCAGGGAGACTGAACTGCAGTGTCTGAAAGGAGCCACTGGGTAAGAATGGGAGCATGATTTTAACAGATCCCAGACAGCACAGGTTTGCATAATGCAGCATAGGAGCAACTGCACTTGGTTCCATCTGGGATCTCTTGAACTCAGGTCCAGCCCTAACGGAAGCCTTGGGGTTTTGTGGGCCTACAAATTCAGGGGTGCCAGAATCCCTTGATGTGTGCCGCCTCTGCATTGCACACACTGGCACACACCTGCAGCAGGTGGGTCAGGCTGCAGCCTCTCTTCTGTCTCTGCCGGAACCTCCTGCTTGAGGCTCAGGCTGTGCTTTTCCCCTCACTTTTTGATTTGTACTCATCTAAGGTCAGCCTGCAAGATTTCCTCCTGTCCTGCGGAGTGTGTGCCCCAACCCTAGGAGGAGGAAGGTCCAGGTGGATGATCCCAGCAGCTCTGGGACCTGTTTCTGGTCCCACATCCTCTCCCTGTTGTGGGCAGAGCACTCCTTGGTGTGACCTCTTCCAGCCCTTTGAATGCCCTCACGGAGCAGTGGACTCTACCTCCTCTCTGATTCGCTGTTTCTACCTTTTCTCCTCCATTGCTTTCACCTTCTTCATTTTTTTTCTACTTGTTTTCCCTTTCCTCCTCCCTTTTGGAGGTGTTTTATTAAGGGAAAGCAGATGGGAGTAGTGTCCATAAGCAGATGCATAGGGAGACTGTAAGAATAGGGAAAGCAGAGTATATATATCCCTAATGCATTCCCAGCTTTCAGCTGTGCTTAGCTCAGGGTCTTTCAGAGCTGCATGTGATATCCGTGTATGGGCAACTCGCAGTGCATTTCCAAGTTTCTGTGAACATGTTCTGTTTCCCCTAGTCCACATAAAACTCCCAGCACCCACAGTGAACAGGAGCAGGAAGTTTCATGGACAGATGTTAAAAAGAGCCACCTTCTTTGTGAGCATCTCGTGCTTATCTGCTCTCTCTGTGCTATCATTTTAAGAGAATGTCTAAAGTCTGCAGTTTGTCAGATTCTGAGTGAGTTGTAACTATTCAGGGAGATAACCCAGACAGGTTTGAGGAGAACTCCATGAAACCCTGTCTTTCAATGCACAACAGCTATTGAGTGTCGCTTGAATGCCTGTCAGCCAGTTGCAGATACATCCACTGATAAAGAGCTCATCTAAAGCACGTGAAGGATTTTCAGGTTTCGTTGACAGTAAAGCTTGAATTGCATTCTTAAGGGAATGGATGAGGAAACTTGTCTGTTTGGCATCTTTTCTAAGTGAAGGTTTTGAGGTTCTGGATGAAGCAGCTTTTCATGTTGAAGCTTCTTTAGCCTGGGTAGCCGATACCTTTAGGTTCAGGATGTGCTACGGGAAAGGCTGTGATGGCTGATTGCACTGAGTTTGCAAAGAGCTCAAAAGGGATGTCTAACTTGTACATTGCCAAGTCTTGTCTTACCTTCCAGTCACTTAGTGACCTGCTAGTTTTGTGTTATCATGTATTTTAATTAGGAATTAAATATTTTCCAATTCTTCCTAATGATATTTCTTATCCTTTGATTGTACAGGGTCTAAAAGATCTGCTAAGTTTCTCTCTTCTACAGCTATCAAACATAGATGAATATGTCAGATGGATTTCAAAGCATCCAGGTGCAGATGTTCTTTCATCTCCGTGAAGGTGTTTCTCATTTTAGAGCTTTGTAAATAGTATCTTTCAGGCTGTTATCTGCTGAGACCACTCTGCAAGTACAGTCAGGGTCTCTTCCCTTGCCTCTGGAGCTCATGCCTCTTCTCCTACAGTGGATATTTTTTCCCTTTGAATGTCTTTACCACTCATTTTCTCCCAGATCTAGTGTCAGCCAATTTCTAGGGTGACCTCTGGAGTGTTTTATAAGCCACCGTGTAGCCATGTAATCTTTCCACTGCCAGCTGACTGAATAATAACAAAATGCTGCTAAAGCCAGTTGTCTTGTGACTCCTGTTGGTCCTTGTCACTCGCAAGTAGCAGACAGGACTTCTTCTCTCCCAGTTTTGTAGGTATTTTGAGAAAACTGCTGGTCTGAGGGAAGCAACAGGTAACCAGACATGCATGTCTGACAATCTAAACACCATTACACTGATTTTGATTTTTCACTTTGATTTTTACTTTGGCCATCGTGGGTCAAAGCATGTGCCAAATAAGCTGCTTATACAGCATCAGGAATCCCAGAGTGCTGAAACTTCTCTGGCTGTTCTATACAAGAGGCTCTTTCACCACTGCTCTCTCACTGTTTTCTTTTCTTTACTTTGAGATTAAAAGACAGTTTGAAAGCATCCAGCCGTTGTGTCAGGGTTTTCAGTGAAAATTCCCTCTGAGTCCTGTATTCTGGATGTACTGGTTACATCCATACTAGCAAGTAAAATGAATCAGGAGATGTCCTTTAGTCCTGTACCATATGGGATATCGTAGCTTATTTTGCACAGACAGGCTGTTTTCACACACCAAAACAGATCCCACACTGTCTCTGGGGAGCTGCATACCCAACTAGGTGGGCAAATATTGTGCTAAGACTACACCAATGTCTTAATAATGTGGCTCTGGTTTTGCTTGTGCCCTGTTTAGTGCTGTGGTATGGGTGAAGCTGTTTGGTCTGTGCTTTTGTCAGTTCGTTGCAGTCCTGCAAGGGTCCAAAACACAGTTTGTTCTATAAGGGAAAAGATTTAGAGCACATAAAAGGAGTGCTTGCTTTGATAATCACCTCCTAGGAAATGGTGCCCCACTCTGAACTGGCCCAAAAATTTCTCATAGTTGTAAAGTAGGGCAAACGTAACACTTTTTCATTCTCCTTCTAGGGTTCCCAACACCAAACCTACTCTCCTGCTATCGCAACACATCACTAAGCAGTTGGTTGCTGTAAGGGGACCAAGCCCCACATGCAAGGGAGAGGCCAGGGAAATTATATGTTTTGTAAGGAGATTAATGTGCTTTAGCATTATTTCCGGAAAGAGAGATTCAGTTGTTGCTAAGTAAAATAGGCGTGGTGGGTATAGGCAGTTATTGCTGAGAATTAGGAGGAATTTTATAAAAATCTGCTGTAAGGTGTCTCAACAGACTTCTGGATAAGGCTGGAGGCAATCTGTTTGCTACTCTTATTAGGGCAGTAGCTATTTGTTGGAGTAGTAAATGTGTACAATTATTTATGGTAGCTCTTGTAAACTTTATTTATGTTAGTTTCTTGTGACCTTAAGGCATGTCCCATGATCCCTATTTCATGCAAGCTTGATTTGAAAGGATACTGAAATTTCAGGAAAAACTTCTAGGAATTATTCTTCCTTAACTGCAGGCAGTAGAGGTGTAGCACGAGGTATGCCTCAGTAATGCTGCATGAGTTCTGCTTGCTCCAGGCTTCCTTTGTAGTTAAAACTAGGGAAGTCAGCAGGTCTAGGGCATGATTCATGTGACCTATTTTAGGAAGGCATTGTATCCCATTTCCATTGACTGCATGGGCAGCCTAGATGATGAGCTCCCATGCAGATGCCTGCACTGTGGATGCTAGCATTTAATTAGATGACAGGCTGGGTTTGGAAGTGAGAATTGTTTGTGATAATTGAGAGTGAAACTTGTCAAATGATGCCTCGTCAACATGTGGTTTACAGAGCCTGGTTTCTCCCTGTTGTGATGCTCATCAGTATGCTGAAACTCAGCATTAGCCTCCCCTGCACTGGTACCTGCTTTTGTGGAACACTTGGCTCCATGCCCGTGATAATTTGTTTAAATTCCTTGTAGTAAGTAGATGATCAGGAAATGGCATACATGTTTTTCTCCAGGAAAAAGACTCCAGACTGTGAAACTTCCCGTTGACAAGACAACTTCCTGCTGTTTTGGAGGAAAGGATTATTCTGAAATGTATGTGACTTCTGCCAGTGACGGGATGGATAAAGAGGGGCTTTCACGGCAACCACAGGCGGGCAGGGTTTTCAAGGTGAATTATTCTTTTTCCTTTCGTTTTAGAGGACCGTTTTTTTCTCTTCTTCATTTAGGTAGCAAAACAGTTGAAGTGGTGGGAAGCAGGAGAAGCGTGATTGTTAGAGTATCAGTCATATATGTTAAGCTGTTGTTTGTATTTCTGGTTGCAGGACAAGAAAGTTAAATTGATTTAAAGGTTTGAAAATACTTTCAGGTTTAAGTTTGTAACAATGCTGGTACTGCAAGTTTTTTATGCTGTCATCTCTTTCTACTGTTCCCCTTCCTAACACAGTTTGATTTTTCTATTTATTATGGAAAGAACGTATAAATACTCCTGCACCTTAATCAATGGCAAATAAAAGCATCTGCTTTTATTTGTTTTCTAGTTAACTAGAAGCAAATTATCTCTTTAAAAATTAGTCACCTTAGGATTTTTTTTTTAAAGCCCTGCTCTCCCATATGGATGCATACCAAAGGTTACATTGTGAACTGCAGAATTAAGGCTTAGTAGTATCTGAGAAGAGGCTTTTTGGGAATGGACTCTGGCCCTCAGTTGCGTAGCTTTAGAGAAAGACCATAGGTTGAAGCTTCTGGCTGCGATGAGCTGCTGTGCACAAAATATAGTAGGATGTCAAGTTGGAGAACATAGTCCTTTCCTAAATTAAAGCATGTCTAGTTGGGGAAAATAAAAGAAGGAAATGTCTGATAGCAGTGAATTATTGCACTTATCTTTTTTTTTTTTCCCCTCTCTTTTTTTAACAGATAACTGGGCTAGGGGTGAAAGGAGTCCCACCGTACCCATTTGCGGGTTAAATGTACACTCATCAGAATGGATTGGAGAGGGCTGGTGTAAGCAAGACAAGTCCTTGATGCTGGTGTTCAGCATCTTTTGCTTTGAATCTTAACACGATTAAAGTATCTCGTCAGGAGAGGATGAAAAACTACTGAAGTATATGGAATATTTTAAAACCGATCTTTTTTTCCCTTTAAACTCCTGGTTTAAATATCTGATGGTGCTTTTTCTGTTGTGCTAAAGACTCTCACCCTAATAATCTGCTGAATGTTGCAACTTTCTTTTGTGATTAAACAATGTTTTAATATCTTTTTATTTTATTGTTTATTCTTTTGTCTTATTTGCAACCAATGCAATATTGATTTATCAATTGAACTACTTGTAGTGTCTCTCTTATGTATTTTCAAAGTTCCTCATAAAATATCCATTTGTGGTTACTGCTGCTTTAACTGGAACTTCATTTGTCCCACGATGTTCTCAACAATTGAAGCATTAATACGCATTACTGTGCATCTGCATCTTCTTTTTTAGATTACATTTTTAAGGCCTCAGCTGTGGTTGTGCTTAAATTAACTTGGATTGGCTGGAGCCAGTCATTGTCTCTCCCCACCACATGTCATTATGCTGCTCATTTTGATAAACGTAAACCAAAACGTGTGAGATCAAGAGCCGTATCTTTGTCCATCCTCTGAAGATCTTGGACTATCTTGTCAAGATCTGTGATGGCAGGAAAGCATTGGGCACTCTTGGCCATTGGTGTTTAAAAGAAAACATCATCTGCCTCTACCTCCTGTTGAACCAAACTCCCTCAGAGCAGCCTGAGAGGCAAGAGGAGCCTGCATACCCAAATGGCTGCTGCTTCTACAAATGTACGGAAAAGGGAAGTTTTACTGTAATTTCTTCTCGGAACGTGTTGTCACTGAAAGCTTATTCACTGGATCGCTTATTTGCTGGTAGCTTCAGGCCTGTGTGTGCTGAAACAACTGTGGTGTAGCTCAGTTGGCTTTTAAACTGCAGATTTTTCTCTTGATGTGTTACACGTTCCTGTGTAAACCCACCATTTGCGAAGAGAGCCTGTGGCTGTGTGTTTTCTGTACAGGTAGCTCCAAGAATTGGTACCTTATGGTTTTTCAGTGTGTCCCTGCAATCTTGTTGGAGTTTGTTGCTCTCTGTTGGATCTGCTTGTGTCTACTGTGCCCCTCAAGCATGCAGTGAGCAATTGGGAAACTCCCTGGCCCATGGACCACACCAAGGTGTTGGTGCTGCTTTGAAACAAGGAGCGTGCAAGTCACTATATTCCTTCTTAAAGCATGCCGGGGTGTGTCTCAGCAGCTGGAATAACGGGGGGTTTAAGCATCCCGACTTCAGGGCAGATGACCGAGACAGAGCTGGGGCTTGCTCTTTGAGCATCCACCGTCCTTCATTTGCTTTATGTCCTACTAAATGACCTAAAAGCACCGTAGTTCGTGAGCTGAGGGAGATGGTGAATGTGGCAAATTTAGGGCCCTCATCTTAGTGAATTCATTAACCTGGGGATAACTGCAGTTTAGGAACCATACTGTAGAGCTGCTGTGGCTAATTGCCGACAGACATTCAGAGTTGCAGCAGAAAATAAGCAGTCATAAACACAAATAAGCTCCCTCCACTGTTTCTATCATGTTGCAGAGGTTCCTGCACCATGAGGATTTTTAACAGTGCTCGCTGCGTGTAACTGCTGCCATCGCAGTGGGGCGATTGCCAGCACAATACAGGGCACCTGAAAATCCTTTTTTTGTTGTTTTTGCTGTGCTAGAAAGCTTAACAGCAGCAGCTCATACAGGCACAAAAGATCTGGTCAAAGATTAGTTTGTCACTGCTGGCCGAGAAGCACCGTGGAGGCACAGGGGTAACGCCTTATCCTCCGTGCCATGCGTGGGTGGCCCTGGGCAGACGTCTGGGGCGTGCAAGTCTCTGAGTGTGGGAGCAGGAGCAGGTAAAGTGAGTGTCTGTAGAGATTTAACAAATAAATGTCACCTCCCCCTTCTGCAAGACAACTTGCTGGGCTTCGTCAGCTGGTTTCATGGGCATCACATGAGCAGGAAAAGCCAACTCTGCCAGGAGAGCTGTATTTTTAGCATTGCTGAAATGCCCTGGGAGCGTGCCTTGCCACAGCCTCCAGTGCAGAGGCCGTAGGTGCTTCCCGCTCCCTAGCCCCGAGGAGCCTAAACAGGCACTACTGGCGTATTTTGACTCAAATCCCATGACGAAGCGCTGGATCTGGCAAACCGGAGCTGAGCGGTTGCTGATGCCCTCAATTATAAAGGCTTCCTGACTTTTTGTTTAATCCCTTGCTTATTAATGGTGCTCACATATTTGATCAAAGACTTGTACTGATTTCAATTAGGGTTGAGCAAGAACCCAGTGACAGGAAAGGCTGTATCAGGAGGAGCAGCTGCTGTGCCCTGAAGGGTTTCTTCACCCTCGTGACCAAAATCTATAGTCATAGGTGAAGCATATTTATTCCCAACCAAGCTGGAGAAAACTCAAGTAATCCTTTGCTGGCAAAACAGCTCTGCTGAAATAAAAGCAGGCGGCACTGACAGCCCGGGGAGCTCCTGTTCTTCCCATCTCAAGCACTGGGGAGGGACTGGGCCCTTCCTACAAAAGGGCGAAGCCACAAGAAGATAAGCCTTGGCTTCACTTTTGGACAACGCCATCGAGTAGGATATTGCTGAGGTGAGTAGCTACACCTGTGCCTGTCCAGGGTTTTTAATAACTATCTTCATTAACTCTAACTATATCTATTGTCTCCCACGGGGGAGGGAGTCACTGAAGATGGCTCTCCGGGTGAAGAATGACTTTAAGAGATAGGGACAATCAAATTATATGCAAAGTTGAGTTTCCAGAGTAATGAAAGCTGGGATGGACCCTCAAGGGGAATAGGTGACACAAGTGTAATTTGGAGAGTCGTAGAAAAAAAAGGGGGGAGCAATAGATTTACCAGATATTAGTAAAGCCATGGGAACAAAGTCAGAGCTATTGTCTGAGCACATGCCTGTAGGGTAACAGAAGACAAAGACAATTATTTAAATACTACACTAATATATGTGGTGTGCTAATGCCTTGATACACTCTTCCAACTACACTATGCTGATAAAAAATATAGACTCTAAAAATAAATGGTAGCCGTTGCATCAGAGGAGACCAAAGCAGTGGGAAAGGAGAGATCTCCAAGAAGGAGATGCTGCTGTGCAGCATCAGCCAGAGGTACAGGGGTAGGTGGCTGCCTTTGGCCAACTTTAAACTGCTTTGCAACCCAACATTGTTAGAAACAATCAAAATACTTGGCAGGGGCAGCTCTTCACGTTTTGCGGAATCTGTGTTGTGGAAACAGTTAAAAGAAGAGTTGGCTAGCTAGGTACAGGTACGCGCACCTGCTATTGTGAGGTTACACCACTCATTGACAGTGCCCACAGAGCTGAGATGTGTCTTCACTGGAAAGATAGACATGGGGGGATGATGAAATGACCTGCCGAGGGTGAGAAACATGATAGCTGTGCTGGTTGCCTAGAAGTCAGAGGCGCAGGAATAAGACATGGTGGAAAAGGCAATGGAGATGTCCCCAGAGCATTTGCAGCCACCTGAGTAAATGAGCGAGACGTACTCTGGTAGTGTTTTCACAGCTGCTGTCCTGCCTAGTGCTGCCAATGTTTCCAGCATCCGAGCCGTTCCCAGGAAAGTGGTATATGCTTTTTTTTCAGCTGAGGCAAGGTAAACGATTTGTCCCTCTGTGTGACTCAATTTTACTTTGCCACAGCCTGTGGTGAGAGAATCAGTCAAGTCACTAGAAGAGAAGAGCTGAATGGGAAACGTGGTTTTCTCCATCAAAATTTCTTTAGGAAAAATGCTTTTAAAATTTTTTTGCCAAAAAAAAAGATGAGTTTTCTTTTTCCCCCCCTGCAGCTGCTTTCCTTTTTAAATGAAGGCAGTTAAAATGATCATAAACCAGAATTTTCCTTTTGAATATGTCTTCCAGATGAAAACGCTGTGGAAAAAATGCGTATTGTTCTACGTGAACCTCCCTTCAAACTTATCATTTAGATTAAAAGAAGGAAAGTGGGGAGTAATGTCAAAAATGTGAGAACAAGCAGAGACAGAGGGTTGGTGCTGAAATGAGATAGAGAAGGAAGACTGAGAAGGGTCCTCAAGGCACCCACAGCCGCTTTGCTTGTAATATAGCGGCTTTGGCTGGAGTTTGACTTGGGAATATTACTGGCTTTTTTTGCAAGAAATGTTTGAATTTGTCTCTGGCCTAGGGCTGTAATTTTTTTTATCTCTGAATTTGGATCGATGGTGACCACAATAGGATAATACTGGATCTATCTTGACTATTTGCTTACCTAGGAAAACTGTTCATCCTGTGAATCATTTGAACATCACGTTAGAATGTTCTTTTAAGCCTTGCACGAGTAAAGAAATGCATCGCTGGTTTGGGGCTGATTCCTCCCAGATGGTTTCTGCTCTCGCTGAATGTGATGGGGCAGTGACTGACAGTAGCAACTTGCCTCCCACCTTCCCCCCTTGCTTCATTAGGCAGGAGCCAGAGAGGTGCCCTGTCACCAAAACGCTGGTGGCTCTGGCTCACTGCCCATCTTGGGCTCGGTCCCAACAGCAAGCCTGCCCTTGTCCCCACCTTGTTGGCACATACCTCTGCTGAACGGGGCTGGGTGAGAGAAGGCACTTGGCATCTTCTGTCTTCACCTCCCACAGACAAAAAAAAAAAAAAAAAAAGCAGATGCCAGAGAAAGACAAAAATAAAATTCTTAAAAGCCAGGGAAGATACCACCGTCCTGCAGCGTTTGTGGCAGTCGCTGAGGCTCCCTAGACAAAGCCCTGCCCTGGGCATGATGTGGGCAGCAGCTCTCAGCTCTCAGCTGAAGCAGGGATTGGGCTATTTGAGGGGAAGAACCTTGCCAAAGGAGCAGGTGACTTTGTACACAAGATGGTTGTGGGATAGCGTGGAGTAGGGGCCAAGTCTTAATGATGCTGATATGGCTTAATAACAAAATTTGTCCTTATCATTCAAAGTGACTTGTACTACAAAATCTTCTTCTGCATCTTTTATTAATCTCCCCTTTTTATCACCCAAGATGTTAATTTGCCTCTAAATTTGGGAAAACAGGGCTAGCCCTTGGGGTGACCGAATGGTGCAACGTCCCAATTTCCCTCCTCCTCTCTCATTACACGAGAAAAATACTGAGCAAGAATTTCCCCCTATCATGTATTCTTCTGCTGCTGACACTGTGAACCAGACCGTTCAGAAGGGCTTTGGTCTGTGCCTCATCACCCGTGTGACTGCTGACTGAATACAAAACATAAACGGTTACCTGTTCCATGCAGATAACATCAACTCTTGCACATTTTTAATCGCCACTGAAAAGAGCAGCCAGTTTCATTGGATCAGCGCTGGAAAAGAGACACCAACCCAGGTCTTGCAATGTTTTCCTTAGCAGGCGTGTTGTTGTGATGAACTGCAGAGTTTCGCATAGGTGTCCTCCAGCTTGATATAGTATTCAGCTGACTGAGTGAGGGAAAATGGTTCTTAAACTTCCTTGTTTTACACGGATGGTTGTTTCACTGTATATGCATTAGAAGCTTTAGCTGTCTGCTAAATTTCAAGCTTCAGCTTGAAATTGAAAACAAAATCACTTGTGCTTGCATAGAAGAGAGAGGATGAGGAACAGCAAAGAAGCCTTTTAAGGCCAATCATTTGTTTGTATTTTACCTGTGCCTTAGGGGTACTGAAACAACAAATTTTTGTCAAGATCATTTGAAAAGGGATGTGGGCTGAGGATGAGAAAGGGTGTTTTTAAATACCTGCCAGAAAGAGGTTTTAGTTTTTATAGCAAACTGGATGTTTTCACTTTAGTTTTTCATTCCTACCAGGAAATTTCTATTACAGTCTCCAGATTCTGATAGCTTTAAACAATTTAACTTGGAAAAGGTTTTAGTGACACCTGTCAGTCCCCTACTCTCCATGAGGAGTTTAAATATGGGTCCAGGAGGCTAAAATGTCAACAGTGTGTTGCAGAGAGGATACAGGCACAGCGAACCTGAAGTTTTTGTCCACAGGGATTTTGTCTGGGAAGAATATCGCAGGATTTGGTGCTTTCTGCTTGCTTTTTTTCCCCTGCACACTCATCTCTGATGGGTCAGTGCTGCGGCAAGCAGGGTGCATGCGAGGTGCCAGATGGCAGGATGCCTGGGGAGTGATGAAGCTGGGACGTTTTGAACAAGACTTTTTTGGGGGGTAATTTCCTCATTTTTCCCTCTGAGAAGCTGTATTCTGTGAAGCCGAGCTGCTATGCAGCTCCCTGGGTGCTGGCAGGAAGGGTGCAGCAGGAGGCGGACCACTGGGCATGGGAGGATGGGGGGGCTACATCCCTGCCAGCTTGTGAGGGCTTTTTCAGAGGGCACCACTGCCTCTTAGGGTTGGATGACCTTTCCTGTTAAAAGCTGCTGTTTTCAGCTGCTTGTAAAAAGTAGCGTAACCTCAGCCAACAAGGCACAAATCTTGCCTTCTACTTCCCCTCCTCTTAAAAACAGGTGGGAAATTGGAGTCAAAATATTCAGCTGTTTGAAAAAAGAAAAAAATCCCACAGCTGATGTGACACATAGGAAGTCTTTCTTTGGTGAAGGGGAGAGATGCTGAAACTGGCCATGCAGCCAAGGAAGGTGGATGTGTGCTGATGTTCCATGGGATAGGGCTCGTATCCACAGCATTGGGGTAGGGGGAGTGATGGGAGGGGTAAGAAGGCAGCTGGTGCAGGCAGGTTGGTTTCTCCACTGCCTGTGAAGCAGCTGGTAATCGTGTGGTTATGTACTCCTCACATGGCACACGGGGCAGATCTGTGAATCAGTATTTCACCATGGCTTTTCTGCTAGCCCCTGTTTTGTTGCTGCAGAAGCTGGAGAAGAGGCAGTAAATGAAAGGGGAGCTGGTGGGAATAGGAAGTTTTAATAAGGCTCAGCTGAGTCAATGAAACAGCTGACAAGACAAATACACATTGGCCACTCCCGACTTGGCAGCTTTCTGCCTCTGTGGGAGCTGCATGGATGCTGGGCCGCTGCTGAACCCTGTTTTCCTGCAGGGTGAGAGTGGCTCTGTGTTTTCCAGACCGCGATACAATAAAGTCAGCATTGTGTCTCCAAGCCTTGGATCCTAAATATAGCAGCCACATGACACGGAACTTTAACCCAAGAGAAACTCAATCCTCCAGCTCGAGCACAGCTTAACAGGTTTTACTGGCATCTTGCTGCATATCCCCATTTATGCTTTAGATTGATGCTGTTTGCCTGTTCCGTTCTGTGCTGGAGCAGGTTGCTGGCTGGTCTCTTGTGGACATTTTTCTTCGAAGAGAGAAGGATATATCTATAAATGGGCTGTTTGGACCTTACCATGGCTGTGTGACTCCTAGCCATGCATGCCTGGGGCCCGGGAGCAGGGAAGATCCTGGGTCCCCAGCGCTAGCATTTCCACTCACAATGGTTACTGGCTCTTCCCATGTACTTTAAAGCACATTAGTGTTAATTAATTACCTGTAAGCCTTATCACCATCTTACCTACTAGGAAAAAAAAAATAGCTCATTTGAATACAATAATCCATAGGAATAGTGTTATGTCAGGGACTGGCTGCCTCCCAAGAAATATCTCTCCTATCTGTGGAAAAGAAGTGCAGAATTCAGTGGGCACAGCAGTGTTATCGGTGGTGTTGTCTCCATTAGCTGTGACTAAGGCAGTGAGTAGGACTTTTTCTTTTGTAAGAGCTGAATGGCAGAGGTTATCGCTCACATCCCACACCGTGGCAAGGGCAGGGCACGGCCAGGGGCTGAGCTACCTGTTTTGGAGGGCATCAACAGGCTTTGAACGCAAAACCATGAGAGACTGTTTAATCTGTGCCAGTGTGGTGGCTGAGTGACCAGTGTCCCTGCAGGCATTCCACTGCAACAGAATGAGGGGCATGGAACAGCCAGGGAATGAACACATCTGTTAGGAACAGATGCCTGGGATGGCAGCTTCACAGATGGCTTTGCCCCTGAAGCAGCAGCTGGGGTGATTACACCCCGTGGCCTGGCACAGGGTGAAATTCAGAGTCTGTGGCAGGGGTTGGAGACCTGGCTGGGGTGGTAAGGGGACCAATGAGGATGAAACGCTTGGAGGGAAAACAAAGTAGCAGGATTTCAAAGACAGGAGTCTTCCCCAGTGTTTGCATATTTACGCCAACTCTGTGTGGGAACAGGCACTTGGTTTGCAGTGGCCTTGGTGGAAAAGTGCAGTCACTATTATGAGTAGGTATTCATCTTCCTATGGAGCAAGTCAATGCATCTGTGTAATAAGGCAGAGCCTTGTTTTTCCACAAAAAGTCTTCTGACCATTGGTGCTGCTGCGATCACCCTTGCGATCACTAATCCCCAGCCAACATCAGCGTCCAGGCTCAGTGCCATGTCCCAGCATTCCTCTGCCTGGAGGCAAGTTCCTCAGTGGCTTTGATTTAAAGTCTCTCACCTAAGAGAGAGAAAGAGAGGTTTGCTAAGGAGAAGCCTTGACATGTCAAGCTTGGTTCTCCCCATGAGATGTGGAAATGTCACAGGAACCTCCCACATTATTCTATTATGTGGGATTTGGAGGACTTTGCCATTTAGAAACTCTGATTTTAAGCGTTATACATGTGAAATATTCCCATGACAAAAGCTTTTCATTAAATCCATTATTGACCCTCTTTCCTGCAGACCATGTCCTCCTCCATCAAAATTGAATCTGTTGTGAAGGAGAAGAACAGGATGGGAGAGTGCCCAGTCTGGGAAGAAAGGGAGAGTGCACTTGTCTATGTAGACATTAACTCTCAGAAAGTTTGCCGCTGGAGCCCACTCACCAACAAGGTGCAGAGCGTGTCTGTAGGTGAGTATGTTCTCACCGCTTCATCCTGAAAGTCTTCTCTGTCCATCTCTCCCGCTAAGAGTCCTGCAGCATGGAAGATTCCCTTACTTCCCATGGGGCCATACGCCCTATTCCCCCACAATGTGTTACTGAGCAAAGTGTGGCCTGCGCCAGCTGAGCAGAAGGGACTGTGCTCAGGTTTAGAGCGCCATGCATATGTTGCCCTTGCTAAGCCCCAATGGGAAGGCATGTTTCATTTGGGACCTGCAGAGGAGAAGGTATGGTCCTAATGGCTGTGTCTGCCCAAAAGGTGCAGAGATCTGGAGAACACAGAGCCATTGAGCTGTGCTAACAATCCCAGAGGAGAAAGATCCTAGCATCAGCTTGGGTCAGGAATGTCCCAATCAAGCCCAGATGCCCATGGCGAGGTGGGGAGAGGTAGGGCTCTCTGATTGGCCCTGGAGCCACCCATCACCTCCTACTCTGTCTTGCCCACAGGTGCCCGCGTTGGCTCAGTGGCATTGCGGCAGTGTGGGGGCTACGTCATTGCTCTGGGGACCAGGTTTGCCTTTCTGGACTGGGACACACAGGCAGTCACCACAATCCTCGAGGTTGAGCAGGATAAACCCAACAACAGGTTCAATGATGGGAAAGTGGATCCAAAGGGGAGGTTTTTTGCTGGTAAGTTCTTGGAAGGAATTTCCCCTGGAGCAAAGAGGAACTGATTACAGTGTGTTTTATATAATGCATTGTATTCCGTACATTCTCGATTCCTCTGTTGAATTCCCCCCAAAAAGCACTCTTGTGAGCGTGACCTGTCTTGTGAACACTCTGCTTGTTTACTGCCTGATGGAGAAGGACAAGTGACTCCACATCCTCTGACCTAAATCAAGACAAAGGCTCTTGACAAGGGCTGTCCAGCAGACAGACTCCTCTTCTACTTGGTGGATGGTGTTTCTCAAACATCTGCTGATGTGGAACATGAAAAGCTGGTGAATGGCTCATGCAGGTGGGAAGGTTTCTGGAGGTGTACAGGAGGATGCAACTCCTGGAGCAGAAGATGAGCTACAGCTTGCACCCTTCACGTACATCCTTCCCTGGTCAGGCCATGGGAAACAGGGATGTGGGGAGAGATCCTCATCCTCCTGAAGGAAAGCAGGACTTTTGCCACTGGTTGCAATGTAGCCAGGATCCCCCTGTGCTTTTTCACCTCACATTTAAATGACAAGCGAAGCACAGCAATCCACACTGGAAGTGGAGAGTGACTGATGGGAGTGAAAATGGCTCTGTACTTGTTTTGTCAGTCAGCTTTTTCTTCTTATATCAAATTTGCCAAAGATCAGGAAATTTATTTAACTCATAGTTACGCTCGAAGGCTGTTGTGTCTCTAGAATTAAGGGCAAGAATAAGAGAAAAAAACCTGCTTTGTACACCTGTTCCTAGCTGTGCATGATGTGGATCAAGGCTTCCAACAGACGTTTTGGCCAAGGGTTGTAAAACAAACTCATGAGGACTTCTAAAAGGGGAGGCAAACAGAGACTGTCACAGTTAAAAGAAGACATAAATGCTCTGCTTGAGTGCTTCCCATCCCATTGCTGCAGAGCTCTCTCCTTTCCAGAGAAGAGAGAATCAGAAACTAAACAGTGAGCGTAATACTGAGGCTTAAACTCATTAAGAAAAAAGTCTCACTGCTGTGGTATTCTTCTTTTGTTTCTGACATAACTGTGGTTTACAGCATATGTATTTTAAAATCACAGCCCATTTAATTGGTAAAAGTAGCCTACAGAGAGGAACAACAAAAAGAGCACACGATGTTTGCCTGCATCTTGACTTTTGCTGCGAGCAATGTATGTTGCGGTGCTCCTGTGGGTCTTTGGTGTCTACAACTTAAACCTCATGGCAAAGCAGAGACTTATCCTTTCATTGGGCAGGGTCATCTCTGCAGGAAGCAGCTGCTTCTGACCTGCTCGTTTTCCTCCTTCTCATCAATTTGACAGGATCTGATTAGTCCTTTTCTCTCTAGGACCTTTTAGTAACACTTAGAGGAGATTTTTGATCAAGCATGAGGAACAAGCTTCTACTTTCTAACTGGTTCTGCCATTTCCATTTCAGGTACGATGGCTGAAGAGAGAGCACCAGGGGTCCGAGCGAGAGGGCAAGGCGCTCTCTATACCCTTTTCCCTGACCATTCAGTAGTAAGACAGTTAGACCAAGTGGACATCTCCAATGGACTGGATTGGTCCCTGGACCACAGGACCTTCTTTTACATTGACAGTCTGGCGTACGCTGTGCATGCCTTCAGCTATGATGCACACACTGGAAAGATTGGTATGCATGCTTTTCTAAGCAGGGTGACAGGTAGTGCTATTTTTCGGCAGACCCAGGTGTGTAACATGCAGTGATTCATTCAAAAGATCTCACATCTTGTGGTTACAGCCTGTCAGCAGGCTGACTGAATTTTCTCATGTTTAGTTACAAACCAGGTGTATTTGGTCAACAAACTTTTGACATCCCTTCAACTTACTTTCATCTGGATAGGTGGCTTATATTTAGACCTGTTCAAGGAATTGCAGGGAAGAAGCCATTTATAGTGAGAATAAGCTTATAGGATGCTATTTATTCTTGAGTGCCATCTGCTGGAATGCTTCGATTGTACTAGCTCCATAAATACAAATCCAGAGTGTGCATGCATGTATATCACAGAAATGTACTTAAAGAATCAAGTTATCATTGTGACTGAAGTTTTCCAGTTCTGAAAGTAAAATTGCCTTCAGACATTTGGCAGATTTCACTTAAATACATTTTCTAGACAAGAATTTTTTATTATAATATCTGTAAAAAGGAAATACGAGTGGAAGCAAAACATGTATAACCTCATCTTAAAACTCTGTGAAATATTTTTGTGCTATATCAACCCATCATACTCCACAGGAAGTTGAACGGTTGAACTGCTTTTGTGCTCTGATCAGTGTGGAATTCGTGTAATTAAGGATGAAAAAATCATACAAATAGTTACAGTTACTCAGATTTTGGTTTGGTGAGAAAAATCTCTTCCTCTTGATTTTAGGAGATAAGATTTCTACAGAAGATTTAAGGCTACTTTTTCTCCCCTAAATACAAAACCATAATGAGTTTGAGTTTCCTGGCCTTGGCTTTATGCTGGTGACTGTCTACTTCTGAGTGGTGTAATGGCCATAGGTGTTGGGTCAGAGCAGGCAGACTACTGCCCGTGGGTGCTGCAACATGGTCTGTGCATGTGCCCACCAACCTGTTCATGCTGCAACCTAGACCACTAGCAGCTGGTGTCCAGACTCAATCAAAACTGGTAGCTTGATTGGCCATTAAAATAAGTAAAGTTCTTGACCTATACTCGTGAAAAACTGTTTATTACCCACATTTAAATTCAACTCAGCACTTATGTGATATATTGCTCATAAAAAGACATCCAGGCTGCCATGAGCAATGAAAGTCCAGGAAAATCTACTGTGCTTGCAGCAGGCGTGGTATGGTGGTCAGCTAGTGAGTTTACAGCAAGGACAGAGGCAGCTTTGTTCTCTTCCTCTAAAACAACGGGAGCCCTAATTCAGTGCAATCCTAAACTGCAATGGCTCTTCTCGGGGCTTGTTTCTGCCAGGCTAAGTTAGGCTTTTAGCACATCTGCTAAGTGCATATGTAGTATAAATTTTGCAGTGCATCTTTGTCCCAGAAAATGAACTTAGCTGTTTTCAAGAGCGTGGAAGATGTTAGACTGAGATCTGACGCAGAACTGGTACCAGCCCACATCATCATACCAGATTTGTAACTCTTCCTGCAGCGTGCCCCAGACTTTTATACCATCTAGAAAAGGAGGAGCAAATGCCTGATGGGATGTGCATTGATGCAGAAGGGAAGCTTTGGGTGGCCTGTATTGATGGCGGGAGAGTCATTCGTATAGACCCAGAAACAGGTAAGGCCTCCACCAGCACATTCATTGTCACCAACATGCTACAAAAGTGAGAGGAAAGGCAGCCAGGAGGAGTGGTTTGAAGGTGAGATAAAAAGGCATTGTTTATTGCATGTTTCTGCCTAATGGGTTGCAGTGAGCATCACTTGTCCAGGCCCTGATCAGGTGGAGAGTGCTGCTTCCCAATGTCACGTGTCCCTGCTCTCACGGTCTGCTGATGCAGCTCACCCACTTCTTAATAATGCCACTTTAAAAGAAAAACAACAAAAACCAAAATAAAACACTGCATATCTATTGCAAGAAACATTATAAATCTGCAATTAAAACAAGAAAAAAAAATCTTAGCATTGAAACGTTTAACTGGGAAACACATTAGGGAATGGCAGCCATCGCAGGCCCAGGTGTCTCTGCCCTTCCTGGCTTCAAATACTTCATTGTAGTTTCATTTTGAGAAAAGGAAATGAAGCCTTACAGGTACAGGGCAGAGGCTGAAAAGCAGTTAAGGATGAGGCAGATGGAAGCGTTTCATTTCTTCACAAATCGTCCTTTAAGATATGGCCTGTCTGAAGGGGAGATACCTTCTGAGTAAACTCCATAGCTGCACCATGTGGACTAATAGTACACTCATATTTACATGCTTCCTACCAAATGGACATTACGAAACAACCACATACTTTTTTTCCCCAGGAAAAAGAATCCAAACTGTGAGGCTGCCTACTCCGAGGATCACCTCTTGCTGCTTTGGTGGAAAAGACTACTCAGAAATGTACGTCACTTCTGCATATGATGGACTAGATGAGAACACCTTAGCCAAGGAACCTCACGCAGGAGAGATTTTCAAGGTGAGCAGATTTTATTTCCTTCTATAAATCAGACCTACCAAGCCTTGTGCTTAGAGAACATGGTACCCTCTGGCTGCCCTTGCTCGTTCCGCTTGCCTGCTGTGCTGGTCCAGATACACTGCTCATCCTCTGGAACGGCACAGCTGCATTTGCACATCTACTCATGCATTTGGAAGGAAGATGTGGAGAAATTTCTAGTAACAGTGTTGATCTGTTGGTTGTGATGTGTTAGCCATAACCATAATGTGTTGATATGTTAGCCAAAGTTGATATCCATCCAGGATCTGAAGGCAGCCAGTGGCTCTTGGTCTGCCTTACACAGCATATTCTGTAACGCACTGTCAGGAATTGGGTCTTGCTCCTATGTCTTACTATACTTTCATAATTTTTAGAAATGTCACTCCCTTAATTCTTATTTTTCATTTGTGCCAGGGTATCTAAATATTTGCAATTAAATTCTTAAATTCACCGAGACAAAGCTTTGCATCCCTATCCTAAAACTTTAGGGATTTTTTTTTTTTTTAGTCTGTTAAAAGTGGGCGCTATGTTCTGAATAGTTAATAATCTGCATTTTTGTTCAGGTCTCTTAAATCCAAAACTTGTTTCTCTCTTAATTTTTCAGTCTGTTAGCAAAAACTGCATTAGGAAAATAAAATGCAGCTCTGAAACAGCAGTTGCCATTATTCTCTGAAAGTTCACCATAGTGTGAAAGGAAAGGTTGTAAATGAGGGGAAATTGAATAAACTAAACTATATTATCAGTTTGGCGATAGAATGAAGACTTGTTCCAGGAAGGATTGGGATCTTATTTGGGATCTGGGCCCTTTTAGTTGAAAATAGTGCTGGAACAGATTTTCCATTGGCTGAGAATGGACAGATTTCTCAAGCAGTGGAGTTTAGGAGCCCACAGGAGAGTTAAATACCAAAAGATAATTCTGAACCTTGCCTTTTTTATCTCTCAGCCTTGGTTTTCCAGTTCTAGAAGAGAAATGGTATTATCCAAACTCATGTTTGTCTTGCATGGGTAAAGTGCATTTAAAGTTGCTATGACTTGTTTGGTTAATGCAGAGATAAGGACTACACGTAAGGGCCACAGATAATGTGGTGACTGATAATCTTAATAAGATCTTAATCTTAAAGAGTTCTAAAGAACTCCATGCACTGACCCTTTTTGGGGTCCTCTCGAAGTAGGGTCAGATTGTTATGATATTTGTTGTACAACACTTGAATGTTGTGCTCCGTTGAAGATTTATCTTTTTCCTTTTTTTTTTTCCTAACAGATCACAGGTCTGGGTGTGAAAGGCATCCCACAGAATTTCTATGCTGCTTGAACATTGACACTAAATAACAAAGAAGAAATGCTTGCATCTTGTAGTAATTCTGACAAAGATAAGTCCAGTGAACTGCAGAATTTATCTGTGTGAGGATTTCTAAATCCACATTTAAGAGCATGCTAGTTTGGAATTGAAGATATTCCTTGTTCTGCATGAACGTGGCATGATGCAGTAGGTTAGAGAGGTAACGTTCATCTGTGTTACACCTTGATGGCTTTGGTGACTTTTCATAAACCTCTTCAAGCTCAAGCTTAGCTTTGTTGAACTCTCTGATGACCAGCTCTGGATTTCCAAGCCTGTGGTTCTCAAAGCAGAATCTGACTCCTGGTTTGTCTTTTCATGTTACAGTGATGTACCAGCAATGACATGGCAGATTTTAATAAACATTTTAAGAGTGATGACTTGAACTGGACTGCTCCTCTGCTGTGGGACTCCCCCCGAAGCGCTTTCTTGGTGATCAGACTTACTTGTAGTGCCCAGACTCCTTGTTAGCCTGTTCCCATTTTCTTCGTCATGAATTCATCTGCCTTGTCTTTAGGACATCATTTATGCCATTGAAAATAAACTAAGCAACCATATTTAAAATACGCTTCTTGACTCTGTTTTTTTCTGCATTCAGATATTACCATGAAAATGCCAAGTGACTGCACATGGTCAGGGTACGGGCAGGCTGTGAGCTACAAGGATTGCCTATGATACCAAAACCTGATGCTCCATAGTTGTCTTGTTAGGAGTCGTATCTGCACAAAGACACATAGACTTCCCTTTGCTTTCCACAACTTCTTATTGCATGCATAGCTTCTCTCTTCCTTTCCCTTTTCAAGTATTTTTCTCCTTTTTCCCTTTTCCCTTTAGATTTCTTTTTTCTTCCCTTCCTCCCAAGTTTACTTTCTGAATGTAGTTTCACTTGTCATCAGACTTTCTTTTGTCTCTTTGTGGTCCATATTTATCAGTATCGAGCTTGAAGTCCTTGTCTCTGTCTTCAGTGCTGTTTCTTGCTGTGTTACCCTCACCTCATCTTTCTTCTCACGGAAGGCAAATCTAACCTATTGACATTTCTCCCTTTGCCCAAGCTATGCAGGGTTTTCTTCCACACCAATGACTACGCTGAAGTTGAATCCTGAATTTGGGGTTTTCCCAAAGGCCTTTAATTATTTGAGAATGCTTAAGATCCGTAGATATCGAGTGAAATCTAGCCTCTGCATTGAATTTGCTATCTTTTTACTGCCTGGAAAGGTACACAGCACATAATCCATTTTCAGATCCTTAATGCTGACACTTTGTGATGTTACGAGGAGGTCAATAATACTCATCATTTACCAGACCAAATGTTTCAGTGTCTTTCTCTGAAGTATTTGGCCTTTTGCCCACTGCTATTCAAAGCCTTGAGTTAGGCCTCTGACACTTGGAGCAAGGAGTATTTGATGTCTCGTGAGCGCAATCTCTTCCAACAACACGTGCATGGAGGAGCAAAAAACCTGTATTCAGAATTGTCAAAAGCAGTTTACACGGGGCTGCATGCAGTTTCACTTAGAATTTTCTTAAGAAGGAGCATCACTCTCCTGGCAAGGAGTGTCTCCCAGCTATTTACTGAGAACTAAGCTGGGTTGATTTCTTCTGTTTAAGATATCCACAATGCCCAGCTTTGTTATGTGGTAGCCTTCTGGCCTGCTGACAAGCAGGAGATCTGGTTCTGCACTCTGATCAGGCAGAGGGCAGGTCAAGCTACATTTCTCAGCACAATGTCCTACCCATTCTGAAGGGTGATATCACATGGGGGAGGCAGGGAGGCAGGTGGTATATTTGGCCCCTTCAGTTGAACTGGGCCATAGTCCAGAAAGGAATTTCAGATCCAGAGGGCCAAGAAGGGAGCTATTGAATATACTTGGCCATTGAACAGGGTTTTATAAAGTGCATTATTTCAATATGGTTACCAGAAGTCTACTGTAAAACCTGCATTAGGTACTTTTTTGGACACTTTCTAGATGATTCTATGATTAATATAGGTCATTAGCAAGCACTTTGCTCCTGTGCTGCTTGACCAGATAATTGGTAAAATAGGATAAAGACTCTTGGCCCACCGTCTCTTCTTCAATCCTACCTTGTCCTACAAGGGGGTGAGTCCATACAGCTGCATAAAGACACCTTGGTTGAGAAATAAGACATTCACCTCATTAATGTTTGCTCAACAAAAAGACTGTTGTTTTTTCCCTAGTCGTAATTCCAATAGTAATTAAGCTGCTGAGGTTTCTGAGGAGCAAAGGTGTTAAATGCCCTCTGGCATAAGGAACATTGACAATTACACAAGATTTCCTGTTTACCAGGTCTGGAGAGGAATGTGAAGGCAGGACATCTGGAGGCAAGTCAAGTGTCCCAACCTTTAATTAAAAAAAAATATGTAGGAAGTGTGTGCTGATACTTTACTTAAAAAAATACCCAATTATTTGCAAAATTGCCTATCTACCAGGTAATTTGTTCTGCCAGAAAATGAAAAGTAGATTGTTTTGAAACAATTTGCTCTTGAGAAATTCTTAATATCCTCACCATTTTTTTTTCTAGAGCTTCCTCAGGCATGCAAGCCAGGCTTCCTGGTTTGTAGTTCTTCAGTCACTCTTTCCACCATCTCTACAGGGAGATACCGTGCATGCTGCTCTCAGACTCCAAGTTCTGAGTGCTTTGGGATCTCTCCTGTTGTAGCACAGCTTGCCAAACTAAAGAAAATCTGAAGATTAATTTCTATCTGTTGCCACAAGGCCCACTACTACATTTTCTTCAGATTTCACAACTTACTGTTCTGCGATTTTGCCTTCTAAAAGAAAGTGTTGGCTGAAAACTGTGATGGGACAATTCTCAACTCTTGTTAACCCAAATAAGGCAAAGGTTCCTTGCCTTAAGCAGGAAGGGGGCATAGGACTGGGTTCATTCCCTTTTGCATGTAGGGAATGATACAGTAGCTGCAGTCCTCGATGAGGAGACAGTTACTGAGCAAAGGAGTACCAGGGTTGCTGTGGGTCAGCCCCACGTCGTGAGAAGTACAGTAGGGAGGCTGCTGCCTGCCCAGGTGTAACCTGCTGATGGGGTATCTCCCCAGCATGGATCACAGGCAGAACATAAGCGTTTGCCAACAAGATAGCAGTCACTATGGGAGCTGGCTTCCCTTGTAAGAGATTGCTCTGTTTATCCTGATTTTTATAAGCCTTCCTAAGAATTTACTGTGTTTAACATACAGTACTATATTTAACCTATTCCAGGCTGGATAAATCTTACTTCTCTTAACACGTTGTTGAGACAACCCATTAAACCTAAACCAAGAGTTTCCAAATATTCAAAAATATTCAAATATTCTCCCAAAGTGTAGCCAGGATGTGAATGAAGCAGGTTAAACATCCCAGCTGTCCTGGCATTGCTGCTGCACCGACTGTCATAGGCTTGGAAGTGGCAAATACAAGGATGTAGGATTTGCTCCACTGGCTTTTACTGTTATGCCTAGGACTCTGGGCAGGGAAAAAGATGTAAAAATATCTCTTATTCCTGGATAAGGAGACGTCGTGATTTTTCTTCCAGTCTCTGTTTATCTACTTATTGTTCAGACTATCTACCTATTTCAAAGAGAAACTCTAAAGATGGTCTTTTTTTGCTAATAAGAGCGGGGATAGACACAAAGTAGCTGGCTTTAAACAAAAGGTTCACTAAGCGCAACCCCCTATGGGTAAATAGGTCCCTGGCAGAACAGAGAGGTAGCTGCCCTGATGAAATAGCCTGGCTTTGCATAGTTTATTTTACCTTGACCCTATCGTGCTCCATACTCACATCAGTGTCAAACTTACAAACATAACTTTATATCCAGATCTTTGCTGCCTCCTTGCTGTTATCTCTCTGTGTCAACCTGGACTGAGATTTCAGAGGTTAATAATGCACAGCTCACAAAGGACAGACACTGAAGTTTGAACCTCAGTTCACATGAAAATGTTCTTGGAAAACATGAAGCCACTCGCCCTACAAACTATTAACAGAACTAGTGGATGACCTACAGGGTAACTTTGGTCAGCAGATGGGCCTGATTGGGAAAACGGCTGCAGGAGCAAAAGGCCTTATCTTGGGAGGTGCATGAACAGGAATTGGGTGTCCACAAAAGAACAGCTGAAGAGTGGAAAATAGCTGTAGATTAATTTGTTTTGCCTAAGACTGTAGATTTCTTGAGCTGCTTAAAGTACTGGTTTATTGAGTTTGTTTGTGCTGTGTGTTGCGGTATTGACAATCCCAAAGTCAAAGAAACAGTTGGTGTTGACATCAGGTTCTCCTCTTGCATAAAAATAAGCCTCACGTGAGCTGTAAGTGCAAGCAGTGGTAACATCTAAGGAGGTGTGAGACATCAGCTGCTGTCTTCTTAAAGAAGTGTTCAAGTCTGTGTTTAGAAGTATACACAAGACATGTAAGGGAAGAGAAGATGTGGTTGAACAGCC
This sequence comes from Cuculus canorus, assembly GCF_017976375.1. Lineage (NCBI taxonomy): Eukaryota > Metazoa > Chordata > Aves > Cuculiformes > Cuculidae > Cuculus > Cuculus canorus. The sequence goes on from NC_071401.1 coordinate 70,898,623, forward strand.
TGTGAAGAATGTGGTTTCTTCTGGAAAGATCTGATATCACAGCATTGATACACTAGAAGGATTTTAAGATGAAGGGAAAAAGAAAGAATCATAGAGTCAAAGAACAGTTTAGATTGGAAGGGACCTTAAAGCTCACCTAGTTCCAAGCCCCTGTCATGGACAGGGATGCATCCCACTAGATCAGGCTGCCCAAGGCCCCGCCCAACCTGGCCTTGAACACTTCCAGGGTTGGGGGATCCACAGCTTCCCTGGGCAAACTGTGCCAGTGCCTCACCCCTCTCATAGTGAAGAAATTCATCCTTACGTCTAGTCTAAATCTGCCCCTCTCCAGTTTATACCCATTGCCTCTAGTCCTATCACCACAAGCCTTTGTAACCAGTCTCCCACGACCTTTCTTGTAGGCCCCCTTCAGGTACTGGAAAGACCTATCAAAGGTGAGACTTACCACGGAAGCTGAGGTGATGATGAAGAGAAATGTGAAGGAACAGAGAGGGGAAGGACATATTACTGGCAGGTAAAAGGCAAGTGACAGGGAGGTGGGCTCTGCAGTTTGGAAATAAAGCTTGAACTGGAAAAATTGTGCCTGGTGGGACACTTAGGACTTGGAGGAAACTGAAGACTTGCTCCAGCCTCTGCGGGGCTTTCCTTGCCTGCTGGTAGTTTTTTGTATCCAAAGGGAGATGGAAAAGCTGAACTGCCCTCTACCATACTTTTTGCAAAAACTTTCCCTCTTTTTTTAAGTCACCTCAATTCTATCTAACATGGTGAGGATCGTTGATGCAGGGTGTTGGACTACGGAGATGATGGAGTTTCCCCCATGTCAATATCATTGAGGTGACATGGTCACATTAAGAGTTTGGAGCAGTGATGTCTCTTGAATGCTTTGCCAGACACTGTGCGGTAGAGAATGAGCAACCTAACTTTGGCCAGTCCTGCCTCAAACCATACTTTGTGCCTGTGCCTGGATCTTCCTTCAGCCTTCTTTCCACCCACCTCTGTCACAGCACTTGCACATGCTTCTTTGGAGCAGCTTGCTTATACAACGGGAACTCAGGCAAGCCATTACAGCCAAACCCACTGTATTTTATGACATGAAGTCCTTTTCGATGCACGTGCTGAAAGGTTTAAGCAGGTGTTTACTTTCTCTTAGGATCTACAAACCAAGGATGGAAGCTCCAGATGACCTGGGATATTGCTGTGGAGAAAAGGAAAGAAAAATATGAAGATGAGCTTGAGATGATACTGTAGCATGAGTGTTTGCAGGGACAGTGGGGCTTTTTGGGGGCTTTTTGGGGGCTTTTTGGGGATGAGTCAGCAGAAATTGCTCTTTCTGTCAAAAAAAATATTGTACTATGGAAAAACTTGGCTGTGCTAACTTGGCTTGGGGAAAGTGACACTTTTGCTATCCTGGAAGGATCTGGGATCTGGAATTGTGTCTTCCTGCATGGGATCACTGAACGCACTGCAGGCAGTGCTTCTGGGATGACTAACCACAGTCGTGTGCTCTTGTCCCCTCTGCCAGACTCCCATTTGGGCCAGGGCTGTCTCCTCTTCTCCAAGCAGCTCATTTGTGCTCTTTTATGAAAGCTCATTGCTTCAAAACCAAAACATTCTTCACTGTGTGGAGGAGAGAAACAAGCACTTCTAAGGTGTAACTCAGTAGACTGATTTTAGACCTTGACTTGAGTCTACTGGTTTGGAGCTTTTAATTATTTGCTCCCTTTGATTGAAAAAGATGTCTTAGCTGGGTAGTGCAGACATCAGTATACATCTACACTGCAGTTATCTGCGAAGTTGGATGAGCTGACTCTCACCTTAATGTTCTGGTGACCCAGAGTCCTCTTTCAAATGCAGGTGGCATTTGTCAAAAAACTAAAGTTATCTGGAAGATGGCTGAGTGATCATGTAGTTTCGTGCCTTTGGGCAGTGAGATTGAGTAGCCACAGTGTTCTTAGAATCACTCAATCATTTGGTTGGAAAAGACCTTTAAGATCATCAAGCCTGACTGTAAATCTAAAGCTGCCAAGTCCCACTAAACCATGTCCCCAAGTGCTACATCTACCCGTCTTTTCAGTACCTCCAGGGATGGTGACTCAACCACTTCCCTGGGCAGCCCGTGCCAGTGCTTGACAATACTTTCTGTAAATAAATTTTACTCATATTCAGTCTAAACTTCCTCTGGTGCAACTTGAGGCCATTTTGTCTTGTCGTATCACTTGTTACTTGCGAGAAGAGATCTACATCGACCTCGCTACAACCTCCTTTCATGTAGTTGCAGAGAATGATAAGGTCTCCCCTCAGCCTCCTTTTCTCCAGGCTAAACAACCCCAGTTCCCTCAGCTGCTCCTCATAAAGACTTGTGCTCCAGACCCTTCACCAGCTTTGTTGCTCTTCCTTGGACGAGCTCTGGCACCTCAATATTTTTCTTGTAGTGAGGAGCCCAAAACTGAATACCATATTCAAGATGCGGCCTCACCCGCGTTTCTACATTCCCAGTGCTTATTTTTCTCTAAACTCTGTTCCCAAGGGGAGGTTTGTGTAGGCTGGCATAGGAGGCCTCTCAGTTAAGGGATGCTGGAGCCTGGCATCGCTAATTTGTTTCCCTTGATTTGACAGGAGTTTCATTTTTTGGGATTAATAATCCCCTGGGCAGAATGTAATGTTCATTATACTGCTTGTATGAGAATGGTTTGTAAAGGACACCAAGGACAGTTGATATCATGCTAGGAAAAACTTGGTACAGATACACAAAACCATCTGCCTGGAAAAGCTGGAGAGATCAGCGCTATCATCTCTACTCTTGTGTAACTGAGGCACAAACAGGATTGCTTAAGAAACTTTTAGCAGATTTGGAGAGCCCCATCTGCTGCCTCCTACTCTACTAGCAACTGGTGGGTTTTGGCAACATGGGGACTACAGTAGGTGTTGGTGATGGGACCTAGTGGGAAGAAACGCTGAGAGAAAAGGATGCAAAAACTAATGCCCAGGAAAGCTGATAGCAAGCCCTGCAGAGTCCATCTTCCCTTGTCTGGCCGATGCTGTTGCTCCATCCTCCTTCCACTTGCTGCCACTGCCAACAAAGTCTGTTTACTCCCACTTTCACAAGAGTGAGTGGGAGTAACATGAGTCAGCTCTGAGTGTGTCCTTACTATTTCTTCAGTATAGGTGAGCTCTGCTCAGCATGTAGGCATCAAAGCTGCTGGGGTAGTTTTGAGGTGGCTACCCTAGGAATTTGCTCTTGATTTTCATTAAGAGGCAGGTCACTGAGAAAGAGTTGCTATTTTCTACAATCTGTCACCAGGGATTTCTCAATACAGCAGAAAGTAAACCTCCTCTTTACTTTAACAAATGGCGTTATCAGTTTCAACTGCACATTTCCATGTACAATTCCTTGTTGGTGTAAAGACAATGTCCTAAGGTGAGCTGTATTTCATAAGGTACATTTTCTGTCATGTTAGTGGCCTTCCTAATAGCTAAAACTACATAGGGTAAGTTTATAAACTTCTCATTTATTGTCAGCATCTGCTTTGAATGTTTGTGTGAAGAGGGAGTGGAGGAGGAATTAATTTCAAAAATGCTAGATTCACTGAAGTTCTTTCTTTTCCTTTAAAAATAGGGAGTTCTGCTGTTCATTCTTCTTCTGTGATTATTCTTAGAACGAGATAGTGACTGGGATGATTCCTCTTAAAAGATATTACTTACAAACCTCTTTTAAGTCACGACCTCCCATTTTAAAAAAACTCCATGATCTACAAGGTGATCTGTTTTTACACGATAAGATTTGGAGCAACTGAGTTATGGTGATGCACTGACCTCTGTTGGTGTGATCTTTTCTTACTGAAACTGCTTTTAAATGCTGAATTTGATACTCTAAAAAATAGGTGATACATCTGAGACAAGATCTGAGGCAGAATTAGTTCATGATGAAGCCATATTCTGATGCCACAGTAAATCTAACGCTGGGACTCTTCAACAAACTCAGAGTTTTTGGGCATAATGGCACACAGTGTTTGTTTCCTAAAAAAAAACCCCAAACAACCCTCAATCAGATGTTTTAAGTAAGCCAACAAAGCTGAGTGGTTTTTCTTGTACCAGCAGGCTCTGTGATGGACTGGGCATAGCCGTCTGTCCTTCCACGGTTGGCATAAAACCAGACTGTGAAGAAAAAGCATGCACATCATCTCTGTCAGATACTTTGGCTAATGGTGAACTGCGTGCCCATGCCTGACTCCAGCCTGTTTTGAACTGCCACATCTTCTTGTAGCATGTTGATCCAATATGAACCATCAGTCATGCCTGTTCATGCAGCGTTGGCCTGCTGTCAGCGAACTTCTCTACGACACTCTAAAGCGACTTTGACCAATTAGCTTCAATTAGAGCTTTATCTTTCCTGAAGACGGCTTGTCAAGGGAACTAGTCGCCATAAGAATTTAAAGAGCCTGGTGGAAAAAAATTGGAATTTCTGGGCTACAGTTTGTCTGAGTTTAATTTGGGATGGGGTGACCTGCTCCCTAGAAGTTGCTCTCTACCACAGCCTCTGCTGTGTGGCTTTTATCCTTCAGTGGGAATGATTTCCAGATGCATCCTGGGTTTGCCTCAGCTGACAATCCAGGTGATGCCAAGATCTGATGGGTGAAGTGATCAAAATGCTGCTAGAGAGCATAATACCCTCAGGAAAACGAAGACTCTGTGTGTGTGTAGGAATGACAGTCGGAGATGGCTATATGAATTTTGGTTGCCTTATTATGAGGAATTTTCCTTTGCTGTCTGCCTATACAAGGACTAAATGCTTGGGAATTTTCTACTTAAGAGATACCTCTATTCCTCGCCATTCCCTTGGGGCACTTACATGCACAACTTGGCAGGGGTGGGGGTTTGTGTGTATTTAAGAAACTCCTCAGAGACTTCTAGTCTCACTGAGTAACTCTGGGAAAATACATGAATCCATATTTCCTTTGGACTTCTGTCACTCTGCAAAGATTTCAAAGAGAAGTGGTGCCTGTTGCCTGTGGGTTAGCCCTTGGAGATGGGTTTTAAAGAAGAGCAGTGTAAGAAATAGGCTCTCATGCCCTCATTTCTCATGCAGCCAGCAAAATTGTTAGCTTTTGTTATGGAAGGAAACCCGCCTAATCAAAATGAGCGGGACAGTAATACGCAGGGACATGCCTGCTCATGCATGCTCTGCTGGAAGTGGAGGCTGAGACTCAGCTGCTCTGTCAGAATATGTGAGTCATGTTTTTTTTGTGTTTTCCTTGAGCCTGAATTGAAGAAACTCGTATGAGAAATTTTATGCCCCTTGACATCACTCTGCACTTTTGCAAGACAATAACCAGACATTTTTCCCTAGGTGTCAGATTAAATAATAGCTGGACATTGTGCAAATAATTCTGCTTAGCTGTTATTTTCATGCCAAGGCCTTGCACAAGATGGGGACTTCTCCTTTTGGGGTGGTTCCTCTAACAAATGCTATTAAGATAGCAGCTCTGTCTGTCTGCACTACTGTTGGTTGGCTCTTTGGAAGTATGGGTAGAAAGCCCACGCAGGAGGAACTGAAAGAAGAACGACACATCCTGACCACCAATTCTAGCTGTCACTGTAAATCTGGGTGGTATACAGAGCCCGTAACTAACACTTGAGCAAAGGCAAGCTGCAGGTTCCTCCTTCTCCTGTTGTATACAAGCATTTTGACGCAAGCATATCACTGGTCTTGGTTCCCTAGGCAATCACGGTCTGATAAAAAAAGCACTGAAGGGGAACATAGACTGCTGCATAAGCGTGCTTCTCTGGCTGTAACCTACACATCCTCTAGAATTACCCTCTCCTAAGCTCTGTCTGTGAGAGCAAAGGGACTTGCATTTCTCAACTTCATACCAAAAGCCACAAGCTTGAAATAATTTGAGGTATTTTATGCTCACTTTCATTTTAAGAATGAGGAAGATCAGGTCTCTGGGTGAAGAGTGAGTGAGATTCACATATATTGATGACTTATGGATATGTCCTCAGAAACTTTTTTATCTTTTTAGGACCATTGTTTTCCCTTTGGCCCAGCCCTGCAGTGATGTTATAGATTTAACTAATGATCTTACAATCTGCTTTCAAGCTGTAGTTGTAGGAACATGACAGCAGTGCTCCGCCTTCTCAGTAGTCCACTTGCTGGGTAAAAAGGAGAAGCAAAGTCAGTAGAACCGTGTTTCATTTTTAGCTGGCTTCTTGCTCTCCAGCTGCTGGCAGGATCTCAGATGTAAAGGCCCATAAGGTAGATGTTTAGGAATCACTAGGACCTCTTTCTAGACAGGGTCCTAGGAGCAGGCGCACCCTGTGGTGTACGGCTGTCTGCAAGGTGGTCAGCTCCCTCCAGCTATGGGAAGAAACATAAATAAACTTTCTTGAACTTTATGCCCCCTCTTGGTCCTATTGTGTGACCTCCATGTGAGATCAGCAATGTCCACTCCTCTGCCTTTGGCCCAAATCCCAGTTGCCTGTTAATAAAATTATCAAAACATTCAAGAAAAGCTTTTTTTCAAGAACCCCATGCTATGACTGACATATTTTTTGTTGAACTCAACTCATGGCTTAAAAAGTGGCAGGGATAAGAAAAAGGGAAGAAAGAGAGTACAAGAGAAGGCAACCACACAAATCTCATTTCCTTAAAAAAAACCCTGTCCTAAACCTAAAAATAAATAAACCCTTAGCTGCCAACTTCTAATTCCTATAAACCACCAATTATTTGGGTTTGTGTTAGCCTCCTTTCCCAAAGTTACTCAAATCTGACTACATTGCCAGGCTACTTAAATCATTGCAACCTCTTCATATGAACTTTGTTCAGTCTGGAGCAGAAACTGAAAATAAGGGTCTATCCCTGTAGCTTGACATGAAGTTTTATGTACATCAGAAAACCTGAGGATCTTTTCAGGATCAGAAATGTTTCAAGTATATTTCTAGCAATGTCTGAATCTGTAGCTGATGGTTCTCATTATGCCCACAAACTGAATTTAATTCTCACATCTCAATAACACAGCTACTCCTATAATAAACTTAATAACTGCAACAATACACAGTGGGTGTGCCATCATGTTCTTCACTTGTAACCAGGGAACAGGAAAAACTTGCATTTCAACTTGCCACAAATGTCCTTTCTCCATGCATCTTCTGAAGTGTGGTGTAACTAATGTGCTCATAAGCTCCTGTGAGATTTATTACTCTATTTTATTACTACAAATTAATTAGTTGCCATTGCTGTGATCACTGCAAGTAAAATAAATATTTTTACAGCAAAACCTGACACTCAGGAACACCCTAATGCATGGAAAAGCCACTTGTCAAACGGGATAGTCTTCTGTAGGATTTTATTTGTTTATAAGAGAGAGTGGATTTTTTTTTTCCTTGATAGGGCAGGAGTTGGTTAGAAAAGAAAGCCCTAGTGTATCTTGAGGCCAACTTAAAGGAATTTGCTGTGGCAAATTAACTTGTCGGAGGAAACAGATTACAATCAGGTAGGGTTTGGTCACTACTAGAGCAGCTCCTATCTGCTCGTGTCTCCTTCATCAGACAGAAACAGTGACATACACTCTGATGGCTACTGAGCTTCCAATGCATTGGTGTCACTTTTTACCACTGCTTTTAAGAGAAGGTGGTTTGTTAAGGTTGCTTGGCAAGGGCTTGGCAAAGCCACTTTTGTGGCCAGGCAACTGCAGTCTGTACATTGTGTTACAGCAGCGCTAGCAACATCCTCTAATTAGGAATGGCGTACTTGAAGGGTAATTACTACACTGTTTTTATAAAGTTGAGGGAAGATGGGCCATGTGGAATATATATCTGGATATTGATGAATTAGCTTAGGCAAAATAAAACATAATACAGACTTGGTCTGTAGGTAGGAAATGTTAACTGGAAGGTTTTTACATACACTTCCAGCAGAGCTGCTATGCTGAGCATGGAAGAGTGGGATTGCCCCAATAGCTGCAGCCTTTGTATATCTTGAACAACTTTTCAGCTCCGTATTCCTGATACATGTACCAGAGGAAAACAATCCACCAGTGGATAGTGGTTTTTCAGGCCACGTTGACAGGAAAAAAGGCCCACTGATATACATGTAGTAGTTTATAAATGACTGTGCTATAAATTACTGCCCTGTGGTAGTGCGGGAGGTCACTATGGTGCTTTGTTACCCTCTAGTAAAATAAATAGATGTAATAAAAGATTAAGCACTTTATTAGCTTATCCAGCCCCTTTGGAAACCTATGTCATTTTTCTGTTTTAGATCTTAGCCTTTAATATTAGCAATGTTTGACCCAGACTGACATCTGAGCTGAGCTGCCACCAACCCTGTGCCTAAGTTCTCTGGCATGGATGACTTGTACTGTTCACAGTGTGAAGTCCTGTTGGAAAATGAACCTGCAGATCATTGTGGATCGTGCCTGCACTGCCCAAGGCGTCCACTTTTGCACGATTTTTCTCATGGACTCGATACATAAGAAACGCATGCAGAGAACATAGAGGAGCACCAAATTTGTAAAATTGCAACAGTTACAGCCTTGCAAGATATGGAATAGGGCTGGTTCTGCTTTGAGAACCTGATTTATCTGACATGTGTCAGGCCATGGTAAGAGGTGTCCCTCAGGGATCCGTACCAAGACAAGTGCTGTTTAATATCTTCATCAATTATATAGATAGCAAGATTGAGTGCACCCTCAGCAAGTTTGCAGATGACACCAAGCTGAGTGGTGCAGTTGTCACGCCAGAAGGACAGGATGTCATCCAGAGGGACCTGGACAGGCTGGAGAAGTAGGCCTCTGAGAAGCTCATGAGGTTAAACAAGGCCAAGTGCAAGGTCCTACACCTGGGTCAAGGCAATTTGTGGTTTCAATACAGGATGGGGAATGATGTGACTGAGAACAGCCCTGCAGAGAAAGACTTGGAGTTGCTGATTGATGAGAAGCTCAACATGAACCGGCAGTCTGCGCTCACAGCCTAAAAGGCCAACCATATCCTGGACTGCATCAAAAGAAGCGTGGCCAGCAGGTTGAGGGAGGTGATTCTCCTCCTCTACTCCAGACCATGGCTTAAGCACCTCTGCTATGAGGACAGGCTGAGGGAGTTGGGGTTGTTCAGCCTGGAGAAGAGAAGGCTCTGGGGAGACACTATAGTGGCCTTCCAGTACCTGAAGGGGGCCTACAGGAAAGCTGGGAAGGGACTTTTTACAAGGGCATGGAGTGACAGGATGAGGGGAAATGGATTTAAATTGGAAGGAGGAAGATTTAGATTAGACCTTAGGAAGAAATTCTTCACAATGAGGGTGGTGAGGCACTGGCACAGGTTGCCCAGGGAACTTGTGGATGCCCCATTCCTGGAGGTATTCAAGGCCAGGTGGGATGGGACCTTGAGCAGCCTGGTCTAGTGGAAGGTGTCCCTGCCCATCGCAGTGGGGTTGGCACTGGATGGTCTTTAAGGTCCCTTCTAAACCAAACTATTCTATGATTCTATGTGAGTCACTTCTGTGCTGAAGTGTGGCCCTTAAAAGGTCTTGCTCCGTTGCAGGCTATAGTCGACAGTACAAATCAGTAATGCATGAGGGGAAAAGGACTCATCAACTCCAGAGGAATATTCACAGTTATTTCACAACGATCCATTATAAGCGCAGAGCAATCAAGGCTTAACCTACATGAGAACCACAGGAGTTAAGGTCTGGATGCTTAAAGAACCAGACACTCTTAACTTCAACCTTTGCCCAGTGTCAAAGGTACTGGAAATTTGTTCCTGAGGACACAGCTGCCTAGTTTTCAGAACTGATCACAGGAGGAAGGTGGGGTGTTGTTCGTGGCTGCTGAAGGACACAAGAATTGGTCCCTCAGCTTCACCGTAGTGATGACTTTAAGCTAAAAAAGAGTCCCTCCTCCCCATAGTCTGCCTCCAAGTTACGAACTGCCTGTAGGAAAGATGTGGGCAGTGTACAATGTCTTGGTAATCTTGCCTTTTCTAGGGTAATGCTGCTGCCCCTTTACTATCCAGGTCGCTGCTTCTCATGCCACTCTGAGAGCTGTCTTCTTTGGTGAAAGGTGTTGGTTTACACTGTTGCTTCAGCTTCTCTAGGGATCAGGACATCAGAGTAGAGGGATTTGATTCTGACGTGTCCAGGCACCAAAAAAAAAAAAAAAAAAAGATAAGACATTCATGCAGAATGGGGAGTGTGGTGAGAAAACAGCTCAGGAATCTACCTCATCTGCATTTTGAAGGACTAGATAACAAATTAACTGAGCAAAGGCAGGAATAAGAGGAGAAGCCTTCCCTTCACCCTGTAACTAGAAATCCTTTCTAGTAGACAGGAATGCACTTATTTTTCTCTGTCTCCCCAGTTTCTCTCTCTGTTGGAATGGATTCTAGCAACAAAGCTTTGTTCTCCCATCGCTGGTATCTTTTCAGACACTGGGACTGAGAAGAGAGGCTTGTTTATCTTCACCTCAAGCTTCTCTTTTTAGCAGAACACTAGAAGCAGCTCTCCTGTGTCTCCTTATACCAGCTGCCCCTTTCTCGTCTGCTGATCTGATGGCTCAGTGGACAAAGTTGATTATCTGTTTGCAAGATGACAAGAAGAACCAGCACCTCTTCATAGCTGCTGTCTCTCCCTGACTAGCAGAGCTGCCTTCAGCTGCAGGACTCTCACAGACTTTTCTATCATAAAGTGACCATCAGAAAATCAGCCCTAAAGGCTAGCCCTGCAGACTGAGTGTGGCCATCTCAATACCTTTTCCTCTAATTCTCTAGGATTTACCTCCATTGCGGAATTTATTGACTGCGAACAGGTGGTCTGTTGCAGGAGTTTCTTGTCCTTTTTCCCTGAAGTACAATTTTTTTTTCCCCTGCCAGATATACTTCGAATCCCAGTTTCAAGGGCAGCATCTTTGCTCAGCTGGCATGCCCGTGGGGCATTGCAGCATCAGCTGCCTTCTGCAGCATCCCTCCCTTCTTCTCATGTGTTCCCTCAGCTCTAAAAACACAGCTGTTACTTCTGCTCACCAGTGGGGCATCAAAAAGGTGAATGAATGCTTGTGAAGGACCCCAAGTTCCTAGAGGATGTGCTACAAGAAAGGATCCTTTCTAACAAGAAGGTTGCAAGGGTCTCTCCCATGGGATGACGAAACCTGTGTCATCTCTCCAGGCCTTCTGCTCGCACCACATACCCCCAATGCCCAACTCGTTTTGTACTTGACTTCTTGGAAGGGCTTTTATGGTCTTGTTTTAAACACTGCAGGTGCCAGACGTGAAGTAAACCGGCTTTACTACATGTTTCTTAGAGCATTTTAATTCTAATTCTGGTGTAGTTAAGTTGAAATTAAAATCTTTGTTGATTCTAATTGAGAGGAAAATTGTCTTGCCTGGACCTTGCACCAAGCCCACTGAAGCCTCAGTTGACATTGGTGGGACTGTATCAAACTGGAAGAATTTGAAGATTTTATTTTTCAAAAACTTTCTTCTTTTTCAAAAATTTCAATTAAAATTTAGCTAATAAAATTCACTCTGATTTTTCTTCTTTCTGTAATTTTGAAATAAGTAAGAACATTTCCCTCATCTTGCAAAGCTCTGATGAGAAAAAAAACCCATCTCATGTGGCCTTCACACTTGAGGATCTATCCTGTGAAGGGAGCAGTATTGTATCCCGTGTCTAACAATCACAGTAGCATTTTTACCAGCTACTGAATTTTATCACTGAATTTGCCCGTTGCAAGTAAACCAGGGCTGTTTCTTCATGCTTTGGCATTCTGTGATGCGTTTGGGCAACCTAAATCCTACCTAAACCCTTCTGCCTACAATTTCCTGTCAGCTGGTGCCAAGTCTTCAGAGGCATCTCATCAACAGCTGGCCTGAGCATGAGGTGCAAAGGAAGACTCCAGGCTGTGTCCTTCAGCCTCATCATGGTCCTGCTCACAGCACTGCAAGCTTTGAGTAGCCGTCACAGTCTAGTAACCCTAGAAGCAAACACAAGGAACCAGAAACTAGCTCCCAGCAGGTCTGGGCTGCATTTTTCTTCCCAGTTATTTTTGTTGCCCAGAGTGACCTCCCTGGTGCTGCAGGCTGCCTCCCCGTTGATTACCCTGCTCTCAGGAGCCACTGTGGCTGCTGCCACTAGATATACAACCTCCTCCCAGAAATGTTAAGCTATCTGTTTGTTCCCAAAGAAAGAAATTAGGCAAGGGTTGAGAGGACTTATCAGTAAGTCAGGGCAGGAGCAAACACACACACTGCCAGGGTGTTGCAAACATCCCCAGAACAAATACTCTAAATCCAGGTATTCAGTTAAGGTTGTTTAGTGGCTTTTCTGTACGTTACAGCATAGAGAAAAGATGTGTCATGTCTGAAAACCAAAAAACTGGGATGGGAAGAAAAAAAGTCAAATATTGTAACTATTAAGAAAACTTCACACACACCTGTGTCCTCTGAATATAATCAACTGATTTCCCTCAGACTGAATGCAGCACATTTTAGGAAGCCAAAGCTGTTTAAATGTATGAGGTCCAGTTTAAGGCTCTATGACTGGTGTCACTGTGACCAGCAAACCCAAAATATTGCACTGTGATCCACAACTATAAACTAGATCTACGTTTCCATCAATGCCCATGCTGAAGCTTCTGTATCTGTCTGTTTTGATTCTCTGGGATGCTACGATTTTCACTACTGAAAGCTTCAAAATTCTGATAAGCTCCTTCTGGGTAAGTTCTTCTTTGTCCAACAATTTTGAACTCCACTATCAGTCTTTTTAATGCAGAGATCTATTTTGTGAGGGGTAGTTGAGAAATCTCAGGCTTCCCCCTGCTTCCTCCTCTGGAAATCTTCTTGTCATTGTTTCTGCAAATATTGCTAAATGTTATCCTTGCCTTGACCTCTCCTCAGGAGACAAGCTTATTCAGGGCTTAATTGCTTGCTGATTAATTTCCTGTCTTTCCTCATTTTATAGGCTTCCTAAATCCCTGTAGATAGATTGTGATCTTGGGGTTAAACCAGGAGCAACTCTCTTAACATCTGCCGTAATTCCAGTGCAAACAAAGAAGAACCGAGACCCAAACTAAGACTTGAAAGGGTGGGAATTAGGAAGGTTTGGAGAGGGCTTGAGATTTTCTAATAGAGTATATCAATTGTAGTGAGACATGCAAGATCGTTTCCACACCAGTCAGCAGATACTTCACATTTCTAAGGTGTAAAGTCTTGTTGTAAAGCCTCCAGAATTAAATGCTTTGTTATTTCAGTTCCATGGTTCTTTTTGAGTTTCCTGTTATTCATTTCAAATCAACACAAAACCAGCTTTTATATTTTTCTTTCCACAGTCATATTTTCCCTGCTAGTCCCAACAACTTCCACAGCTTTGCTTTACAAGACCAGACCACATCTGGCTGTACTGTGTTTCTTGTGGTTGTATCCAGAGGCGACCTGACTGCTGTTTTATCACACCTTCTTAGCATGAACTTTCTAAGCATGAACTTTCTAAGTAAATGAAGAATTAAAGTTGACTTCGCCTGATTTTTCCTCCTAATTTTTTTCTGTTTGAAATTCCTTCCCATTTATTTCATGCATTCACAGGGGGTTGGAACTGGATGATCTTTAAGGTCCCTTCCAATCCAAACTGTTCTATGATTCTATGATTCCAGGAAGACCACAGTCCTACGTGTCTGTAACTGTTCCCAGCTACCTTCTGTCATGGTGGTGCGAAACCACACAGCCTTTAAACAGTATCTTTTCTTCCTTACCTTCTCTTTTTCTCTACTCCATCCCTTTTGGCATTTTGTTCTTTTTGTGCCTAGATTTACAACATGCTGCATATCTATTCTGTATTTACCCACAGCTAGTTTTGTGATAGTTGGTAAAAATTGATATATAAACAGCAGTCTCAACTGTGGGAGAACCCTGAAGCCCAGGTAGCTCCACTAACCTGGGACTGACCAATGGGAATGACTCTGTTGCCTCAACATTTACCTGCTCTGGCCGCTGTTGTTGGCACAGCAAGTTTTGCCCTGTAAAACACTGTTCCTCCTTTTGCTCTGACCCATGTGAAAATAAGATAGTGAAAAAAAGGAATATCTGGAAAATAGAACCTTGCATTAAGAAGCACAACAGGGCAGCACAACTCTGAGTTTTCCCTGATTGAGGTACGACCTCGAAGCAGTCAGATTACAGTTCAGCTGCAGGTGACCCTCTAAGAAGGCTGCCTTGTGGAAGATAAAGAGAAGTTAATCTTCCCTATCATTTTTTTTTTTTCCATTTCAGTTTTGGCTCACCATTCTCTATTTAGGGAACAGTGCACTTTAATGTGCTTTTGGAACAGGTTGCTGAAGCTGGGGAGCTTCCTCACCACAGCAAGTAGCCTCTGGAAAGACTGAGGAGGCACCCTGCTTTGAAAAGTGCACTGAGGATTCCCACATTTGTTTCTAGATGCCATTCGCTCTCTTATTTACCTCCGGCTTCCTTACATAGCACACCTTTTTGAGGAGCTTGCCTAGATTTCTACAAGGTACCATAACAAGTGTGAGTGTGGATGTGGGGCTGTACAAGCTAACGAGGAGGGAAAGAAATAGCGTATTAGTTCTAGAAATCGAAGACATGGGAAATCTGTTGGACAAAGCAAGCAATTAAGGGGCTTAAACATATATAGATGTAGCTTTTTTTGTATTAATAGATGTTAAATGCAGCTGAGTGACGGCTACACGCTATGACTTGGTGCTTCCTTGTGCTTTCTTGGTGTGTCCCCTTCCTGCAGGTCCCTCCCGCAGCAATTCACCTGCAGCCCCACTAAGCGGCTCACCTGTGCCTTTCAGGCTTAACCAGAACCACCCATCCCTCGTCTTCCTCATTTCTCTCGCCCCTCCTTCATCTTCCTCCATCCTCTGGTCACTTGACCCGGGCTGCGTGCGGGGTTTGTGCCCGATGCGGGGAGCCCGGGGTGCGTGAGTCTCCCTGGAAGAGCTGAGATGGAAAAGAAAGAGTTCGTCGGAGTGAGTAAAAACACTTTAGATAAGGACGGGAGGGAAGCAGTCCCTCCTCCCCAGAGGGTGAGACAGCGGCGTGGGGACATCAGCGCGGGGAGGACCTCTCCTCCTGGGACATCGCCCCCGAGTTTGGGGGTGGGGGGCTCGGGTGGTTCTCGTCGAGATGTTTCCTCTATTTGCTGCAATGTTTTTATTAGCTTCTGGGCCGGCTGCTGCAAGTGTTTTAATTATGTCATGGTCAAACTCATTAATTATGTCTCCCTCCTGCAACTGCCTGGTGTTTGACTAACACTTGGTGCTCCAGGCTGGTTTGCGCCTGCAAAGCACACTGTGGGCGTAACCTAGCTGAGACTTGATGATCTTAGAGGGTTTTTCGAACTGGAATGACTCTGTTCTATGTTTCGACAAGATCCCACCTGGCTCTCTCAGCATCCTGAGGTTAGAAGACGATGATCTCTACTGGCTTTGCACATTTTATTGTTTGTTTATTGTTTGTGTCCCTGTAGAGTCCTCAGGATGTACCTGCTGCCTGCACTCCTGCCACCCAAGGTCAGGTCAGAAAGCTGGCATGAATGAGGGAAGCGAGGAAAGTTAATCATGGCAACAACGTGTGTAGGGTGGGCTTGCCCGACTGGAAGGGAGAATCATAGAATCACCAGGTTGGAAAAGACCTCTTGGATCATCGAGTCCAACCATTCCTGTCTGCCACTAAACCATGTCCCTGAGCACCTCGTCTACCTGTCTTTTAAATACCTCCAGGGATGGTGATTCAACCACCTCCCTGGGCAGCCTCTGCCAGTGCCCAATGAGCTTTTCTGTGAAAAGTTCTTTCCCGATATCCAGTCTGAACCTCCTCTGGTGCAGCTTGAGGCCATTCCCCCTTATCTTATCACCTGTCACTTGGGAGAAGAGACCAGCACCCTCCTCTCTACAACGAGAGGTGGTAGCTAACTGTTGTAATTTCATTCCTCCAAGCAAGCCTCGATTTCTTTCTAAAGACTACACCATATCTCGATTGCAAGGTAGGAGCTGAATTTGGAGGTGGTGGTGTGAACATCTAGGGCTTTGTGTTGTGCGGGGGATCAGGCCAAAATCTGGTCCAGTCACTTTTGTATGGAACTTGATCCGCAGACAGCTATGGTGCTGCTGCTCCTGCTGTGCACTCCTGGTGGCTGCCATGCCCAGCCTCAGGGTGTTGTGGAGGGTGGTGGAAAGGAGAGAAGAAGGATGAGACGTGATTCTCTCACCTGTCTGTGTTTGCAGGACCGCAGCACGCCTTCATCTTGCTGTTTCTTCTCTCTGCTGGCTTTCCCCAGGCCTAACAAGACACTCCTTATGAAATATCCTGGTCCTACAGAGATTGCGGTGTTGATGGCAGCTTGTGCTGGGCTGAGAACCTGCTATCCATGGGTTTGGCAGGGCAATGCTGAGGCATCTGTTGGTACATTCCAGCAAAGCAGAGCTTGATGCATCTGCAGGGGCTTCCTCAGCTTGGGCCAGTGCTGGCCTGTCCTGACTTGGTGGTGAGCTGGAGTAATGGACTAGCATGGCAGAAAACCATCCATTTTCTCTGTAGCTATGGAACTGTGCCCACATGGGCCCAGGTGGAGTGGTGAGAGCACATGGTGGGAAGAGAGGGTGGCAGCAGGTAAACCTGCAGCCTTGGACTCATCGTGGGAGAGCTCTTGGTGTAAATGAGATTGTGGTGGGCTAAAGTGTGGCTGGCTGGTGGGGTTTACAGGGTCCCTGCTGATTGTTGGGGGCAGCATGCCCCATCTGTGTGCCGACTCTGAGGGGGTACGAGTGCCTTTGGGGAACAGAGGAACTAGACAGCCCCAAAGGCTCTGGAAAGGGAACTGTGGATCCCAAGGAAGAGAAGAAAAGCTGTGCTTGTTCTTAGGTTTCTACTCTGTGTATTGGACCTGTGTTAAGTGCTGCCGTACACTGGAGTGTTGCATCCTTGCACCTCCTTGTGTCTTCAGAGCTGGGAAGGAGAAAGACTATCCCATCTTTTGCAACTAACTGCATAACAATGTTGTGTTAAGCATATACAGACCCTCTCCACGCTGATGCTACACAGTACATAGACTGGAGCAGAGTGGGTGAGCAGTGGTGTGCCATCTGAGGAAGCACAAAACACAGAAAAAGGGGACAGGAATAGCTGCAGACCTCCATTGTCAGGAGTCAGAAGTTTGGCAAGTTTAAATTGCAGAGCCAGAGGATGGA